>NC_064623.1:47195939-47820939 GCF_023898315.1 Schistocerca nitens | reverse complement strand
CCGCACCAGGTAGCTGAGTGGTCAGCTCGACAGAATGTCAGTCCTAAGGGCCTGGGTTCTATTCCCGGTTGCGTCGGAGATTTTCTCCGCTCAGGAACTGGGTGTTGTCCTAATCATTATCATCATCATTTCATCTCCATCGACACGCAAGTCGCCGAAGTGGCGTCAAATCGAAAGACTTCCACCCAGCGAACGGTCTACCAGACAGGAGGCCCTAATCACACGACATTTACATTTTGCCAAATGGTGTTAACGGAAGAGGTTGAAAAGTTTCAAACGAGATCTGCAAGGGTAGCCTCTGATACGCAGAGCCACTGCCAGATCGTAACACAGATATTCAACAAATTGTTGCGGGAGCCCACGTTCCAAAAGAAATTGAAAAATAAAATACAGGGTGACACAAAAGTTCGTTAACCTTTGAAAATGCATTGATTCACGGAATCACGGTAGAGAGGTAAAAATTGAGACACATGCCTGAAATGACGTAGGGGTTTTATTGAAACCAGAAACAGGTGCAAAAACTGGCCAGCAAATGTCGCTGGACAGTAAAAGGTCAGCGACACCGCTTGAGAATCGTGTATAAAATGAACAGCAGTGAGAGAGAGAGAGAGAGAGAGAGAGAGAGAGAGAGAGAGAGAGAGAGAGAGAGATAGAGATAGAGATAGAGAGAGAGAGAGAGAGACGCGCAGCAATCGCAGCTTCTTTACATTACAAGAAAAGACAATGTCCTTGAAACTTTACTATTAGAAATGAGAACCCGTACTCAACCTTTACCATCCTATCGCCTACAGGTAAAAGTTCTGTGATGAGAGTCGCTGTGAAGAAAATGTCATGGAAACCTCACTGCTTGACGAGAAAGTCACGATGTGATACGGATTTACCAAATCAATCGTGATCGGACACTTTTTCTCCTACGAAATGCGGGGGTGCTGTTTTTTAAAATGTTAGTGTGACTGATGCGAGATACGCCGCTGTGTTACAGCCATAGCCTGGCTGATGAACGTCTGTTCGAAGGTACGACTATTACGCAGGATGGCTCTCCCCCCCCCCCCCCCCCCCCCCCATACTGCTAAACGTGTGGAGGAACTCTTGCGCAGATCGTTTGGGCAGCATCACGTGCTGAACCGCCACGTCATCCATGCTTGGACCCCTAGGTCTCTAGATGACAATCCTGTCCATCTCTCCCACACTCTGTTAATCCTAATTTCATACCAGCCTAGTCCATACAGCTCTTGTCATGTACATGAACACAACCACCTGACAGTATTTAAAAGGATTTTGGCATTGTTTTTCGTTTGAAAATGATTATTGGATTAAGTTTAGTACCGTCAGCACAACATGAAAAGGCACAACAATGTAGAGCATTGTTCCATGTCCACTTGTTTCTATAGTTACAGTTTCAGCATCCTTCATGGCAACAGTTCTGTTACTTGCCACACCAAATGTCAGAGGAGCTTCGTATATATTCAGTATTTACCTTAGTTCAGACGGGTTTTCTTTCGATGTTGAATAATAAAGCGATGTAAAGTTAATATTTTCAGTGTAAGACGTGTATATTTCTGTTGTCTATTGTCAAATCGCAATTTATGAAAGATGTTTATACTTTATTTATAGGATTAAGTAGCAGTAATTAATATTTGTCATTTTGGAAATAATTGTGATAGCAGAGAATGTCTGCACCAGAAAGCATTGTTGGCAGGAGAGACCGCACGTTGATACAATTTTAAAAAGGGCGGGAGAGACCGCGTATGGATAAATTTTAAGAAAAGAGCAGGAAAGTCAGCGCATTGATACATTTTCTAATGGCAGCAGGTATTGTCTGCACCAGAGAGCATTGTTGGCGGGGAGACCGCACTTTAGCGTTCTTAGGAAGTCAGTAGTACGCGAGTCGGTAGCAGGTCTGAAGCGAGAGGTTGAGAGGAGCGGTGTGCCTGCCAGCCACCAGCTATGATTTAGAAGAGATTATAAACGGATGTACAGAGACATCAGCTAACTACACTCCTGGAAACTGAAATAAGAACACCGTGAATTCATTGTCCCAGGAAGGGGAAATTTTATTGACACATTCCTGGGGTCAGATACATCACATGATCACACTGACAGAACCACAGGCACATAGACACAGGCAACAGAGCATGCACAATGTCGGCACTAGTACAGTGTATATCCACCTTTCGCAGCAATGCAGGCTGCTATTCTCCCATGGAGACGATCGTAGAGATGCTGGATGTATTCCTGTGGAACGGCTTGCCATGCCATTTCCACCTGGCGCCTCAGTTCGACCAGCGTTCGTGCCGGACGTGCTGACCGCGTGAGACGACGCTTCATCCAGTCCCAAACATGCTCAATGGGGGACAGATCCGGAGATCTTGCTGGCCAGGGTAGTTGACTTACACCTTCTAGAGCACGTTGGGTGGCACGGGATACATGCGGACGTGCATTGTCCTGTTGGAACAGCAAGTTCCCTTGCCGGTCTAGGAATGGTAGAACGATGGGTTCGATGACGGTTTGGATGTACCGTGCACTATTCAGTGTCCCCTCGACGATCACCAGTGGTGTACGGCCAGTGTAGGAGATCGCTCCCCACACCATGATGCCGGGTGTTGGCCCTGTGTGCCTCGGTCGTATGCAGTCCTGATTGTGGCGCTCACCTGCACGGCGCCAAACACGCATACGACCATCATTGGCACCAAGGCAGAAGCGACTCTCATCGCTGAAGACGACACGTCTCCATTCGTCCCTCCATTCACGCCTGTCGCGACACCACTGGAGGCGGGCTGCACGATGTTGGGGCGTGAGCGGAAGACGGCCTAACGGTGTGCGGGACCGTAGCCCAGCTTCATGGAGACGGTTGCGAATGGTCCTCGCCGATGCCCCAGGAGCAACAGTGTCCCTAATTTGCTGGGAAGTGGCGGTGCGGTCCCCTACGGCACTGCGTAGGATCCTACGGTCTTGGCGTGCATCCGTGCGTCGCTGCGGTCCGGTCCCAGGTCGACGGGCACGTGCACCTTCCGCCGACCACTGGCGACAACATCGATGTACTGTGGAGACCTCACGCCCCACGTGTTGAGCAATTCGGCGGTACGTCCACCCGGCCTCCCGCATGCCCACTATACGCCCTTGCTCAAAGTCCGTCAACTGCACATACGGTTCACGTCCACGCTGTCGCGGCCTGGTACCAGTGTTAAAGACTGCGATGGAGCTCCGTATGCCACGGCAAACTGGCTGACACTGACGGCGGCGGTGCACAAATGCTGCGCAGCTAGCGCCATTCGACAGCCAACACCGCGGTTCCTGGTGTGTCCGCTGTGCCGTGCGTGTGATCATTGCTTGTACAGCCCTCTCGCAGTGTCCGGAGCAAGTATGGTGGGTCTGACACACTGGTGTCAATGTGTTCTTTTTTCCATTTCCAGGAGTGTATTATCATAAGAGGAACTAACATTATTGAATTATTTTTTTTATTTTATTTATTTATTTATTTTTTTTTAGAAACTCAAGACTACTGAAGGTATGTTTGCGCAATGCTAGTTGTAAGATTATTGTAAAAAGTAAGTCCCATTTGAACGTTTGTAAAATCACTTCATTCAGAATATAATTAATTTTTGCCAGCAATATTGTATTACTGGTTATAATCCATCCCAAAAACCATCAACGTAAAACTTTGCGAAATTTTATTGTTGTCAAGAAAAAGTTTCAAAATGGTTGAAATGGCTCTGAGCACTATGGGACGTAACATCTGAGGTCATCAGTCCCCTAGAACTTAGAACTAATTAAACCTAACTAACCTAAGGACATCACACACATCCATGCCAGAGACAGGATTCGAACCTGCGACCGTAGCAGTCGCGCGGTTCCGGACTGAAGCGCCTAGAACCGCTCGGCCACCGCGGCCGGCAAGAAAAAGTTTAACTATGAATTATGTAACTTCAGTCAAATTAATTAAAGAATAACGTCAGCTTTGCTATTAAAGAATAACGTGAGCTTTGGTAATAAATACATCCACTTATTATGACAGCCCACCAGCAGTTAATACAGTACAGTAAAACAGAGTAAGTATATTCATGTCGCAGTTCGATGTAGCAGTCAGATGGCGATCCAATAACAGTAAAAAAGGTAAGGAACAGTTTTGGGTTATTGCAGGTAACGACTGAGGGCCACGACGACAACACATTCTATGTTTCGTCGAAATAATCAGAAAATCAATTTTAATAAGCAGCATTTAAATTTGTATACGAAGATTGAGAAAGGGAATTAATTTCAAAGGGAAGATTTCATTTGTTATTATTAAGAAAGAGATAGAAATGCTAGGGGAAGGTTTCATAGATTATTGTAGAAGGGAAGGTTGCATAACAAAAGAGATACAGAGGAGACGGGAAGGTTTCATCTGTTCATGCTCCTGCGGCTTTTTCTGAGATAGTTTGGATTTGGGTCACATGCTAAGTCCATGTCGCTTGACAAACCTGTAACACCAACCAACTCAACTATTAAAGTATGATAAGTTTCACCGTAGTGCTACCTTACGACCTTGTATTTGAGTCATTTTTGTATTAGTTCCGACTCAATTTTGACGGTGTCCTAGAATCCATTTCAGTATGTCATCTTCTAGTGTTGGTCATTTTGCATTCAGTCATCTATTTGCACATTTAGTCTTCCTCCTTTTTTTCAGTTCTTCTTTACTATCCCGCCAATGACGAATGATTTTTTCTGTTGGATGGCCGGAATGCCACGCAACACCATTGAGGACTGTGTTCAGTGCATTGGCATACTGAGGGGTTTGCAGTGTTAGCGATTCCTTTGTCTCGATCATCGGCTATCAGGTGGCGCTCAGCACGCCTGGTCTGTGCACCCTCTGTTTCGACTCTGCAGGCAGGCAGTCGCATAGTGCATAGTGCTCAGAGCCATTTGAACCATTTTATTGTAAGTAATTTAAACGTCGTCTTTTAAGTGAAACTATTTGTTACAATCTATGTATTTTCACCTTTCCCATCAACTGAAGTACAATTCCAGAAAAAAGTCTTCAAGGACTTCGACAAGTGAGGTGACAAGTGGTTCAGCATTTTAGGAGTGTGCGATAAATTCAGATAAAATGAAGCACATGTCACAGTACAGGGTGCCCAGTCGTTACAAAACACAGTGTACCCCACTTTGGCGGTAACACAGGCCTGTATTCTCGCATGCAAACGATCAATCAAGTACCGAATGGCATCCTGCGATCGATATATTGTCCCAAGCATCTTCGGTCTTTTATTGCAATTCGGCAATGATTTTTGCAGGCACTGGAGAACGAGTAAGTTCCTGCTTCATCATGTTTCATACGTTTTCAGTTGGCGAGATAATTTGTAACCTTGCTGGCCAAGGAAGTAGTTGTACACCACGAAGCGCACGTTACGTCGCAGCATCCGTATGTGGACGTGCATAGTCCTGCTGAGAAAGTACATCAGCTACCTGTCGAAGAAGTGGTAGTAGCAAATGGGTAACAGCCTGTGGAATGTAGCGTGCTGTGGGTACTGTAATCTATAGGAACACCAAATGTGAGTTTGTAAGGGTAGGGGCTTTGTTTTTGCTTGCTTATTCTTGAACTGAGAACAACTGAGTGAGGTGATGGTTCAAATGGCTTTGAGCACTATGGGACTCAACTGCTGTGGTCATTAGTCCCCTAGAACTTAGAACTACTTAAACCTAACTAACCTAAGGACATCACACACATCCATGCCCGAGGCAGGATTCGAACCTGCGACCGTAGCAGTCGCACGGTTCCGGACTGCGCGCCTAGAACCGCGAGACCACCGCGGCCGGCGAGTGAGGTGAAATGACAAGTTTAATGTCGCAATATTTCTCGCCACATTACAGCTTTTCACACAGTTTTCAACTCGCCAACATAAAAACAGCGCAATGGATAACGCATCTTGCCAACATCAAAAATTGAAATAAGTTTAGACACAACAATGTTAAATATTAATTCTGTGAAAGAACATTAATCTTAAGCAAAATATTATGAAAGTTTAATTGGAAGTTTTTACATTCATCCTAAGCATACTATATTAAAGTTTAATTGGACGCTTCTTTACAAAAATTGCTCCTACACGTATGTTATGATGTTGGTCAGTTCTACGAAAATCGTCCGATTCCGGTTCAAAGTTCGGTACTATTTAGGATGACAATCAAGTCTACGGTGGATGGTTAGTCAAGTGACAAATCTGAGCGCAAGATTACCCAAGGCCGCTCGAGTTTACAGTGGACGCAAGCTGGTGAACCAAAACGTTTACGCCTGTGCACGCGGTATTTACCTTAAGCTGCGACGTGCTGCTGTCTGCAAGGCCGCCCTCTCCCACTGAAATTCCTACAAAACTAATCTGGCCTTTACTGAACTTTCCAGCAGAAACTTTCCCTATGTTTCTCTTTATGCGACAAAACATGTACTCAGCCCTAGTCTTATTACGTGGCGGTATACACGCGCATGGTTGGAGCAGCGTGCATACTATAGTGCCCTCTCAGTTCTCGCAAGAACAGTTAACTAGTTTGGCTGGTTCGTTTCTCCACAGTTGGAGCTAAATGTTGGTACATCTGATTTTAGCTGGAGTGCAGCTGCTGTGAACGCAGTGTCCACACCATTTTCTCCTGTTCGGCGTACAGAGCATTAAGAGTTCCGTTCTGCACTTGACGCCAGTTCAGAGAAGAGTCCCACTACCAAAATTTCCCTCTTGTCCTCTCATGGCAGAACTGCCTCCCTCCACTTGGGTTCCTTTTTTATGTCACGGCTTTTTTCGACCAATAGGAGCGTTTCTCTTATTTTGTAGAAACACCCTCTACCAATAGCAACGTCCCTTCTATCAAACTGCGTCGAAACTTCAGTAGTTTTCCCCTTCCTTGCGAGTTTCCGCCAGTCAGACATTTTGTGCCTGTTCTAGACGCTTAAAGTACATTGACATTTCCGTGTGTTGCATTCGCTGGGCAAAAATGCATCACTTGCTTTTGATTGTCTCCCGTTGGAATTTCGAAACGCAGTTTTCTTAAGCTGCTTCTCTGCCCTTGTACCGATGCCCTCCCTACAGCTCGCCCTCCAGCTAGAATCACCTGGCCCGGGGTCACTGTCCTCTTTCCTACCACCCCTTTAAGTGGTTGCCGCCGTAACTCCCACAGCGGGGCTTCACTACGCCATTGTGGAGCTGGCTTTTCAAAACTGAAAGCGACTCAACTTGCGTTCTCTGTTCTAGCTTCCGCTCAAAGACATGCATTGTATAGGAATAGTGTGTTAATTACCGTCGATTGACTGTCATCCCTTTTTGCATTACATATTGATAGGCAAATGTTCTCATAAGTGTCGATTTACGATAGTTGTCATCTTAACCTTCTCATTCCAATTTGTAAAGATCTCATGCAAGGTGCGGATCTGACCATTTATTCTGCCACCTTACAATGTAACTGATGCCCCCTCCCTTCCCCAGGCCATGAAGTCTGGGATGGGACGCGTGTCATGAGCGCTTGCAGCCAAGAATTGGCAGTTCACCAAGTCTACGCTGTGGAAGTGTGTGCGCCCATCACTCCCATACAGAGAGAACCTACTCTCATCACTGAAGACTGCAGAGCGCCATCCCAGTCCCCAGTCAACTCTTTCACGACACCACAGTACCCACACTTGGCGATGTCGTGGTGTTGGCGGTAGCCTGGCCCAGAGGCACACGTGAGATTAATGCTGCTGCTTGTAGACGGTTCCCAACAGTCCCTGGATGACGATGTGTTGAACTCTGCTGCTCGCACTGTGCGTCGATCTTTGTGTGTGACTGCACTATGCGGAATTTGGTATATAGGTGTGATAATGTTCCAAACATTGTCGAAAGTAGTGACATACCACCGATATATTGGGCCCAACACGTACAGCAATCTTCGATACGTCCATCCAGATTCCTGCAGGTCCGCAATGCAACCCCATTCAAGTAGCTGAAGCTGTACAAAGTAACTACGTACTCGTCGGTGGGGCGTGGCTGTATGCTAGAATGAATGTTGCAAACACTGTTCACCTCTAAACAAAAAAACTGCCGTCTCTAGATGGGCTGGTCACAAGGGATGGCGAAAACCTGGGACAGAGAGTGTATAGAAAATAGACACACACGGACAGATACCTGCACAAACTATCAAATCACCACCCGAGCAAGAAAAGCGGCATGATAAATACGCTCGTAACGCGAGCAGGACGAATATGTGAGCCACAGCACCTCACACGGGAAATGCAACACCTGGAAAGTGTTCTGAGGAGCAATGGGCACTCCACAAATTGTATTAGAAGTGTAACAGAGCCAAACAGTCGGCGAAGTAAGGAACCAGAAAAAGAAATGTCGGCTACGGTCTTTCTGCCATACATTCCCAGAGTAACGGACAGAATCGGCCGTATGTTGCGCAAACATGGCGTAAAGACGATTTTCAAACCGACAAGAAAGATCAAAGAGTGTCTAAGATCAGCAAAGGAGAAAAGGGCTCCACTTGCAATGTCGGGAATATATCGTCAACCATGTACATGCGGAAAAGTTTGTCGCAATGACTGGACGATCAGTCAACACCAGCACCAAAGAACATGAGCGACATTGCAGGCTGGTGCAGGTGCAGAAATCGGCCGTGGCAGAGCACGGAGTGAGTGAGACCGATCACGTAATAAAATTCGCCGACACGGAAGTTTTGGCTGTAGAGAAGCACTATTACACGCGCTTGTTCAGAGAAGCTGAAGAAATACAAAAACACTGGAACAGCTTCAACAAGAAAGAGGAAAGCCTTAAGGTAAACGGGTCCTGGCTTCCCGTACTACAGCGAACGACCGTCCCAGGTAGCATGAGGAGAACCGCACCGGAAATGACAGCGGAGAAGCCCTCGGACGTTGGGCGCGCCGGGTCCATATAGTCTGCGGCCGCGAGCTCGGCTCCAGTTCACCACCGGTAATGGAGGGTGAAGCTTCGACAATGCCAGCCACTCGCGCTGGCGAAACGTCAGTAAAGTCATTAGATGAACGTCGGCCAAGAACCTGAGACAGAAGCCAATAGGCAGTTTAACAGGTGGCCACGAAAGCCTTCACAATTTTGAGTTACAAATCGGTTACTTCGAGGACAGCACCGAGCTATACGCCCTGTAGCGTGCATTCCACTGACCCCAACCCACCACTTCGATGGTGCAAGCGAAAGCTCAATGGAGAGCAGAATGGAGATCTGCTGTATTTTCTGATGAAAGCCGGTTCTGCCTCAGTACCAGTAATGGCCGTGTGTTGGTTAGGAGGCGGCCAAGGGAGAGCCTGCAACCAACCTATCTGCGTGCTAAACACACTGAACCTACACCTGGAGTTATGGTCTGGGGTGCGATTTCTTTCATATCAGGAGCACTCTCTCGGCCATCCCACGCACCCTGAATCCAAAATTGTACGTCAATCTGGTAATGGAAATGCCGTGTGGCTACGGCCTCCCGTCCAGTAGACCGTTCGCCTGGTGCAAGTCTTTCGAGCTGACGCTATTTTGGCGACTTGCGTGTCGATGGGGACGAAATGATAAGGACAACACAACACCCAATCCCTGAGCGGAGAAAATCTCCGACCCGGCCGGGAATCGAACCCGGGCCGTTAGGTATGACATTACATCGCGTTGACCACTCAGCTATCAGGGGCGGACCGTCAATCTGGTGATTTGACCTGTTATCGTGTCATTCACGAACATCATTCCAGGGGTTGTTTTCCAACAGGATAACGCTTTCCCACATACCGCTGTTGTAGCCCAAAATCCTCTACAGAGCGTCGACATATTGCCTTGGCCTACTCGGTCACCAAATCTGTCTCCATTCGAACACGTATGGGACGTCATCGGAGGACAACTCATGCGTCATCCATAACCAGCACTAACCGTCCTTGTATTGACCGGCCAAGTGCAACAGGCATGAACTCCATCCCACCGGCTCCTGTACAATACAATGCATGCATGTTTCCATTCAACAATCTAGCTGCAAAACAGATAATTTGTGTACCAGCATTTCACATTTGTAATGGCTTATCCCGCTCTTAACCTCTGGTCTTGCAATGTTAAACACTTAAATATGCTACCTAGACAAATATATTCCTAAAATTTCATTAATCTGTATAATTATTTTTTGGTGCTTCGATTTTTCTCCTGTCAGTGTACAATCGCAGCACTTATTAAGTCAGATGCAAGATGTCTTCCTTTCGGAACTGAATAGTAATAAACAAACGTTACTCAACGTTTTCGTTCGTAATTTATAAATCCAAGATGGCGTCAGTGATAAAATCAACCTGCAGCCCGGCTAACAAACGACGACAAGTAATATGCTCGGAGTAGTGAAGCAACTCAAATCACTTAAAAAAAGCAAGTCTTCTGGTCCAGACTGTATATCAATTAGCTTCCTTTCCCAGTATGCCGATCATTTGCTCCATACTTAACGATCATATCCAATCGTTCGCACCAACCCCTTTCTGTAGTGGATTTTTAAGCCTTCCTTCTGCTTTTAGTTTCTCCAATTTTATGACTTTCGTTCCCATTGCTGCTGGTTTCCATTTTTGGTTTTTTACTGTTTCCTAAGTCACGGACCGGGCGCTAATGACCATAGCAGTTTTGCGCCCTAAAACCAAAACAAAACAAAAAAAAAAAAAAAACAATCGTTCGCTCGACGAAAGATCCGTACCCAAAGCCTGGAAAGTTACACAGGTCACACCAATATTCAAGAAAGGTTGTAGGAGTAATCCACTAAATTACAGCCCCATATCGTTAACGTCGCTATGCAGCAGGATTTTAGAACATATATTGCGTTCGAACATTATGAATTACCTCCAAGGAAACGGTCTATTGACACACAGTCAACATGGGTCTAGAAAATATCGTTCCTATGAAACACAACTAGCTCTTTATACACATGAAGTGTTGAGTGCTATGGACAAGGGATTTCAGATCGATTCCGTATTTCTGGATTTTCGGAAGGCTTTTGGCACTGTACCACATAAGCGGCTCGTAGTGAAATTGCGTGCTTATGGAATATCGTCTCAGTTATGTGACTGGATTTGCGATTTCCTGTCAGAGAGGTCACAGTTCGTAGTAATTGACGGAAAGTCATCGAGTAAAACAGAAGTGATTTCTGACGTTCCCCAAGGTAGTGTTATAGGCGCTTTGCTGTTCCTTATCTATATAAACGATTTGGGAGACAATCTGAGCAGCCGTCTTCGGTTGTTTGCAGATGACGCTGTCGTTTATCGACTAATAAAGTTATCAGGAGATCAAAACAAACTGCAAAACGATTTACAAAAATTATCTGAATGGTGCGAAAAGTGTTAGTTGACCCTAAATAACGAAAAGTGTGAGGTCATCCACATGAGTGCTAAAAGGAACTCGTTAAACTTCGGTTACACGATAAATCAGTCTAATCTAAAAGCTGTAAATTCAACTAAATACCTAGGTATTACAATTACGAACATCTTAATTTGGAAGAAACACATGGAAAATGTTGTGGGGAAGGCTAACCAAAGACTGCGTTTTATTGGCAGGACACTTGGAAAATGTAACAGACCTACTAAGGAGACTGCCTACACTACGCTTGCCCGTCCTCTTTTAGAAAACTGCTGCGCGGTGTGCGATCCTTACCATATAGGACTGACGGAGTACATAGAAAAAGTTCAAAGAAAGGCAGCACGTTTTGTATTATCGCGAAATATGGGAGAGTGTTACAGAAATGATACAGGATATGGGCTGGACATCATTAAAAGAAAGGCATTTTTCGTTGCGACGGAATCTTCTCACGAAATTCCAGTCACCAACTTTCTCCTCTGAATGCGAAAAGATTTTGTTGACACCGACCTACATAGGAAGGAATGATCACCAAGATAAAATAAGGGAAATCAGAGCTCGTACGGAAAGATATAGGTGTTCATCCTTTCCGCGCGCTATTGGGATAATAGAGAATGGCGAAGCTGGTTCGATGAACCCTCTGCCAGGCACTTAAATGTGATTTGCACAGTATCCATGTAGATGTGGGTGTAGATAAATACGCTCACGTGAGCTGTGGATTCGAAAATTTGCTGATGAAGCTCCAGATTTGTAAAATAATAAACGAACCGTTGGTGTATCTCAAGAGGGACTGAAATAGCTGCTGCTCCTTGTCACGGAACTTATAAAACGCGAAGGGTTTGGTGGGGTCCAGTGGAGACGTTAATTGCTTGGTGGCGTGCGCTTAATGACAGAAGACGACGCGGGGGTGGGCGGCGTGCACGTGGCGCCCACGTGCCCGATCGATGGGAGTCGCTGTCTGTCCACGTGTTCCGGACAACGCTTTTCATTCCGACAGGGGTGTCTGGGAACGCCATACCCCGGCCCGCAGGTCTGTGAGGACTCTGGCACCCGAATTGTTCGGCAGATGACGAAAGCGACACCTGCACTACACGTAATGTTATTTCAGACTTTTCAGGTGGTGCTGTTAACGTTCGTTGTGCTATACTGACCCAATCCACTTACTTGGCAATAGTGTTCTTATCTTATTCTGCTTTGGCAAGATTTAGCATTACTCTGAAATGCACTACTTGCCATTAAAATTTATACACCACGAAGATGACGTGCTACAGACGCGAAATTTAACCGACAGGAAGAAGATGCTGTTATATACAAATGATTACCTTTCAGAGCATTCACACAAGGCTGGCGCCGTTGGCGACACCTACAACGTGCTGACATGAGGGAAGTTTCCAACCGATTTCTCATACACAAACAGCAGTTGACCGGCGTTGTCTGGTGAAACCTTGTTGTGATGCCCCGTGTAAGGAGGAGAAATGCGTACCATCACGTTACCGACTCTGATGAAGGTCGGATTGTAGCCTATCGCGATTACGTGTTATCGTATCGCGTCATTGCTGCTCGCGTTGGTCGAGATCCACTGACTGTTAGCAGAATACGGAATCGGTGGTCTGAGGAGGGTAATACGGAACGCCGTGCTGGATCCCAACGGCCTCGTATGACTAGCAGTCGTGATGAGAGGCATCTTACCCCATGGCTGTAATGGATCGTGCAGCCACATCTCGATCCGTGAGTCAACAGATGGGGACGTTTGCAAGACAACAACCATCTGCACGAACTGTTCGACGACGTTTGCAGCAGCATGCACTAGCAGCTCGGAGACCGTGGCTGCGGTTACCCTTGACGCTGCATCACAGACAGGAGCGCCTGCGATGGTGTACTCAACGACGAACCTGGGTTCATGAATGGCAAAACGTCATTTTTTCGGATGAATCCAGGTTCTGTTTACAGCATCATGATGGTCGCATCCGTGTTTGGCGACATCGCGGTGAATGCACATTGGAAGCGTGTATTCGTCATCGCCATACTGGCGTATCACCCGGCGTGATGGTATGGGGTGCCATTGGTTACATGTCTCGGTCACCTCAAGTTCGCATTGACTGCACTTTGAACAGTGGACGTTACATTTCAGATGTGTTACGACCCGTGGCTCTACCCTTCAATCGATCCCTGCTTAACCGTACATTTCAGCAGGTTAATGCACGACCGCATGTTGCAGGTCCTGTACGGGCCTTTCTGGATACAGAAAATGTTGGACTGCTCCCCTGGCCAGCACATTCTCCATATCTCTCAGCAACTGAAAACGTCTGGTCAATGGTGGCCCAGCAACTGGCTCGTTACAATCCGCCAGTCACTACTCTTGATGAACTGTCGTATCGTGTTGAAGCTGCATGGGCAGCTGTACCTGTACACGCCATCCAAGCTCTGTTTGACTCAATGCCCAGGCGTATCACGGCCGTTATTACGCCCAGATGTGGTTGTTCTGGGTACTGATTTCTCAGGATCTATGCACCCAAACTGCGTGAAAATGTAATCACATGTCAGTTCTAGTATAATATATCTGTCCAATGAATACCCGTTTATCATCTGCATTTCTTCTTGGTGTAGCAATTTTAATGGCCAGTAGTGTAAATATATCGTCTGAAGCCGCTACATCTGTTCGTGACAAGAACAATGTTATTTTCCACATTAATCATTTGAAGTCGATGTACCGAAAGGATGGCTGTGGTGCTGGAGATATCGAGGCTGCCTCACCCAGTTGTTGAGACACAAAGAATTAAAGACACTGTATTATATCAATGGGGCAAGTTGAAAATTGGAATAGGGCCGGGATTCGAACCGGGTGTCCTGCTTACAAGGCAGGTGCGTTGATCACTACGCCATCCGGTCAAAGCGGTCACCACAGCCGCGAGGACTACTTCAGCGAGCCCCCTATCAAACATAAATTCTTAACGTATACCATACTCTACTAATGTCGTGTCCCTGCTCATTAGCCTCGTTAATAGTGGTATCTCGCCGATTCCCACAAGAGTTCGAGTTTGGTCAGCATCTACACTAAAGAGCTTAATGGCCGTCATCACCACAATCATGTACACTAAGTGATCAAAAGTATCCGGACACCTGGCTGAAAATGACTTAAAAGTTCGTGGCGCCCTCCATCGGTAATGCTGGAAGTCAGTATGGTGTTGGCCCACCCCTTAGTCTTGATCACAGCTTCCACTCTTGCAGGTATACAAGCGTAGCGTAGGCAGACTCTAAAGTAGACCTGTTATTCCGCCAATAAATCGCTGTCTATGGTTTGCCTTCCACACAACATTATTAATGTGATCGTTCCAATTTAAACTATCTGTAATTGTAATCGCTATGTGTTTAGTTGAATTTACTGCCGTTAGATTGGATTTATCGTGTAATCGAAATTCATTTCAGTACTCACGTGGATGGTATCCTACTTTTCATTACTTTGTCAAATGCCACTTTTCGCACCATACAGATACCTTCTCGAAATCGTTGTGCAATTTGTTTTGATTATCTCTTGACTTTATACGACGGTAACTGGCAGCATTATCTGCAAACAATCTAAGAGGGCTCCTAAGTTTGCGTCCTAAATGATTTATGTAAATTAGGAACAGCTACGGTTTATAAGACATCTTGGAGAACTCCAGATACTGATTCAAAACAAAAGAATGATGAGAATTTGATGTCTCTTGTGAGGAACGGAGTCAAAAACCTTCTGAAAATCTAAAAACATGGAATCAGTTTGACGTCGCCTGTCGTCTGCACTCATTACGTCGTGAGAAGAACGAACTAGCAGTGTTTCACAAGAGTGATATTTTCTGAATACGTGTTGGCTATTTGTCAACAATTTCTTTTCCCGAGGTGATTCACAATTTTCGGGCGCAAATACGTTCCAAAATCCTACTCGAAATCGCCGTTAGCGATATGAATCTGTAATTCAGCTGATTACTCGTATTTCCTTTTTTGGGTATCGGTGTGACTTGCACAACTTTCCAGTCCTTAGGTGCTGATCTTTCGACGAGCAAGCGGTTGTATATCATTCCTAAGAACGGAGCTATAGTATCAGCATACTGTGAAAGGAACCTGAGTGGTATACAATCTGGACCGGAGGCCTTGCCTTTATTAAGTGATTGTTGCTTCCCTACACTGAGGATTATCTATTCCTAAGTTACTCAAGTTGGCAGTTGTTCTTGATTCGAATTGTGGAGTATTTACTTCGTCGCCTTTTGTGAAGGAATATCAGCAAACTGCGGTTAGCAACTTTGCTTTAATGGCACTGTCATCCATAACACCACTACTGTTATCGCGCAGTGAAGGTCTGATTGCGTCTTTCCGCTGATGTAATTTACATACGACCAGAATCTCTACATCTAAATGGATACTCCACAAATCACACTTAAGTGTCTCGCAGAGGGTTCATCGAATCACTTTCGCAATAATTCTCCGTTATTCCATGCTCGAACAGCACGCGGAAAAAACGAACTCCTATATCTTCCCGTGCGAGCTCAGATTTCTTTTATTGTATTATAATGATCGTTTCTCCCTATGTCGTTTGGCGTCAACAAAATATTTCCGAATTCGGAGGAGAAAGTTTGTTTTGAAATTTCTTGGACATCCCGCCGCAACGAGAAACGCCTGTGTTTTAATGATGACGACCCCAAACCCTATATCATGTCCGTGACACACTCTCCCCTATTTCTCGATAGTACATAACATGCTGCTCTTCTCGGAACTTCCTCAATACACTCCGTTGACGCTATCTGGTAAAGATTCCAGAACGCGCAGCTGCTCTCTAAAAGACGGCGGACAATCGTACCATAGGCAGTCTTTTTAGTATATCTGTTGCATCTTCTATGTGTTCTGCAAATAAAACGCAGTCCTTGGTTCGTCTTTACCACAACATTTTCTATGTGTTGTTTCCAATTTAAGTTGTTCTTATATGTAATTCGTAGGCATTTAGTTCAATTTACGACGTTTAGATTTGACTGATTCATCGTGTAACATAAATTTAGCGGGCTCCTCATAGCATTCATATAGATGACCTCACATTATTTAGGGTCATTTGCAAATTTTCGCACCATGCAGATACCTTTTATAAATCGTGTTGTAATTGGTTTTGGTCTTCTGATTACTTTACAAGAAAATAAACGACAGCACCATCTCCAACAACACTAGCTTGGGGAACGCCAGAAGTCACTTCTGTTTTACTCGATGACTTTCCATCAGTTACTACGAACTGTGACATCTATGGCATGGAATTACGAATCCATAGCATAACTGAGGCGATGTTCCATAGCCACGCAATTTGATTACAAGACGCTTGTGAGGCACGGTGACAAAAGCCTTCTGAAAATCTAGAAATACGGAGTCAGTGTGAAACCCTTCGTCAGTAGCACTGAACACTTTGTGTGAGTAAAGAGATACTTGCGTTAAACAAGAACGATGTTTTCTAAATCCATGTTGGCTGTGTGTCAATAGATCGTTCACTCCTAGGTAACTCATAATGTTCGAACGCAACACATGTTTCAAAACCCTGCTGCATATCGACGTTAACGATATGGGCATGTAATTTAGTGAATTATTCGTGTTGGCTTTCTTGAATACTGGCGTGACCTGAGCAACTTTCGAATCTTTGGGTGCGGATTTCCGAAGAGCGAGCGGTTGTATATGTTTGTTAAGTATGGAGCTACTGCATCAACATACTCTGAAAAGAACGTAACTGGTATACAGTCTGGACCAGAAGACTTTATTCTGTTAAGTGGTTTAAGTTCCTTCGCTACTCCGAGGACATCTACGTCGAAGTTACTCATATTGGCAGCTGTTCTTGATTCGAATTCATGAATATTTACTTCGTCGTTTTTGGATATGTCATATCTCTTGAACTGCTTGTCGTACCACGATACAATTCTTTAGGTGCAGTTGTGCGGCGTATGTGGATACCATCTGAAAATTTATTGCAATTAGAGTTAGTAGCACAGAAGTAATAAATTTAAACGTCATGCGTGATGCGGCAATTTTTTCACGCATCTCACTGTTTATGACGTCATTGCTCCTGAACTATCATAGGTAGGTGGTTCTTTTCCCACAGCGATTGTTGCCCTTCAATAAGACAGACGTGTACCGAGTCTGGTTGAAATCGGGTTAGTGGCCTAGGAGGAGACGTGGAACGCATACACAGTTACGTATATTTTTATAATATGTACGGATATTATGCAAATGCTCCATTTTTCGTTAGAAAGCGATCGAGACTTTCTGTCCACCGTCTATATGCAAGTTTTCGTTGACTTTGGGAACTTACATTTGGAGACGAACCATCCCGCTGGACAGAACAAAGCCAAGTATATGTATACTAGGCAGTCGCGTGCACTGAAGCACGAAAACAGAGTGGCGTGTTTAGCTCCCGGCTCCACCCCCGCAAGTTCACCAAACTCGGGACGACACACACACACACACACACACACACACACACACACACACACACACACACACACACCTTCCCGGCTGTCTAGGGACGAGAATAATCACGCGGAGCCTACCGCAGGGTCAGCAAACAAAAGTTCCGAAAAGTTGAGCCGTAATTGCGAGACCGTTTGTCAATTCGGTCAGCGCGGTAGAAACGGGCGCGAGAGCCAGTGGATGAACGAGGAAGTAAAACAGGGACACGAGGACGAGCAGAAGGAGATAAAGATTAGTAAATTACTGGTCGTAAATATCGCGGTGACCGCATTTCCGTGGCCTCACAAGTCACTTCCGGCCTGTTCCGCTTGATGCAGATTCGGTTCGTGCCTTAAGCGTCGGCACAACCGTCGCACAGGTGCTGTGTCGTAATGACTCCGGTATCTCTGTATGTGATGAATGGGGGCGCGTGTTGCGAAGTTATCTCAACTGCCATCATTCTGTCGTAACAGGGCGCCAAGCGCACACGATAGTTGTTACTGTTCCGTTCATCTGCGGAATAGGTTCACTGGTACGTGAGTTGTTCGAAGACTTCTCAAATAACATAACCCATTACGTTGTCCTCCATGGTGAGTGTTCATCAGAGACAAGGGTATCATCAATAATCCCCCAGGGAGGTGTGATACGACCGATATTGACTTCTATATCTGTAAATAATCTGAGCTGCTGCATGATTACAAGAAGACCTCTGATAACACCGAGCTGCCAATAATCGACTACGTATTCCCTGCGGAACGAAAAAGACTAAAATCAAAACATAACGTATTCGTTGATCCATTATGACTCGTGGGACGACGGCTGGCATGAACTTCTTGATGCAAAAATTTACCAACAGCCGCATTTATTGTAAAAATTTATTTCATTTTATGAGCTTCTATGTGCTACCAGTTTCGGCATTACATTGATGCCATCTTCAGGCCCCACTCGTCATAGTCGTAAAATCGCTATACACGGAAGGAGCCATATGAGGTGCATTCAAGTTCTAAGTTTTTTCTCCGGACTGGAAAGACATAGAAACATGCGCATTGTTTTAAAATGAGGCAGCGTTCATTGTCAATACGTCCCAGAGATGGCAGCACCGTACGGCAGATGGTATTTTACCGCCAGCGGCGAGAATGAGAACTGTTTTAAATACTTAAAATGGCGACGTTTTCCTTACTTGAACAGCGTGCAATCATTCGTTTTCTGAATTTGCGTGGTGCGAAACCAATTGAAATTCATCGACAGTTGAAGGAGAAACGTGGTGATGGAGTTATAGATGTGTCGAAAGTGCGTTCGTGGATGCAACAGTTTAATGAAGGCAGAACATCATGTGACAACGAACCGAAACAACCTCGGGCTCGCACAAGCCGGTCTGACGACACGATAGAGAAAGTGGAGAGAATTGTTTTGGGGGATCGCCGAATGACTGTTGAACAGATCGCCTCCAGAGTTGGCATTTCTGTGGGTTCTGTGCACACAATCCTGCATGACGACCTGAAAATGCGAAAAGTGTCATCCTGGTGGGTGCCTCGAATGCTGACGGACGACCACACGGCTACCCGTGTGGCATGTTGCCAAGCAATGTTGACACACAACGACAGCACGAATGGGACTTTCTTTTCGTCGGTTGTGACAATCGATGAGACGTGGATGCCATTTTTCAATCCAGAAACAAAGCGCCAGTCAGCTCAATGGAAGCACACAGATTCACCGCCACAAAAAAAATTTCGGGTAACCGCCAGTGGTGAAAAAATGATCGTGTCTATGTTCTGGGACAGCGAGGGCGTAAACCTTACCCATTGCGTTCCAAAGGGCACTACGGTAACAGGTGCATCCTACGAAAATGTTTTGAACAACAAATTCCTTCCCGCACTGCAACAAAAACGTCCGGGAAGGGCTGCGCGTGTGCTGTTTCACCAAGACAACGCACCCGCACGTCGAGCTAACGTTACGCAACAGTTTCTTCGTGATAACAACTTTGAAGTGATTCCTCATGCTCCCTACTCACCTGACCTGGCTCCTAGTGACTTTTGGCTTTTTCCAACAATGAAAGACACTCTCCATGGCCGCACATTCACCACCCGTGCTGCTATTGCCTCAGCGATTTTCCAGTGGTCAAAACAGACTCCTAAAGAAGCCTTCGCCGCTGCCATGGAATCATGGCGTCAGCGTAGTGAAAAATATGTACGTCTGCAGGGCGATTACGTCGAGAAGTAACGCCAGTTTCATCGATTTCGGGTGAGTAGTTAATTAGAAAAAAAAAAATCGAAGGCCTTAGAACTTGAATGCACCTCGTATAACTGGATCCGTGAATCAATCGTCTTGCAACAGCTCTTGGTAGCCAGGCGACACAGTCTATTGCAGGACGTTTGATTCACGGATCCAGTTATATGGCTCCTTCTGTGTATAGCGATTTTACGACTATGACGAGTGAGGCCTGAAGATGGCATCAATGTAATACCGAAACTGGTAGCACATAGAAGTTCATAAAATAAAATAAATTTCTACAATACATAAGGCTGTTGGTAAATTTTTGCATCAAGAAGCAAAACATAACGCTCTCGTCACAGCCAGGACTCTCAAGGAAACTGAATGCAATACCATCGATGAATGGAAACGGTGCTCCCAACGAAACTGCTCCTCACAATGCCTAAAGCTACCTTGCATCGAGAAGAAACCCCTTGGATTCGACCAGCCTCGGGTATTTTGGACTACCTTTAACCGCACATGAACGGGCCGTGGACGCCGTGCAGATACACTCTAAAAGTGGGGCAAATCATCACCACCATCACGTTACTGTGGCGCGGAGCGAGAGACAATTGCTGGTGTTGTATCGAGATGTCCCGCACGTGCCTACAATGATCTTTTCGAAGATTTCCTGACAACGACGAGTGATGTTATAAAATACACGAAAGATCTTGATATCCATGTATAGCTGTAGTCAGTTGCGTTATTTTATGCTGGAGGGCTGTGCTTAAATTTTGATTGTATAGTATCTTTCTATATGTATTGCCATACAATGAAGCCATCCCAACCTCATATATATACGAGGGGCGTTGAGAAAGTAAGCTCCGATCGGTCGCGAAATGGAAACGACTATGAAAATCCGATAAAGCTTTGCACAGATGTGTTGGGTAGTGTCTCTAGTATAACCCCAGTTAGCATCACGTCGCCCTTCTCATTTCTGCGCTCGCAGTGAGTGCGTAAAGATGTCTAGAAAATAGTGTCTGCCGCCAAGTACGAGGGCCTGGTGAGAAATTTCGCCTGAAGCTATGCAGCTAACATTACATAACTGTCGTGCTGTTTCTTCTTCAAGACAATTCTCAGCCGCATTCTGCAGGGGCAATGAAGATGCTCCTGCATCGTTTTCAAATGGAAATGTGAGATTACCCACAATACAGTCCGCAATTGTCTCCCCCTGAGTTTCATCTCTGGTCACATGAACCGCTGTCTTTGAAGACAACATTTTGACACAGACAACGAGGTGTAGGCCAGCGTGGAGAATTGGCGGAAAGCACTGGCGGCTGCCTTCTATGATGAGGCTATTGAAAAGTTGGTACAACGCTATGACAAAAGTATAAGTCAGAACGGCGACTACGTAGAGAAGTAGCTGAAAGGTGTAGCTAATTGTTACAAGTAACACATTTCTGATGTTCACTGTGGTTTCAATTTGGCAATCAATCGGAGCTTACTTTCTGAACAGGCCTCGTATAACATACAGGGTGAGTCAGCTAACGTTACCGCTGGACATATTTCGTAAACCACATCAAATACTGACGAACCGATTCCACAGACCGAACGTGAGGAGAGGGGCTAGTGTAATTGGTTAATACAAACCATACAAAAATGCACGGAAGTATGTTTTTAACAGAAACCTACGTTTTTTGAAATAGAACCCCGTTAGTTTTGTTAGCACATTTGAACATATAAACAAATGCGTAATCAGTGCCGTTTGTTGCATTGTAAAATGTTAATTACATCCGGAGATATTGTAACCTGAAGTTGACGCTTGAGTACCACTCCTCCTCTGTTCGATCGTGTGTATCGGAGACCACCGAATTACGTACGGATCCAAAGGGAACGGTGATGGACCTTAGGTACAGAAGAGACTGGAACAGCACATTACGTCCACATGCTAACACCTCTTTATTGGTCTTTTTCACTGACGCACATGTACATTACCATGAGGGGTGAGGTACACGTACACACGTGGTTTCCGTTTTCAATTACGGAGTGGAATAGAGTGTGTCCCGACATGTCAGGCCAATAGGTGTTCAATGTCGTGGCCATCACTTGCTGCACACAATTGCAATTTCTGGCGTAATGAATGTCGTACACGCCGCAGTACATCTGGTGTAATGTCGTCGCAGGCTGCCACAATACGTTGTTTCATATCCTCTGGGGTTGTAGGCACATCACGGTACACATTCCCCTTTAACGTGCCCCACAGAAAGAAGTCCAGAGGTGTAAGATCAGGAGAACGGGCTGGCCAATTTATGCGTCCTCCACGTCCTATGAAACGCCCGTCGAACATCCTGTCAAGGGTCAGCCTAGTGTTAATTGCGGAATGTGCAGGTGCACCATCATGCTGATACCACATACGTCGACGCGTTTCCAGTGGGACATTTTCGAGCAACGTTGGCAGATCATTCCGTAGAAACGCGATGTATGTTGCAGTGCTCTCCGATACACACGATCGGACAGCGGAGGAGTGGTACTCAAGCGTCAACTATAGGTTACAATATCTCCGGATGTAATTAACATTTTAATATGCAACAAACGGCACTGATTACGTATTTTTTTATATGTTCAGATGTGCTAACAAAACTAACGGGGTTCCATTAAAAAAAAACGTAGGTTTGTGTTAAAAAACATACTTCCGTGCATTTTTGTATGGTTTGTATTAAACAATTACACTAGCCCCTCTCCTCACGTTCGGTCTGCGGAATCTGTTAGTCAGTATTTGATGTGGTTTACGAAATATATCCAGCGGTAACGTTGACTCACCCTATATATATATATATATATATATATATATATATATATATATATATATATATATATATATATATATATATATGTGTGTGTGTGGAATAGTAACGTTGTGTCCGCTTCACTTCTCTTGCTGACTCACATTGTAGTAGATGGGATGAACCGTTGTTCACAATGGTTCTGTATTCGAGGTGGTGTTTACTTACGGAAAGGCAAATGGCAACGAGCGGCGGGCAGTGAGGTTGTATCAGGAGACCTACCCCCGCCGACAACCACAGCATTCAATGTTGGCAACGGTGTTTCACCGTTGGTCTGTGACAGGGTTGCTTCAGGAACCAGGAAATCATGAAGGACGTACCCGAAATGTTCCGAGAACAGACTTGGAGGAAAATGGGAGTAACACTGTGGAAGCCGACCGCCGTGTCAGTACCAGGCAGTTGGCCCGCCAGTACAGGGTAAGCCAGACGACTGTGTGGAACATTCTCCAAGACAATTGTTACCTATCACTTACAGCCTGGTCAGGTCTTACTAGAGACAGAATTTGCATTTCGTGAGCACTTTTGTCGCTGGTTTCTTCACCAGGGAACCACGATTCCGGGATTTGTCATCCATCCTGCTCATAGATGAGGCCACCTCTATGTGGTATCTTCAACTTCCATAACAGTCATCTGTGAGACAGTAAGTAGAACCCGCATGGTATGGCGACAGCGAATCCTCATCATGTTCTCCAGATATGAAACCTATCGAACATGCCTGGGACAGATGGGAATGAGCTGTCTGTGGACGACGTGATCCACCAACCACTCTGAGGGATATACGCCGAATCGCCGTTGAGGAGTGGGACAATCTGAAGACCTTGATGAACTTGGGGACAGTATGCCACGACAAATACAGGCATGCATCAATGCAAGAGGACGTGCTACTGGGTATTAGAGGTACCGGTGTATACAGCAATCTGGACCACCACCTCTGAATGTCTCACTGTATGATGCCACAACATACGATGTGTGGTTTTCATGAGCAATAAAAAGGGCGGAAATGATGTCAATGTTGATCTTTATTCCAATTTCTATGCAGGTTCTCGGAAGCAAGATGGTGCAAAACTTTTGATGTGTGTAGTTATGCCAGGCTAAGGGCTATTGCACTTAGCGCTAACATTTTTAAGCACTGTCAGAAGATTTAATCCTATGATGTGCAGAGGATGTAATATTATTCAAAGAATAGTTATATCTAACCGAGTTTTTAATTCAGTGAATAATGGTTTAATTTTACATAGTGAATTGAAAAGATTAGTATTCGCATTCTGTTTTCAGTTATTTAGTGGAGTATGCAGCTTTTGTTCTTTCTTGTTGGTGTGACCATGAGACAAATGTTTATCCTTGACGTGTCATTTCGCATGCTGCAAGTAAAATGTCAGACATGAAAAAACGGCCGTTTTTAGTTACTGTTACTTAAAAATACATGGGAAGTGCAGCAACGTGCACGGAAACTTAACATACTTATCTCGCAATTTGTCAAGTTCAGGGCAGTTGTGTCAGTGTGGTTGCAGGCTACTGGCAGGTGTGCATTGGTCGTTCAACAAGAGCGGCAAACTCTGAGTCGGGAAACTTTTCATGTCTAAAGTAAGATGGATGTAATTCTAGTATCATTGATTATTACAATGTCTGTGTTTATATGGTATCTGTATCTTTTATTACAGCGTCCTTCAGATATGCATGGATGTCTGAAGCGACACACACTGTTTTCACGGTTACGGCTGTTGTGCAATGAAAGTTCGGGAATACATTTGTTTAGGTACGCTACGTAGGTGATTAACATTGCAAGATGACAGGTTAATGCAAGCGCGGAAGAAGCCCATGCAAATGTGAAATGTTGGTACATTAATAATCGGTGTAACCGCCAGAATGTTGAATGCAAGCGTGCAAAGGTTCATGCATTGTGTTCTGCAGCTGCCGGACGGCAGTTGGGATGCATTTCCATGCCAGATGCGCTTGCTTGGTATATACAGGGACAGTTAATACTGGTTGCTGAGTTGTCGTCCAATGAGGCCCCATATGTGCTCGATTTCAAATTCTGAAGGTGGCAGGGGTAAAATACAGGGAGCGAAAGGCTATTTACAATTTGTACAGAAACCAGATGGCAGGTATAAGAGTCGACGGGCATGAAAGGGAAGCAGTGGTCGGGAAGGGAGTGAGACAGGGTTGTAGCCTCTCGTCGATGTTATTCAATCTGTATATTGAGCAAGCAGTAAAGGAAACAAAAGAAAAATTGGGAGTAGGTATTAAAATACATGGAGAAGAAATAGAAACTTTGAGGTTCGCCGATGACATTGTAATTCTGTCACAGACAGCAACGGACCTGGAAGAGCAGCTGAACGAAATGGACAGTGTCTTGAAAGGAGGATATAAGATGAACAGCAACAAAAGCAAAACGAGGATAATCGAATGTAGTCGAATTAAGTCGGGTGATGTTGAGGGAATTAGATTAGGAAATGAGACACTTAAAGTAGTAAAGGAGTTTTGCTATTTAGGGAGTAAAATAACTGATGATGGTCGAAGTAAAGAGGATGTAAAATGTAGACTGGCAACGGCAAGGAAAGCATTTCTGAAGAAGAGAAATTTGTTAACATCGAATATAGATTTACATGTCAGGAAGTCGTTTCTGAAAGTATTTGTATGGAGTGTACCCATGTATGGAAGTGAAACATGGACGATAAATAGTTTAGGCAAGAAGAGAATAGAAGCTTTCGAAATGTGTCTGCTACAGAAGAATGCTGAAGATTAGGTGGGTGGATCACATAACTAACGAGGAGGTATTGAGTAGAATTGGGGAGGAGTTTGTGGCACAACTTGACAAGAAGGGACCGTTTGGTAGGACATGTTCTGAGGCATCAGGCGATCACAAATTTAGCATTGGAGGGCAGCGTGGAAGGTAAAAATCGTAGAGGGAGACCAAGAGGTGAATACACTAAGCAGATTCAGAAGGATGTAGGCTGCAGTAGGTACTGGGAGATGAAGCAGCTTACACAGGATGGAGTAGCATGGAGAGCTGCATCAAACCAGTCTCTGGACTGAAGACCACATCATCATGTGCTGGACTGGAGACAGAGCTGCAGATCGAGCAAGCCAAGGCGCTGTGTCGACGATCTGTGGAGTATGTTGTGTTACAACAGCCGTGTGTGGACGAGCGTTATCCTGTTGGAAAACACCCCTTCAAATGCTGTTGATGACTGGTAACAGGACAGGTCGAATCACCAGACTGAGGTACAGTTTTGCAGTCAGGGTGCGTGGGATACCCACGGGAGTGATTCTGTTATACGAAACTGACCCCAGACCGTAACTCCGGGTACAGGTCCAGTGCGTCTAGCACACAAACAGGTTGGTTGCAGGCCCTCAACTGGCCTCTTGTTGACCAACGGCCATGACTGACACCGAGGCAGAACCGGCTTCTGTCAGAAAACACACAGTACCTCCACTCTGCTCTCCAATCAGCTCTGGCTTGGCACTACGCAGGCAGCAAATAGTGGTTCTTCGAGTCTGGGGAATGTCCTCGAAGTAACACTTCATTCTCACTACGGTGCCAACTGCTACTAATATTGCTGCTGTAGATGCATTACGATGCGCCGGAGCCATGGTCTTCCCTCTGGATAGCGCCATTTGACTGTCCAGAGCCCAGTCTTCTTACGTCCGTACACTCTCGTGATCAGCGCTGCCAACAGTAATGTACAGTGGCTACGTTGCCGCCAAGTCTTCGCAGTAGGAACAGCCAGCTTCTCGTAGCCCCTTACACGGCGTCGTTCAAACTCCCTGAGGTGATGATAATGGCGTCTTTCTCGCCTTACAGGTATTCATGACTAGCATCAAATCAACACGTCCAATCTCGGAGATAATTAACGCTCACGACCGCTGTAGCGTGTATTTAAGGCAAAACTGATTTGCGTCTTCATAGTGGCACTACTGGCGTGAAATCTCAACATGCATCATCTTTCAGATGTAGAAACACGCCTACCAACTTTCGTTTAGGTCGCACAACTCATCCTTGCTGTTGCGATATTTTTTTTTCCGTTAGTTTAAGTATGTGATAACACCTCACATTCGACGAGAACATGCGAATGTTATATACAGGGTGTTATGTTATCCGGGAACCTAGAACGACGGAGAGGCTCCGTCCCCGCCGCAGCCGCAGTGGTCCACAACCCCACGACGACTACCGCAGTTCACTTCACCACTCCGCCGCCCCACACCGAACCCAGGGTTATTGTGCGGTCTGGCCCCCGGTGGGCCCCCCAGGAAACGTCTCACACCAGCCGAGTGTAACCCCTATGTTTGCGCTGTAGAGTAATGGTGGTGTACGCGTACGTGGAGAACTTGTTTGCACAGCAATCGCCGACATTGTGCAGCTGAGGCGGAATAAGGGGAACCAGTCCGCATCCGCCGAGGCAGAGGGAAAAACCACCTAAAAACCTACCACAGAGTGGCCGGCTCACCGGACCTCGACGAAAGTCCGCCGGGCGGCTTCGTGCCGGGGACCGGCGCTCCTTCCCGCCCGGAAAGCCGTGAGTTAGACAGCACGGCCAACCGGGAGGGCTATATACAGGGTGAGTGAGGAGGAAAGGTACGTGACATGCTTTGAGGGGTGATAGCGGTTCTGAACAAAAGAACTTCAGATGCACGTATACCCTATTCCGAAAGGTTTCCGAGATAAAACACATTTAATAACAATTTTGTACTGTTTTCTTGAATGAATCGAAAACCGCACCCTCCAGCGAAAACGTGTCGCAGTACAAAATTAAACTACATTAAATTCCTACAAAAAAGGTCCTATTAATTTTTTTTCTCTAGAACTAATGGTTTGTGCGAAGAGAGCGCGAGAATGTTGGAAAACTCGCTCGACGCGCATGCGCTGTAGCTTACGTAGTTTTTGTAGCCCAATTTGAGGTGGTTTGATAGACTACCAGCGTCCCGTATCAAACAGTTCGTCTCAACTTGCTACCTCAATATGCTACCTCAAATTGGCCTACAAAAACTACGTCAGCTACAGCACGTGCGCGTCGGGCGAGTTTTTCAACATTCTCGCACTCTCTTCGCACAAACCGTTACTTTCAGAGAAAAAAATAAATAGCACGTTTTTTGTAAGAAATTTAATATAGTTTAAGTTTGTACTGCGACACGTTTTCGCTGGAGGGTGCGGTTTTCGATTCATTCAAGAGAAACGTACAAAATTGTTATTAAATGTGTTCTATCTCGGAAACCATTCGGTATAGGACATACATCCATATGAAGCTTTTTGTTCAGAATCACTGTAACCCCTGAAAGCACATACCTTTCCTCCTGGCTCACCTTGTATAATATAACGGAATTTGCAACAACTGCTCGAAAGTAACGTGCTCCTAAAACAGCGTGAACATCTCGGATTTATTTTATGAGCGTAACATGTCATAGGAGCAACGACGTACACGACAAAATCTGCTACAAAAAAATTATCCCTAAATGACTTGAAAATGGCCTAAGGCCGATATTGTACAATCGTACATGAAATAAAGAGAATGGCAGCTGAAGGCTTCAAGAAACCTTTCAAAAAATTTCAATATAAGTTTTACAGAAATCCTTAAGCCGATTTTTCTCAAGTACATAATTTTTGAGTTGTGTCACTGTTCTTGCTGGTGTCGTATTTAGGATTGCTGAATTGTTAGCTAGCTACGCCTGTATCGGCCGTTGACCCCCAGGGGGCCAACATCTGCCACAGCAGAGCCTCGCTCACGCCTGACACCGTGTTGCCACAGACCTGGCGCTGAGGCAGCCGTCAGTATGCGTGGGGCAGTGACGCGCTGAATGCAGTCAGGTGCGAATTCTGCGGCCCTCGTCGTGATTCCTGTACTGCTAACTTATATTCATCACCCAAAGCACTCTTATTTTAGGCCACTTATTGCCGTGGTTCGCACGAGAAATTTGACTGGTGAACTTAAAAGCGCTCGAGATCTGAGGACGATAATTAATTTTTAAATACATTCAAGCCTCATTTCATATTTAAGACAGGACACCCCCACAACATTCTCTCTAATAGATTAATTATGACCCTCGTTAGCCAATTTTATCACTGAATCCTCTTCATTCCTGACACGATTAATCTATCTGGTACTCGGTGTTCTCCTGTAACGCCGCATGTCTAACGTCTTTGGTCATTCCATTTCAGTCTTTCGTACTGTCCGTCTCTCGCAGCCATACAGACCTGTGCTGCGAACTTGGCGTTTCACGACATCTTTTTCTGGTCTCGAAGTTTATAAATGGCTCTGAGCACTATGGGACTTAACATCTATGGTCATCAGTCCCCTAGAACTTAGAACTACTTAAACCCAACTAACCTAAGGACATCACACAACACCCAGTCATCACGAGGCAGAGAAAATCCCTGACCCCGCCGGGAATCAAACCCGGGAACCCGGGCGCGGACTCTAAGTTTATATCTTTGTGTGTTTTCACTAACTTTATTCTCCATTAGTGCATGGCAAGAGGTTAACTAGCAGTACGTTTTCTTCATTTTTCATTTCATTCCACGTTTTTCCAGTTTGCCCCCGACAAAAGTAACAGTGATAGTTGTTAGGCAATGTACTTGATACCAACTTGAATATCCTTAATGCCAGTGTAAGGTGTGTTTACTTTTATTGTTTCCTTTCGTTATCTATAGCCAAATTCCAAAATAACAAACAAGTTTTCTATAGACACGAAGCCCTCTATGCAAAGTCGGAGAGGCTCTCGGAAACCATGAGCAAGAGGAGGATTGATTTCTATGGACACACTCTCAGAATGAATCCCGACAGACTAACTAAACAAATCTTTGACTTCTTTTACAAAAAAAAAGACTAAATCCAATTGGTTTAAGGAAGTGGAAAGGGATTTGAGAGAACTCGAGTTTACGAAGACGTGTTAAAGAACGATACAGCCAAGATCGTCACCAAAGACAAAACTAAGAGGTTCCTCGTTAAGATCAACACCACGAAACCGATTCAGATATCGGAGAAGGAAAAAAAGAAGAGATGAGACAGAATGAAGAACTACCGGGAGAAAAACAGAGCACAAGCTTCTAAGAAGTGATAGATCTGACGTACCCCAAAGATGGGTGATTCGAAGTGAAAAAAATGGAAGCCGAGGATTACCAGACATTCAAAATGGTTTAGACAGTTTAAACACTGGCATAATGACGTTCTAGATGAAATAAAAAAATAATGAACACCTGTCAGAGCTGAAACCTTGCTGCAGAAAGTTAACGCAAATATTCAAGAAAGGAGCTATTCAATTTCGACCACATCTGAGTTTCGACAACTGTTCGTTAGTGGACCTTAAACCAGCGGAAGTATTGCACCGTAAATCATGTGGAAGATCTCTATGGGAATAGAATCCGGAGGTTGGTGAACATAAGCAGTTTAATACTGGTAGAAATATAATGAGGAAAAACAGATTAAGGTACACAATCCGATCAAGAGTAATTGACACCCTTGTCTAATGAGGAATTGAGCACTAGATGACAATAGAGGAAGAATGACCAGTATAAAATGAGGCAGGGGATATTGAGTTGCCATGTAGATGCAGTAACAGTAGGAAGGGTCTCTCAGCAGAGCTAGCGACTTCGAACGTGCACTTGTCATTGGATGTGAACTAACTAATAAATCTTTCAGGGATATTTCAAGCCTTCCACAGCTGCCCAAGTCGACTGTTGATGATGCGACTGTGAAGTGGAAACAGGAAGGAACCGCCAGACCCAAACCAAGACCCGTCAGGTCTGTTGTACTGACGGACAACACGCACCGTCGACCATTGTCGGGGTGTTGGTAAAAAAAACAGTAGAAGGAAGTATTAGTGAGTTCCAAAGTGCTACCAACATTACAGCTAGTACAATGACTGTGCGTAGGGAACTAAAAAGAATGGCCTAGTGGTCAAGCAGCTACTCATAAGCCACACATTTCTCTAGTCCAGTGTTTTTCAACCCCACCCGGCAGACAAGGGTAGATGCGCAGGCCCCAGATCGAAACCGCCCGGCGGATTAACGACGAGGGCCGGTATGCCGACCAGCCTGGATGTGGTTTTCAGGTGGTTTTCCACATCCCATTAGGTGAATACCGGGCTGGTCCCAATGTTCCACCTCAGTTACGACTCACATATATTTGAAAACGTTCGCAGTATTTCATGGCTTATACTCGACGCAGACAGCTGGGGTACTCTACTTACGTCCCCGGGGGTTCGGGGTGGTGGCAGGAACGGCATCTGGCCACCCTCTGCAACTCATACGGCCAAATCCGTAATAACACCCCGCGTTGGAGCAGGACAAAGGCCCAAAGAAAGAAAGTGTTTTCCAACCCTTCTTAGACCACCACCAACGAGTGCAATCAGATATTCGCTAGTAAATCCCCCACCCCCCCCCCCCCCTCCACACTGTCTTCAACATAAGCGCTAACTATATTTTAGAATGATAAATAATTTTCTGTGAATACTTTTCTTTTTAAAATGATGAAAGATAAATTTTATTTTGTTTTTGTAGGCGTTCTATTAAGCCTCGCTCTAATGAGACATTTGGTACTGCTTATTTCTAACCACCTTTTTTTATCTAATTATGAAGCAGTTCTTTCTGCAACGTACGACTCCACCTCAAGAAAGACGTTGAAATAATACATTTCATGCAAAACATGCTTCCTCTGCACCATTCCTCTCCCTAATGACATTTGCTTCATCCTACCATGCACCCCTTCCAAAATTAACCAATCTAAAATGTCTACAGTATTCTTACTGTTGGTAACTCACTTGACTGCTGGGCTTCTAAGCTCTGAAATGGCAAAAATTGGAAGACACCCAATCCTTTGTGTCTGATTACCGCCACTAATAATACGAGGGATATTCGGAAAGTAAGTTCCGATCGGTCAAGAAATGGAAACCACTGCGAAAATCTAATAAAGCTTTGCGCGTATGTGTAACACAGTGTCTCTAGTATCCCTGTCGGTTGCATCACTTCGCTCTTTTCAGTTCTGGGCGCATGGTGAGCACATAAATATGCGTACAAAATATTGTCTCCCGCCAAGTACGAGGTCCTGGTGAGAGATTTCGCCTGATGTTATGCAGCCCACATTACAGAACTGTCATACGGTTCCTACTTCGTGACAATTCTCGGTCGCAATGTGCAGGGGCAATGAAAATGCCCCTTCAGCGTTTTCGATGGTACGTCTTTCATCACCCGCAGTACGGCCCGTAATTGGCTCCCTCTGTGTTTCATCTCTGCTCACATTAACTACTGGCTAAGAAGACAACATTTTCGCACAGACAACGAGCTATAGATGAGCGTAGAGAACTGGCGCGAAGCACAGGGTGCTGCCTTCTATGACCGATGGTATTGGAAAGTTGGTATAACGGTGCGACAGATGTCCTAGCTGGAGCGGCGACTATGCAGACAAGTAGCTGGAAGGTGGAGCCAACTGCCGCAAATAAAACATTTCTGATTTTCAGTGTAGTTTCCATTTCGCGACTGATCGGAACTTTTCTGGACAAGCCTTGTAATAATAAAAATGTGTAGGCTCTACAACAGCGTAATAGCCACTTCAAAGTTCTTGTTGTTGTGTTGTACTGCCCATTAGTTGGTTTATTGCTGCGAAGTGGTTAATGAACCAGTTTCTGACCCGTTGCAAGAAACGCCTACTACTCGCACAAAGCATTTTCATGATACATACACGGTGGTCCATTGATCGTGACCGGGCCAAATATCTCACGAAATAAGCGTCAAAGGAAAAAACTGCAAGGAACGAAACTCGTCTAGCTTGAAGGGGGAAAACCAGATGGCGCTATGGTTGGCCCGCTAGATGGCGCTGCCATAGGTCAAACGGATATAAACTGCGTTTTTTTTTTAAATACGAACCCCCATTTTTTATTACATATTCGTGTAGTACGTAAAGAAATGTGAATGTTTTAGTTGGACCACGTTTTTCGCTTTGTGATAGATGGAGCTGCAATAGTCACAAACATATGGCTCACAATTTTAGACGAACAGTTGGTAACAGGTAGGTTTTTTGAATTAAAATACAGAATGTGGGTACGTTTGAACATTTTATTTCGGTTGTTCCAATGTGATACATGGAACTTTGTGAATTTATCATTTCTGAGAACGCATGCTGGTACAGCGTGATTACACATTAATGCAATAAATGCTCAAAATGATGTCCGTCAACCTCAATGCATTTTGCAGTACGTGTAACGACATTCCTCTCAACAGCGAGTAGTTCGCCTTCCGTAATGTTCGCACATGCATTGACAATGCGCTGAGGCATGTTGTCAGGCGTTGTCGGTGGATCACGATAGCAAATATCCTTCAACTTTCCCCACAGAAAGATATCCGGGGACGTCAGATCCGGTGAACGTGCGGGCCATCGTATGGTGCTTCGACGACCAATCCACCTGTCACGTAATATGCTATTCAATAGCGCTTCAACCGCACGCGAGCTATTTGCCGGACATCCATCATGCTGGAAGTACATCGCCATTTTGTCATGCAGTGAAACATCTTGTAGTAACATCGGTAGAACATTACGTAGGAAATAAGCATACATTGCACCATTTAGATTTCCATCGATAAAATGGGGGCCAATTATCCTTCCTCCCATAATGCCGCACCATACATTAACCCGGCAAGGTCGCTGATGTTCCACTTGTCGCAGCCATCGTGGATTTTCCGTTGCCCAGTAGTACATATTATGCCGGTTTATGTTACCGCTGTTGGTGAATGACGCTTCATCGCTAAATAGAACGCGTGCAAAAAAATCTGTCATCGTCCTGTAATTTCTCTTGTGGCCAGTGGCAGAACTGTACACGACGTTCAAAGTTGCCGCCATGAAATTTCTGGTGCATAGAAATATGGTACGGGTGCAATCGGTGTTGATGTAGCATTCTCAACAGCGACGTTTTTGAGATTCCCGATTCTCGCGCAGTTCGTCTGCTACTGATGTACGGATTAGCCGCGACAGCAGCTAAAACACCTACTTGCGCATCATCATTTATTGCAGGTCGTGGTTGACGTTTCACGTGTGGCTGAACACTTTTGTTTCATTAAATAACGTAACTATCCGGCGAATGGTCCGGGCACTTGGGTGATGTCGTCCAGGATACCGAGCAGCATACATAGCACACGCCCGTTGGGCATGTTTATCACAATAACCATACATAAACACGATATCGACCTTTCCCGCAATTGGTATAGGATCCATTTTAACATGGGTAATGTATCACGAAGTAAATACCGTCCGCACTGACGGAATGTTACGTGATACGACGTACTCATACGTTTGCGACTATTACAGCGCCATCTATCACAAAGCGAAAAAAGTGGTCCAACTAAAACATTCGTATTTATTTACGTACTACACGAATATGTAATAAAAAATGGGGCTTCGTATTTAAAAATACGCAGTTGATATCCGTTTGACCTATGGCAGCGCCATCTGGCGGGCTAACCATGGCGCCATCTGGTTTCCCCCTTCAAGCTAGACAAGTTTCGTTCTTTGTAATTTTTTCGTTTGATGCTTATTTCGTGAGATATTTGGCCCGGTCACGATCAATGGACCACTATATATATATATATATATATATATATATATATATATATATATATATATATATATATATATATATATAAGCGACGCTTGAGGTGATGCAAAGAGAGACGCCAGTGAAGAGTGGATGACAGGAAAGACATGATATGGATTGAAGGGCTAAACTATAGTTCGCGACTATTCGGCGGACGTGTTAGGGTTTGGTGAATGCCTGAAGAGCGTTAGCTAGTCTCGTGTAGAGTGCCAACGGTGAAGTAGGGGGGAGATGGGGTTACAGTATGGACATGCTCTTCAAGGTTAGGGTCTCGTCTCCTACTGCACTTCAGAAAATGCTACATGCAGAATTATATGACCGCATTTTACAGAGCAGTGCGCTGTGTACGATGATTGTATCAGCATGACTATGCACTCTGTCACAAAGCAGCGTCTGTGAGACCATGTATGGTAAACAATAACACCCCTGAAATGGGCGAGACTGCCCAGGGACCCAATCTGAACCCAACGGAACACCTCTGGGATGAGTTAGAATATAGATTTCACTCAGAGCCCTTCACAACCTTCTCTGGTTTAGGTACTTGAAGAAGAATAGACTGCCATTTCCCCACAGACATTCACACACTTCACTGAAAGTGTCACCAGCAAACGTCAAGCTCGAAGGACAGACACAAACCATACTGATGTCCACTAATAGGTGTCAGAAAAGTTTTTATCAGATAGTCTGCTGACACAGTATAAAAATGATCACCACTTAAGGGGGGACGTTGATGAAATTGACCAAAAATGTCAACTTTAGATTTATTTTTTATCTGGTAGTACGACTCATGGACAATAAGTTCCCTAAGTTTCAATGTTGAAATCGCTTCCGAAGTGCCTGAAAATTAAAAGTATGACGCGGCCTCCCTGCCACGCCCACGTTTTGAAGCAGCACTTCAATACCAGCTCAGTGAACAACGATTCTGTGTGTTACTGTCAACCAAATGTGTGCGGTATACTTCTAGAAGGCCGTGATACGTACTCTTTGGTTTTATAGATCATCTTTGGCCGATCCTGCGCTACTCAGAAAGTGTGTTCATGACAAAACCAAAAGCCGGCCGCGGTGGTCTCGCGGTTCTAGGCGCGCAGTCCGGAACCGTACGACTGCTACGGTCGCAGGTTCGAATCCTGCCTCGGGCATGGATGTGTGTGATGTTCTTAGGTTAGTTAGGTTTAATTAGTTCTAAGTTCTAGGCGACTGATGACCTCAGAAGTTGAGTCGCATAGTGCTCAGAGCCATTTGAGATTTGGGGCCAAGTGCTTGCAATTTTGCAAGAATTTAAAATTTTACTTGTCAAATTATAATTAAAAAGTTATGAAAATTCTCCTATTTGACCTATTCCAAAAACCTCATGAGAGAAGCTTACAACATATAAAGAGATGAAACAGAGAAGATTTTGTATAAATCTCTTGAAAACTTTCTGAGGAAAAGTAACATACATTATTTTTTGAAAATAAACTTTCAAATTTCATTCAAACAAAATTCGAATGTATATAATCGAAGGATTTTATACGTGAATGTGTTACTTTCATGTAAAGCGTGGTACAAAATTTCATTGCCATATCTCCAACACTGTGGATTTAGTACATATTTGAAATGGTTTGTGTTTTTCATCGACGTCCCCCCTTAAGGGGGGTTGGACGTCAAACGGGCCGACTTGGAGCAGGAGAGGCATCACAGGACATTTTAATTTCCAGTGTCTATACTTTTACAAATAAATTCATAAAACATTGTCAGCATCACCAGAAAGGATTCAGGATTCACACTCTTTGCAGTGCAAGTTCGAAAACATAACAAAATAATTTTTTTTTTACATATGAAAGTTCATCATTTGTTCACTTATTAATGGCTGCATTTGTTGCTATAGGTACACTTCTTTTCATAAGTTAGAGAGATTCTTCGATGAATTTTGCACATCGTACATATCATAGTTACAGGTGTATGAAACCCTAGAATTTATTTAATTTATGAAAAAACAAAAGACTTGTTATATTTTAAACTTCATGTTTAGGAAAAACAAACATTACCTCAATTTTTACCACAGTTTTTAATAGATTGAGAAAATTCTAAAGTTTCATACACCTTTAAGTATGGTTTGTATGCTGTGCACAATTCATCGAAGAATCTCTCTCACTTTTGAAGAAAAGTGTACCTATAGCAACAAATACTGCCATTAGTAAGTGGAAAAAGTGATGAAATTTCACATGAAAAAAAATTATTTCGTTATGTTTTCGAACTTCCACTGCTATGAGTTTGAATTCTGAATCCTTCCTGGTCATGCTGACAAAGTTTTATGATTTTTTTGTAAAAGTTTATACAGTGGAAATTAAAATGGCCTGTGGTGCCTCTCGTGCTCCAAGTCGGCCCGTTTGACGTCCTACCCCCCTTAACAAAAGCGTAACATATATTTGAGGTAAGTATATGCTCGGTAAAACGGCGAAAGAAGGTTTTTAGCTGGATTCCAAGAGATCAGAAGGGATCGTCGATTTGTAGGAGGGGAAAAATTGATTTACGAAATATGCTTGTGCGAAATGTGAGGGTGAGGACGAGAAAGCTTTAAGTCTAAAGGACGCCATGGCCAGGGGAGAATGCACAAACAATTTTTTTCTCTCCGTTCCAGTTTGTTAGTGGTCGTGAAGATGTCCTCACTGCTTGAAACGTCCACGGCCTGTGGAGGGCAACGACACGCCCACAGCGTGCGTGACTGATTGGCCGAACGGCTGCGCCGAGTCGACCCTGGGGAATTCCCCGGCTGACGTAATGGATGTTTATGGGTGGGCCGCAGCCGCAGCGGTAACAAATGAACCTATTACAAAAGCCGAATGAGGGATTCCGGCCCAGCGCATCCGGGTCAAGGTCACGCTGCTTCTAAGCTTGGCGGTACGTCTTGCTCCATCCCGAAATGAACTGAAGCACATGGGGGGACGCATATCCGGTCAGCCAGACTTTAGCCCTGCCAGAAAAATTGCACATCTGGACTATGGGTCAGTTGTGTACCTGTGCAATGTACGCAATAAACAAAATCTCACTATGTAAGCACTCTAAAAGCCACTTGTGGAGGGTACATCGTATCAACATTATCAGTTTTTGTCCTACTCCATTCGAATATTGAGCTGAGAACATACGTGCGTGTACATGCCTTTCTGCACACACTTTACTCTCTCTTGCCCTCTTCGCTTGACCCATATGCGGGGGAGACAGAGCGTGGGCAAAAATATAGAAACACCAAAAACACAGTGCGTGACAATTCCTAATGCATAACAGCTTCAGTGGTGTTAGAATGAGTAAATATCAGTCCCGTACGGTTTTCAAGGGTATCTTACGTCATTCTTTCTGCAAAATAGTGGCAAGGTCTGGCAACGATGATGGTGGAAATGGATAGGCGAAGTATTGATATCTGGTGAAATTGTTGGATGTGATGTCTGCCAGTTGTGTAAAACACCGTTCTTTCTCAGTACCCAAACATGTTTTGGCACCACTGTGCCATCATCAGTGGGTTTTCGTTTTCATTGATTCTGTAATGTGAACATTTTTTTAAATGATTACAAAATTATGTGGATGTTCAAACAATAGATCGTTTCTTTTTGAAAATCCCTTTACATTTGGTGTGCATAAATTTTCAGGATCACTTGGGTGTTAATTACTACACGCAGCTTGTCATCTACAACCAAACGATGCTGCTGAGAAAGTTTTTTGCTGAGAGTTCAAAAATGGTTCAAATGGCTCTAAGCACTGTGGGACTTAACATCTGAGGTCATCAGTCCCCTAGAACTTAGAACTACTTAAACCTAACTAACGTAAGGACGTCACTCACATCCATGCCCGAGGCAGGATTCGAACCTGCGACCGTAGCAGCAGCGCGATTCCGGACTGAAACACCTAGAACCGCTCGGTCCCAACGGCCGACTGCTGGGAGTTACCCTATCTTCTAGAGTGTAATTTAGTTGGTCGCGATATTACATTCTAGAAGAAAGGTTAACTCCCAGCAAAACACTTTCACATAAACATCGTTTCGTTTCAGATGACAAGCTACCTGTAATAATACACAAGTGATCCGGAAAATTCATGCACACCAAATGTAAAGGTATTTTCAAAAAGAAACGATCTACTGTTTGAACTAAACATCCAAATAATTTTATAATAATTTAACAAAAATGTTCACATTACAGAATCAATGAAAACGAAAACGCACTGATGATTGCACAGTGGTGCCGGAACATGTTTGGGTACTGAGAAAAAACGATGTTCTGCATAACTGGCAGACCTCACATCCAATAATTTTAGCTGCAAACACGTTGTGACATTACAGCCTTTATCACTGCGATTTTTAACATGTAAAAGTTTTTTTTTTCTGTATTCGCGTCAGTATGTGCGAACTTTTAACATATACCAATGAATGTTGTAACCATATATCTTTGCCGCGCTCCTGAAAAGCGCAGAATATCACGATAGCTATAAACTGTTATACGCTGCTATCGATCAGTAAAAAAACGATGCACCTATGTTTCAAAATAACAATTGCCAATTTTTACTTCTGCAGAGAGCCGCGCCGCTCTCTAGCTGTTCTTTTGTGAATGTGTTGCGAGTCGGACGCAAAAGTATTGTGTTCCATACTGATATAATCATTTTATTGTAAATTTAAGAGTTTAAGTGATTAAAAATATATGTAGCCACAAACAAGCGAGAATGTGTATCATGAAAATTCGCTCCACCGCCACAATGGGTGGCCATGTTAATGTAAGTTTCCGTTTCATAATATAATACTTGAAGCCTTGAAGTTTATTTAATTTCAAAGAAAATCTCTCAACCTTATTTTCATTAATTATACTTGTGATAATCTTTTCTGTTTAAAAGATTTATGCAGCTTATGATCCAGCGTGTGTTCTGTCGGAACAGGAGGCTGTCGTGACGACATCGTTGTAGTATTTATTCCAAGTTCTTTCAGTTCCGTTTATATGTTCGTACAAATCCAATTAGTTGGTTCCTTAGGTTTCTTTCATGTAACTTCTGTCTGTTTTCTCCGCGCGATCTTCCTCCGGGAAAAAAAAAATTCTGTTCATTTTTTAGTAATTTTCGATATCGCGAATGAGAAAAGACAGCCGCCTCCTGCTCCGAACGGAACACCAAGACTTTTCTAACGTCGGAGAGTACCGCACGAATTTTCCGCTAAAAGGTAATAGAATTTCTTAAAGCTGGATCAATTACACATGTTGCTGCTGTTCTCCGACAAATCTGGTGTGATTAATAGTAATTTATTCTGTCACGACTTTGGTGGCCAGGGAAGATGCGAAAATTCATCCTCGTGCTCACACCGTGCACAATGTGAGTTGTGTGAACTGAGGTCTCTCGTCTTGAAACACACCATCAGCACTGGGGGAAGAAACAGCGTACCATGGGTTCGACCTGATCAGCCAAAATCTTCACATAATCCTTGGCAGTAATCTGACCTTGCGGAATACCCATGGGACCTATGGAATACCACGGTATGGCTGTTCAGATCACCGAACTCCTGTCACATTCCACTCTTTTGACGCAAACTCGGACAGAAGTTTGGGACAGCGTGAAGGAAGACTAATCCATCCGACTGACGTACTTCCATTGCTCCATAGCCCAGGTCTAATGGCTTCACCTCTACGTTTTCTTTGCATCACTGATGGACGGTCTCGGGAATTTCAGCTCGCCCTGCAGTTTCCTGCTTGTAGAGCGCCCTTCGTGTTGTTTTGGTGTTGACGGGGGTCACAAGTGCGAAAGTCAGTTCTGCAGTGACTTTCGCAACTGTCATCCACTTATTTTTCGCCACAATCCTCTTCAGTGATCAACCGTCACAACTATTCGATACACCCTTTCGTCCGCATTGTGTCCTAGCGGATGATGGTTTTCCGCCTTCCCTGCATGCGGCATAAACCTTTCATGCGGTTCTTATTGAAACACCAATAACTTCCACTGCCTCGGTTACGGAAACACAAACCATTCGACCATCAACAATCAATTACTTCCCTTTGTTCGAATTCACTTAGCTCCGTATTCTCTAAATTTACCCAACATGGATCCGCGAGAACTACATCGTATTTCTTCCACAGATACCCATTTCTTTTCGCCTTCGTATGGGCTATAAGGGCCTGTTACGATACTAACAGTAAGCCTCTGACTTCGTAACGCCTACGCGATACGGGCTACAAACAGTAGAACAGAACGCTAGAATTGGTCGCACTAGCGCCTTGTATGTGGTTCTTTTACAAATTGTAACAACAACAACGTTATACTATTGTACATATAATAATTTTTTCTTCTGATTTTTGATAAATTAGTGTAAGCGATGTTCTGATGTCATGTCTTTTTTCTTTTCATGTCATTATGTTAAAGAAACTGCAAACAATTTTCTATGTGAATATTAATGTTATTGCAAGCTATAACAAAATTGAAATGTAAGGAATGTTGAAACTGTTGTAAGATGTTAAAGTTGTAATTGTGCGCCTGGTCCATACGTAGGCAATGTATTAGGATATGTGGAATGCAAAACCTTTGGTGAATACCCTGTCTGTAGGGGAGCGGTAAAAGGTGGGTGGCAGGCGAGCGCGGGAAAATGCACACGGGCACTGCACGGCATAACGGGCTCAGCAGTAGTAGTCGGAGTTGGGCATCGGTCTGAGAAACACGCTCTGGATCGAGGAGGCTCCCCTGGAAGGCGTAGTTTCATTGAGCCTCGGATGTGCCGTTTCCGACGCCTATACAGCATGGCAATATTCCATAGGCACTAAATGGAAAAGTATTGCGACGCTAAGAAGAAGCAAAATGCCGATACATCAAGAGCCATTGCTGTGATTATATGTGTGCTCTGTGCCTCGCCATCTCGCCGCCCGCCAACCGCCGCATCGATACGAACAGGTTGAAACTTTTAGTACTGTATTCGTGTGGACCAGTGTTACGTTTGTTCCTTACTGTTCAATAACAACTTAACTTTTACCAGAACAGACCTATCATTTAATTATCCTAATCACTAACCTAGACAGGGTCCTTTCCACATGTTGTGCAATCCGAGTGTCCCGAGATGAAGATTTAAAGTTTATGTTAATAATAATTACCTGCAGACCTATCTATGTTAGAACGATGTTTAAAGAACTTTGTTGTTAATGAATATATGGGTAAATATTATAGGTCTGACAAAGTTGGAAGATAATGTTAAAATTGGTTTAGTAATGAAGGCTAACTAATTTGAGACAAAAATAATGGTAGTTAAATGAGCAAGAAATAAGACAAAAAGAGTAGTAACACATATATATGAAATCTTGAGTGCTTAACGATTTCGATAATCAAAAATTTCAGTACAGTGATCATAACAGTTTCAGGGTCTCCCCCCCCCCCCCCCCACCTTTTCTTTTCTATTCATTTAAATTCTGAAGTGTACTGAACTGATTTGACCAGCAAAATTAAAGTCAACATAAAACCAAAATTTATTAGTGTTTTACCTTTTTCAAAATTGACATTGTATGTGTGTTTCGAAAGTGCTATTTCTAGGGTAACCTATGCCCGATTTTAATCAGATCAATAGACAGTGCAAAGTTTGTAATAAACATTATAGTGCATAGTTGTGTATTTATGGCTTGTTCATATTAATACAGAAAGTGAAATTATTAGTTCAGTAGATTTTCTGGTTCTAAAAGTTACCATATTATGCAGTGTTATTACGTGTTGTTTTGCATACACATACTTCAACTTGTACAGGGAAGGAACTCAGTTAATGCCTAATTGGGCTGGCGACCGTATTATTAACAATTTGGTAGCATCTACTGTGTTGTTTCTTGTTCGTCCTAACGTGTAGTTGCACTTCAGACTTGCTTGACATATCATTGTTGTTACTGAGTGGGTGAAAGTCTGATTTTGCCTCCATTCAGGTACACGCGGTCAACATATATACCAAAATCCTTTCTTATAAAGGGAAGCCAGTCAACTTACCATAGTGCAGGCTTTAAAGAGTATCGTGCGCCCGAGCGTAGGGTTACAAAATGTCTTGCATTTTTTGCAGAACCATTCCAACAAAACCAAATCTTCTGTTAGGCTTCCCGTATAGTGATCTTACGTGGTCGTTCCGTTTCATATCGCTAAATACTTACACATTGCGGGGTCTTCAATAAGTCCACCAATCATCTCGTAATTATGTACTGTAAGGTTCCTTCTCCTTCTTACAACCATTATCATACCTACACACATAAAAAAAAGTTTTGCATCAGCTCGGTCCCGAGAGTTCTGGAACCTGTACAGGAATTTGGATTAGAGATCAATATAAACATAATTTCCGCCCTTTTTATTGCTCATGAAAAACACGCATTGCATGTTCACTACCATACAGCGAGACCTTCAGAGGTGGCAGTCCAAATTGCTGTACACACCGGTATATCTAATACCCAGTAGCACGTCCTCTTGCGTTGATGCATTCCTGTATTCGTCGTGGCATACTATCCGCAAGTTCATAAACGACCTGATGGTCCAGATTGTCCCACTCCTCAACGGTGATTCGGCGTAGATCCCTCAGAGTGATTCGTGTATCACGTCGTCCATAAACAGCCCTTTTCAATGTACTCCAGGCATGTTCGATAGGGTTCATGTCTGAAGAACACGTTGGCCACTCTAGTCGAGCGATGTTATTCTCAAGGAAGTCATTCACAGCATGTATACGATGGGGTAGCGAATTTTCGTCCATGAACACGAATGTCTCGCCAATATAATGACGATATGTTTGCACTATAGGTTGGAGAATGGCATTCACGTATCGTATAGCCGTTACGGCGCCTTCCATGACCACCAACGGCGTACGTCGGCCCCACATAATGCCACCCCAAAACGGCACGGAACCTCCACCTTGCTACACTCGCTGGACAGTGTGTCTACGACGTTCAGCGTGACCGGATTGCCTCCAAACACGTCTCCGACGGTTGTCTGGTTGAAGGCATATGCGACAATCATCGGTGAAGAGAACGTGATGCCAATCTTAAGCTGTCCATTGGGCATGATGTTGGGCCCATTTGTACCGTGCTGCATGGTGTCGTGGTTGCAAAGATGGACCTCACCATGGACGTAGGAAGTGAAGTTGCGCATCATGCAGCCTATTGCGCACAGTTGGAGTCGTGACACGACGTCCTATGGCTGCACGAAAAGCATTATTCAACATGGTGGCGTTACTGTCAGGGTTCGTCCTAGCCATAATCCATGGGTAGCGTTCATCCACTGCAGCAGTAGCTCTTGGGCTGCCTGAGCGAGTTATGTCATCGACAATTCCTATCTCTCTGTATCTTCTTCATGTCCGAAGAACATCGCTTTGGTTCACTCCGAGACGCCTGGACACTTCCCTCGTTGAGAGCCCTTCCTGGCACAAAGTAACAATGCGGACGCTATCGAACCGCGGTATTGACCGTCTAGACATGGTTGAACTACAGATAACACGATCCGTGTACCTCCTTCCTGATGGAATAGCTGGACTGATCGGCTGTCGAACCACCCTCCGTCTAAAAGGCGCTGCTCACGCACGGTTGTTTACATCTTTGGGCGGGTTTAGTGACATTTCTGAACAGTCAAAGGGGCTGTGTCTGTGATACAGTATCCACAGTTAACGTCTGTGTTCAGTAGTTCTGGGAACTGGGGTGATGCAAAACTTTTTTTGATGTGTGTATTTTGGATTCATCAACCTTTGACTGCCTCGATGCAGCCTACCGCGATTTCCTCTGCTTTGCTAACCTTTCCATCTCACAAGGGAACCTCCCCATCGCACCTCCTTCAGATTTAGTTATAAGTTGGCACAGTGGATAGGCCTTGAAAAACTGAACACAGATCAATTGAGAAAACAGGAAGAAGTTGTGTGGAACTGTGAAAAAACAAGCAAAATATACAAACTGAGTAGTTCATGGCAACATAGGCAAGATCAAGGACACTGGGAATGCAGGAGGGCCGTGGTCTCGTGGTAACGTGACCAGCTGCGGAACGAAAGGTCCTTGGTTCAAATCTTCCATCGAGTGAAAACTTTAATTTTTTATTTTCAGTTTATGTGACAAACTCTTATGTTTTCATCACTTTTTTGGGAGTGATTATCACATCCACAAGAAAACCTAAATCGGGCAAGGTAGAAGAATCTTTTTACCCATTCGCCAAGTGTACAAGTTAGGTGGGTCGACAACATATTCCTGTCATGTGACGCACATGCCGTCACCAGTGTCGTATAGAATATATCAGATGTGTTTTCCTGTGGAGGAATCGGTTGACCTATGACCGTGCGATCAAATGTTTTCGGTTCCGATTGGAGAGGCACGTCCTTTCGCCTATTAATCGCACGGTTTTGCGATGCGGTCGCAAAACACAGGCACTAAACTTATTACAGTGAACAGAGACGTCAATGAACGAACGGACAGATAATAACTATGCAAAAATAAAGAAAGTAAAATTTTCACTCGAGGGAAGACTTGATCCAAGGACCTCTCCTTCTGCAGCTGCTCACGCTACCACGGGACCACGGCGCTCCTGAGCTCACGTTCTCCTTCATGTTGCATATGTGTCCCATGGACTACTCAGTTTGTATATTTTGCTTATTTTTTCACAGGTCCACACAACTTCTTCCTGTTTCCTCAATTGATCTGTGTTCAGTTTATCAAGGCCTATCCACTGTGCCAAGTTATAACTAAATCTGAGGGGGGTGCGATGGGGAGGTTCCCTTGTCAGAGCAGCTAGCTAGCTAGTTGTGCAAAATTATCCATGGAATGTGTAACTAACTAGCTAGCTAGTTACACATTCCATGGATCATTTTGTGCGACTGATCGTAATGATGTGGAAGGAGTCGTTTTAAATTCATATTGCAAATTAATTTGTAAATAAGCTTGCATTCCGAACATTTATATTTATTTATTTTTTTTACAAAACGGAAGAAGATATACAGATTTCAGTTAGCGCGGTCTACCCATCACTTTTTACACATAACAGTAGTAGAAATTCTCCTACGGGATGGGAGTTGTCAATGAGGAACTTAATCAATTTGTTATCGAATCTTACTGTCGACAGACATTTTATATCACTGAGTAAGTAACAATAATTCTTGTTGCAGCATTGTGCACCCCTTTTTGTTCTAAAGACAACCTTAATGTGGAGTAATGAATGGTAGTTTCTCTTCTGGTATTACAATTATCTACCGCATTGTTCCTTTTGAATTGCTGTGTATTATTTCTAACAAACTACATGGCGGTGTATATATACTGTGAAGCAGTAGTCAAAATGCTCAACCCCTTAAACAGATGTCTACAAGATGATCACCACATATAATTTTTACAGCATGTTTTTGCGCAATGAAGGCTTATTTTCTTAAGGATGAGTTACCCCAGAACATTATTGCATATGACATTACTGAATGAAAATATGCAAACTACGTCAATTACTTATTGTCTCATCCCATGATTTGCAAGGATTCCGAGTGCAAATGTCGCTGAACTACATTGTTTTAGGACTTCCAAAGTACCGGGTGATCAAAAAGTCAGTATAAATTTGAAAACTTAATAAACCGCCGAATAACGTAGATAGAGAAGTAAAAATTGACACACATGCTTGGAATGTCATGGGGTTTTATTAGTACAAAAAAAAACAAAGTTCACAAAATGTCCGACAGATGGCGCTGGACAACAAAACGTCAGTGACTGCGCATGACAATCGTGTATAAAAGGAGCTGTAATGAGAGAGAGAATCAGATGCGCCAGCAGCCGCAGCATGTTGACGTTACCTGAAAAGGCGCTTTTAGTGAAGCTGTATTATCAGAATGGGGAATGTGCTAGTTCAGCATTACGATCCTATCGCCATAGGAAGGAGATTCGAACGGGTAAAGGTCCGTTGACAAATGCAGCTGTGGCGAGAAGGATTTCCAAGTTCGAAGCCACGGGTTGTTTAGACGATAGACCCCGTAGTGGCCGACCGAGCAGAAGGCGTTATGCTGCTGAGACAGTTCAGGAAGAAATGGAGACTGTAGCGGGTTCGTGTATGCACGGGAAAGTCAGCGCTCGTGCAGTCGCACGTCGCACCGGCATTCCATACACTACTGTTTGGTTGGCACTGAGGCGTACCCTCCGACGCTACCAGTACAAAATCCATCGGCATCATGAACTGTTACCTGGCGATTTAGTGAAGCGGAGTGTATTTGCGGTCTGGGCGTTTCAAAAGATGGCGGAAGATGACGATTGGTTGAGTAACGTGTTGCGGACCGACGAAGCTCATTTCACGCTTCGAGGATCTGTCAACGCCGACAACTGCAGAATTTGAGCTACCGGAAGTCCTAGAACTGCCGTGGAAACTCCACTGCACGACGAGAAAGTCACGGTATGGGTTGGATTTACCACATCTACCGTTATCGGGCCTTTTTTCTTCGAGGAAATGCGTAATTCTGGTTTTGTAACTGCTACCGTGACGGGTGAGAGGTACGCCGATATGTTACAGAATCGCATCATCCCCATCCTGGCTGAAAAACACCTGCTGGAACGTACGATGTTTATGCAGGATGGCACTCCACCCCATATTGCTAGACGCGTGAAAGATCTCTTGCGCGCGTCGTTTGGTGATGATCGTGTGCTCAGCCGCCACTTCCGTCATGCTTGGCCTCCCAGGTCCCCAGACCTCAGTCCGTGCGATTATTGGCTTTGGGGTTACCAGAAGTCGCAAGTGTATCGTGATCGACCGACATCTCTAGGTATGCTGAAAGACAACATCCGACGCCAATGCCTCACCGTAACCCCGGACATGCTTTACAGTGCTGTTCACATTATTCCTCGATTACAGCTATTGTTGAGGAATGATGGTGGACATATTGAGCATTTCCTGTAAAGAACATCTTCTTTGCTTTCTCTTTCTTTGTTATGCTAATTATTGCTATTCTGATCAGATCAAGCGCCATCTGTCGGACATTTTTTGAACTTTTGTATTTTTTTGGTTCTAATAAAACCCCATGTTATTCCAAGCATGTTTGTCAATTTGCACCTCTCTATCTACATTATTTCGTGATTTATTCAGTTTTCAAATTTATACTGACTTTTTGATCACCCTGTATCTTTTCTCCAGTTTAAATTCTTATTATTCCATTTACCAGTCCGGCATCGCACGGTGGTTTATTGCAAAGTATAGCACAAAAGAAACCTACCGCAGTGCGTCACAAGAAAACGAGTGTGAGCTTTGGAACTGCGTCGTTACCAGTAAAGGACCCAATTTTTCTTTGCTAAATACTGTCTGTAAACAAAACAAAAGGGACAAAAGGAAAATACACAAAATAAGAATAGTTGTTACTTGGTCTCAGCGAGGACGAATAGTTCGCAGCTTCTAGGTTTACAACAGATCGCATTTACAAAAGGTATTCGAACACCCTTTGCTCGAATGCAAGTACTGCATCAATCAATCATCCCTTCACGCCAAAATCCAACCTGCTGCACGTTCGGGGAGGTGCGTCGTCTGGTAACGTCACATGTTCAACACTTCTTACCCAATTTTGGGTTATTTCCCGACACTGAGGCTCCATGTCTGTTACATTAAATTATTTGTCTCAGCATCATCTATGTCGTTTCGGGGTTACTTAAACGTTAAATCACCCTTTATACATAAATCAGTAGGGGTGAAAGTTTATATCCCTGTCTTACACCCTTTTTAATCCGTGCACTTAGCTCTTGGTCTTCAATTCTTATGTTTCCCTCTCGCTTCTTTAACGATTCTATATATTACCGGTCTTCACATACAGCTTACTTTTTACGTTTACCCACAATTAAACGGAACTACCATTCACTTAACAAAGCGGAAACTCCGACCAAACCATTTTAGAGTTCTTTACCATCGTCGAACAGCGATAACCTTGCTGTGCGCAGCAGCGTCATCAGTAAACACTCTTGTAGTGTAGCAGGATCATTTGTCGTCATTGAGAACGTTAGACATCGTATTATGTTTTTATTAGGGAAATCAGTTGCTATTTTCGTTCCTGTGAAACATTCGCTGTCCAGAATTGTGTACTTGGTTCCGTTACGAAGATATTCATCGAAATGATCTCACACTAAATGCGCCGCCTCTTTTATTGTATAATGTGGCGGGTCGTATTTCCGCCTTATAAGAGAGACCTTTGTAGCGGGGCTTTGAATTTCACCGCGCTACACTCGTTCCCTCAGATAAAAAATATCCCGTCGCAGCGGTATGAGCGCTCGTCGGCAGAGAAAATACCAAAATTGTAACTTTTTTTGTTTTCTATCCGTTTCAATTGTCTCTTGCTAGCCGAAGCTTAAGGCAGGCGTGATCTGATGCTGACGTAAAAACTTAATGGCTAATCTTGATCTGATTGTAATGTGTATACATTGTGGAAGTTGTTAAGAAATTCGGTGGATGGAAGTAGCAAAGTGAATTAAATTGCATACAGTATCAACATGATTTTAATTGGTATAAATTAGTGATTCCTGGACGATTGCAAGATTTCGGAGCAGACTTTTCACGCAGAAAAGAAGGAGATTTTTGAAGACCTGGACGCCGCACGAAAGAAGACAAGTTAACCTGGTAAAGGATGAACTCTTATCTACATCATTTCCCCCTGTCAGTTACATTTTGTTATTCTCTGTTCTTTTTCAATACTTTTTGTAGTGGAAATCGGTTTAACTTTTGCTCAAAAACGCCACAAGGACCACCCCAACAATAGCTTTTCTGTAATACGAAGTCCGATTTGCTTTTCATTCTTTCCCTTTTTTCACGGTCATTTACGATTTTAAAACACCCTTTTTATTCACGATTTCTTCCCACATTTTCAACCTTTTTTTCTCTTTCTTCATATTTTTCTTTTTTTTATTTAACCACTACACCTTTTTTTAGCCTCGATAGCTGAGCGGTCAGCACGACGGATTGCTAACTGAAGGGGCCTGGGTTCGATTCCCGGCCGGGCCGGAGATTTCTCCACTCGCGAACTGTGTGTTGTGTAGTCGTTATAATTGACATTCCACTACAGATATAGCTGCATGGGCACGTTCCGAAAATCAGTAAATTAAAAAAAAAATGGTATCCCTGGAGACCAGGGCAGGGCCGACCAAGCGTGACGTCAGAAAGAGAGGACCGTTACTTGGATGTAAGGGCACTACAGTACATCTTTAGTACTGCACGGCAGCTGGCATCTGACACAGCAGCAGTCACTGGACGTGTTGTATTTAGGCAAACGGTCTACAGAAGGCTCGCCAGAGAGGCCTTCACTGTCTGAGACCTGCTGTATGTGCACCTCTGACGCGTCTTCACAGAAGTGAACGTCTAGAGCGGAGAGTCGTCAGCATACCATCTGGACGGTCGAACATTGAGCCAATGTTCCTCACACAGGTTTGGAGAGCGATTCTCGACGGATTCGCATCTGGATGGAACGCGGAATACGATTTCCGGACCCAAACATTGCGGAAAGAGATCGATACCGAGGAGGGTCGCTAATGGTGTGGGCAGGGATGATGACCACCACTCGAACCCCTCCTCCGGAAATTGTACATGCGAATTGGCAGGGTTTAACTGATGTAAGGCATCGTGACGAGATGTTCGGACCTCATGTGCGTTAGTTGCGAGGTGCTGTGGACTCAGACTTCGTATTGATTGACGATAATGCTCAGCCCCACAGAGCACACGTAGGTGTTGTTTTCTTGGAAACGGAAGATATTGGACACTTTGCGTGGCTTGTTCGCTATCCCGATTTGAGTGGCATACAGAACGTCTGGGGTGCACTAGGGAAATAAGTTGCATCACGTCAGCATCCACCAAGCACTCTCCAAGACTTGCGAGCAGCTCTGCAGGGAAAATGGGCGTTATTTCCTCAACATGACATTAATGACATCATTCACGGCATGCCCTGTCGCTGTCAGGCATGTACTACTGCGAGAGGTGGTCACACGCCATACTGACAAGGGAACCTCCTCATCGCACCCCCCTCAGATTTAGTTATAAGTTGGCACAGGGATAGGCCTTGAAAAACTGAACACAGATCAATCGAGAAAACAGGAAGAAGTTGTGTAGAACTACGAAAAAAATAAGCAAAATATACAAACTGAGTAGGCCATGCGCAAGGTAGGCAACAACAATGAGTGTGTTAGCTTATGAGCGCCGTGGTCCCGTGGTTAGCGTGAGCAGCTGTGAAACGACAGGTCCTTGGTTCAAATCTTCTCTCGGATGAAAATTTTAATTTTTTATTTTCAGATAATTATCAAAGTTCAGGCACTCACACATAATCAACTTCGCTCTCCAAAATTCCAGGACATGTTCAGATTTGCTTGGACATATACAGAAATTGTCTGTCTACGCACGGAAACATTTGAAAACGTAAAAAACATATGTTTTGACAGAGCACAGGGAAAACTGTGCGACTCTGAAACTGTTGCATTCATTTGATGCAGTTTATGTGACAAACTCTTATGTTTTCATCACTTTTTTGGAGTGATTATCACATCCACAAGAAAACCTAAATCGGGCAAGGTAGAATAATTTTTTTACCCATTCACCAAGTGTGCAAGTTAGGTGGGTCGACAACATATTCCTGTCATGTGACGCACATGCCGTCACCAGTGTCGTAAAGAATATATCAGACGTGTTTTCCTGTGGAGGAATCGGTTGACCTATGACCTTGCGATCAAATGTTTTCGGTTCCTATTGGAGAGGCACGTCCTTTCGTCTACTAATCGCACGGTTTTGCGGTGCGGTCACAAAACACAGACACTACACTTATTACAGTGAACAGAGACGTCAATGAATGAACGGATAGATCGTAACTTTGCGAAAATAAAGAAAGTAAAATTTTCACTCGAGGGAGGACTCGAACCAAGGATCTTTCATTCCGCAGTTGCTCACTCTAACCACGAGACCACGGCACTCATCAGCTAATATTGTCCTTTATGTTGCCTATCTTGGACACGGACTACTCAGTTTGTATATTTTGCTTATTTTTTTCATAGTTCCACACAACTTCTTCCTGTTTTCTCGATTGATCTGTGTTCAGTTTTTCAAGGCCTATCCCTGTGCCAACTTATAACTAAATCTGAGGGGGGTGCGATGGGGAGGTTCCCTTGTGAGCACGGTAACAGTTGTCGGATAGTCTGTGCAAATCCGTTAAGTTGAAAAAGACGAAGAAAATATTTGTTTACCATTATGCACATTGAAATTATTTACGTTCTGTATTCTTTAAACTGTTTCTACTTTATTATTCCCTGTTCATACTTTTTTGTGGCAAAATAAACGCAACCTTCCTCAATTTAAGGTTGTTGCTTTCATTTTGGACAATAGTGTATTAAGCGAAATTTATGTCCGAATTTCTATTAGAAACTGGTGTTCTGGTGTGCACATTGCGGCGAGTTTTAATGAGCTAAATAGCTGCATAAGAAACATTTATTCACGCTGATGGAGCGCACTTCTGAACTGCATTTCATGTGAAACTCATAAAAAACTAACACTGTTTCCTTAAAAACAAGCTGTAATAACATACATCGTTATTTTTAACGTTCACCGTTATTTAGCGAGGATCGAGTGGGCACACAACTGGCCACACACCTGGCCACACACAGATTCAAACGCACAGAAAAGCTCAAAGAAAAAAAATCGCCATTTTTCAGTAACTGTTGAATCGTCAAAGCCGACTTGTGACTCGTAGGGAAAAGAAACGCTAACTGGCCGCACGTTGCATGAACTAAATCATGACCAATTAAAGAACAAGAAAGGTTCCATCTGAATGTAAAGACGAGAGGCATTCAGTAAGTAATGCAAGACATTTTTTTTTAAATTATTCCTCGCTCTTTTGGCTACAAAACACTTGTTTTCAATGTAATCTCTGTTCAGAGCGAACGTCGCGTTACTGGGAGAGCTACATGCATGGTACCAGTCTACAGGTCGACGTCTTGCTGCGTCTGTACACCCCCCCCCCCCCATCCCCCCTCAAACATCATCTAGGTACTGCTTCCCGCAAAGTGCATACTTCATTGAACCAAACGAAAGTGCAAGATTCGGGCGGTAGGGTGGATGAGGAAAAAGTTCTACAGTGACTAGATCTAACCTAGCAGTCGCTATACACAGAGCAGTAAGAACATTCTGAAAGTTAATATCGGCCCCAAGCGACTGATTCATAGACTGGCAGGAGACAGCAGAGTAACTTGGATTCAGCTGTACTGGGTACAGGACTTAAGGTGCCGTGCTTCAAGCTACCAGAACATTAAGTACAATTATTATAAAAATGTCTGCCCCTTAGCTGAGTGGTCAGCAAGTCTGGCTGCCATGCTGCAGGCCCAGGTTCGATTGCTGGCTGAGTTGGAGACTTTCCCTGCTCGGGGACTCTATATTGTGTTGTACCCATAATCATTTCATTGTCGACACCCTAGTCGCCTAGTGTGGCATCAACTGAAGAGACCTGCAACTCGGTGGCCGAACTTACCCCAGGCGGGGACTCCGCGTCATCAGTGTCATACGATCATTTCATTTCATTCTTTTCATTGTAAATATTCTGTGTTAATACAGGGGGCGTTTGAAAACTCAGAGCGATGGCACCACCGGCGCATATCGATGGCACGTATCTTTGAAAAGAACGCACACCAAGTTTCAGCCATATTGATCTATTTCTTTGTGTTTGGCATTCGTGTGAATCAAGGAAGTCGAGTGATTGTCAAAAAATGGACGAAAAAGAATTTCGTGTGGTGATTAAACATTACTTAATGAAAAACAAAACGCCTCAGGAGAGTAAAGAGAAGCTTTATAAACATTTCGGTGGCTCTGCACCTTCGATTAGAACAGTTTATAAGTGGTTTCGAAATTTTCGGAGTGGCCATATGGGCACAAGTGATGCTGAACATTCTGGACGCCCTGATGAGGTTACGACTCCAGAAATTATTGATAAAATCCATGGTATGGTGATGGATGACAGAAGGGTTAAGGTGCGTGAGACTGCTAGTTCTGTGGGCATCTCGAATGAACGGATACATAATTCTTTGCATAAACATTTGGACATGAGAAACCTATCCGCAAGATGGGTTCCGCGACTGCTCAAGCTTGACCAAAAACTGAATCGTGTGGAGTGTTGCAAGGATGGTTTGCAGCTGTTCAGGAAGAATCCGCAGGACGTTAAGCGTCGTTTCGTCACTGTGGATGAAACATGGATACATTACTATATTCCTGAGACCAAACAACAATCTAAACATTGGGTTACCAAGGAAGTATCTAGACCAAAAAAGGCGAAGACCATTCCTTCGGCCGGAAAGGTTATGGCGACTGTCTTGTGGGATTCGCAAGGGATAATCCTATCTGGAAAAGGGTAAAACTATTAAACGTGCATATTATTAATCGTTATTGGACCGTTTGAAAACCGAGCTGCAAGAAAAACGCCGGCGATTAGACCGCAAAAAAGTACTTTTCCATTACGACAATGCACCAGCACACACCTCAGCAGTTGTGGTCGCAAAATTAATGGAAATAGGATTCCAACTCGTTTCACGTCCCCCCCTGTTCTCCAGACATGGCTCCCTCGAACTAATATTTGTTCCCCAATTTGAAGAAATAGCTGGCGGGACAAAGATTTTAGTCAAACGAGAAGGTGATTGCAGCAACTAATAGCTATCTTGCAGACTTGGGCAATTCCTATTATTCGGAAGGGATCAACAAATTAGAACAACGTTGGACGAAGTGTACAAGTCGAAAAGGAGTCTATGTCGAAAAATAAAAAAAGGTTTACCCCAAACACGTAAGTAGTTTTAATTTTTGCACAGACTTTTCAAACGCCCCTCGTAAGTGATGTATTACTTGTGCTGCCACATTTCTCTTCTAGTGCTGCCCTGCCACAGCAGTGTATATTCAGATGCTGATAAGATGCATAAACTGACACCTTACAGAGAACTGCAGTGGGAATTTCCTTTGTCAGTGTCGATGTTTGAGCTGAATTGATACTAACGTAATCAAACATTCCAACATCTAGAGGTTCCGAGAAAGGTCGTATCGGATGGCCAAACCCTCTGGTTCTCGGCTACTTGAAATAAGATCACACTTCGGTCAGAAGGCAGTTTGGATACTTTTCTCTAAATATTTATTACGTATTGTTGTCTTTGAGTCCCTGCACAATCTCCTCGCTATGCATCTATTCGAATGGGAAGTACATCTAATCCAGTCATGAAGCGCTACTTACCTGCAGTTATATAACCCGGTTGACTAACAATTCCTGGATGCTGTCTCGCGGTTTTTACCATCTGTTAATACTTCCCGAAATCGTGAACTTCACTGACACGCCGGCTGGAGTGGCCCAGTGGTTCTAGGCGCTACAGTCTGGAACCGCGCTACCGCTCCGGTCGCAGGTTCGAATCCTGCCTCGGGCATGGATGTGTGTGATGTACTTAGGTTAGTTAGGTTTAATTAGTGCTAAGTTCTAGGGGACTGATGACCTCAGAAGTTAAGTCCCATAGTGCTCAGAGCCATTTGAACCATTTTACTGACACCACCGCCTAGTGGAACTCGACTATTTCACGCATACAGAATAATTTGTCTTTGATGCAATTTTGAGAAATGAAGTTGTGATTGGAGACCGTAGATATTATGTGATACAAACAATTAGTGCCGTGTAACAGCAAACAGTCACCAATTCGTGCTGGTTTTACTTTATTGTAAAAGAGCTGTTAATGGGTTCGTATTGATACAGTTTGATTAGCAGGTTTGCATGCTTTCACGAAAAAAATGTTAATTGGGTTTACAGGTGAGTTGCCTAGCATAAGCAAGGGCTCGCTGTTAAACTGTAATAATGATGGCTGTACTATTTTCGTTAGAACGCAGCTTACGGGAAAAGTCTGTCTGAAAAATACGTTTTAAAATTTTCTCCAGTTAATCAGACTCGTGTTGTTCGTTACACACACACACACACACACACACACACACACACACACACACAGAGAGAGAGAGAGAGAGAGAGAGAGAGAGAGAGAGAGAGAGAGAGAGAGACGCGCTCGGTGCATGACCGTTCTTCGCATTATTTTATGCCATGGGCTACAAAAAACTACAAATACGCATCATGTAGTTGACTCTCTTAGTCACGTGTAAACAGATACTGTGCTGTTACAAACTACATGAGAGTTAAGGTACGTTTACACTGGGATACATGTATCGCGACATGTATGAGCGACATGTCAATTTGACATGTCGCGATACATCACCTCATACAAAAATTCACGGAACTTGTATGCGGACCCTCGAGCTCATACATGTCGCGTATACATTTTGTATATCGCTTTTTGGCCATATACGCGACATGTATGAGCGACATTTGAACTCGCGCATGCGCAGTACTATCATTTCCTGTCGCCTTGTCGACTGCCGCTTATTTCGACGATTAGCGCATGCGTCGTACCAGGCTCTTTGGCGGCTGTTTGAGTTTTGAAGGTGCCGACTGTCGTTTCGACGTTAATGTATCTGCATAGAATATCAAAAAGTGCCATATGCAACATTATTCTTCGTGTTTGCGAGGCCATTGTGCAAGTTTTATCCCAAGAAGTGAAGGTAAAAGTTATATATATATATATATATATATATATATATATATATATATATATATAAATCAGAGTATGTAATACATTATACAATTTTTTCATGCATCTGGCACGTATATCAATGTTTTGCTATTATTCCGGCGGCCTCGCGTGATAATGTTGACAACGGATGCCGACAATCGTGTGTGAGACGTTGGCATTAGCAATCGCGCGACAATGCAAATGTTTTGTCATGAAATCTTCGTTTTACGAGGAATCCCCAGTGGCTAAAAAACGGAGTGTTACTGCCAACTGATCCTCTGGTGGAATCGCTTCCCGAAAGTTTGTGTTGGTTTTGGACACAAGAGGAGCCACAAGTGATAACAAACCGCGGAAATCCTCCATACTCATCCTAACATAATTTCTAAAATATGCGCCATCCTCTAGCGTTAATTCGCGAGAAACTCTCTGTGCCACCATCTACGCTTCCTCCGCCTTTTCTTCCTATCATCTTCCAAAAGAGCAAGTGTATCAGCACACAAAAATGTGAAATCTTCCAAATCGTCGTTGGAAGCTATCGCACAGTGATACATATCAACCAGTGTAAACGCACGCTCATACATGTATGAGGTTGATACTTGTCAACTCATACAAGTCGCGATACATGTCGCAAAGTCGCATATACATGTATCTCATACATGTGCCGATACAAATCGCAGTGTAAACGCACCTTAACAATGCTGTGTCACAGTGATACATTACAAAGACATGGCATTTCGACAAAAGGAGGTGTGTAATAATCCTATGTTCCATTTAAGAAAGTAAACCAGAAGCTATTTCTACCTGGTTGCTGCTGGGCACCATCAGCACTTTGTATCCAGTGGTCATTTTGTTCCTGTTACCGCCGCCTGGTTACTTCTTTATTCTCATCTTACATCGCACTGCGGTCCGTTTCCAACGCTGCTCAAAGTCCCAGGACTACGACCAGTCCGCCTCTAGCGATTCTGAAAACAATGACCTGACACTAACGCAATTTGTTCACGACGTGATATCCCCTTCGCATCCATGCACCTTCCTGCTAGTAGAAGTGTCTTACAGTATTGTCCTTTTTTTTTCATCTCAATTCGGTTTAACAAACTATACCCCCCCTTGAACCATGGACCTTGCCGTTGGTGGGGAGGCTTGCGTGCCTCAGCGATACAGATAGCCGTACCGTAGGTGCAACCACAACGGAGGGGTATCTGTTGAGAGGCCAGACAAACATGTGGTTCCTGAAGAGGGGCAGCAGCCTTTTCAGTAGTTGCAGGGGCAACAGTCTGGATGATTGACTGATCTGGCCTTGTAACATTAACCAAAACGGCCTTGCTGTGCTGGTACTGCGAACGGCTGAAAGCAAGGGGAAACTACAGACGTAATTTTTCCCGAGGACATGCAGCTCTACTGTATGATTAAATGATGATGGCGTCCTCTTGGGTAAAATATTCCGGAGGTAAAATAGTCCCCCATTCGGATCTCCGGGCGGGGACTACTCAAGAGGACGTCGTTATCAGGAGAAAGAAAACTGGCATTCTACGGATCGGAGCGTGGAATGTCAGATCCCTTAATCGGGCAGGTAGGTTAGAAAATTTAAAAATGGAAATGGATAGGTTAAAATTAGATATAGTGGGAATTAGTGAAGTTCGGTGGCAGGAGGAACGAGACTTTTGGTCAGGTGATTACAGGGTTATAAATACAAAATCAAATAGGGGTAAAGCAGGAGTAGGTTTAATAATGAATAGGAAAATAGGAATACGGGTAAGCTACTACAAACAGCATAGTGAACGCATTATTGTGGCCAAGATAGATACGAAACCCACTCCTACTACAGTAGTACAAGTTTATATGCCAACTAGCTCTGCAGATGACGAAGAAATTGATGAAATGTATGACGAGATAAAATAAATTATTCAGATAGTGAAGGGAGACGAAAATTTAATAGTCATGGGTGACTGGAATTCGGTTGTAGGAAAAGGGAGAGAAGGAAACATAGTAGGTGAATATGGAATGGGGGGAATAAATGAAAGAGGAAGCCGCCTTGTAGAATTTTGCACAGACCATAACTTAATCATAGCTAACACTTGGTTCAAGAATCATAAAAGAAGGTTGTATACCTGGAAGAATCCTGGAGATACTAAAAGGTATCAGATAGATTATATAATGGTAAGACAGAGATTTAGGAACCAGGTTTTAAATTGTAAGACATTTCCAGGGACAGATGTGGATTCTGACCACAATCTATTGGTTATGAACTGCAGATTGAAACTGAAGAAACTGCAAAGAGGTGGGAATTTAAGGAGATGGGACCTGGATAAACTGAAAGAACCAGAGGTTGTAGAGTGTTTCAGGGAGAGCATAAGGGAACAATTGACAGGAATGGGGGAAAGAAATACAGTAGAAGAAGAATGGGTAGCTCTGAGGAATGAAGTAGTGAAGGCAGCAGAGGATCAAGTAGGTAAAAAGACGAGGGCTAATAGAAAACCTTGGGTAATAGAAGAAATATTGAATTTAATTGATGAAAGGAGAAAATATAAAAATGCAGTAAATGAAGCAGGCAAAAAGGAATACAAACGTCTCAAAAATGAGATCGACAGGAAGTGCAAAATGGCTAAGCAGGGATGGCTAGAGGACAGGCCCCGGGAGTAGACAACATTCCATTCGAACTACTGACGGCCTTGGGAGAGCCAGTCATGACAAAACTCTACCATCTGGTGAGCAGGATTTATGAGACAGGCGAAATACCCTCAGACTTCAAGAAGAATATAATAATTCCAATCCCAAAGAAAGCAGGTGTTGACAGATGTGAAAATTACCGAACTATCAGTTTAATAAGTCACAGCTGCAAAATACTAACGCGTATTCTTTACAGACGAATGGAAAAACTGGTAGAAGCGAACCTCGGGGAAGATCAGTTTGGATTCCGTAGAAATGTTGGAACACGTGAGGCAATACTAACCTTACGACTTATCTTAGAAGAAAGATTAAGAAAAGGCAAACCTACGTTTCTAGCATTTGTAGACTTAGAGAAAGCTTTTGACAACGTTAACTGGAATACTCTCTTTCAAATTCTGAAGGTGGCAGGGGTAAAATACAGGGAGCGAAAGGCTATTTACAATTTGTACAGAAACCAGATGGCAGTTATAAGAGTCGAGGGGCATGAAAGGGAAGCAGTGGTTGGGAAAGGAGTGAGACAGGGTTGTAGCCTCTCCCCGATGTTATTCAATCTGTATATTGAGCAAGCAGTAAAGGAAACAAAAGAAAAGTTCGGAGTAGGTATTAAAATTCATGGAGAAGAAGTAAAAACTTTGAGGTTCGCCGATGACATTGTAATTCTGTCAGAGACAGCAAAGGACTTGGAAGAGCAGTTGAACGGAATGGACAGTGTCTAGAAAGGAGGATATAAGAAGAACATCAACAAAAGCAAAACGAGGATAATGGAATGTAGTCAAATTAAATCGGGTGATGCTGAGGGGATTAGATTAGGAAATGAGACACTTAAAGTAGTAAAGGAGTTTTGCTATTTAGGGAACAAAATAACTGATGATGGTCGAAGTAGAGAGGATATAAAATGTAGACTGGCAATGGCAAGGAAATCGTTTCTGAAGAAGAGAAATTTATCATCGAGTATAGATTTAAGTGTCAGGAAGTCGTTTCTGAAAGTATTTGTATGGAGTGTAGCCATGTATGGAAGTGAAACATGGACGATAACCAGTTTGGACAAGAAGAGAATAGAAGCTTTCGATATGTGGTGCTACAGAAGAATGCTGAAGATAAGGTGGGTAGATCACGTAACTAATGAGGAGGTATTGAATAGAATTGGGGAGAAGCGAAGTTGGTGGCACAACTTGACTAGAAGAAGGGATCAGTTGGTAGGACATGTTTTGAGGCATCAAGGGATCACAAATTTAGCATTGGAGGGCATCGTGGAGGGTAAAAATCGTAGAAGGAGACCAAGAGATCAATACACTAAGCAGATTCAGAAGGATGTAGGTTGCAGTAGGTACTGGGAGATGAAGAAGCTTGCACAGGATAGAGTAGCATGGAGAGCTGCATCAAACCAGTCTCAGGACTGAAGACCACAACAACAACAACCACCACCTTAAAACTGGTTCAGATATTACAATATCTATATGAAATTATCATGATAGAAAAAAATCACCACAATAATTTAAGATTACCTTATAGTGTACACTTCTTTTCCAGTTAATTACATATTCAAGCGTTATATCACCCATTTCAACTACCATTCTCACAAGTAGGATAGTGCAAGGAGTGCTTTCCGTCCACAGCAGTTCCTTCCTGGTACTACACTCAAGATCCAAAGAAAGTGATACACCTGCCTAATACCATGTCCATAAATACTGTCCATTAATTCGTAAGAGTACGTGGGGGTGAATATCTCTTATGAACAGCACGTTGCAAGGCATCCAAGATATGCTCAATAATTTTCATGTGTGCGTAGTCTGGTGGCCAGAGGACGTGTTTAAACCCACAAGACAGTTCCTGGAGCCACACTGCAGCAACGTGTGCGTGTCGCTGGAATTGCCCAAGTCCGTCGGAATGCACAATGGACATGAATGGGCATGAGTGGATGCAGGTGATCAGACAGGATGCTTACGTACGTTTCACCGGCCAGAGTCGCATCTAGATGTATCAGGCGTCCCATATCACTCCAACTGCACGCGCCCCACACCATTACAGAGCCTCCACCAGCTTGAACAGTCCCCTGCATACATGCAGGCTCCATGGATTCATGAGATTGTCTCCATACCTGTACACGTCCATCTGCTCGATACAATTTGAAATCAGACTCGTCCCACCAGACAACATGTTTCCAGACACCAACAGTCCAATGTCGGTGTTGACGGGCCCAGGCGACGCGTAATTCTTCCTGCCGTGCAGTCATCAACTGTACACGAGTGGGCCTTCGGCTCCGAAAGCCCATATCGATGATGTTTCGTTGAATGGTTCGCACGCTGACACTTAATGGCTCAGAGTTGAAATCAGCTGCAATTTGCGGAACGGTTGCACTTTTGCCACGTTCATGATTCTCTTCAGTCCTCGTTGTTCCCGTTCTTGGAGGATCTTTTTCCGGCCGCATCAATGTCGGAGATTTGATGTTTTACCAGACTCCTGATATTCACGGTACACTCCTGAAATGGGCTTACGGGAAAAATCCCCACAACATCCCTACATCGGAGATGCCGAGTCCCATCGCTCGTGAGTCGACTATAACACCGCGTTCAAACTCACTCATATTTTGATAACTTGCCATTGCAGCAGCGATAATCGACCTAACAACTGCGCCAGACACTTGTTGTCGTCTATAGGCGTTTCCGACCACAGCGCCGTATTCTGCCTGTTTACATATCTCTATATTTGAAATCGCATGCCTATACTAGTTTCTTGAGCCGCGCGGAGTGGCCGCGCGGTTTGAGGCGCCATGTCCCGGATTGCGCGGTTCCACCCACCGGAGTGTCGAGTCCTCCCTCGGGCATGGGTGTGTGTGGTGTTCTTAGAGTAAGTTAAAGTAGTGTGTAAATCAAGCGCTCACCTCAGCAGTTTGGCCCCTTAGGAATTCATACATTTGAACCAGTTTCTTTGGCGCTTCAGTGTACGAGGGCAGTTCAATAAGTAATGCAACACATTTTTTTTCTCGGCCAATTTTGGTTGAAAAAAACGGAAATTTCTTGTGGAATATTTTCAAACATTCCCGCTTCGTCTCGTATAGTTTCATTGACTTCCGACAGGTGGCAGCGCTGAACCGAGCTGTTAAAATGGCGTCTGTAACGGATGTGCGTTGCAAACAACGGGCAGTGATCGAGTTTCTTTTGGCGGAAAACCAGGGCATCTCAGATATTCATAGGCGCTTGCAAAATGTCTACGGTGATCTGGCAGTGGACAAAAGCACGGTGAGTCGTTGGGCAAAGCGTGTGTCATCATCGCCGCAAGGTCAAGCAAGACTGTCTGATCTCCCGCGTGCGGGCCGGCCGTGCACAGCTGTGACTCCTGCAATGGCGGAGCGTGCGAACACACTCGTTCGAGATGATCGACGGATCACCATCAAACAACTCAGTGCTCAACTTGACATCTCTGTTGGTAGTGCTGTCACAATTGTTCACCAGTTGGGATATTCAAAGGTTTGTTCCCGCTGGGTCCCTGGTTCTCTAACCGAACACCATAAAGAGCAAAGGAGAATCATCTGTGCGGAATTGCTTGCTCGTCATGTGGCTGAGGGTGACAATTTCTTGTCAAAGATTGTTACAGGCGATGAAACATGGATTCATCACTTCGAACCTGAAACAAAACGGCAATCAATGGAGTGGCGCCACACCCACTCCCCTACCAAGAAAAAGTTTAAAGCCATACCCTCAGCCGGTAAAGTCATGGTTACAGTCTTCTGGGACGCTGAAGGGGTTATTCTATTCGATGTCCTTCCCCATGGTCAAACGATCAACTCTGAAGTGTATTGTGCTACTCTTCAGAAATTGAAGAAACGACTTCAGCGTGTTCGTAGGCACAAAAATCAGAACGAACTTCTCCTTCTTCATGACAACGCAAGACCTCACACAAGTCTTCGCACCCGAGAGGAGCTCACAAAACTTCAGTGGACTGTTCTTCCTCATGCACCCTACAGCCCCGATCTCGCACCGTCGGATTTCCATATGTTTGGCCCAATGAAGGACGCAATCCGTGGGAGGCACTACGCGGATGATGAAGAAGTTATTGATGCAGTACGACGTTGGCTCCGACATCGACCAGTGGAATGGTACCGTGCAGGCATACAGGCCCTCATTTCAAGGTGGCGTAAGGCCGTAGCATTGAATGGAGATTACGTTGAAAAATAGTGTTGTGTAGCTAAAAGATTGGGGAATAACCTGGTGTATTTCAATGCTGAATAAAACAACCCCTGTTTCAGAAAAAAAATGTGTTGCATTAGTTATTGAACTGCCCTCGTATTTGATACGTGTACGAAGTTCGTCTCTGAAATTTCTTCAGGCGTTCTAGGAACGCTTCAGTCAGTTGAAGCTTACAAAACGACCAACAAATATCCAACATATGGGTTGTTATAAAAGGATTCATCGTATTTCGCAAGACAGTGCCTTCTGCATGAATGAAGATAGAAACCTTGAGTGAATTCAATGGAAACTAAAAGTTTGCGCTGGCGCCAGTTGTAAGTGGTCGGCACATACGGTGTCCGGCAGGTGCCTCAACTGCTACAGCTACTGGCTCGCCAGTTCATTACCCAGAGTGCGTCGACGCCGCAGTAAGCGCAGTAGCGAAAGGCGTTTCCCGTCTCCGTTCCGAAAAAGAGTTAAAACTGCCTGACATGTTTTTCATTGTGAATATATCACTGCACATCGTTACAGCTGAAGGTTAAAACCATCCTCTTACTGGACGTGGGAACGACCGTGGACGAGGACATGGTGACGTCACAGCTCGTTCCATTACACTGCAGAGACAGAAATGAAGAACCTGGCGTACCAAGATTCTTGCCTCGCGGAGAGGAATGTCGCCAATGAGATGCGACATCGTTTTTACGCCACAAGCAGACCACTGGAGCCTCCATTTGTATGGCGCTAGACATCTTATCTGATGGGTTTTCTTTCTCGCAAAGCACACGGTGTGGACATAAGCTGTTTCAACGCATTGGCAAACTGAGATTCTCTCGAAAACGCGTCATTTTAGATAAGATTTGTTGCAATAAAACATAGGAAACTGCATATCGGTAGGCCAATGGCTTGGTGTTCGATGTTTTTAGTGCTATAACTTGTCTGCTGTGAAAGTATTCCGTTCCATTGTTACGGCACAATGATGATCTAGCAAAATCGTGTAGTGGCATTTGTCACAATTAAATATTAAATAATGATATTTATAGATACAGCCGTTACACAGCGTCTACCACACACTTCTCGTCCTGCAGCCATCTTGAAGCCATACTGTTCCTGATACTGTCGTGAATTTAAAAGTGAAAGGCAGTAGGTTGGCACTTAAGCTACTTCCAAATTTTTTCCCGCTTTTTGTTTCCTAAAAGATTCTGGGACATATTTGTTTTTAATTGCTAACAGTACACTGTGTGGTACGATACATGCTAACTTAATCCTCATACAGGGAGTACAGTGGGGTCTTCCACAAAACATTTGCAGTTACGTACAACGAGCACAGAAATTGAAGTACAATCATTTTTATTAATCAGCTTTTAAAGAAACCTTTTGCATGTCGCACACGCAAATAGTTTCGCACCATTCCAACTAATAGTTTCCAAAATCGTTTTGTATGTCACCTCTCCCAGTGTCCCCATCGATTAATACGAACTATTATTCTTGCCATGTTAAGGTCCATTACATTTCGATAGGGCCTTACATCACCAGACGGAATGGATGGTGTCTTGAAGGGAGGATATAAGATGAACATCAACAAAAGCAAAACGAGGATAATGGAATGTAGTCGAATTAAGTCGGGTGATGTTGAGGGTATTAGATTAGGAAATGAGACACTTAAAGTAGTAAAGGAGTTTTGCTATTTGGGGAGCAAAATAACCGATGATGGTCGAAGTAGAGAGGATATAAAATGTAGACTGGCAATGGCAAGAAAAGCGTTTCTGAAGAAGAGAAATTTGTTAACATCGAGTATAGATTTAAGTGTCAGGAAGTCTTTTCTGAAAGTATTTGTCTGGAGTGTAGCCATGTATGGAAGTGAAACATGGACGATAAATAGTTTGGACAAGAAGAGAATAGAAGCTTTCGAAATGTGGTGCTACAGAAGAATGCTGAAGATTAGATGGGTAGATCACATAACTAATGAGGAGGTACTGAATAGGATTGGGGAGAAAAGGAGTTTGTGGCACAACTTGACAAGAAGAAGGGATCGGTTGGTAGGACGTGTTCTGAGGCATCAAGGGATCACCAATTTAGTATTGGAGGGCAGCGTGGAGGGTAAAAATCGTAGGGGGAGACCAAGAGATGCATACACTAAGCAGATTCAGAAGGATGTAGGTTGCAGTAGGTACTGGGAGATGAAGAAGCTTGCACAGGATAGAGTAGCATGGAGAGCTGCATCAAACCAGTCTCAGGACTGAAGACCACAACAACAACAACATTACATCACCAGCAGGGCTAGCAATGTGCTTTCCAAATAATTTCAGCGGGGCCATCGGTGAATGATAAACGGAAAACATGTTTGGGATCTAGTAGATGCAGTCGCGCGAAACAGTTCGCCTCCATGAGGTGCAAAAGGCTTCTTTAAAAGTTGACCAATGAAAAGATTGTACGTCCATTTCTGTGTTCGTAGTAAGCATCTGCAAATGTTTCGCAGAAGACTCACTGTGATCACCGTATGACGATTAAGACGCCAGATACAGTACCGCACAGTTTGCTTTTAGAAAATAAAAACAAATAACCCTCGACTCAGAATCGAACTCTCGACGTCCTGCATGCTAACCAAAAACAGTATCCACTGCACCAACTGCACAGCACTGCTGTATCTGCTCGCGGACGTAGTTACCGTACACGTGATTACAATTTTGCCAGACCGCCAATCTTTAACGCTGTGTACTGCCCGAAATATGTGCAGGACGAAATTTGGTGAGAGACATTTTTGCATTGCCAGTACGTGAGGAATCGCACTAAGTCGGAGCGCGCGAATTTTTGTTCACCGTGTGTGTGTGTGTGTGTGTGTGTGTGTGTGTGTGTGTGTGTGTGTGTGTGTGTGTATGTATGTATTCTGCGTTTGTGGACGGCCTTACGTTTGTATCTTGCCAGTCAATACCTTTTTTAACGATGGTGAGCAGCTTCGAAATAATTTCCTTGAAACCAAAAGTACGTCACTAAAGAGTCATGGTAGCAGAGTGAACATAGCGTGCATGCCAAACTGGCGTTCGACACTATATTTTAAGTGTATTTAAATTTAAACTGAAAATGAGATGGGGATTCAATTCCGTTAACCAATACCTTCTACTGCTATGTATCTCGGATCGTTGTACAACTCTACAGCAGTTAGCTGTTCAAGCCATCGACGAGTCCAGAATGTTCGCGATTTTCTCCGCTGTTATTCGATAATCGCTAACAGAGTTAACAGAATCATTTTACGCGCTCCCGTTTTGCTAAAGAAAGTGTCGTTTGCGTGCCAATGCAGCCGATAACTGCCAATGGAGAGCGCTGTGATCGCAGATCACGGTTAAGGAACCACGTCATTTTCCGCGAGAGTAGGGAGGTCGTTCCAGACCTTGCAGCAACCACGACGGACGCCTTGTCTGGCGTGCTCCGCGATGACAAACACATCCCGATTGAGGATGGCTTTCGTTCCGCAGTCATGCCTGTACAGCCGATTTCATCGCCGTTTTCACACTTTACAGTAGTTGTGAATCGTTGTCGACTTCATCAAACGACCCCCAACAGCTTTTATTCGCCACTCTTTTTGTTTGAAATTCAAGAATTCAGCAATAAATTTTGCTGTCGCACATTTAATACCGAAAACAGACGAAAACATTTCATAGTGTGAGTCACGTGATATCGAAGACTTCTCTGAGCGTGATTCAGGAACTGTCCATAATCATTTCATTAACACTTTTACCACGATGTCATCAGTTGATGACGTACTAGGACGACTAAGACGTTAGTCATGATCATCGTCTTTACTACCTTCTTAGAAACGGTTAAACCACTCGTAAATCCTTGATTTACTAATGTTAGACTCACCAAAGCAATATTTAACACTTCCAAAACTTAGCTACACTTTATTCCGTTCTTATAGGAAGGTTTAATACAAATTGTGTAACCGCTTTTTGTACAAAATTAATAACCGCTCACAGCTGACAACAGACTTAATATCCGATATTGCTGTCGCTGTACAGAAGCTTTTCAGACAACAATAAAATTGCTCGAATCAAATTAATAAAATTCCCGAGAGTATTTTCATTCCGTCGCTGCAGCTGCAAGAATGAGTTTGTTTTGTTTTTTCTTTTTTTTTTTCCACCAGATGCGTTTCGCTTTATTGAGGTAAAGCATGATCAGTGGTCTTTAATTAAAAAGATTTACTATCTGATTTCTTTTTAAGATTGAAAACAGTTTCTTAACAATATGTTGGTTCTTTTACACTACAAAACACAATACTCACTTAGAAGTGTAAAAATCAACAGTAAATAGTGTAAAATAGAAGAAATGCAAAGTTTTGCAGAGCAACGTAAAAATAGGCTACAAGTAGCAGTGTCTCATGAAGAAAGAAACCAAAGACGTGCTAGATGACGGCATTTTCTGACGTACGCGAGAAACCAAGCAGAAATCACCGTAAGTAAAAACCGGCATATTGTTAAACTCTTTTTCAATCTTAAAAAGAAATCAGATTGTAAATATCTTTAATTGCAGACCACTGATGATGCTTTACGTCGAGAAAGCGTAACGCGTCTGGTGGGAAAAAAAAGAGAGCAAGCATTTTGTTGTAGTTGTAACGACGGAACGAAGATATCCTCTGGAATTGCAAAGCAACTACGAACAATGTGGCCACACAAATGACGAATTAATACAGTATGAGAAGTCACAAAGTACTTGTTACTCTTCGAACACGCCTTGTACCTTTATACTATGATTGGCTTCTTTTAATGACAGATTGATGATCTAGGAGCTTCCTTTATTCGACTGAGTTGTAGCCACAAGCGGAAATTGATTTCTTCAAAGTGTTTAGAATTTATGATTGAGTACACACATCGATAACGAGATATAAATGTCTCAATATTTTCTTCATAGCCGCCATATTCCGCCAAGCAGCAGATAGCCTCACAAATCCGGACATCGCAGACAAATTTCTCATCGCCGCCTTCCAGTGATGTGCGCTGAAAGTACTGCAACAGCTCGTCGAGACAAGCTGTCGCGATGCTGGCAGCAGGACCGTTGCAGGAGAAGGATTAGGATCAGGATCAGGAAAGCTCGTTGAAGTCGGACATGTGGATGACGCCACCAGGATTCACGCTCAGGGAGGTCTGGACCTGTTGACAGAACACCGAAGACAACCTGTGCGTCAGGAAGAAGCAGAAATACAGGGTGATTCAAAAAGAATACCACAACTTTAGGAATTTAAAACTCTGCAACGACAAAAGGCAGAGCTAAGCACTATCTGTCGGCGAATTAAGGGAGCTATAAAGTTTCATTTAGTTGTACATTTGTTCGCTTGAGGCGCTGTTGACTAGGCGTCAGCGTCAGTTGATGCTAAGATGGCGACCGCTCAACAGAAAGCTTTTTGTGTTATTGAGTACGGCAGAAGTGAATCGACGACAGTTGTTCAGAGTGCATTTCGAACGAAGTATGGTGTTAAACCTCCTGATAGGTGGTGTATTAAACGTTGGTATAAACCTGAACGTCAACTACCCGAGGCGATGGATCGGCCGCCAGGCAGCCCGTGACAGAGCACTTCATCACTGGCCTCCAAGAAGCCCTGATCTTACCCCCTGCGATTTTTTCTTATGGGGGTATGTTAAGGATATGGTGTTTCGGCCACCTCTCCCAGCCACCATTGATGATTTGAAAAGAGAAATAACAGCAGCTATCCAAACTGTTATGCCAGATATGCTACAGAGAGTGTGGAACGAATTGGAGTATCGGGTTGATATTGCTCGAGTGTCTGGAGGGGGCCATATTGAACATCTCGGAACTTGTTTTTTAGTGAAAAAAACCCTTTTTAAATACTCTTTGTAATGATGTATAACAGAAGGTTATATTATGTTTCTTTCATTAAATACACATTTTTAAAGTTGTGGTATTCTTTTTGAATCACCCTGTACAGTGTACATTAAGTCCGGGAACATTTTCAATTATTTATTGCACAAGAACCAAACATTGTACAGATATTACACATCTGTCATTTTGAAGAGAAACCCTGAAAGTTTTTTTCATGTACACCGCCTCAGCGTAGTTTGGTAATTTGCCGATAGTCAGCGCTATTCGCAAACATGGCGAGTTCAGGTGCGGAGCGAGCTTACTGTGTGTCGGAGTTCGACAAAAACAAGTGTGCTACAGCTGTCCAACGGATGTTTAGAACCAAGTACGGTAAGAAGCCACCAACAAGGACGTGTATTTATCACTGGCATAACAAATTCGTTCCGACGGGTTGCTTGCGCCCGGCGAAGAGAAGCGGGCGTCCCAGTGTGAGTGAAGTGAATGTGGAGCGCGTACGAGAGACATTCATGAGGAGTCCAAAGAAATCGGTGCGTCGAGCATCCCGTGAACTCGAAATGGCTCCAATGACAGTGTGGAAAGTCCTGCGCCAGAAGCTGTCTACGAAACCATTCAAATTGGAGCTAGTGCAGAAGCTCAATGACTACGACAAAGCCAAGCGTTTTGAGTTTTGTTTGCAGTTGCGACAACTGAATGAGGATGTGGATGACATTGTTGATCGCTTAATTTTTAGCGACGAAGCCACTTTTCACACTAATGGGAAAGTGAACGGGCATGATTGTCGAATCTGGGGCACAAAGCATCCACACGAATGCACTGAATTTGAGCGTGACTTCCCAAAGGTATATGTTTTTCGTGCCTTGTCAGGTCGAAAACTTTACGGGCCATTCTTCTTCGCCAAGAGCACTGTCACTGGATAGTCCTACTTGGACATGTTGCAGCAATGGCTGATGCCTCAAATGCAATCGTATTCTCTGTTCGTCTTTCAGCAGGATGGGGCTCCACCCCATTTTCATCGTGAAGTTCTTGGGTACCTGAACACAGAGCTGCCGAATCGATGGATCGGCTGTGCTACAGAAGGGGACAGCTGTTTTATGAAACGGCCTCCCCAATCACCAGATCTCACTCCGTGTGACTTCTTTCTGTAGGGGCACATTGAAGATCTGATGTACGTACCGCCTCTACCACGTGATGTAGCAGAGCTCTGGGAGAGAATACGGGAAGCGACTGCCACAGTCGATGATGCCATGCTGGGACGGGTATGGCAAGAATTCGATTACCGTATTGACGTCTGCCGGGTCGCTCATGGTTCCATATCGAATGTTTCTAAAAAAAAAACTTTCAGAGTTTCTCTTAAAAATGCAATATGTATGACATCTGTACAATGTTCAGTTCTTGTGCAATAAATAACTGGAATTGTTCCCGGACTTTGTGTACACCCTGTATACAGTTACGAGGCCTAGTCTCAGAAATGAACTCCCGAGACACGCAGGAAACTCAGTTTGCTATGCAGACACGATTGTCTGACACGAACAGTTTTCAGCCAGTGAATAATGTGTGTGACATGAGAGGCATTCAAATGAAACCGAACACTTTCCACAACGGCACCGTTGAGTGCTTACATTCAAAAGTAATCCCCGCACACAGTAAGACATTTATCCCACTGGGATATAACACGACCAATCGCTGACGGATTCATACTGCACTCACTCTTGCTTTTCCTCGTCCGACTGAAATCGTCGTGCACGCGTGTTTTTCTTCAGGTCGCAAAAGGTGTGGAAATCACACAGTGACAGATCTGAGTTGTGTGAAGGATGTTGCAGTGTGCCCCGGCCAAATCGCTTAAGTGTGTAAGGTGGCTATAATTTCACACCTTACAAGTACTCATGCACATACTTGGCCATGAACTACAACCACAATTAGGTATCATTTGATAGGTTGTACATCGTATATACACTCCTGGAAATTGAAATAAGAACACCGTGAATTCATTGTCCCAGGAAGGGGAAACTTTATTGACACATTCCTGGGGTCAGATACATCACATGATCACACTGACAGAACCACAGGCACATAGACACAGGCAACAGAGCATGCACAATGTCGGCACTAGTACAGTGTATATCCACCTTTCGCAGCAATGCAGGCTGCTATTCTCCCATGGAGACGATCGTAGAGATGCTGGATGTAGTCCTGTGGAACGGCTTGCCATGCCATTTCCACCTGGCGCCTCAGTTGGACCAGCGTACGTGCTGGACGTGCAGACCGCGTGAGACGACGCTTCATCCAGTCCCAAACATGCTCAATGGGGGACAGATCCGGAGATCTTGCTGGCCAGGGTAGTTGACTTACACCTTCTAGAGCACGTTGGGTGGCACGGGATACATGCGGACGTGCATTGTCCTGTTGGAACAGCAAGTTCCCTTGCCGGTCTAGGAATGGTAGAACGATGGGTTCGATGACGGTTTGGATGTACCGTGCACTATTCAGTGTCCCCTCGACGATCACCAGTGGTGTACGGCCAGTGTAGGAGATCGCTCCCCACACCATGATGCCGGGTGATGGCCCTGTGTGCCTCGGTCGTATGCAGTCCTGATTGTGGCGCTCACCTGCACGGCGCCAAACACGCATACGACCATCATTGGCACCAAGGCAGAAGCGACTCTCATCGCTGAAGACGACACGTCTCCATTCGTCCCTCCATTCACGCCTGTCGCGACACCACTGGAGGCGGGCTGCACGATGTTGGGGCGTGAGCGGAAGACGGCCTAACGGTGTGCGGGACCGTAGCCCAGCTTCATGGAGACGGTTGCGAATGGTCCTCGCCGATACCCCAGGAGCAACAGTGTCCCTAATTTGCTGGGAAGTGGCGGTGCGGTCCCCTACGGCACTGCGTAGGATCCTACGGTCTTGGCGTGCATCCGTGCGTCGCTGCGGTCCGGTCCCAGGTCGACGGGCACGTGCACCTTCCGCCGACCACTGGCGACAACATCGATGTACTGTGGAGACCTCACGCCCCACGTGTTGAGCAATTCGGCGGTACGTCCACCCGGCCTCCCGCATGCCCACTATACGCCCTCGCTCAAAGTCCGTCAGCTGCACATACGGTTCACGTCCACGCTGTCGCGGAATGCTATCAGTGTTAAAGACTGCGATGGAGCTCCGTATGCCACGGCAAACTGGCTGACACTGACGGCGGCGGCGCACAAATGCTGCGCAGCTAGCGCCATTCGACGGCCAACACCGCGGTTCCTGGTGTGTCCGCTGTGCCGTGCGTGTGATCATTGCTTGTACAGCCCTCTCGCAGTGTCCGGAGCAAGTATGGTGGGTCTGACACACCGGTGTCAATGTGTTCTTTTTTCCATTTCCAGGAGTGTATGAATATTTAAAGGAGACTGACATTGTCACTTACGCCTTGTAAATAATTGTTAACGCTTATTGCATGAAAGGTGACGGATTGTCGTTATTACCAGAACGGCGTAATGAATGATTGCCTATACTAGTAGAGGTTGCAACGTCAGTGGAGATGAAACGGCAGGCAGAACTCGAGCTCTGGGTGGAAGGCCCTCACCGCTGTGTTGGTCCTGCTTAAACACAGGAAGAAGCCAGACGGACGTCGTGGCACCTGAGCTCTGGAGCACAACAGGGTGACGGCAGGCCGTATTGTGGTAGGGCCGGAAGGATAACCGGGAACTCTGCAAACCTTGGACGCAGGTGAGAGGAATGAAGAAGGGGCAGCTCGGAAACCACTCAAGCTGGGTTATTTCGAAGGATTTTTACTCAGAAGCGTACCATTGTACCAGCGTAGGTTTTTCCTCGCAAACTTTCCGCGCTGGACGGCAAAAGACTAAAATATGGTTGGTCGGCGTTCGGAAGAATCTGTAGAGAGGGAGAATATTCCGTGGTTTCGGGAATATGATTCGTTTTTGGAATTACGATGGTGGGGAGCCGAGCGTTGCTGGGAAGCAGGCGGTGAAGAGAGGTGGACTTCCGTTGTGAACGCCCGCGTGTGACGGTCGCTCGATATCAACTTTGTTGGTGCAGACGGACTTGCTGTCTTTGCTCTGAGGAGAGTTTATAGTTGCGAACCTATACGATTCTGGACTTCACCTCCGGGTTGGAAGTCGGCGCTGAGTACGCAGCGTTCAGTAATTGAGGGAACTACTACTGCCTATACTTACGTTGAGACGTTATCTGAACTCCGTCCTTGTGGCTGCGAGTTAACGTTTCTCGTCTGCAGAACACAGGAAGGAGAAGACCGTATTAGAGCGTATTAGTCAGAGGATCGTCTTCTGCCGTCCTAGTGTTTGAAAGAGTTTATTTGTGGCTGGAGTTCTTCCATCGACGCAGATGTGTTTGAGAACCAGCAGCCTGACGCACCAGACGCAGTACATACGGTGATATCGCAAATTGCTTCGGCTTATTAGGGCTATAAAAGCTAAACAGCTGTGATCACTTTAGTTTATTTCCACTGCGGTTCCACACCACCGTAGATCATGTTCGAAAGTAGTGTCTTCTAGAGTTTGGTACGTAGACGATGTCAGTCATTTTACGTTAGTGATATTAGACCGCGCAGTCATAATAAGGGGCAGAGGTGGGCAATTGATAAATAATTCTAGTTAGGAAATATAGACAATTGTACTTCAAGGGTTGAATTTAATCTATAATAAATATATATTGAACAACTTTTATCATTTTGTAGTTTTAGTTGCCTTCATCATTCATTTATGTTTATATAGTAATTTATAGAATTAAGAGATCCTAAGATCTTCTTCAGGGGGTAGTCAGACAGGGCCAAATCATCATTTTAGCGTTTATTATTCTCTGTGGTGCACTTTCATATTTGCACCTGCCTGGAAGAGCATCTTGGAAGTGTTGCCTTCGTCCGATTGGCAGTGTGGGGGCGGGCGTTATCGTGCAACAGGGTGATTCCGTGCGACAGCCCGAGGGCAAACGGCAAAGCCGACGGCTGGAATATCATACATATCCTCAGCCAAAGAAATACAAACCTCTTCGTACGAATTCGGGTTACGTCGTGATGCCCTCTTCCTTCGACTGCAGGGACCCTGTGCTCGTCGAGTTCGTCAGGCTTGGAACCACAGTCAACGCACAGCGCTATGAAGACACTTCAGAGAAACTGCGACGTGTCATAAAGTCGAAACGACCAGGACTGCTGTTGGACGAAAGCATCCCGTTGAAAGATAACGTCCATCCCCAGACGGTGAATCGCAAAACGGCTACCTTCGGCGATTTGGTAGGGAAACACTGCAGTATCTTCAGTATGCCCCTGATCTTTCACCGTGTGATTTCACATCTCTGACGACCTGCCGAAAGACACGCGTGGATGTCTGTTTCAGCCGGACGGGGCAGAGTACGTTGACTGCGGTTGTGGATCCGTCAGCAGCCTGTCGCGTTCTACGAAACAGAAATTCATCGTATCGTCTCCCAGTGCGATAAATGACTTAGGGTGTGTGGTGATTACCTTTGAATGCAACGACTCCATGTGGCGTTGTGGCAGAGGTTCGGTTTTCATTTCAGTGCCCCTCATAGTAGTAGACCTAACTGCTCCTACGGTATAGTTCAAAACTACGAATACATCTATATCCTTACTCCACCATTCACGCTTAACTGTTTGGCAATGATACACCCTTGACTGTTTGACAATGATACATAGAACCACTTCGAGTATTTCTCTACAGTTCCACTCTCGAAGAGCACGAAGGAAAAATAGAGATCTGAATCTTTCCGTGGAAACTTCCATTTCTGTTACTTTATTGTGACAATCATTTCTCCCTATGCACACAGCAGCCAACAAAATATTTTTGCGTTCGGAGGAGAAACTTGGTGACTGATATTTCGTGAAAATATTTCGTCGAAACAAAACACGCTGTTGTTCTAATGACTGCCAGCCCAACTCGAGTATCACTTCCATGACTCTCTCTCTCTCTCTCTCTCTCTCTCTCTCTCTCTCTCTCTCTCTCCCTCCCTCCCTCCCTCCCTTATTTCGTGGTAATACAAAAATAACTGCCTTTCCTTAGGCTTTCAGTATAATGCGACAATCCTGTCTGCTAAATACCCCATAAGGCGCAGCAATACCCCAGAATTCGACACACAAGCATAATCTAGGCAGTCTTTTTAGCAGCCCCGTTGCATCTCCTAACTCAACGTTTCTCGCTGTTATCATTTCTACTACTCCTCATTACCTTCGTCTTTCTTCGATTTACTCTCAATCCATGCTGTATACTCATTATAATGTTCATTCCGTTTTGTTTATGAAACTAAATGCCGCGATTACTTGGCAAACTGAGTGCGCAAATCTGTGAAACTGTCAGTGCCTGCCCATATGCCAACAGTTTGTACCAGATAAAAATTATATTATTCGACAAAAATAATTAAATAATACTGAAAATTTGTCTTGTTTTTTACCTATGTTGTGGAGAAATGTGAAATATAAAACAAAGTCCTATACAGTGCGACTCCCATGTCATTTAAGTGTGGCGCATTCGCAGTTTTCCCTTCTTCCCCTTTGTTACACTCAGTGTGATGAGATGGGGGGTGGGGGCGGGGGATGTACAGCCAGGCTGATCGCTTTGGCACTCATGGCAGGGCACAGCTTTAGAGTCGAATTCTTGGCCACACCTGTCTCAGAAGAACAATGAAATTAGCCAGATTGAGATGGGCAGGGCATGTGGTATGGGCGAGTGATACGGAAGTAGCCGAAACCATATTAGTTAGAAATTGATAGCGTCATAGAGTGCAGCGTCTACTGGGACAGTTCCGCACTGTGGCCTGATAAACAAAGTAAGAGCCTACGGAATATCACACCAGCTGTGTGGCTGGATTGAAGAGTTTTTAGCAAACAGAACACAGCATTTTGTTCTCAATGGAGAGACGTTTACAGACGTTAACGTAACCTCTGGCGTGCCACAGGGGAGTGTTATGGGACCATTACTTTTCACAATATATGTAAATGACCTAGTAGATAGTGTCGGAAGTTCCATGCGGCTTTTCGCGGACGATGCTGTAGTATACAGAGAAGTTGCAGCATTAGAAAAATGCAGCGAAACGCAAGAAGATCTGCAGCGGATAGGTACTTGGTGCAGGGAGTGGCAACTGACGCTTCACATAGACAAATGTAATGTATTGCGAATACATAGAAAGAAGGATCCTTTATCGTATGATTATATGATAGCGGAACAAACACTGGTAGCAGTTACTTCCGTAAAATATCTGGGAGTATGCGTGCGGAACGATTTGAAATGGAATGATCATATAAAATTAATTGTTGGTAAGGCGGGTGCCAGGTTGAGATTCATTGGGAGAGTCCTTAGAAAATGTAGTCCATCAACAAAGGAGGTGGCTTACAAAACACTCGTTCGACCTGTACTTGAGTATTGCTCACCAGTGTGGGATCCGTACCAGGTCGGGTTGACGGAGGAGGTAGAGAAGATCCAAAGAAGAGCGGCGCGTTTCGTCACAGGGTTATTTGGTAACCGTGATAGCGTTACGGAGATGTTTAGCAAACTCAAGTGGCAGACTCTGCAAGAGAGGCGCTCTGCATCGCGGTGTAGCTTGCTCGCCAGGTTTCGAGAGGGTGCGTTTCTGGATGAGGTATCGAATATATTGCTTCCCCCTACTTATACCTCCCGGGGAGATAACGAATGTAAAATTAGAGAGATTCGAGCGCGCAAGGAGGCTTTCCGGCAGTCGTTCTTCCCGCGAACCATACGCGACTGGAACAGGAAAGGGAGGTAATGACAGTGGCACATAAGGTGCCCTCCGCCACACACCGTTGGGTGGCTTGCGGAGTATAAATGTAGATGTAGACATTCATTCAGTGCATGCTCAGCCAAGGTGGAATCTTTCTGTTTGTTTCCAACTCCCTTCACCCTTAATCAGTCTAGTAGTTACAACCCTGTCTGATGGACCTACACATAATCTGCAGCACGGGATATCCTATAAATTCCACTCCATTCTGAAGGTGGGGTCTTATCCTTTCTGTGGAACAGAAGATGGTTAACTGCATTCCTAGAGTAAAAAGCTGTCTCTTGAGAGGAACAGAGTCAAAACCCTTCTGAAAATCTACAAATACGGAATCAGTTTGACATCCCCTGTCGACAGCACTCATTGCGTCGTGAGAACAACTAGCAGTGTTTCACAAGAGTGATATTTTCTGAATACGTGTTGGCTATTTGTCAACAATTTCTTTTCCCGAGGTGATTCACAATTTTCGAGCGCAAATATGTTCCAAAATCCTACTGGACATCGACATTAGCAATATTCGTCTGTAATTCAGCGGATTACTCGTATTTCCTTTCTTGGGTATTGGTGTGACTTGGGCAACTTTCCAGTCTTTAGGTGCTGATCTTTCGACGAGCGAGCGGTTGCATATGATTCCTAAGAATGGAGCTATGGTATCAGCATACTGTGAAAGGAACCTGACTAGTATACAATCTGGACCGGAGGTGATTGTTGTTTCGCTGCACCGAGAATACCTTTTTCTAAGTCACTCATGTTGGCAGTTGTTCTTGATTCGAATTGTGGAGTATTTACTTCGTCTTCTTTGGTGAAGAAACATAAGAAAACTACGGTTAGCAACTGTGCTTTAATGGCACTGTCATCCATAACACCACTACTGTTATCGCACAGTGAAGGTCTGATTGCGTCTTTCCGCTGGTGTAATTTACACACGACCAGAATCTCTACATCTACATCGATACTCTAACAAATCATACTTACGTATCTCGCAGAGGGTTCATCGAATCACTTTCAAAATAATTCTGTGTTATTCCATGCTCGAAAAGCGCGCGGAAAAAACGAACACCTATGTCTTCCCGTGCGAGCTCAGATTTCCTTTATTGTATTGTAATGATCGTTTCTCCCTATGTAGTTTGATGTCAACAAAATATTTCCGCATTCGGAGGAGAAAGTTGGTTTTGAAATTTCTTGGGCATCCCGCCGCGACGAGAAACGCCTTTGTTTTAATGATGTCGACCCAAAACCCTATATCATGTCCGTGACCCTCTCTCCCCTGTTTCTCGATAGTACAAAACGTGCTGCTCTTCTCCGAACTTCCTCGATGCACTCCGTTGATGCTATCTGGTAAGGACGAGGTATCGAATATATTGCTTCCCCCTACTTATAGCTCCCGAGGAGATCACGAATGTAAAATTAGAGAGATTCGAGCGCGCAAGGAGGCTTTCCGGCAGTCGTTCTTCCCGCGAACCATACGCGACTGGAACAGGAAAGGGAGGTAATGACAGTGGCACGTAAAGTGCCCTCGGCTACACACCGTTGTGTGGCTTGCGGAGTATAGATGTAGAACCAGTTGTGGAGGACCTACAGAAAATGGGCTGTTGGCGATGAACAGATGCAGTGGTGGAGAGTTACTGAAGAGGTGAAGAGTCACAGTGAAATAGGGAGCCGCTGTTGTTGTGAGGTGCCTGGCGGCAGATTAGCGGCACTCACCGGCCCCGCCTCCTGCTGGTCCTCTTGAGGCTGTGGCGCCGCTTCCGCCGCCCGGTCTATCGCCTCCTGCGCGGCCTGCGACCTCTCCGGCACCGGTACACTGGAGGCGGACCGCTTCTGCCACGAGCTGGGCTCCACGGGTGGCGGGCGGACCGGGGGGTTCACCACCGACAGCTCCTCAGCTGCAACCACAGGGTGGGGCCGCAGTCGGCACCTGAGGCTGCACAGCGCTACAGAGTAATTCCACAGGAACTGTAAACATCGATAAAATGTTCCCGCAGGGTATGCACACTGGCAAGAAAAAAATTACCGGATTTTCTGGTAAACAATATACTGAAACTTCCTGGCAGATTAAAACTGTGTGCCGGACCGAGACTCGAACTCGGGACCTTTGCCTTTCGCGGGCAAGTGCACTACCGACTAGAGTTGTGGCGATTCGTGAATGAGTCGTTCATTTGAACGACTCTAAATAAAGAATCGTAAGAATCGAATCGTGATATGGACGAATCGTCGTTCAAAAGAATCGTAAGAACGACTGCGTGTTTCCGAGTCGTGACGATTCCAAGTTCGGACGATTCATCAATTCTTAGTACGCTATGCTTCGAAGGCAACTTCCGAATCATGCCGAGTCGTGCCGAATGATTACGACCGCCAGATGGCAGTCAAGTGGAGGATGCGTGTGAACAATAGAGTTGGGCAACACGATTCTTTTTCACGATTCGATTTCTACGATTCAATATCACATTGCGAATTGATTCCTACGATTCGTTCACGATTCTTACAGAATGCAAAAAGTTCTATATCTTACTCACAGATGGCAGGACATGTCTAAAACTGTCAATGGGGCTAGAATCGAACTGTGTCATGATGAGATATGCCAGATATAGTTTATTTATGAGTAAACATGCATATGACGTCACAAGTGCTATTCTCGATTTATACGTGTAATGCCTTAATTGTTGAAAGGTCACGTTTGATTTGATTGCATGTATTGTTTTGTTTCAGTATGCCAGGAAAGAGGAGTAGATTTCCGCGAAAGGTGGTGCAAAATTACGCGGTATGCCAGTTTGATTGTGTGGCTTGAACGTATCTAACTACAGACGTCTCTTTTATAGTAACAAAGTCTAGCAGTGAGGCAGATGTGGTTTGGCTCATATCATCCTATGTTTTTCTGTGCTAAGATGTCTTTCCAAGTCCACATCACCCTTGTAATTCACAACGCAACTGACAGCCCTCCCACACAGCAAATTTAGCTTAACTTTCATTTCTTCTAAATACAAAGCATAGGTATTTTGCTTTTTGATTTTTCTGAGAACTTGCCGCTGTCACTACTATTTACGTGAGAAGGCGACACCGCCAAGTGTCAGCTTGGTTTTCGCGAGTAACATCACGGCCCACGAACTTCGTTATTCGTTCCGAGCTTCCCTTTGCTCACACGCATCCTCCACTTGACTGCCATCTGGCGGTCGTAATCATTTGGCACGACTCGGCATCATTCGGAAGTTGCCTTCGAAGCATAGCGTACTAAGAATCGATGAATCGTCCGAACTTGGAATCGTCACGACTCGGAAACACGCAATCGTTCTTACGATTCTTTTGAACGACGATTCGTCCGTATCACGATTCGATTCCTACGATTCTTTATTTAGAGTCGTTCAAATGAACGACTCATTCACGAATCGCCACAACTCTAGTGAACAAAGGAAGCTCGGAACGAATACACGAAGTTTGTGGGCCATAATATTACTCGCGAAAACCAAGCTGACATTTGGCGGTGGCAGACGGGAACGAGCGTAAAAGCATTTCCCATTTACTATCCCTATATAGTGCACATCGCGGATTCGTATCGTCCTACGTTTTTCTGAGCTCTTTCCAATTCCACAGCACCTTCTATTTCACAATAAAGCAACCGTCAGCCCTCACACACTGCAAATTTAGCTTAACTTTTGTTTCGTCGAAATACAAAGCATAGGTATTTTGCTTTTAATTTGTCTAAGAACTTGCTTCTGCCACTACTGTTTATGTGAGAAGACAACATACTTCTAAAGTGTAGGATACAATCGCATACAGCGACATTACTTCACTGCTAATTTGCTAATTCTGTTAGTTCCACCAAGGCTGTCGCACTAGACCAATATTACAGAGCCTATATAGAGAGAATAACGGCTCTCTAACCATTACCTTTCTTGGCGGATCGCCGTGTAATACCGTCTTTAAACAAAAGCTTTTTAATTAATAATTTAAAGTTCGAGTTTTCGAATATTATCGTGTTCAGATTCATATTCAATTTTAGTGAAGTAACGTCGCTGTACACGATTTTAATCCTACACTTTAGAAGAATGTCGTCTTCTCACATAAAGAGTAGTGACAGCGGCGAGTTCTCAGACAAATTAAAAGCAAAATATCTATGCTTTGTATTTAGAAGAAATGAAAGTTAAGCTAAATTTGCTGTGTGGGAGGGCTGTCAGCTGCTTTATGAATTACAAGGGTGATGTAGACTTGGAAAGACATCTTAGCATAGAAAAACATAGGATGATATGAGCCAAACCACATCTGCCTCACTGCTAGACTTTGTTACTATAAAAGAGACGTCTGTAGTTAGATACGTTCAAGCCACACAACCAAACTGGCATACCGCGTAATTTTGCACCACCTTTCGCGGAAATCTACTCCTCTTTCCTGGCATACTGAAATAAAAGAAGAGATGCAATTAAATCAAACGGCCGGCCGAAGTGGCCGTGCGGGTAAAGGCGCTGCAGTCTGGAACCGCAAGACCGCTACGGTCGCAGGTTCGAATCCTGCCTCGGGCATGGATGTTTGTGATGTCCTTAGGTTCGTTAGGTTTAACTAGTTCTAAGTTCTAGGGGACTAATGACCTCAGCAGTTGAGTCCCATAGTGCTCACAGCCATTTTTTTTTTTAAATCAAACGTGGCATTTCAACAATTAGGGCATTACACGTATAAATCGAGAATCCCACTTGTAACGTCATGCATGTTTACTCATAAATAAACTATATCTGGCATATCTCATCATGACACAGTTCGATTCTAACCCCATTGACAGTTTTAGACATATCCTGCCATCTGTGAGTAAGATGTAGAACGTTTTGCATTCGGTAAGAATCGTGGCATCGCAGACTAGAATGAATCATGAATCGAATCGGGAAAAAGAATCGTGTGGTCCAACTCTACTACCGACTGAGCTACCCAAGCACGACTCACGCCACGAACTCACAGCTTTACATCTTCCAGTACCTCGTCTCCTACCTTCCAAACTTTACAGAAGCTCTCCTGGGAACCTTGCAGAACTAGCACTCCTGAAAGAAAGGATATAGCGGAGACATGGCTTAGCCACAGCCTGGGGGATGTTTCCAGAATGAGATTTTCACTCTGCAGTGGAGTGTGCGCTGATATGAAACTTCCTGACAGATTAAAACTGTGTGCCGGACCGAGACTCGAACTCGGGACCTTTGCCTTTCGCGGGCAAGTGCTGTACTAGGCAAAGGTGCAGAGTTCGAATCTCGGTCCGGCACACAGTTTTAATCTGCCAGGAAGTTTCATATCAACGCACACTCCGCTGCAGAGTGAAAATCTCATTCTGGAAAGAATATATTGATTCCCAGGTGAAAATACACTCTGCCCATGGCGAAAATACACTTTTCCAATGGCAAGTGACAGCATACTTTCCCTCACAGCTTTACATCATATCAGTCCTTTGAATGTGTGTGTGTGATATCTTATCGAACTTAACTGCTAAGCTCATCAGTCCCTAAGCTTACACACTACTTAACCTAAATTATCCTAAGGACAAACACACACACCCATGCCCGAGGGAGGACTCGAACCTCCGCCGGGACCAGCCGCACAGTCCATGACTGCAGCGCCTTAGACCGCTCGGCTAATCCCGCGCGGCTCCTTTGAATGGTAAAGGTTTTCTACACCGGCGTAGAAATTACCGGCACTTTACGCAATGGAACAGCGAAAAAACAACGTGTTTTAGAAAGATCTTTGACGTGCAGCAACATGTGCACTGCATATTTACATGTAACGAAAGTACCGGGTGGCTATAATTAAACTTTCCCTACTTAACGTGTTAAAACATGAAAAGTAATTACAGTACGAGTACCAAGCTTGGTAGCATTAATGTCCAGAGTATGCGGTGCATGATTTCCATGCGTGACAGCGCCACCATCAAGTTCCGACTGTGGCCACCAGGTGCTGTGATCAGTCATCGTGATTCAGTCCCACACACCTGACCAGTCACAGTGCACTTGGTGACGTGTGAACATGAGCTTCAACAAAACAAGGGCATTATTGGTGAAGCTCTATTATCAAAGCAACAGTAATGCTGGAGCTTCACTTCTAGAATATCGCAGGGTGAAAGGATTACGGAAGGGTCCTCTCTCCCCGACTGCTGGGCACGGGCAAAAGAGGCATATGTGGCCGAGAAAAGTCTACTAGTATGAAATGTGGCCGTAATTTGGGGAAGAAATTTCTGAGAATACACGTTTGCAGTACAGCATTGTGGGAAAACCTGAACAGAACAGAATCGAAACATTTGAGATACGGTGCTACAAGCGTATGTTGAAAATTAGGTGGAATGATAAGGTAAGGAATGAAGAGTTTCAATGCAGAATTGGCGAAGAAGGGAATATAGGGGAAGCGCGGGCAAGAAGATAAATATCGTGTGACTAGGACGTCACGTCAGGTACATCTGCATCTACATTTATATTCCGCAAGCCACCCAACGGTGTGTGGCGGAGGCCACTTTAGGTGCGTCATTACCTCCTTTTCCTGTTCCAGTCGCGTATGGTTCGCGGGAAGAACGACTGCCGGAAAGCCTCCGTGCGCGCTCTAATCTCTCTAATTTTACATTCGTGATCTCCTCGGGAGGTATAAGTAGGGGGAAGCAATATATTCGATACCTCATCCAGAAACGAACCCTCTCGAAACCTGGCGAGCAAGCTACACCGCGATGCAGAGCGCCTCTCTTGCAGAGTCTGCCACTTGAGTTTATTAAACACCTCCGTAACGCTATCACGGTTACCAAATAACCCTGTGACGAAACGCGCCACTCTTCTTTGGATCTTCTCTATCTCTTCCGTCAACCCGATCCGGTACGGATCCCACACTGATGAGCAATACTCAAGTATAGGTCGAACGAGTGTTTTGTAAGCCACCTCCTTTGTTGATGGACTACATTTTCTAAGCACTCTCCCAATGGATCTCAACCTGGTACCCGCCTTACGGGTAGACCGTTCGCCGGGTGCAAGTCTTTAGATTTGACGCCACTTCGGCGACTTGCGCGTCGATGGGGATGAAATGATGATGATTGAGACAACACAACACCCATTCCCTGAGCGGAGAAAATCCTCCGACCCACCCGGGAATCGAACCCGGGCATTTAAGATTGACATTCTGTTCCGCTGACCACTCAGCTACCTTTTTTTTTCTGATCTCATTTTGTTCGTTTTCGTTCATTGTATTTGCTCGGGGCGGACGTCGCGAGACACCCGTTTCAGTTCATCGTTGATCCACTAACTCAGTTTTTGTATTACAGAGGGCAGCTAACCCTCTGACCGAACACGCTCAGCTATGAGCTACCGTGCCGGCAAAATAATGGCACTGGGGAAATTTGAACAAATGCACGAATATCTACATCTACATCCATACTCCGCAAGCCACCTGACGGTGTGTGGAGGAGGGTACCTTGAGTATCTCTATCGGTTCTCCCTTCTATTCCAGTCTCGTATTGTTCGTGGAAAGAAGGATTGTCGGTATGCTTCTGTGTCGGCTCTAATCTCTCTCATTTTATCCTCATGGTCTCTTCGCGAGATATACGTAGGAGGGAGCAATATACTGCTTGACTCCTCAGTGAAGGTATGTTCTCGAAACTTTAACAAAAGCCCGTACCGTGCTACTGAGCGTCTCTCCCGTAGAGTCTTCCTCTGGAGTTTATCTATCATCTCCGTAACGCTTTCGCGATTACTAAATGATCCTGTAACGAAGCGCGCTGCTCTCCGTTGGATCTTCTCTTTCTCTTCTATCAACCCTATCTGGTACGGATCCCACACCGCTGAGCAGTATTCAAGCAGTGGGCGAACGAGTGTACTGTAACCTACTTCCTTTGTTTTCGGATTGCATTTCCTTAGGATTCTTCGAATGAATCTCAGTCTGGCATCTGCTTTACCGACGATCAACTTTATATAATCATTCCATTTTAAATCACTCCTAATGCCTACTCCCAGATAATTTATGGAATTAACTGCTTCCAGTTGCTGACCTGCTATTTTGTAGCTAAATGATAAGGGATCTATCTTTCTATGTATTCGCAGCACATTACACTTGTCTACATTGAGATTCAATTGCCATCCCCTGCACCATGCGTCAATTCGCTGCAGATCCTCCTGCATTTCAGTACAATTTTCCATTGTTACAACCTCTCGATACACAACAGCATCATCTGCAAAAAGCCTCAGTGAACTTCCGATGTCATGCACCAGGTCATTTATTTATATTGTGAATAGCAACGGTCCTACGACACTCCCCTGCGGCACACCTGAAATCACTCGTACTCCGGAAGACTTCTCTCCATTGAGAATGAAATGCTGCGTTCTGTTATCTAGGAACTCCTCAATCCAATCACATAATATGTCTGATAGTCCATGTGCTCTTACTTTGTTCATTAAACGACTGTGGGGAACTGTATCGAACGCCCTGCGGAAGTCAAGAAACACGGCATCTACCTGTGAACCCGTGTCTATGGCCCTCTGCGTCTGGTGGACGAATAGCGCGAGCTGGGTTTCACACGACCGTCTTTTTCGAAACCCATGCTGATTCCTACAGAGTAGATTTCTAGTCTCCAGAAAAGTCATTATACTCGAACATAATACGTGTTCCAAAATTCTACAACTGATCGACGTTAGAGATATAGGTCCATAGTTCTGCACATCTGTTCGACGTCCCTTCTTGAAAACGGGGATGACCTGTGCCCTTTTCCAATCCTTTGGAACGCTACGCTCTTCTACAGACCTACGGTACACCGCTGCAAGAAGGGGGGCAAGTTCCTTCGCGTACTCTGTGTAAAATAGAACTGGTATCCCAACAGGTCCAACGGCCTTCGCTCTTTTGAGCGATTTTAATTGTTTCTCTATCCCTCTGTCGTCTATTTCGATATCTACCATTTTGTCATCTGTGCGACAATCTAGAAAAGGAACTACAGTGCAGTTTTCCTCTGTGAAACAGCTTTGGAAAAAGACATTTAGTATTTCGGCCTTTAGTCTGTCATCCTCTGTTTCTGTACCATTTTGGTCACAGAGTGTCTGGACATTTTGTTTTGATCCACCTACCGCCTTTGCTTTACATTCCATTACGCTACCGACTGCGTCACACGTTCAATGCTACCGGGGGCGGACGCGGGCAAGTAGAAGAGACGGGAAGGTATGACATACGTTGTGACATCAGTCAATAACTTCAATGGCACTAGAGGGAGCTGTAGAGGGTAAAAAATGCGGAGGAAGACCGAGATTCCGTAACATCCAGCAAATAACTGACATCGTACGTGGCAAGTACTACCCTGACATGAACAGGCTGGACATGGAGCTACCTGCGTTGCAGCAACACGCCGCCAGCACTCAGTGTTCGCAAGCGTATGACTGAAGTTCTGATAAACACTGAAATCCCTGCATGATAGGAGCCAAAACAACGTGGCTCATTTCACTGGTTATATGGGGGTTGGCAGCACAATTCTGTTTTCTCGCCTGTATCAGTGCACTTCGGGACTGTAGTGTGGGGATTTCAATTTGTAGCAGGACTGTAGCCATGGAACTCCAAACAAACAAAAATGTAACTGCTCTCTAAGAAGAAAAGAAAATAAGATGTAGCGCGAAGGAGCTGGCCGTTGTGGCCGAGCGGTTCTAGGCGCTTCAGTCTGGAACCGCGCAACCGCTACGGTCGCAGGTTCGAATCCTGCCTCGGGCATGGATGTGTGTGATGCTCTTAGGTTAGTTAGGTTTAAGTAGTTCTAAGTTCTAGGGGATTGATGACCACAGAAGTTGAGTCCCATAGTGCTCAGAGCCATTTGAACATTTTAAGACGGAAGGCCGAAACTCTAAACCTAGCTTTCAAAAACTCGTTTACGGTAGAGGACTGCAGCACCAATCCCACTTTCAATTATCGAGCAAACGCAAGGATGGCTGACGTAGTATTTAGTTTATCTGGGATTGTAAAACAGTTAAGATTCTTAGATGTCAGGAAGGCATCTGGCTCGGACGGTATCCCCGTAAGATAATGTGTTGACTATGCTACAAATACCCTCAGACTTCAAGAAGAATATAATAATTCCATTCCCAAATAAAGCAGGTGTTGACAGATGTGACAGATGTGAAAATTACCGAACTATCAGTTTAATAAGCCACGGCTGCAAAATACTAACACGAATTCTTTACAGACGAATGGGAAAACTGGTAGAAGCCGACCTCGGGTAAGATCAGTTTGGATTCCACAGAAATGTTGGAACACGTGAGACAATACTGACCCCACGACTTATCTTAGAAGAAATATTAAGGAAAGGCAAACCTACGTTTCTAGCATTTGTAGACTTAGAGGAAGCTTTTGGCAATGTTAAATGGGATACTCTCTTTCAAATTGTGAAGGTAGCAGGGGAGCGAAAGGCTATTTACAATTTGTACAGAAACTTTGAGGTTCACCGATGATATTGTAATTGTGTCAGAGACAGCAAAGGACTTGAAAGAGCAGTTGAACGGAATGGACAGTGTCTTGAAAGGAGGATATAAGATGAACATCAACAAAAGCAAAACGAGGGTAATGGAATGTAGTCGAATTAAACCGGGTGATGCTGAGGGAATTAGATTAGGAAATGAGATACTTCAAGTAGTAAAGGAGTTTTGCTATTTGCGGGGCAAAATAACTGATGATGGTCGAAGTAGAGAGGATATAAAATGTAGACTGGCAATGGCAAGGAAATCGTTTCTGAAGAAGAGAAATTTGTTATCATCGAGTATAGATTTAAGTGTCAGGAAGTCGTTTCTGAAAGTATTTGTATGGAGTGTAGCCATGTATGGAAGTGAAGCGTGGACGATAAATAGTTTAGACAAGAAGAGAATAGAAGCTTTTGAAATGTGGTGCTACAGAAGAATGCTGAAGATTAGACGGGTAGATCACATAACTAATGTGGAGGTATTCAACAGAATTGGGGAGAAGAGGAGTTTGTGGCACAATTTGACTAGAAGGAGGGATCGGTTGGTAGGACATGTTCTGAGGCATCAAGGTTGGTTGGTTGGTTGTTTGGGGAAGGAGACCAGACAGCGAGGTCATCGGTCTCATCGGATTAGGGAAGGAAGTCGGCCGTGCCCTTTGAAAGGAACCATCCCGGCATTTGCCTGGAGCGATGTAGGGAAATCACGGAAAACCTAAATCAGGATGGCCGGACGCGGGATTGAACCGTCGTCCTCCCGAATGCGAGTCCAGTGTCTAACCACTGCGCCACCTCGCTCGGTAGGCATCAAGGAATCACCAATTTAGTATTGGAGCGCAGCGTGGAGGGTAAAAATCGTAGAGGGAGACCAAGAGGTGAATACACTAAGCAGATTCAGAAGGATGTAGGTTGCAGTAGGTACTGGAAGATGAAGAAGCTTGCAGAGGATAGAGCAGCATGGAGAGATGCACCAAACCAGTCTCTGGACTGAAGACCACAACAACAACATATATAACTTTAGTTTAGCAAGGTGATCACTACAATTCTGTCTACTCCTGGTACACACACATCACACTATAAAGAAATGCAGGCTAGGTAGCACAAGCTGAGGAGTATTGATGAACAGAAGTGCGAACCAACATTCAAATCCTGCTAGATATTTAGCTTGTGACTATGTCCCATTTTGAACAACACCAGAGCTTCTGCACGTGATACGTTCGACTATCTATCTCTCTGTTGTAAGCATGAAAGTGCCACAATTCTAACATGGAGCTCAGTTCTCTCATGTGGTCCCTACCAGTGACCCACCGCCCCAAATGGGTGACTTCTGTGGCAGGCAGGCTGCCCTGACACTAGTTTCACATTCTTAAGGAGTATGGTTCAAAAATGATGGTCTGCCCATCCTAACGTGGAATTTGACCGATTACCCTAATTTCAGACGTGACTGCTGAGATTGTGCTATTGAAAGAATGCAGTTGGTTCCTTCGTCCATGCTCGTCCTATCCAAGCGAGTCATCTTTCTTTGACCGAGCGACGTGGCGCAATGGTTAGTACTCGAATTCGTGAGGACGACGGTTCAATCCCGCGTCCGCCCATCCTGATTTAGGTTTTCCGTGATTTCCCTAAATCGCTCCAGGCAAATAACAGGGTGGTTCCTTTGAAAGGGCACGGCTGATTTCCTTCTCCGTTCTTCCCTAATCTGATGAGACCAAAGACCTCGCAGTTTGGTCTCTTCCCCCAAACAAGCCAACTCCTCTGTCTTTGACCTTATCTACAACGGAGTTACTCTCATTTCGTTCTATTGAGATGTGTCCGTGATAGGTTCGAGTTACTGCGATAGCTGCCTTAGAATCATGTGCCCCAGTCTTCCCTCATCCTACTAAGCTCTCTTTCTACAAATGTGGCATAAAATATTGCAAGTGATTCAACAATATCTCTAAATTCCCTCTAGCCTCTCTCTAGCCTCCAGGACCGGTCTCAGGGTGTCAGCCACGGAACTCTAGGGCTTCGGTGGGTCTCTGCTAAGTCCGGGCAGCAAGATTTTATTATTGATGACTACAGATCGGATTATGTGCATCACAAAAACCTTAAAATATGCTTGCAAATATGCATGAAAAATGCTTAAAAATTGATAAAAGTGTCGAAATATGCAAGATCAAATAATAAAAAACATGGTAGTTACTGCGTGCATTATATCTCAAATTCGAACGTGTGTATATCAGTCACGAGGAAGAGCGCCAGCCACGCTAAAAATCGGTACGTTTAGATCGCTGATATCATTTTCTGAACACTTTCTGGCAGAAGTTAGGAACGGGGCCTTCCTGGAATTATTTTCTAAAAATTTGCAAAATAGGGGTGCATACCGTTTTTCAAGAATTGTTCTTTCTTTGCTATTGCTGCGATACGAGTGAGTCGCAGCGAAACAATCGATATGTATCGAACCAACTTCGAGATATATCGCACGCAGAGGGGCACGCTTTAAAGATGGACATACAATCTTGAATTATTTTGAACAGTATTAACTTTTAATTAATACTATTGGACCAAATCATGATTTACAATTTATTTTACATTTTTCTACTATTGTAAACAAAAACGACCAAATACTGTTCCAAATGTTCGGTAGTAAGATTGCGTCTTCGATCAACCAAAACATTTTTATAAGCAGAAAAGGACCGCTCTACATCAACTGGGGTAACTGGGCAGTATTTGAATTTGGGTGCTATGTTGGCACTTACTGTTTCTGGTAAAAGTTCACCCGTCGCATAAATAAAACTATCAATTTGGCACAAGGGTTCGAAGCCTGGATTATTGTTTAAAATGTTTTCAAACTTTTCTTTAATGAGGAGCTCACTAGGTTAGTTTTATTCGTCAACCGAATAGATTAATTCAACGCCAAACCTTGAGTTTCAAGCATTTAATACTTGCAGATATATCGGAAAAATTATTTGCTAATCACAGCAATGCCTTTTTTAATACCAGAATCATTAAAATATTCCTTGCACTGGCAAAATGGAAAAGCCTCTGCACTATCGAAGTCGTCTAATATACCTCTAATGGCCTCGAAAAGTTCATTGTAAAACAACACAGCTTCGAGCCGCGTACGCAACGAGTTACCACTGGTTTGGGAGGTAAAGGCAGATTCGGCAGTTTTTCTTCGTAGGTCTTGATGTGACCAGGAGCCTTTAGAAATACTTTCTTCGTGGATGAAATTAGTTTATTTACATTCACAAACGTGGAACGTTCTTCTTCAGCAAGACGATGTACTCCATGAATCAAATTAGGATAAATTCCTCGGAGAGTTTTCCCTGGTTTCCATAAAGGGAGAAGCATCCGAAATAAACACACAGCCTTTCATCTGCAGAAGATTCTGGAAATATTTTTGTAATTCCTCATTCACAAATCTTGCAATCGTAGATTGATTTACTTTCTCTAGTTCTTTGCAGGCCTGTAAATAGGAAGGAGGCGGCTCTTCTTTTAAAGCACCAACAATTAAATTTGCAAAGTAACGGCTATTGAAATCCAGATAATGCTGTCCTTGAGTTCATTGCGTACTTCTTTCGGGGGCGCGTGCTCGCGCTTGTGTGTACGTGTGTGTGTGTGTGTGTGTGTGTGTGTGTGTGTGTGTGTGTGGTGCTTCGGGTGTTAGTTTAATTTACATTAAGTAGTGTGTAAGCCTAGGGACTGAAGACCTCAGCAGTTTGGTCACATAGGAAGTTACCACCACCACCACCACCACCACCACCACCACCAGAACATTTACGTAGACTGTCACTACGTAATTTTTATGCAATGTTGATTCATCTGTTTTATTTTGATTTAAGCAATATTTACGCAGGAAGCTTTTGAGGATAGGGTTTGTAAGGTTGTGACGAGGAATATTGCTTCCAGTGAATGTTTCACATACATCCATGTCAAACCGACTTTTCTGGTTACCTTGGGACAAATCCCCGCTACTCCGACTTGCTGTTGTCAGACGTTGTCGTGGTTCAAACGGCTCTGAGCACTATGGGACTTCACATCCGAGGTCATCAGTCCCCTAGAACTTAGAACTACTTAAACCTAACTAACCTAAAGACATCACAACATCCATGCCCGAGGCAGGATTCGAACCTTAGGTTAGTTCTAAGCCCTAGGCGACTGATGACCTCAGAAGTCAAGTCGCATAGTGCTCAGAGCCATTTGAACCATTTGTTGTTTTAGCTACAGGACATAGCTGATGTTATCTAGCTACTCTTGTATTATTGGCATTGAGCTGGAGCTGTACCTAAACAGGTCGCAGTTGGCACAGTTAATAGACCTCTGAGCACTCCAAACAGTAGGTTCTCTGTTGTTGACGCACCAGGGCGGCCTCACAGTACTGACCTTGCTTCCTGGTGATGCGCCTCGGCAGTTCCCAGGTGCCCCGGTAGCAGCCCCAGGGCCCTCGTGGACCTCTGGGGACCCCCGGCAGCAGGTGCCCCCTGTCGTTGGCTATGGGTCGCGGCTGATGGTGATCTCTGCCGAAGGCGGCTCGCTTTGAAGGCCACCGCTCGGGGACCTCCCAATTGCGGAGGCGGCGCGGGTTGTACGCACCGTCGAACTGCAACAATGGAGAAACAATAGTGTGTTGATAATAACATGTCTTGTAATGGAACAAAACACGCAACTGAAGAGACAACAAGTACTAATTTCGAACTTCCTGGCAGATTAAAACTGTGTGCCGGACCGAGACTCTAACTCGGGACCTTTGCCTTTCACGGGCATGTGCTCTACCAACTGAGCTACCCAAGCACGACTGAGTCCCCGTCCTCACAGCTTTACTTCTGCGAGTATCTCGCCTCCTACCTTCCAAACTTTACAGAAGCTCTCCTGCGAACCTTGCAGTTTGGAAGGTAGGAGACGAGGTACTGACAGAAGTAAAGCTGTGGGGACGGAGCCTGAGTCGTGCTTGGGTAGCTCAGTTGGTAGAGCACTTGCTCGCGAAAGGCAAAGGTCCCGAGTTCGAGTCTCGGTCGGGCACACAGTTTTAATTTGCCAGCGCACACTCTGCTGCAGATTGAAAATCTCATTCAGTATTAATTTCATTTGCAGTTGCTAGTTTCAAGAATAGTGTGAATGTTGGTTCAGAAGTTGAAAGTATCATTGAGGCATGTGCATGGATAGGCAGAGACGCTCTTTGTACGTCGCCTGGTGGACCACTCCACAGCTGGAGTTCGCCCATGAGCTGGTACCAACAAAACTGGTCGCCTGTGGGATGGGAGCCGACGGTTGAGCAGACTTTTTGCTCCTACAGAACACCCATTTCCTCCAGAAAATGAGTCCAAGAATCAGAACCCTCTACTGAGTTTGGTTTGTCTCAGTTTGGATAGGGACATACCTAATACTCATCTGGGTTTGGAGCGCTGTAGTGAGGGGGGCAACAGCCAAAAGTTTTATGGATGAATGTGGGCTTGGCAGCGGAAACAAGAGAGGAGAAGGTTAATTGAGTTCTCCAGTAAATTTCAGCACATACGAGCGAATACACTGTTAAAAAATCACAGCAGAAGGTGGTATACTTGCAAAAGGCCCAGACATGTGAGTTGTTTCCAGCTGCATTGCGTCATGGTCAGACAAAAATTCCAAAATTAAGTCTTGTATTGTAAGTTGTACCCAGGATACAGATTCGGATCACAATTTAGTAGTGGTGAAGTGTGGACTGACGTTTAAGAGAATCGTCTGCCTCGGAAGAAGACTGCAAACGGCTTACGGCATATCTGCGAGTTGTTCGACTACTGTATGTAAAATTGAACGACGCTACGAAGAGAAATTGACCCCAAACAGCAATATACTTGCAGGCCGTGCTGTGGTTAGTGTAGCTGTCATAATTGTTCGCCACACCCAAGCCTACAGACACCCGATAAGATTTTTTTGTGTTTTTACTTTTGTACATCGTGAACCGTTAATTTAAACTGTGTTTTAATAATCATTCTTGAACTTTGAAGAAACTGGTTCACCCTGTTATTTCATCCTACTCATACACCTGTATAGGGTTCCTTCCTGGTGTTCGATTAATCCGAGTACCCTGTTTTACAGACCTATGAAGTGCCAAGTTAATTTAAAGTGGTACCATTTAAATTCTTTATGTAAATAATAAAAAAGATTTCCTAGCTATTACAAAGTGTTACAGTAAAAGTTTGCTTACGTAAAATTCAATCTCAGTGTAGCCAAGTTACTACAAACTGTTAAATGACTATGCAGAGTTAGTTCAAAGAATAATAGCTTTCGAAAGTAAATTCCAGTAAAAAATAGGTTTTGTTGCAGTGAAATGTGCGTATAAAAAGTGTGCACTTTTGTATCTAAGTATTTAAGTTCGTTGAATACTGACAGTGCTTTTCTAAAGGTGCTTCCTGGCCAAATTTTTTTTAGCTTCCTTGAAGTTACCTACTGGACTTTTTCCCTTTTAAAAACGTAAGGTGTAAGGTTGTAGTCCAACATTGTTTACGAGGAGTATTCTTTATATGACGAAGCAAGTTAAACAGTAGCAAGAAGGTAGGCAAAATTCAAACTTCTGCTTTTCCAATACTTCACTGTTTCATTGCCTGGATAGGCTGGAGACCATTAGTACATGTTTTACACCACTGAATAAACTTGGAATGAATTGTCCTAGATTCAATGTAATATTATTCATTCTGCGTTTCTATTTAACCGCTAGGTAAAATCTTAGGAAAATAATTGAATACTCTGATTTACTTATACAATAGACACAACACACGGTCAAATCCTGTAAAAAGGGTAACTTTATTGATTACCTTTTCCTATTAACAGGACTATCCTCCCATAGCGTACTTTATTAGGAAACTAAACTAAATTTTAGTAAGAGGGTTATACTTGGCTTTTCCCGTAACAGTATTATTTGTTCTGTTGGGGTATAGTACGAGGTGTGGCTAGAAAAAAACCGGACTAGTACTGGTGAAACAATAAAACGAATGCAATAAGGCTGAAAGTCGCGTGGCCTGTCACGTGACTCTCGCTCCGCCTACTGCTCGAGTTTCATCTGCCTCCTGCACTCAGGCTGCCCGTGGCGTCTGTTTTAAGTAGTTGACATTTTGTCTGTGCGTCGGAAAATGTTGAGTGTACAGAAAGAACAGAGTGTTAACATCAAATTTTGTTTCAAACTAGGAAAATCTGCAAGTGAAACGTTTGTAATGTTACAACAAGTGTACGGCGATGATTGTTTATCGCGAACACAAGTGTTTGAGTGGTTTAAACGATTTAAAGATGGCCGCGAAGACACCAGTGATGACACTCGCACTGGCAGACCATTGTCAGCAAAAACTGATGCAAACATTGAAAAAATCGGTAAACTTGTTCGACAAGATCGCCGTTTAACAATCAGAGCAGTGTCTGAGTTAACAGGAGTTGACAAGGAAAGTGTTAGGCAGATTCTTCATGAAAGTTTCAACATGAACAAAGTGTGTTCAAAAATGGTTCCAAAGTGTCTCACAATTGAACACAAGGAACGCCGAAGAATGATTTGTTCTGACATCCTGGAAAACATTGAAAGTGATCCCACCTTCTTACAAAATGTTATTACTTGCGATGAATCGTGGTTTTTTACTTACGATCCCGAAACTAAACGCCAATCGATGCATTGGAAAACTCCTGGTTCTCCACGACAAAAAAAAGCACGAATGTCAAAATCGAAATTCAAGGCAATGATGATTGTTTTTTTTGACATCAAAGGGATTGTGCACATTGATTGGGTACCAGAGGGACAAACAGTGAATCAGCATTACTACATTAGCGTCCTGGCTACCCTACGTGAGCGAGTACGGAGAAAACGGAACGATTTGTGGAGAAAAAAGTCACGGATCCTTCACCAAGACAATGCCCCAGCTCACAGTGCGTTGTCAGTGAAGACGTTTTTGGCAAAACACAACATTCCCATCTTAGATCATCCACCCTACTCACCTGATTTGGCCCCCTGTGACTTTTTTCTTTTCCCTAAAGTCAAGTTAGCTTTGAAAGGAACTAGATTTGAGACTGTTGAAGCAGTAAAAGAAAAAGCGACGGAAGTAATGTATGGACTTACCGAAAATGATCTGCAGCATTGCTATGAACAGTGGAAAATTCGTATGGAGCGGTGTAGAGACCGAGGAGGAGAGTAGATTGAAGGAGATAACATGAAATTGTAAATAATTGTAAATAAATGTTTTTTCCACTATCAGTCCGGTTTTTTTCTAGCCGCACCTCGTATACATGACAAAATAGAGACACGTTTCTCTTTTATTTAGGTAAAAACATACTAACTTAAAATAGCAGTGGTAGGCCTATACCACGCTCATCTATTGGTCCTCGTACTGCCTTGTAGGCAGCAGTCGGGCAATCAAAACAGGGCGAGTCAGTGATTGGTTTACGTACATTAGGACGGAAGTAGCGCTTCAGTGAAGTTAACTGAGGAAATGTACACTGCCAGGCAAAGAAATGGAGCGCTCTCAAGAACATGGCCATTTTATTGATGATTGATACGACCGCTAGTTCATCATTGTGGATATACAGAGTGATTTTTTCCAGCGTGCACAAGCTCTACGGTTAATAGATGAGAGGATACAGAACAAAAAACATCTAATGACCTTATGTTCAGAGATGCATAGTTTCCATGCTGGAGACCATTTATTCGATAATACATTGTTACAGAGAGTGCGGTCTAATACGCGTTTACAACGCAGTTACAGTATGTATAGATTCCTCCTAGATGGTGGTACCATTCCTCATACGTCATACCCTAGCGCCGTCTGCTCCAATAGTAATTGGTAGTGTTGTGTCGGATTCACTTCTCTTGCTGAACCACCTTGTAGTAGATGGGATGAAGCGTTGTACACAATGGTTCTGTATTCGAATCGAGAGTTTGCCGGCACGGTATTCACTTACGAGATGGCAAACGGCAAATGGCAACGGGCGGCGGGCAGCAAGGTTGTATCAGGATACCTATTCTCGCCGACAACAACCACACCATTCAATGTTTGCAACAGAGTTTCGCCGTTTGTCTGAGACAGGGTCGTTTCAGTAAACAGCATATCATGAAGGACGTGCCCGAAATGTTCCGACATTAGACTTGGAGGAAAATGTGTTTAACGCTGTGGGAAAAAAAAATGGTTCAAATAGCTCTGAGCACTATGGGACTTAACTTCTGAGGTCATCAGTCCCGTAGCACTTTACTTAAACCCAACTAACCTAAGGACATCATCACACACATCCATGCCCGAAGCAGGATTCGAACCTGCGACCGTAGCGGTCGCGCGGTTCCAGACTGTAGCGCCCAGAACCGCCCGGCCACAACGGCCGGCAACGCTGTGGAAGGCGACTGCCGTGTCAGTACCAGGCAGTTGGCACGCCGGTGCAGGGTAAGCCAGACGACCGTGGGGAACTTTCTCCATGACATTTGTTATCTATCACTTACAGCGTGAGCAGTTTTGTCACTGGTTTCTTCACCAGGGAACAACGATTCCGGGATTTGTCATCCATCCTGTTCATAGATGAAGCCACCTCTACGTGGCAACTTCAACTTTCGTAACAGTCATCTGTGTGGTAGTATGCAGAACCCCCATGGTATGGCGACAGCGAATCCTCAGCATCGGTACAGCCGGAATTTGTGGGCCGGGATAATTGGCGGTCGTATTGTGGGAAGAGTCTTCGTTCCACGCCGCCTAACAAGCTGGAAGTATCGGCGTTTCTTGCGGGTGACTTTGCCTCCCCTGCTGGGAGAAGTGTCGCTGATTCTAAGGGTTATGTGGCTGCTGCATGATGGTGCTCCAGCCCACTTCGCCGTTAACGTCCGGACGCATCTCAGTCGTGTCTTCCCTGGTCGGTGGATCGGACGAAGATGTCCAGTTGCATGGCCTGCTCGTTCACCGGATCTCAATCCGTGCGATTTCTGGTTATGGGGCCATCTCAAAAGTATCGTGTAAGCAGAGCCCTTTCCAGATGTTGGATGCGCTGGAGCAGCGCATTCATGTTGCCTTTGACACTTTTCGGCTGCAGCCTGGCCGATGTGAACGTGTGAGACAGAACATGCTACGGCGCGTACACACGTGCGTTGAGGTACATGGACACCAGTTTCCTGTGGATTCATGGTACAGCGCGTATTGCACCTAAGCCTCTGTATCAATGTATGACCGAATAAATAGTCTCTAGCATGCAAAGTTCATTAGACCTTTCTTGTTCCGTATCCTCTCAGCGATCAATCCCTAGAGTTTGTACACGGTGCAAAAAATGACCCTGGATAAAACACACATGTCACAGTAGAAGGCGCACAAACACCCGCATCAGTTCACAGCCTAACTCCCGCTGGTTGCACCGCAAGCATGTATTATCCTTCGCGAACGCTCGTAAAGGTGTCGGACAGTATTTTGAAACAACTTACACTTCTTAGCAAAAGTATCCGGACACCCCCAAAAACATACGTTTTTCAAATTAGATGCATTGTGCTACCACGTACTGCCAGGTACTCTCCATATCAGCGACCTCAGTAGTCATTAGACATCGTGAGAGAGCAGAAGGGGCCGGTCCACGGAACTCATGGACTTCCGGAAGAAAAGGAAAAAAAAAGCCTCTAAGCACTATGGGACTTAACATTTGAGGTCATCAGTCCCATAGACTTAGAACTACTTAAACCTAACTAACCTAAGGACATCACACACATCCATGCCCGAGGAAGGATTCGAACCTGCGACCATAGCAGCAGCGCGGTTCCGGACTGAAGTGCCTAGAACCGCTCGGCAACAGAGGTCGGCGGCTTCGAACATAGGAGATTGGGTGTCACTTGTGTTATACGTCTGTACGCGAGGTTTCCACACTCCTAAACATCCCTAGGTCCACTGTTCTCGATGTGATAGTGAATTGGAAACGTGAAAGGACACGTACAGCACAAAAGCGTACAGGCCGACCTGGTCTATTAACTGACAGAGACGCCAACAGTAGAAGAGGTTCGTAATGTGTAATAGGCAGACATCGAAACAGACCATCACACAGGAGTTCCTAACTGCATCAGTGTCCACTGCAAGTACTATGGCAGTTAGGCGGGAGATGAGAAATTTTGGATTTTATGGTCGAGCGGCTGCTCATTAACCACACGTCACGCAGGTAAGTGCCAAAGGACGCCTCGCTTGCTGTAACGAGCGTAAGCATTGAACCTTGGAACAGTGGGAAAAACGTTGTGTGGAGTGACGAATCACGGTACACGATGTGCTGATCCGATTGCAGGGCGTGGGTATGGAGAACGCATGGTGAACGTCATCTGCCAGCGTGTATAGTGCCAACAGTAATATTCGGAGGCAGTGGTTTTATGCGGTGGTCGTGTTTCCAGACGGTTCCCAGTGGTCTCTGATGACACAGCAGGTGCCACTTGTGCCCAGGTTTTGTCCCCGGATGATGTTCCAAGCCTGAGCTGCTTCCACAATGCCTCCATCTTAATATGCATCTATACAACATGGAAGTCCAGAAGCTGATCCACAGTTGTGGGAATCTACGTCTACATACATACTCCTCAAGCCACCTGACCGTGTGTGGCGGAGGGTACTTTCAGTGCCTCTATCGGTTCTCCCTTCTATTCCAGTCTCGTATTGTTCGTGGAAAGAAAGATTGTCGGTATGCCTCCGTGTGGGCTCTAATCTCTCTGATTTTGTCCTCATGGTCTCTTCGCGAGATATACGTAGGAGGGAGCAATAAACTGCTTGAATCCTCGGTGAAGGTATGTTCTCGAAACTTCAACAAAAGCCCGTACCGAGCTACTGGGGTCTTGCAGAGTCTTCCAGAAGAGTTTATCCATCATCTCCGTAACGCTTTCGCCATTACCAAATGATCCCCTAACGAAGCGCGCCGCTCTCCGTTGGATCTTCGCTATCTCTTCTATCAACCCTATCTGGCACGGATCCCACACTGGTGAGCAGTATTCAAGCAGTGGACGAACAAGTGTACTGTAACCTACTTCCTTTGTTTTCGGATTACATTTCCTTAGCATTCTTCCAATGAATCCTATTTATGGAATTAACTGCTTCCAGTTGCTGACCTGCTATATTGTAGCTAAATGATAAGGGATCTTTCTTCCTATGTATTCTCAGCACATTACACTTGTCTACATTGAGATTCAATTGCCATTCCCTGCACCATGCGTCTATTCGTTGCAGATCCTCCTGCATTTCAGTACAATTTTCCATTGGTACAACCTCTCGATATACTACAGCATTATCCGCAAAAAGCCTCAGTGAACTTCCGATGTTATCCACAAGGTCATTTATGTATATTGTGAATAGCAACGGTGCTAAGACACTCAGCTGCGGCACACCCGAAATCACTCTTACTTCGGAAGACTTCTCTCCATTGAGAATGAAATGCTGCGTTCTTTTATCTAGGAACTCTTCAATCCAGTCACACAATTGGTCTGATAGTCCATATGCTCTTACTTTGTTCATTAAACGACTGTGGGGAACTGTATCGAACGCCCTGTGGAAGTCAAGAAACACGGCATCTACCTGGAAACCCGTGTCTATGGCCCTCTGAGTCTCGTGGACGAATAGCGCGAGCTGGGTTTCACACGATCGTCTTTTTCGAAACCCATGCTGATTGCTACAGAGTAGATTTCTAGTCTCCAGAAAAGTCATTGCAATCGAACATAATACGTGTTCCAAAACTCTACAACTGATCGACGTTAGAGATATAGGTCTATAGTTCTGCACATCTGTTCGACGTCCCTTCTTGGAAACGGGGATGACCTGTGCCCTTTTTAAATCCTCTGGAACGCTACGCTCTTCTAGAGACCTACGGCACACCGCTGCAAGAAGAGGGGCAAGTTCCTTCGCACACGCCACTGCTGGAAGCAGCAGCGACACACCACCGGTACGTTGTGCCCGTCACATGTAGCTGTCCTGCAATTCACATATTCTGCTTCCCGCAGGCCCACAGTGCTATCCCATTGAAATGGCTGGAGACATTCAGCAGTAGTACGTACTTGTCTGCGAGGCACGACTGTACCCTAGAATGAACGTTGCAATGACTCTTCATTCCCAACTCGGCACACTTACTGCTTCCACAGTCAAAACGGGTGGTTCACAGACGGCCCTTACGATCACCATCTGCTCCCTGATGCCTGTGACAAATGAATCACTAACTCTACAACCCCTCAGGGTGCTCATACTACATCCAGGTACCACTGAACACAGTCCTTGAGGGCGATGCCTTTTTTTTTCCCTGGCTGTGTATCTTACGCTGACTGTGACACCTTTAATAGAAACAGTGGCCAGTTGAATCGGTAGTGTGTACCGCAGCTTAGGAGCCTAGGTTCACTAGTTTCTGCCGGTGTTGCTTAAAGTTCAAAAATGGTTCAAATGGCTCTGAGCACTATGGGACTCAACTTCTGAGGTCATTAGTCCCCTAGAACTTTTTTTTTTTTTAAAAAAAATTCTTTATTATCAAACCATTATAATTATACAAATTTAACCCACTACCTTAATACATTAGTGGGTCTTAACAGTGATACATTTGTTTTAGAAATTTTTTGCAGCATTAATATAGTTATTAGTGAGTGAGCTACAGTTAAACATTAGTAACAATGGGCTTCTAATATCTACTTATATTATTTATGCCTAATTCCTATTACTAATCTAATTTATATATGTATACTGCAGCGTCACATGTGTGCCAGTGAAGATATAAACCTACTTTTACTTGCCCTGCTCTTCGAGCTAACCCCGAAGAGCATGCCCCTGGCACTGGGCGGGCCTCGATGTTAATTCGCTGCAGTCCCTAACTAAAGTAATTTCCTATAACTAAGTCCTACAAACTAACCTATCCTACGTCATGTCCGGTGTATGTGTCGCAATCGGTAGTTGTTCCCCATTCCCCCTAGTCCTGCACGTGGCGGTTCCCAACTTAGAGGTAGTCGGCCAGTCCTCGCACAGGCGGTATGGGAATAGGGCTCTTGACTCAATTGGTGGTTATTGTCGCTCATTTTTACTGTATTTCTCCTAAATAGTCGATTAGTACTTTTCGAGATACCTCGTTTGCCAGAGTGTTCAGTGTCTGAAAAGTTTCTTCTCGTCTAAGTAGTTGGTATGTATCGTGGTTGGGTAGTCTGTCTCGTAGTCCATTGGCGATATCATTGAAGAGGGGACACTCGTAAACTACGTGCTCAGGCGTGCCCTCCGGATCGCCACAGTCGCACGCTGGTGTTGCCCTTTTCCCAAATCGACATAAATATGTCGGGTAGGGTCCATGGCCAGTGAGAAAGTGGATCAACCCTCGCGTAGGCTCAAAGTATTTTAGTCCAAGGCGTTCCCTCACATCGGGTAGGAACTGGAAAGTTCTTCGTCCAGTCTCTTCTGCCTCCCAGGTCTCCTGCCAGAGCTCCTCCCCTCTTATCCTTATCTCTCTTTTGTCCCTCAATCTAATACCCATGATATCCGCTATCTTCTCATAATTTTCTTTCTTGGCCCAGTACCAAGCCGCCTGTTCTCTTATCTTTATGTCCAGAGGGCAGAGCCCCATTATGAGTAATAGGGCTCCCCCCGGAGATGTTCTATAGGCACCTACGGATCTTAATACCATGCTTCTCTGAACCCTTCTCACCGCCATGGCGGGCACAACCCTCGTGAGCCTGTGCGCCCAGACTCCCGAGCCATAGCCCACAACTGAGGTTAAGATACTATTGTGGTAAAGTCTGATTAGGTGGGGAGGAAGGTGAAATCTTTTGTGGCCTATGGAGATTAGGTTATTTAGAGTCTGAAGGGCTCTCTGGGTGACTGTTTCAATGTGCTTCCCAAAGCTCCACCTCTCATCAATGATAACTCCCAGGTAACGTGTCTCTCGTCGTCGGAGAACTGGTGATCCGTCTATTCTAACAGTCGGGTTCCTAATGAGATTTCCTTTTAGTAGTAAGTAGGTGGATTTACTGGGTGATATCGTCATTTTTGTCGCTTGGCACCACTGCTGGAGATTGTCTAATGCTGTTACTATTTTTGGTTCAATGTCTTCGCGGCTACGGCCGCCAACCAGCAGGAGGAGGTCATCTGCGTAGGCTATCACCTCTAGCACCTCTTCACTCTGTTGTAAACTATCTAACAAAGGCTCCATATGGATGTCCCAGAAAAGGGGTCCTAAGACGGAGCCTTGAGGACATCCTTTAGTGATTGTCTTGCCAACTCTTTCGCTAGAGGATGATAACCAAACCTCCCGATCCTCACAATAGCTCCTCAGGCAACCATATAGCGGCCCTGGACACTCTTTCTCCCGCAAGCAGGAGAAGAGCGAAGGCCACCACAGGTTGTCGAAGGCGCCACTGATGTCAACCATGATGCCAACCACGTATTTGTGCGGGGTCGAGCTGCAGACCTCGGCCGCCAGGGCGATTGCATCAGATGCTGACCGCCCCGGCCTGAACCCGAACTGCCTGTCGCTCACCCCGCACAACACTCGGTGTGCCGCCAATCTGTCAGCCAGCAGTTTCTCCAATATTTTACCAAATATGTCCAACAAGCAAATCGGCCTGTAAGATTTTACTTCTGCTGGGTCTTTGTCCATCCCTTTCTTTATAATAATTACATTTGCCGTTTTCCATGTCTTCGGAAATTTCCTCTGTCGGAGACATTCGTTATAAAGATGTGTTAGTGGCGCAGTTAGCTGAGGCGCCAGAAACTGCACTACCTCCGCCACAATGCCGTCCGGCCCAGGTGCTTTTCCTTTTTTCAGTGATCTAATGTGGGTTGCCACCTCCTCCTCTGAAAAAGGGTAGACAGCCGTCTCATTACCGTATTCCTCTTGATCTTCATTTCTGAGTCGTTTCTGTTCCTCTGTTTCCCCTTCCGCATTGTCGTCAGGCAACAGGGACCGGAGAAGGACCCTCGCAGTTTCCTGCCAGGACTCCGTCATCCCGTCCCCGTACCTGACTGTTGATAACTCCAGAGGAGAGCGGATTTTTTCCCTTAGCAGCTTGTATGGAAGCCCCCATGGGTCCGTGACTAGCTGGTTAAGCACAAAATTCTCCCAACTTCTCATTCTGACTTCACGTAGTTCCTTTTGGAACTTCTGCTTTTCTTCCCTGTATAACATTTGCCACCTTTGACGTTCCTGCCAGACGACACTGCGCTGGTAGTGCCTCCTTAGCCTTCTGACAGACTGACGCAGTTCACCTAGTTCAGCAGTCCATGGTGACGGAGAGGCCGCCATGGCCCTCCTCCTTGTAGGTACGGCTGCCTTCACCGCTCTTGTCACTGCATTCACCAGTTCCTCTGTTCTCTGGTCTACGTCTAAAGTCATGTCACCTTCCGGTAATGGAGGAATGTCACACTCCCTTGCTAGGCGCTCCCAGTCAGCTCTTCTATAATTTAATTGCACCTCCCACCCCGTGGCCCAGCGGCACTCTCTTTCTCCCAAGGTAAAAGATATCAAGTTGTGGTCGCTTGTGGTGGCATTCTCTATAACTCTCCAATTTTGAATAATGTTAGCCATATTTGGTGTTACAAGGGTCACATCAATATTTGTGCCCTGTCCCCCTCCTGCAGCGTAGGTAGGAGGATTGCCAGGCCTGTTTGCCACCACAAGTTGTGATGCCATAATGAGTTCCTCAATTTTTTCACCGTTGGCATCCCTTGTGCCACTGTACCACAGGGGGGATTTTGCGTTAATGTCAGCTGTTACTACAACTTTTCTTCCCTGCAACGCCGTGGTGACTCTAGCCAGATGGTCTATGTAGAGTTCTACGTTATCCCCATACTGGAAATACATGTTAATAATAATTATTGTTCCCGTGGGGGTTTGAAGCTCCACGACGTTGCAGTGGCTAGTTGTGAACTGTGATAGTATGGTGACTCTGAGGAGTTTATTAGTGATTATGATCGCCGCCTTCGGATCATCTCCTCTGCTGACTATTTGCCAGCCCGCGGCAACGAAAGCTATTTTTCCAGCCAGGGAGTATGGCTCCTGTAGACAGAGTACATCTAGTCTCCTCTCTTCCACCTCCCTTCGGAGCTCCTGCATGACAAGTCTGCTGTTATGACTGTTAAGCTGTCCAATAGTTATTTTCGTCATTAAGGGTAGTACGTATGTATTCGGTCATGTGGCCAAGTCTTATTCCAGTCGAAAGCAATTCGTCCGTGAGCTACTACTGATTGTTCGTAAATTTCGTTTAGGTTAAATTTCTCACCTCGTCTGTCAAAAACTTTCTGAAGCAGATCACGCAAGGCTCCGAAGTCGGCGGGGAGATTCACTGATTTTAGCTGGATTCTGTCAACAGCCTCCATAACCGAGAAGGTTACCTTTCTGCCTTCTTTGTGTCCTACTCGGACCACATGTCTTAAGGCAGTGGTCAGGGTTGCCGGCTGCTCCAATCTAGATAGTTGCATAGTGTACTCCAAATTTGGGTATACTCTAACCGGATCGACCGGTGGGACTCTGACAATTGGTGAGCTTTGTACAGTTGGGCTCGTGCATGAGCTTGTCACTGTATTTTCTTGAATCGGTAGTTGATTTATATAGCTGATGTCTTTTGGCGTTACCACAGTCACAGGATGCCCTTGCCGTTGTTGATGTATTTCCGGCTTTGTTCCCCGGCTTCCAGAGGAGAGAGTTTCGGCCGTGAGGGGGAGGTTAGTTTGTATGCCAATGTCCATTGTTGGAAAATCCGTCTGAGTTGCTTTATCTTGTGTTTCAGTTCTAGTGGCGCCGGAGAGCGACCTCAGAAACTCATTGAATCTGTTTGCCCTCACGGCATCCCTCCCCTAGAACTTAGAACTAGTTAAACCTAACTAACGTAAGGACAGCACACATATCCATACCCGAATCAGGATTCGAACCTGCGACCGCAGCGGACTCGCGGTTCTAGACTGCAGCGCCTAGAACCGCACGGCCACTTCGGCCGGCATTTGCTTAAAGTACTCTTCGCGGTGTGTGGTGCATTGTCCAGCATGGCACGTATACACTATGTGATTAAAAGTATCTGGACACCTGGCTGAAAATGACTTAAAAGTTCGTGGCGCCCTCCATCGGTAATGCTGAAATTCAATATGGTGTTGGCCCACCCTTTGGCCTGATGACAGCTTCCACTCTCGCAGGCATACGTTCAGTCAGGTGCTGGAAGGTTCCTTGGGGAATGGCAGCCCATTCTTCACGGAGTGCTCCACTGAGGAAAGGTATCGATGTCGGCCGGTGAGGCCTGGCACGAAGTCGTCGTTGCAAAACATGCCAATGGGGTTATATTGGATTCCGGTGACAACTCTGTGCAGTCCAGTCCATTACAGGGATGTTGTTGTTTAACCACTCCTCCACAGGCCGTGCGTTACGAACAGGTGCTCGATCGTGTTGAAAGATGCAATTGCCATCCCCCAATTGCTCTTCAACAGTGGGAAGCAGGAAAGTGCTTAAAACATCAAAAAAGAAATGGTTCAAATGGCTCTGAGCACTATGGGACTTAACATCTGAGGTCATTAGTCCCATAGAAGTTAGAAATACTAAAACCTAACTAACCTAAGGACATTACACGTATCCATGCTCGAGGCAGGATTCGAACCTGCAACCGTAGCGGTCGCACGGTTCCAGTCAGAAGCCCCTAGAACCGCTCCGCCACCCCGGGCCGACTTAAAACATCAGTGTAGGCCTCTGCTGTGGTAGTGCCACGCAAAACAACAAGGGGTGCAAGCTCCCTTCATGGAGAACACGACCACACCATAACACCACCGCCTTCGAATTTTACTGTTGGCACTACACACGCCGGCAGGTGACGTTCACCGGGCACTCGCCATACCTAGGCCCTGCCATCGGATTGTTACATTGTGTACCGTGATTCGTCACTCCATACAACGTTTTTCCACTGTTCTACCGTCCAATGTTTACGCTCCTTACACCCAGCGAGGCGTCGTTTGGCATTTACCGGCGTGATGTGTGGCTTATGAGCAGCCGCTCCACCATTAAATCCAAGTTTTGTCACCTCCCGCCTAACTGTCATAGTACTTGCAGTGGATGCTGATGCAGTTTGGAATTCGTGTGTGATGGTCTGGATAGATGCCTGCCTATTACACATTACGATCGTCTTCACTGTCGGCGGTCTCTGTCAGGCAACAGACGTGGTCGGCCTGTACGCTTGTGTGCTGTACGTGCCCCTTCACGTTTCCACTTCTCCATCACATCAGAAAGAGTGGACCTGTGGATGTCTAGGAGTGTGGAAATCTCGCGTACAGGTGCGACACAAGTGACATCCAATCACCTGACCACGTTCGAAGTCCGTGAGTTGCGCGGAGCGCCCCATTCAGCTCTCCCACGATGTATAATGACCACTGAGGTCGCTGATATGGAGTACCTGGCAGTAGGTGGTAGCAGAACGAATATTATAAGAAAAACGTATGTTTTGGGAGGTGCCCGGATACTTTTGATCACATACTGTAAGACAGCAAAGATTGGTGTCAGAAGTGTTTGTGCGGTACAAAGCAGGTTTTGATCCACTGGTTTCCACAAGTCGCACAACCTACACTCGTAATCACAGTACAATAAGGCATAATTTACCGTCACATTGAAGTAATATTACACTATCACAATGCCCTTAACTTTCTTACAGGTTTTCCAAAACGCCACTTAGTACAGACCACATCGGGTAGCATCGAACAGCGGAGTGTGTCTGACGAAAGCTGTTTCTGAACTCTGCCGCTAGTGAAAACACCTGTCGCGCCACTGCTGTGTGATACAAGGTATGTAGCACTGTATTACACCGGGTGAAGAAACATTCGCACACGCGGACTTCGCAGTGCGATTCCTCACATTCTAGCAATATAAAAATGTCTGTCACAAAATTTCGATCTGCGCATATGCCGGGCACTAAATGGAGGTTAAAGATTGGCAATCTGGCAACACTGTAATCACTTGTAGGATAACTACCTATGTCAGCAAACAGAGCAGTGCTGTGCAGTACATGCAGTGGATAGAGTTTTGCGATAGCATGTAAGAGGTCGAGGGTTCGATTCTGGGTTGAGGCATATTTGCTTTAACTCGCTGAATGTAGTCTGCTTGGTACGATACCTGGCGTCTTAATCGTCAGACAGCGATCACAGTGGGTCTACTAAAAATTTTTTTGCGGATACGTACTACGAACACAGAAATGGAAGTACAATCGCTTTCATTGGTAAGATTTTAAAGAAGCCCTCTGCACGTCTAGACGCGAATTGTTTCGCGCCGCTGCATCAACTATACGCCAAACTTGTTTTCTGTGTACCCTTCCCCCCATAGCCAAATAGACATTATCTGCAAAGCACATTGCTAGCCCTACTGGTGACGCAAGGCCCTAACGAAATGTAATGAACCTCAACATGGCAAGAATAATAGCTGGTATTAACAAATGGGACCATTACGGGGTCATACACACAACTAGTTTAGAATCTAGTAGATGCAGTGGCGCGAAACAATTCTCGTCCACGACCTGCAAAAGGCTGCTTTAAAAGCTGATCAATGAAAACGACTGTATTCTATTTCTGTGGTCGTAGTATGTAACTGAAAATCTTTTACAGAAGACCCACTGTAATTGCCGTATGAGGATTAAGACGTCAGATACAGTACCACGCAGACTAAATTTACCACATAAAAACAAATAAGCCTCGACTCTGAATCGAATCCTCGACCTCCTGCATGCTAACTCTAAACTCCGTCAACTGCACAAACCGTGCAGCACTGTTGCTATATGCTGACAGAGCTGACAGACACAACACATTTACGATTCCACGGAACTGTTGCTTTTCTTTTATTTTCTTTTTTAAATCTCATTTTGTTCGTTATTGGTCGTTGTATTTGTTCGCGGCGGATGTTCCATGACACTCATTTAGTTTGAGAGGTGGCATGAACCCCCTCTCATATTTCTATCTTACGATTTTCCTAATTGCATGCAGTGAAAAGTTGCTATTCCTTCACACACGGACTTCCCACGCAGCGTCTCTCGTCACCCGGGTGGTCCGGTGACAGGTGGGCTCTGCTGATCTTGAAAGGGTAAGCCGACGGGTGTGAGGGAGTCGAGTGAATGCTTTCCAGATGCCGACATCTTACAATAGCGTCTGAGACACGCTCGCAGGGGCCTGAAGTAGCGGCTGGGCTAGAGGTTCCGTTACTTCACAGAAACACTTTCTGCTGGGCTACCAGCGAGGCGTGGGAATGACTTGTGTACCCAGGCAGTTGTGGCGGGCAAATTCCCGCGCTTTCTGCAAAATCGTAACTGTGATTGGCTTGCTCAGGGCATAGCTCCGTGACGTAGCAAAATCAGCGCAGAAATTGGCGCCAAGAAAACTCCATTGGTGGAATGGTAGTGCTCCGGCAATAGAGTGGAATTTTTCGCCGGTTTTCGAGTTGCTGATTGGAACGGTTAACCACGGCCACTGTAGTGGGGGCAGGAATGTTCTGTGTTCGGTTTTGTACAGGTGCTCTTGTGTGGTAGTCGGCTCTCGGCTTTCGGTCGGGGTAGGTTACAAGACTGAGCTCTTGCTGCTCTGGACAGCCTGCCTTCCGTTGGCTGTCTAATATACTTTTATTTGATTGTAACTGTTTAACGAAGCTGCTGAAGTTTCGACTTCAACGTAACTTTCCGAGTACAGTTGGCAATTGAGCGTTCTGCGTACAAGAGGCCTATGTTGTCTGTCTTGCGCAGTTTTGGCTAAAGTTGACTGTATCGGAGTTACTGTGTGACTTCGCTTGTTAAAATCAATCACTGTACCGTCAGTGATTGTGTGGCGAGCCTTCTTTGTCTCCCTCAGAGGAGAGTCTTTAGTCTGGAACAACCAGACCAGGATAATTTGTTTCGGTCTATACTCGCGACATTATCATCACCACGACGGGACGTCGAAGCATCCAGCCATCGCCTCCAGTACGCCAGATCGTGTCTGTGCAGTTAAGAAGACAGCTTGGTAATTTACGTCTGCAGCACCAGCAAAGCAGGCAATTTTGCTAGGTGATAGAGCTCAGCAGGGCGCGCCTGTTTGTCTTTTCTAACTTTGTTCTGTCTTGGGTGTTCATTGTCTGAGTTATCACTAATTAATGTTGGGTTGGCTGGGTATTTCTCTTAAGATGTGAGTTGCAAGGAATTGGCTCCACATACCACTTGGTCATAAATGTCACAATCTAGTTTAGGGACAACTTCACCTTCACAGCATTTATTTGAGTATCCAATTTGTGCCAATTTGATGTATTGTAAATGTTTCATGTGTTTTTGTTTATTTGTTTAGTCTTAATAAACCATATTGTTATTTTGGACAGAACTTTCATTCTGTTAATCGGCAGAACAATCCTATTATTTCTCACTACGTTAATGAAACCTTCCTTTATTTAACTTATTTATCAAATTAAATTATTGCAGGTGCCAAACTCTTTTGCTACTCCACTTGCAGGGTTTGTTACAGTCAGTTCACGTATCTTTTTAATCCGTGTGCAACAGCAAAAGTCGGAGTTAGAATAGGGTGGGGGGGCTTAGAGCATCATTTACATATGTAGATTCTAGAAGAATTTAGTGTTAAATACACTGCTAGCCCTGGCACCTCGCAAGTTTTTTTCACACTGAAGCGCCAAAGAAACTGGTACAGGCAGAGACATGTAGGCTGCTAAAATGTCAGGTTATCAATATCAAGTGAGTTTGAACGTGGTGTTATAGACGGCGCACGAGCGGTGAGACAGCATCTCCGACGTAGGGATGTCGTAGGGATTTTCCCGTACGACCATTTCACGAGTGTACCGTGAATATCAGGAATCCGGTAAAACATCAAATCTCCGACATCTCTCCGCCGGGAAAAAATCCTCTAAGAGCGGGAACAACGAAGACTGAAGAGAATCGTTGAGCGTGACAGAAGAGCAACCCTTTCGCAAAATGCTGCATATTTGAATGCTCAGTCATCAACAAGTGCCAGCGTGCTAAGCATTCAGCGAAACATCATCGATATGGGCTGCCGGAGTCGAAGGCCCACACAAAGTTTTACGCCTTGCCTGGGCCCATCAACACCGACATTGGACTGTTGATGACTGGAAACATGTTGCCTGGCCGGACGAGTCTCGTTTCAAATTGTATCGAGCGGATGGACGTGTACGGGTATGGAGACAACCTCATGGATCCATGGACCCTGTATGTCAGCAGGGGACTGTTCCAGGTGGTGGAGGCTCAGTAATGGTGTGGAACGCGTGTGCAGTTGGAGTGATATGGGACCCCTGGTACGTCTAGGTACGACTCTGACAGGTGACACCTACGTAAGCATCCTGTCTGAGCGCCTGCATATAGTGATGTCCATTGTGCATTCCGAATGACTTGGGCAATTCCAGCAGGACAATAGTGACACACCCCAAGTCCAGAATTGCTGTAGAATGTCTCCAGGAACACTCTTCTGAGTTTAAACACTTACACGCCCCACCAAACTGCCCAGTCATGAACATTATTAAGCATATCTGGAATGCCTTGCAACATGCTGTTCACAAGAGATCTCCACCCCCTCGTACTATTACGGATTTATGGACAGCCGTGCAGGATTCATGGTTTCACTTCCCTCCAGCGCTACTTCAGACATTAGTCGAGTCCATGCCACGTCCAGTTGCGGCACTTCTGCGTGCTCGCGGGGCCCTACACGACATTAGGCAGGTGTACCAGTTACTTTGGCTCTTCAGTGTTTTACAGAGGGCAGCTAACTCTCTGGCCGAACACGCTGAGCTACCGTGGCGGCTATTCAGCTATCAGAGCTGGCTACCCTTCCAACCCAAATTCCAAACTCATCGCATACTGCTTCTGTAGCGCCCTCCTGTCCGTTACCCTCACTGTGCGCAGGACTTACGTCGCAGCTTCAAATACATTTATATCAAAATATCTTGACATATTCGCGCTTTTTACTTCTTATTACTACCCATGTTATGTAACATAATATATAGTGTCACGTAAACTAACGTGATGTAATCTCGTATAACACGACACGTACCCTCATGTCATTTGTCATGTAATGCCATGTGACACAACGTGTCAAAAAAATTTACATCTACATCTACATGGATACTCTGCAAATCACATTTAAGTGCCTGGCAGAGGGTTCATCGAACCACCTTCACAATTCTCTATTATTCCAATCTCGTATAGCGCGCGGGAAGAACGAACACCTGTATCTTTCTGTACGAGCTCTGATTTCCCTTAATTTATCGAGGTGATCTTTCCTCCCTATTTAGGATGCTTGCATCCGTACTCGAGGATACTTCCTATTATAGATGAAATGTTTTTGCAGTTGCGAATATGGACAACCATCAGCTGTATAACTGAATGACGACAGTGAAAATCTGCGCCGCACCGTGACACGAACCCGGATTTCCCGCTTATCGCGAACGGTCGCTTTACCATTTGGCTATCCGAGCCCCACTGACGGCGAGGCCCGAGTTTCCGTACGTCGTCGGTGATGTGTCCATACCTCTTTTCGTACATCCATTATGTGTATTCCAATGCAGGAACATTACATCGTAATTCGGAATAATAGAGGCGCTGCAATATTGTACATACTTCCTACTATTGACGCACCCCCACCCTCGGATACTTCCTATTGTGGATGCGTCCCACTCTCCAGAACCACATAAATTTGTGCCTATTTGTTCAATCATCCTTCGCCACACACGTAACAAGGGCTGGGTCTTGGGGGGAGTGCTCCCCTCAGGGAAAAAATCAAATCCGCCTCACCCAGAAATGAAAGAATTGTTTCAGCGTCCCCCCAGAAACTAATCCCCCCCCAGAAAAACTTTTTTAACTATTACATGTATACTCTTCAGCCATATGATATTACATATTGTCTACAATGGTTGGCGAATCTTCTGGAGTTTGGGTACAGGATCAGGGGCTTTACCCTATAAACTGCAAGATACAGGTGTGCCAACACCTTGCAGTTAAGAGAGCTCAATGCGCTGCAAAAGGAGGGTTAACTGCTACGATAGCGCGAATATGTCAAGGTGTTATGATTTACACGTCTCTGAAGATTCCAGGTAACTCGAAAAGCTAGTTCCCTTACTTCACATACCTAACCCTGGCCATGACGTATTTTCCTTTTTAGTGCTATGATTGAAGTATTTTTCGTTCTGGTTCCCATCTTAGACTCTAGAATAATTTTGTCATTGGATCGCCATAGCTTAGCAACGGGTGTCGATTTTTTACTCGGGCGACGACTGACCCACTACAGGTTTTTTAATTATTTTCCTTCAGACGATGTTGATTGTGCCGTGGCAACGGATCAAGTTTTCGCAAAAGAAAAGGACGACGATTAATTGCATGAATTTCTCTACGTCTTACAAAATCTAGACTCTCACGCCCAAGATCGAGACACAGAACGGAGGTGCGTAAAAAGGTCCCAGAAAAACTTTTTTTGCACTTAAAATTCGAATGAAGCTAGATTTTTCCCATACGAGCTTCTTGTTTTATTGTAAGAATGCTTTCTTTATTCGATTCACGTTAAACAGTTTCCGCGCATCCAATTCACGTAATGACGAATTTTATATGCCACGTGTAGCTACATTTTAAACCTTCGCATCTCGACAACGGATAAAGATTATTCGAGAAAAGAAATTCGTTTTGACTTTATCCATCTCCCTCCCTCCGTGCTAAGTTTGAACTGATTCGTAAAAGTTTAAAATACAGAAATGGCGTGCTTCAAAAACCTATAAGAGAAACGTTTCTTTGCACGTTTTTGCATGTAAAATCCGAACGGTGCACATACAAATGGAGCCATTAGCTGAGCATTAATTTCAGTGCAATTAAAATCTTTTGTAAAAGGCATTAGTCGATTTGCCAAATTTGCCCGAGCGCCATCTTCGGTTCGTTCTTCGAACCTTGTTTAATATATTGTAACACAGTTACAGTAAGACAGGTGTTCGAATGACTGTACAAATGGCCACTGGTCCGGCCTAAACAAAAAAAAAAAAAAAAAAAACTTTTTACCCTATGTTGCTAGCTTAGATAGAAACCGAGAACCAAGACTCCCCCCCCCGCCCAAAAACGCAATTCTGCCCGCGCCCTTTACAGATATATAGGTATTTATTACAGTAAGGGTATCCGTCGTGTCTGCTCTTTCCGACATGCCCTGTTTCAATAAGCTACCACCCAATGAATCTTGTATTGTGTCTCCAAATATTCCAGCATGACGGTTCATATCTGCGTCCGGCCTTCCCGATTTAGGTTTTCTGTGATTTCCCTAAATCGCTTCAGGCAAATGTCGGGATGGTTCCTTCGAAAGGGCACGGCCGGTTTCCTTCGCCATTCTTGACACAATCCGTGCCTGTGCTCCGTCTCTAATGACCTCCTCCCCCTCCCCCTCCTCTTCCTGTTGGAATAAATTAATACTCATATACTTATTATCTTCTAGCTGCAATAAACAGATTATGGTTTTACTAATACTGCAGACCATGTTAACGTTAGTCTATAAATAAGACGACTGTTTATTTGAAGATTTGTTCATGTTGTTTTTAAATGTCGGGAAGTTCATGTACACGTAAACAGCTGCAATTCTCTGCTAATATCAGAACTTTATTTCATCTTATTTTTTTCGATTCATGTTCACGCCAGTTTTGATTAACGTATTTGCCCATACATTTGCTTTATTATATGCAAAGAAAAACGAATAATATTTCGGAGCAAAGTGTGTGTTTTACCTTCATCTGAAGATCTTTGTAACAAGCACCAGTTGTACAGCACGTGCTGTGTCTGGCAACGTCTCGCGACAAGCGCTATATATATATATATATATATATATATATATATATATATATATATATATATATATATATATATATACCTTGTGAAAAGTGTGTGACATTACCAGCTGGAGCTGTGAATCACAATGGAAGCTCATAAATGGATACTAATAAAGAAAGCGCCCCTAGTGTGGCAGTAAGTACATAATTCATTTTTGGATCAAAATCACCATATAAACAATACTCATGGCGATACATTAAAGCAGGTTCCATCTTGGTGTCACAGAGCCAGCACCCAGCATTACGCGATGAAGTAGTCATGTATCCTCCTTTGCTCCATCTGAAGATGGACCTGAAAATTTGTATAGGTTAAACATCGTATTTTTCGCCTGTAATGAAAGTCTTTCGAAATCAAATGCGTTTAGCTTTCTTGTTAAGCATCTTCAGTGATGGTTGTTACAATATTGTTATATCTCTTACAATTTTGTTAGCTAGAACGATGAACTGTTGGCATGCTTCAACTTATTTCTATAAACTAGTGGTTCCCAACCTTTCTTAGACCAGTACCTATGACTGCAATCAGACTTTAGCTAGTTCCACCTCCCACCCTCCTACCCACCTGCTGTTTGTTCTCCCACCCCCACCCCACATTATCACCAATTTTAGCACTTAACTAAACTGTAGAATGAAAGGCTTTTGTTCGAGCACTTTTATTTTCAAAACCATGAGAGATGAATGATATTTAGTTTGTTTCTTTGTGCGCGTGTGCGTGTGTGTTCAACTGAATGACGAAGGAATGGAATTTGTGGTGCATAGCAAGTGCTACGCACAACTCCGTCTCAGAAAAGAAAGCTAACTATCCACATTGAGCGTACACGCTTCAGTCCGGAACCGGGCGACTGCTACGGTCGCAGGTTCGAATCCTGCCTAGGGCATGGATGTGTGTGATGTCCTTAGGTTGGTTAGGTTTAAGTAGTTCTAAGTCTAGGTGACTGATGACCTCAGATGTTAAGTCCCGTAGTGCTCAGAGCCATTTGAACCATTTGAGCGTACGCGTGCCACAAAACATGCTTCCCCTGCGTTACTCCTCCCCACTGCGGCACTTGCTTGACCTGAACACTGCAACCCCCGCTTAAAATCAACTAACTCAAAATGTGTCCAGTATACTTACTGCTCGTAAATAATTTAACTGCTGCGCTCCGTAATTCTGAACGGCCAGAAATAGGACGACTTCAGGCTGTTAATGCTTTATGTCTAACCACTCTAACAATAATAAAAAATAATAATAATCTGTCTACAGCACTATAGTAGCGCTTACGTTGTTACTGCTGTATCGTGCTGTCAGTTAATTCATTTATCTTCAAGTGGTTCAAATGGTTCTGAGCACTATGGCACTTAACTTCTGAGGCCATCAGTCCCCTAGAACTTAGAACTACTTAAACCTAACTAACCTAAGGACATCATACATATCGATGCCCGAGGCAGGATTCGAACCTGCGACCGTAGCGGTCGCGCGGTTCCAGACTGTGCGCCAATCCGGCCGGCGATCGCTAGGTTTGTAATAGTCGTTACTAAGGACATCACACACATCGATGCCCGAGGCAGGATTCGAACCTGCGACCGTAGCAGCCGAGCCGTTCCAGACTGTAGCGCCTAGAACCGCTAGGCCACCCCGGCCGGCAATTCATTTAGCTCTTTGAAGTGCGTAATGAAGCAATTTCTGGACTACTGCAAGTACTGTTTACAAGTTGGAGAAGCCATTTTCTTGAAATATTCAGCATTTGTTTCGTATGTGTCTCGATTTTATCATCAGCGACGTAGAGGACAATGCACAACATAGGTGTTCAAACGGTTGAATATGTGAGGGACCTGTAACCTCCATCACATTAACGCTACTAATTGAGAAAAGTAATTGTTGATATCTTACATAATAATCAATGTTAGAATCTTAATAAACTGTGATAATACTGATGATCTTCTGAAAATAATTTGAGTGGCTGAAACAGAATCGGACTGTTTAGTTTTTACCGCTTACAAGATCTGATTTTACCCCTCGGTGTTAATTCTTATCCTTACTCACGGTTTTCGACCGCGGAGAAAATAGCCCTAAACAGAAAGAAGACTGTATGAGTCTGAAAAGGTTCGAAAATCGATTTATGGAATAACGAAGTATTTCAAAAAAGTGACTGGTTGCAGTTTTCTTCATTTATACTGTATAATAGTCACGGGTTCTTAAAAATCCATATATCCTTAAAAACGAATTTATTTTCGATAAGTAATACGTCATCTGCACAGTACACAGCAAAATACGTTAATGATCTGTGGCCACTGTACTCGATAATGGCGCGAAAGCCGAAATCTAGACTGTACGCAGGAAATATACAGTCAAATGGCCGTGTATTCCTCCAAATAAACAAGTTTGTGAGTCAAACGCATACTGAAGAATGAGCTTCGATCTCGAGGTGATGCGCTAAACTGGCAATAAATGCGACAGCCAGTGGAGGGCGCCCCCCCCCCCCCCTCCACCCCATCCCAGACGGCTACCTGCTGCCAGGCTGTTCACCACCTCCTAGCACGGGGCCCGAACCGCTTCCCTTCCACCCTTCCCAGAGGCTCGGGGGTAGTTCTGCCCTGGCCGCCACCTCTGCTCGCTTCCTGCCAGCCTGGCCCGGCAACCCCCGGCGGTGCAGTCCAGGTATGCCGCAGGGGTGCAGCACCCCTCCTCTAGCACGGGTGGCGGCGGTTAGAACAACCCCCTGCGGGAGCCGGATTCTGTGAGCCGGCACCTCCCCATCCGGTTCCTACACGCACCCCCAAGCAGCTGCAGCGATGCACTCACCGCTGTTCTCGGGATGTGTAAATAAAAAAATTCTCCGGGGCAGATTCTCAGAGCAAAAGAACATTCTCTGAGAAAGTTTTCAATTTCGTTCGAATAAATTCTCAGCATATTCCCTGACAGGGGAGTTGTTTCTCCGTTCCCACTATCTCCCGTCCTTGAGAAGGTTCTCGGTGTGTGTCGCCTGCCGTGCGATCTTAAATTTCACGCAACTCGCTGAAACAGATGAACTATTCGCTGACAAATATGGAACTGGCATCAGTGAGTTCTGAATGACTTGCACTACGTTTCCTTTATATGCAACAAGAAATTATTAAGACTGTTACGGACAGTTACGAAAATGCATTTTCTTACGATGTTACCGAATTTTCGACATGCGGGAAACTTTTTTGTAATTGACGTTAGACGAGCACATTATGAGAACGAAATATTAGATTAGATGACACTTGCCTCTACTCCAAAGCGGAACTCTGACAGAGTTTTCCGACACGAAATAATTTTGGTCAAATATGACACACAAAGGCTCTGCTCGACTGTCCAGCGCGTAATCGGTCTCCCGTGTGGTTCGTTCCGAGAAACAGTTCGTTAGGTTTGTAACAAACCAGTTAGTAATTCTTCCGATCCACCTACTCATTTCTAATATAATATTTATGCTGTGAAAAAGACATCGCGCTGAATATCCGAAAGCGTGAGTGACACAGTTGTCTTGGTGTAGACCTAAGTCTTCTCTCTCGCACACCAGTCTGGAAACTTAGGTCTGCTAAACAACAAAAATTAACTTAAGGGGGGGGGGGGGGGGGGGGGGGGTAGAACGTCAAACGGGCCGACTTGGAGCAGGAGAGGCATCACAGTACATTTTAATTTCCACTGTCTATACTTTTACAAATAAATTCATAAAACTTTGAAAGCATGATCAGGAAGGATTCAGGATTCATACTCATAGCACTGGAAGCTCAAAAACGTAACAAAATACATTTTTTACATGTCAAATTTCATCATTTTTTCACTTACTGCTGGCTGCATTTGTTGCTATAGGTACACTTTCCTTCCTAAGTAAGAGAGATTCTTCGATGAATTTTGCACAGCATACAAACTGTAGTTACATGTGTATGAAACTCTAGTTTATTTAATTCATGAAAAAATTAATGAACTGTTGCATTTTAAACATGTTTAGAAAAAACTCAAATTTTATTGTTAATTATCTCAATTTTTAACACAGTTTTTCATAGATTTGGAAAATTCTAGAGTTTCATACACCTGTACGTACTGTAAGTATGCTGTGCAAAATTCATCGAAGAATCTCTCTTACTTAGGAAGAAAAGTGTACCTACAGAAACGAATGCAGCCAGTAGTAAGTGAAAAAATGATGACATTTCACATGTAAAAAAAAAGGTATCTTGCTACGTTTTTGAACTTCCACTGCTATGAGTGTGAGTCCTCAATCCTTCCTGGTCCTGCTGACAAAGTTTTATGAATTTATTTGTAAAAGTATAGACAGTAGAAAATAAAATGTCCTGTGGTGCCTCTCCTGCTCCAAGTCGGCCCGTTTGACGTCCTACCCCCCTTAACAAACACTGTTTTCGGCCTTGTTTCACAATTTTACTATTAATGTTATTGCACGACCTAGGTTTCGGGTTATAAGCCCAAGTAATATACTTGAAAATGAGCTTATAACCTGAAACCTAGGTGGTGCAATAACGTTAATAATAATCTTGTAAAACAAAGCCAAAAACAGTGTGGGTTTAGTTAATTTACAATGTTTCGCCAGAAACCCACAGTTGATTCCATTAAAACAACAAAAATGTTCCAATTTTCACTTAGTCTTAAAGGTCGCCCCCGTTTCTTTCATGATTTTCTCGAAGGAAGTTCGCCAGGCAAATAATGGTTTTATTGTTTAATCGGTATAAACTTAGACAGTTATTCTCTTCAGTATGTCTTGGCGCTACGTGCAGCTTTTTTGCCTTCTAAGCAACATAAATTCTGCCATTACTACCAAAAAGTCGGTAAAACTTAACCACAACAGAACTTACTCAGCTCGAAGTATGCTACAGAGCTCACTTAAAAAAAGGGATGATGTTCTCTGCTTGTAAGAATCTCTTCTAGTTTATTCACACGAAATCGGAGGATGTTCCCAGTCCTGAGCAACTTTCCCCACCCTTTTACTCACACTGAGAACGTTCTCGGTTCAAGAAAATTCTCCGTCTCCCTTTATTCATGTGAACCCGAAAACGTTCTTCGAAATTTCCAGTATAAAGTATGTTCTCTGTTTTATTCATACGACCGCATAATTATGCAGCGATACCTGAAATAGCAAAAATGGTAGATCATAATGTATAGGTAGGCCAAACGATTGTTTCGGACCATCAGTTATAGCGGTTACGGCTATTTTTTTTATTAGTTACTTTTAACATTTATAAATAACTGTCGGTTATTTTTACTACCGAAATAACTAAGTAGGTGGAAACCATCAGTTTAGTTTATCAGTACAATTAAAACTGTGGAGATAGCGAACTGGCAGGAATGTCAGCTGAATCGTGTTATAGTCTGACCTAACTAACTGCCTGTTACATTTCAGATGATGTTTGCACGGTTATCGGCGTTTCATGTTTCATGTACGTGGTTTATGGGTCGCTATTACAAATGTCATTCTCGAGTCTGCTACAGAAAGTATACGAAATTTTTCCACGTCACCATTAAACGTGAGATGTTAACGACGGGCTTTTGCAGGCATGAACTAACACGTAAGATGAATACTGCAGGCAAAAGCTTAATTGCTGATGCTGTCCAATTGTTGCAAATAAGTGACGGCCACGAAAAACAACACTAAAATAAACGTAACGTGACAGATTCGTTTACTCCAGTACAAGATACTACATTCGAAAAATTTGAGAGTATTCTAATACAATTTTGTGTGTGAGATGGAAAATTGCTAGATTTCTGCAAAATTTCTTCAGCTACAGACAGGGTCTAAATAAATATATTACTGTGTGAGTGACTAATTACATTTCTACAAGCCTTCTGAGTGTAGTGTATCTCTTACGTTCAGCATTATTTGTAACACGATATCAAAACACTCTAAAAAGTATAAAATAATTTCTTGTAGCCCCATGAAGACGCAACACAGATAGTCCTGGAAATACGTTCTTGTGAATTTTTAATAGCTGTGACAACAACTGTAAAAATAAAAATAAAAACTTACTGCGCATGTGATACAGAACTAATGCATGAAAGTTCATCCAAGTCAATGACAATTTTATTGCAATGCAAATAATATAAACTGTTATGCGATGTTTCTCAACAACAGCTATCCTCTATGCTCCTTTCTATTAGCTATTGCATGCACCCCATATTTTTCGTTTTAAATTTCACAAATATTGTTATAGCCATAAAAATTCACAAGCACAAATTTTCAGGACTGTTTGTATGGGGTTGTGAATCTGTATGGGGCTAGCAGATACTTTTTAGTCCATTTTAAAAGTGTGTTATATTAAAAACTTTTTTATTTAAACAATTATTTCCTGCGTTTCAGTCTTTGACGTGTGAAATTTTCCATTCGATTTTAAACATTTTAATAAGTTTACAACGCAGATATTTAATAAATTTCAGATTTATTTCAGTTTATCCCCATCTGAGTCAACTAATAAACTGCTTTTTCATATGTACATCTCGCGATGAGACTGTGAAGGCAAAAATTACAGACATTACAGTTTACACGAAGGCTAACCATTCTCACTGCAAAACTTTCGCGACTGGAACAGGAAAACGGGGAAATAGCAGTGGTACACAAGCTACCCTCTGCCACACACCAAACGGAAAACAGAGTTAAATTGCACTGCCATCTGGTTCTGAGCTATGCTGAAACTTTAAAGTCTGTCCCTCATCGAGAAGTTAATTCGAAATCAATTTGTACTAAAAATCAGCCGGCCGCGGTGGCCGAGCGGTTCTAGGCGCTTCGGTCCGGAACCGCGCGACCGTTACGGACGCAGGTTCGAATCCTGGGCATGGATGTGTGAGATGTCATTAGCTTTAAGTAGTTCTAGGTTCTAGGGTACTGATGACCTCAGATGTTAAGTCCCATAGTGCTCAGAGCCATTTGAACTAAAAATCAGACAGAAATATAAAGTACCCTCCGCTACACACCAGACCAGAAAGTGGGTTAACATTGCGCTGTCATCCGGTAGAAGTACGAAAATTGTTTTACTCCGACTCGGAAAATATCATCGTCTGCTAAGATCCACTGAAATCCGGGACACAGTTACCGACTCCCACGTTACCTGTAGTGAATGTCTGTAACTCCGAGGGAAAAGAACTGTGACTGAAAAATCTGTCGTAGAAAAATAACTGAAGGGTATTCTTATCGACTGACGTTTATTTCCATACATGCCGTGCAGTCCGGTGACATCCCAAAGATGAAGCCAGAAAGCTTAAATCCAGGAACGTAAAAACTTCATATTGTGTAGACAATACTGTTCCACACATTTTGCCCAATGGTAAAGACAGCACTCCAGCTTCGGGTTAGAGTGGATGGAATATATAACATTACTTGTAATCGTGGCAAATTCTGTACAGCTCAGGCTGGCAGGACATATGCACGCGCTTGAAGGAATTCTACAGAACTTGAAAATTTAGAAAAAGAGCCTCTACTTTCTCAGAGCAGCTGCTTAAACAGTTCCGTAGATACAAGGCGAAACATGAAGTATTACATTGCATCAGTAAAGGAAGGAAGATGATCTATCTTGGAGTAACAGAAATTAGCAAACACGTGTCCATCAGCCCAAGCTTAGTACTGAATGACCAGACACAGTTCCCTTACTCGCCACTTTTAATTGCAGATGCTGCTACTCACAACTCCATCCAGCCATGTTGTAAATCACCCCTCCTACTTACATTCTCTTTTACCTTTACGTCAGTTACTACAACGTCTCCGGTTATGTTAAAAAATTTTACTTTGTCTAATCATAGAGCTTCATTCTCCTGCTTAATATCACTATTATATCGCATCTGTTTGTAACTTAGGATGTATTGAAGAAAAGATTATTTTTTCAGCCGTATCTTTGGAATATGTCACCGAGCTTTATTGTTCAAATATTTTCTTCTATGTACAACTGTTACTATTTGTCTATAGTTTATTAGTTAGTATGCCACATACTTTATCTTAGTTAAATAATCTCACATCGCTTTTACACTCGAGTAGTCCATCTTTTTTGTTCCTCAATCTAACGTTAACATTTTTCGTTACTCTGTAGAGCAGTAGTTGAAAATCGTGGATCCAACAAAATTTCGCTGCACCATACACTTATCTTGCTACCTGATGATGGGTAACATTCGAAAACCGGTTCGTGAAATAAATAATAAATATTACAGAATATTAAACAGAGTAGTGTCATTTTCATTCATTGTTGTTGTTGTGGTCTTCAGTCCTGAGGCTGGTTTGATGCAGCTCTCCATGCTACTCTATCCTGTGCAAGCTTCTTCATCTCCCAGTACCTACTGCAACCTACATCCTTCTGAATCTGCTTAGTGTATTGATCTCTTGGTCTCCCTCTACGATTTTTACCCTCCACGCTACCCTCTAATGCTAAATTTGTGATCCCTTGATGCCTCAAAACATGTCCTACCAACCGATCCCTTCTTCAAGTCAAGTTGTGCCACAAACTTCTCTTCTCCCCAATCCTATTCAATACCTCCTCATTAGTTACGTGATCTACCCAACTTATCTTCACCATTCTTCTGTAGCACCACATTTCGAAAGCTTCTATTCTCTTCTTGTCCAAACTGGTTATCGTCCATGTTTCACTTCCATACATGGCTACACTCCATACAAATACTTTCAGAAACGACTTCCTGACACTTAAATCTATACTCGATGTTAACAAATTTCTCTTCTTCAGAAACGATTTCCTTGCCATTGCCAGTCTACATTTTATATCCTCTCTACTTTGACCATCATCAGTTATTTTGCTCCCTAAATAGCAAAACTCCTTTACTACTTTAAGTGTCTCATTTCCTAATCTAATCCCCTCAGAATCACCCGATTTAATTTGACTACATTCCATTATCCTCGTTTTGCTTTTGTTGATGTTCATCTTATATCCTCCTTTCAAGACACTGTCCATTCCGTTCAACTGCTCTTCCATGTCCTTTGCTGTCTCTGACAGAATTACAATGTCATCAGCAAACCTCAAAGTTTTTACTTCTTCTCCATGAATTTTGATACCTACTCCGAATTTTTCTTTTGTTTCCTTTACTGCTTGCTCAATATACAGATTGAATTACATCGGGGAGAGGCTACAACCCTGTCTCACTCCTTTCCCAACCACTGCTTCCATTTCATGCCCCTCGACTCTTATAACTGCCATCTGGTTTCTGTACAAATTGTAAATAGCCTTTCGCTCCCTGTATTTTACCCCTGCCACCTTCAGAATTTGAAAGAGAGTATTCCAGTTAACGTTGTCAAAAGCTTTCTCTAAGTCTACAAATGCTAGAAACGTAGGTTTGCCTTTTCTTAATCTTTCTTCTCAGATCAGTCGTAAGGTTAGTATTGCCTCACGTGTTCCAACATTTCTACGGAATCCAAACTGATCTTCCCCGAGGTCCGCTTCTACCAGTTTTTCCATTCGTCTGTAAAGAATTCGCGTTAGTATTTTGCAGCTGTGACTTATTAAGCTGATAGTTCGGTAATTTTCACATCTGTCAACACCTGCTTTCTTTGGGATTGGAATTATTATATTCTTCTTGAAGTCTGTGGGTATTTCGCCTGTCTCATACATCTTGCTCAGCAGATGGTAGAGTTTGGTCTTGACTGGCTCTCCCAAGGCCATCAGTAGTTCTAATGGAATGTTGTCTACTCCCGGGGCCTTGTTTCGACTTAGGTCTTTCAGTGCTCTGTCAAACTCTTCACGCAGTGTCTTATCTCCCATTTCATCTTCATCTACATCCTCTTCCATTTCCATAATATTGTCCTCAAGTACATCGCCCTTGTATAAACCCTCTATATACTCCTTCCACCTTTCTGCCTTCCCTTCTTTGCTTAGAACTGGGTTGCCATCTGAGCACTTGATATTCATGAAAGTGGTTCTCTTCTCTCCAAAGGTCTCTTTAATTTTCCTGTAGGCAGTATCTATCTTACCCCTAGTGAGACAAGCCTCTACATCCTTACATTTGTCCTCTAGCCTACCCTGCTTAGCCATTTTGCACTTCCTGTCGATCTCATTTTTGAGACGTCTGTATTCCTTTTTGCATGCTTCATTTACTGCATTTTTATATTTTCTCCTTTCATCAATTAAATTCAATATTTCTTCTGTTACCCAAGGATTTCTATTAGCCCTCGCCTTTTTACCTACTTGATCGTCTGCTGCCTTCACTACTTCATCCCTCAGAGCTACCCATTCTTCTTCTACTGTATTTATTTCCCCCATTCCTGTCAATTGTTCCCTTATGCTCTCCAAAAATGGTTCAAATGGCTCTGAGCACTATGGGACTCAACTGCTGAGGTCATTAGTCCCCTAGAACTTAGAACTAGTTAAACCTAACTAACCTAAGGACATCACAAACATCCATGCCCGAGGCAGGATTCGAACCTGCGACCGTAGCGGTCTTGCGGTTCCAAACTGCAGCGCCTTTAACCGCACGGCCACTTCGGCCGGCCCCTTATGCTCTCCCTAAAACTCTCTACAACCTCTGGTTCTTTCAGTTTATCCAGGTCCCATCTTCTTAAATTCCCACCTTTTTGCAGTTTCTTCAGTTTCAATCTGCAGTTCATAACCAATAGATTGTGGTCTGCCCCTGGAAATGTCTTACAATTTAAAACCTGGTTCCTAAATCTCTGTCTTACCATTATGTAATCTATCTGATACCTTTTAGTATCTCCAGGATTCTTCCACGTATACAACCTTCTTTTATGATTCTTGAACCAAGTGTTAGCTATGATTAAGTTATGCTCTGTGCAAAATTCTACAAGGCGGCTTCCTCTTTCATTTCTTCCCCCCAATCCATATTCACCTACTATGTTTCCTTCTCTCCCTTTTCCTACTGACGAATTCCAGTCACCCATGACTATTAAATTTTCGTCTCCCTTCACTACCTGAATAATTTCTTTTATCTCGTCATACATTTCATCAATTTCCTCATCATCTGCAGAGCTAGTTGGCATATAAACTTGTACTACTGTAGTAGGTGTGGGCTTTGTATCTATCTTGGCCACAATAATGCGTTCACTATGCTGTTTGTAGTAGCTAACCCGCACTCCAATTTTTTTATTCATTATTAAACCTACTCCTGCATTACCCCTATCTGATTTTGTATTTATAACCCTGTAATCACCTGACCAAAAGTCTTGTTCCTCCTGCCACCGAACTTCACTAATTCCCACTATATCTAACTTTAACCTATCCATTTCCCTTTTTAAATTTTCTAACCTACCTGCCCGATTAAGGGATCTGACATTGCACGCTCCGATCCGTAGAATGCCAGTTTTCTTTCTCCTGATAACGACGTCCTCCTGAGTAGTCCCCGCCCGGAGATCCGAATCGGGGACTATTTTACCTCCGCAATATTTTACCCAAGAGGACGCCATCATCATTTAATCATACAGTAAAGCTGCATGTCCTCGGGAAAAATTACGGCTGTAGTTTCCCCTTGCTTTCAGCCGTTCGCAGTACCAGCACAGCAAGGCCGTTTTGGTTAATGTTACAAGGCCAGATCAGTCCATCATCCAGACTGTTGCCCCTGCAACTACTGAAAAGGCTGCTGCCCCTCTTCAGGAACATGTTTGTCTGGCCTCTTAACAGATACCCCTCCGTTGTGGTTGCACCTACGGTACGGCTATCTGTATCGCTGAGGCACGCAAGCCTCCCCACCAACGGCAAGGTCCATGGTTCGTTCATAATATACACTCCTGGAAATTGAAATAAGAACACCGTGAATTCATTGTCCCAGGAAGGGGAAACTTTATTGACACATTCCTGGGGTCAGATACATCACATGATCACACTGACAGAACCACAGGCACATAGACACAGGCAACAGAGCATGCACAATGTCGGCATTAGTACAGTGTATATCCACCTTTCGCAGCAATGCAGGCTGCTATTCTCCCATGGAGACGATCGTAGAGATGCTGGATGTAGTCCTGTGGAAAGGCTTGCCATGCCATTTCCACCTGGCGCATCAGTTGGACCAGCGTTCGTGCTGGACGTGCAGACCGCGTGAGACGACGCTTCATCCAGTCCCAAACTTGCTCAATGGGGGACAGATCCGGAGATCTTGCTGGTCAGGGTAGTTGACTTACACCTTCTAGAGCACGTTGGGTGGCACGGGATACATGCGGACGTGCATTGTCCTGTTGGAACAGCAAGTTCCCTTGCCGGTCTAGGAATGGTAGAACGATGGGTTCGATGACGGTTTGGATGTACCGTGCACTATTCAGTGTCCCCTCGACGATCACCAGTGGTGTACGGCCAGTGTAGGAGATCGCTCCCCACACCATGATGCCGGGTGTTGGCCCTGTGTGCCTCGGTCGTATGCAGTCCTGATTGTGGCGCTCACCTGCACGGCGCGAAACACGCATACGACCATCATTGGCACCAAGGCAGAAGCGACTCTCATCGCTGAAGACGACACGTCTGCATTCGTCCCTCCATTCACGCCTGTCGCGACACCACTGGAGGCGGGCTGCACGATGTTGGGGCGTGAGCGGAAGACGGCCTAACGGTGTGCGGGACCGTAGCCCAGCTTCATGGAGACGGTTGCGAATGGTCCTCGCCGATACCCCAGGAGCAACAGTGTCCCTAATTTGCTGGGAAGTGGCGGTGCGGTCCCCTACGGCACTGCGTAGGATCCTACGGTCTTGGCGTGCATCCGTGCGTCGCTGCGGTCCGGTCCCAGGTCGACAGGCACGTGCACCTTCCGCCGACCACTGGCGACAACATCGATGTACTGTGGAGACCTCACGCCCCACGTGTTGAGCAATTCGGCGGTACGTCCACCCGGCCTCCCGCATGCCCACTATACGCCCTCGCTCAAAGTCCGTCAACTGCACATACGGTTCACGTCCACGCTGTCGCGGCATGCTACCAGTGTTAAAGACTGCGATGGAGCTCCGTATGCCACGGCAAACTGGCTGACACTGACGGCGGCGGTGCACAAATGCTGCGCAGCTAGCGCCATTCGACGGCCAACACCGCGGTTCCTGGTGTGTCCGCTGTGCCGTGCGTGTGATCATTGCTTGTACAGCCCTCTCGCAGTGTCGGGAGCAAGTATGGTGAGTCTGACACACCGGTGTCAATGTGTTCTTTTTTTCATTTCCAGGAGTGTATAAAATACTCTACCGTGAACCGACACGACAGTCAATAAAAGCAAGTAAAATTATGAAACATGTCTTACGCTCAAGAATTATGACGTTTGTGGAAAATGAAAATCTCCTCTATAAAAATCAACATGGATTCCTCAAACAGAGATCCTACGAAACTCAGCTTGCTCTAACGGTATATTGATAATTTTTACTTATGGACCGTCTGACAGCAACTGAATACAACACAGTTTTAGTGCCATACGCGTTTCGCCTTTATTTTCTGCAAGGCATCATCACTGGCCTGGAATATGTACCTATGTTTGCTATTTGGTTCAAATGGTTCAAATGGCTCTGAGCACTATGGGACTCAACTGCTGAGGTCATTAGTCCCCTAGAACTTAGAACTAGTTAAACCTAACTAACCTAAGGACATCACAAACATCCATGCCCGAGGCAGGATTCGAACCTGCGACCGTAGCGGTCTTGCGGTTCCAGACTGCAGCGCCTTTAACCGCACGGCCACTTCGGCCGGCTAGTTTGCTATTTAATTTACATTTTGGTCAGTGTACCTTTATAACCTATAGGTACAGTGACCAAACTGTAAATTAAATAGCAAACATATGTACATATTCCAGGCCACAGATGATGCTCAAAATGGTTCAAATGGCTCTGAGCACTATGGGACATAACATCTGTCATCAGTCCCCTAGAACTTAGAACTACTTAAACCTATCTAACCTAAGGACATCACACATATCCTTCCCCGAGGCAGGATTCGAACCTGTGACGGTAGCGGTCGCGCGGTTCCAGACTGAAGCGCCCAGAACCGCTCGGCCACAACGGCCGGCAGTCGACAGATGTAAAGGTACTATCCGAAGTACGACAGGGAATGTGACAGGACCGTTCCTGCTTACAATATATGGCTGTGTGCGCCGCCTTAGAGGCGGGTGACCTTGAGTGTGCGAGTGAGAGCGTTGCGTAGTGTGTGAGAGAGAGGTGCCGCGGGCCCTAGTATTACTAGGCCCGCGGCGGGCTAAAATCAAGTTGCCGTGAATGGGTTGCGCAACTTCCGGCGGCTGATAAGGCCAGCGCTGGGGTCTGGGCGCGCTTCCTGTTTCTGCGTCAGTCGACTGCAGGCAGCAGCACGCAGCACACAGCCATGCCGTACCGCCGCAGGAGATACTCTAGGAGGAGCAGAATGCCAGGCAACTATATATATATATATATATATATATATAGTAGAAAGTGGTGGATGCTCTTTAAGGCTGTTCGCAGCTGATGCAGTTGTCTATAACAAAGTAGCAACGCTAGAAGATAGTAAGAATTTGCAGAACGACCTGCAGAGAATTGATGATCGCTGCAGGCTCTGGCAGTTGACCCTGAACGTAAATTAATGGAACATATTGCGCATACATAGGAAAATTCAAACTCAGATAGAGGTAATGCAGGAGTAGGTTTAATAATTAATAAAAAAATAAGAGCGCGGGTTAGCTACTACAAACAGCATAGTGAACGCATTATTGTGGCCAAGATAGATACGAAGCCCATGCCTGCCACAGTAGTACAAGTATATATGCCATCTAACTCCGCAGATGACGATGAGATTGAAGAAATGGAAGATGAGAGAAAAGAAATTATTTAGGTAAAGGGAGACGAAAATTTAATAGTCATGGGGCATCAGAAGTCGATAGTAGGAAAACGACGCGAGGGAAAAGTAGTAGGTGAATATGGCCTGGGGTTAAGGAGTAAAAGAGAGAAGCTGGCTGGTAGAATTTTGCACAGAGGATAACTTAATCATAGCTAACACTTGGTTTAACAATCATGAAAGAATGTTGTATACGTAAAAGAGGCCTGGAGACAGTGGAGGGTTTCAGACAGATTATATAATGGTAAGACGGAGATTTAGGAACCAGGTTTTAAATTGTAAAACATTTCCAGGGGCAGATGTGGACTCTGACCACAATCTATTGGTTATGAACTATAGATTAAAAACTGAAGAAGCTGCAAAAAGGTGGAAACTTAAGGAGATGGGACTCGATAAACTGCAAGAACCAAGGGTTGTAGAGAGTTTCAGCGAGAGCATTTGGGAGTGATTGACAAGAACGTGGGAAAGAAATACCGTGGAAGAAGAATGGGTAGCTCTCAGGGATGAAGTAGAGAAGGCAGCAGAGGATCAAGCAGGTAAAAAGACGAGGGCTAATAGAAATCCTTGGGTAACAGAAGAGATATTGAACTTAATTGATGGAAGGAGAAAATATAAAAATGGAGTGAATGAAGCAGGAAAAAATGGAATACAAACGTCTCAAAAATGAGATCGACAGGAAGTGCAAAATGGCTGAGCAGGGATGGCTAGAGGACAAATTTAGCGATGTAGAGGCTTGTCTCACTAGGGGTAAGATAGATACTGCCTACAGGAAAATTAAAGAGACCTTTGGAGAGAAGAGAACCACTTGTAAGGATATCAAGAGCTCAGATGGCAAACCAGTTATAAACAAAGAAATGAACTCAGAAAGGTGGAAGGAGTATGTAGAGGGTCTATACAAGGGCGATGTTCTTGATGATAATATTATAGTGGAAGAAATGTAGATGAAGATGAAATAGGAGATATGATACTGCGCGAAGAGTTTGACAGAGCACAGAAAGACTTAAGTCGAAACAAGGCCCTGGAAGTAGACAACATTCCATTAGAACTACTGACAGCCTTGGGAGAACCAGCCCTGACAAAACTCTACCATCTGGTGAGCAAGATGTATGAGACAGGCGAAATACCCTCAGACTTCAAGAAGAATTTAATAATCCCAATCCCAAAGAAAGCAGGTGTTGACAGATGTGAAAACTACCGAACTATCAGTTTAATAAGTCACAGCTGCAAAATACTAACGCGAATTCTTTACAGACGAATGGAAAAACTGGTAGAAGCCGACCTCGGGGAAGATTCCGTAGAAATGTTGGAACACGTTGGGTAATACTGACCCTACGACTTATCTTAGAAAATATATTAAAGAAAGGCAAACCTACGTTTCTAGCATTTGTAGACTTAGAGAAAGCTTTTGACAATGTTGATCGGAATACTCTCTTTCAAATTCTGAAGGTGGCAGGGGTAAAATACAGAAAGCGAAAGGCTATTTACAACTTGTACAGAAACCAGATGGCAGTTACACGAGTCGAGGGGCATGAAAGGGAAGCAGTGATTGGGAAGGGAGTGAGATAGGGTTGTAGCCTATCGCCGATGTTATTCAATCTGTATATTGAGCAAGCAGTATAGTAAACAAAATAAAAATTTGGAGTAGGAATTAAAATCCATGGAGAAGAAATAAGAAGTTTGAGGTTTGCCGATGACATTGTAATTCTATCAGAGACAGCAAAGGACTTGGAAGAGCAGTTGAACGGAATGGACAATGTCTTGAAAGGAGGATATAAGATGAAAATCAACAAAAGCGAAACGAGGATAATGGAATGTAATCGAATTAAATCGGGTGATGCGGAGGGAATTAGATTAGGAAATGAGACACTTAAAGTAGTAAAGGAGGTTTGCTATTTGGGGAGCAAAATAACTAACGATGGTCAAAGTAGAGAGGGTATGAAATGTAGACTTGCAATGGCAAGGAAAGCGTTTCTGAAGAAGAGAAATTTGCTAACATCGAGTATAGATTTAAAAGTCAGAAGGTCGTTTCTGAAAGTATTTGTATGGAGTGTAGCCATATATGGAAGTGAAACGTGGACGATAAATAGTTTAGGCAAGAAGAGAATAGAAGCTTTCGAAATGTGGTGCTACAGAAGAATGCTCAAGATTAGATGGCTAGACACGTAACGTATGAGGAGGTCCTGAATAGAATTGGGGAGAAGAGGAATTTGTGGCACAACTTGACTAGAAGAAGGGATCGGTTGGCAGGGTATATTCTGAGACATCAAGGGATCACCAATTTAGTATTGGAGGGCAGCATGGAGGGTAAAAATCGTAGAGGGAGAGCAAGAGGTGAATACACTAAGCAGATTCAGAAGGATGTAGGTTGCAGTAGGTACTGGGATATGAAGGAGCTCCCACAGGATGGAGTACAATGGAAAGTTGCATCAAACCAGTCTCTGTACTGAAGACCACAACAAGAACAGGAAAAGAAGTCGTCTACTGTACAGCTACACTATAGATGGCAAACCGCTGGAAACAGTATCTACCGTAAAATATCTAAGAGTAATTATCCAGAGCGACCTTGAATCGAATGACCATATAAGTGAAATAATGGGAAAAGCAGGTGCCAGACTACGATTCATAGGAAGAATCTTAAGGAAATGTAACTCATCCATGAAGGAAGTGGTTTAGAACGAGCTTGCTCGAACGTTTCTTCAGTATTCTTATCAGTATGGGTTCCTTGCGAGGTAGGTAGGAGAGAGAGAGAGAGAGAGAGAGAGAGAGAGAGAGAGAGAGAGAGAGAGAGGGAGGGAGGAGGAGGAGGAGGAGGAGGAGAAGAAGCAGCAGAAGATCCAACGAAGAGCGGCGCGTTTCGTCACGGGATCGTTTAGTCGGCGGGAGAGCGGTACAGAGATGCACAATAAGCTCCAGTGGCACACACAACAAGAGAGGCTTCCTGCATCATAGGGAAGTTTACTATTGATATTTCGAGGGGATACTTTTCGGGAAGAGTTAGACAACATATTACTTCATCTCACATACAACACCGTCCGCCGGCCGCGGTGGTCTAGCGGTTCTAGCCGTTCAGTCCGGAACCGCGCGACTGCCACGGTCGCAGGTTCGAATCCAGCCTCGGGCATGGATGTGTGTCATGTCCTTAGGTTAGTTAGGTTTAAGTAGTTCTGAGTTCTAGGGGACTGATGACCACAGATGTTAAGTCACATAGTGCTCCGAGCCATTTTTGAACAACACCTTCCGAAAAGGCCGTGAAGGCCCAAGGGCCCGACCGGTCGCCAAGTCGTCCTCAGCCCTTACGACACCGGATGCGGATACGGAGGGGCAGCACACTGCTCTCCCGGCCGTTGTCTGTTTTCGTGATCGGTTCCGCTACTTCTCAATCAAGTAGCTCCTGACTTGGCTTCAGAAGGGCTGAGGGCACCCCGCTTGCGAACAGCACTCGGCAGACCCGAGCGGTGGTCCATTCAAGAGCCAGCTAAGCCCGACAGAACTTCAATTCAGTGATCTCACTGGAAGCGGTGTTGCCACTGCGTCAAATCCGTTGCCTCCTCCCACATACACTACTGGCCATTAAAGTTGCTACACAACGAAGATGACGTGCTACAGACGCGAAATTTAACAGACACGAAGAAGATGCTGTGATATGCAAATGATTAGCTTTTCACACAAGGATGGCGCTGGTGGCGACACCTGCAACGTGTTGACAGGAAAGTTTCCAACAGATTTCTCATACACAAACAGCAGCTGACCGGCGTTGCCTGGTGAAACGTTGTTGTGATGCCTCGTCTAAGGAGGAGAAATGCGTACCATCACGTTTGCGACTTTGATAAAGGTCGGGTGGTAGCCTATCGCGATTGCGGTTTATCGTATCGCGACATTGCTGCTCGTGTTGGTCGAGATCCAATGACTTAGCAGAATATGGAATCGGTGGCTTCAGGAGGGTAATACGGAACGCCGTGCTGCATCCCAACGGCCTCGTACACTAGCAGTCGAGATGGCAGGCATCTTATCCGCAAGGCTGTAACGGATCGTGCAGCCACGTCTCGATCCCTGAGTCAACAGATGGGGACGTTTGCAACACAACGACCATCTGCACGACCAGTTCGACGACGTTTGCAGCAGCATGGACTATCAGCTCGGAGACCATGGCTGCGGTTACTCTCGACGCTGCTTCACAGGCAGGAGTGCCTGCGATGGCGTGCTGGACGACGAACCTAGGTGCACGAATGGCAAAACGTCATTTTGTCGGATGAATCAAGGTTCTGTTTACAGCATCATAATGGTCGCATCCGTGTTTGGCGACATCGCGGTGAACGCACATTGGAAGCGTGTATTCGTCGTCGCCATACTGGCGTATCACCCGGCGTGATGGTATGGGGTGCCACTGGTTACACGTCTCGGTCACCTCTTCTTCGCATTGACGGCACTTTGAACAGTGGACGTTACATTTAAAATGTGTTACGACCCGTGGCTCTACCCTTCATTCGATCCCTGCGAAACCCTACATTTCAGCAGGATAATGCGCGACCGCATGTTGCAGGTCCTGTACGGGCCTTTCTGGATACAGAAAATGTTCGACTGCTGCCTTGGCCAGTACATTCTCCAGATCTCTCACCAATTGAAAACGTCTGGTCAATGGTGGCCGAGCAACTGGCTCGTCACAATACGCCAGTCACTACTCTTGACGAACTGTGGTATCGTGTTGAAGCTGCATGGGCAGCTGTACCTGTACACGCCATATAAGCTCTCTTTGACTCAATGCCCAGGTGTATGAAGGCCGTTATTACGGCTAGAGGTGGTTGTTCTGGGTACTGATTTCTCAGGATCTATGCACCCAAATTGCGTGAAAATGTTGTCACATGTCAGTTCTAGTATAACATATTTGTCCAATGAATACCCGTTTATCATCTGCATTTCTTCTTGGTGTAGCATTTTTAATGGCCAGTAGTGTACATCTCGAGAATTGACCACTACGAGAAAATTACAGCTAATGTAGACAATCGTTCTTCCTACGAGCCATTCGCGAATGGAACAGGTCAGCGACCCATCAGTTAGTTGTACCACATGTCACTTCCGCCAACACACTATTAGGTGGTTTGCAGAGCATGTTATAGATGTAGTAAAAGAACCGTCAGCTAGGACGCAGTGGAGAAAGTTGGTGGGCTGCAGCATGTCTCGTAATTTGTCCTGACACTCAGATAAGCAACCTCACCGTCGGTCGGGCTTTATTACGAAACACGGGGGTGGCTGGCAGTGTCTCTCTCTGCCCTGTGGTCCGTACCATTCTTTCGCTACCGCCAGTCGTAAAAACCGTTCATTTGAAGCGCGGTACACCGGGCATTTCCATGGGCGGCACGCCACTAAACAAGTTACGCCAACTTCCGCATGCGGCCTACTGCAGATAGCGTGCTGCCATCCCCACAAAAAGTGGGTTAAAACTGCGGATAGCGGGAGAAAAAAAACTCGCCGTTTCAGTCCGAGAAATGTAATGCAATCTGGCAACCACTAGGGCAGAGATATCAGCCGCTCGGCGTTTCGGCTAACTGCGGTTCGCCGTAACTTCCTATCCGTCACGTTCAGATCACGAACGCGAAGGGCAAAAAAATATCAGCCAGAGCGAAAGCAGGCTCTTGTAGATCACAAGGGGATGGACTGTTATGGGAGTCACCCCAGTTTTCAAGAAATGCTACGGGAGAGAGAATTTAATATTCCTATAATGGGTAACGCACGAGATATCTATATTACGAGGGTCGTTGAATAAGTAATGACTTGAAAAGGTTACAATATTAACAGAAAACTTCTATGACAATCGAACAACTTAATCAGTAATACACTATTTCTTCAAAACTATCCGGACACCCCCAAAAAATTACGTTTTACATATTAGGTCCATTGTGTTGCCACCTACTGCCAGGTATTCCATTCAGCGACCTCAGTAGTCATTACACATCGTGAGAGAGCACGAAGGGGGGGCTCCGCGGAACTCACGGACTTCGAACGCGGTCAGGTGATTGTGTGTGACTTGGGTCATACATCCGTACGCGAGATTTCCACACTCTTAAACATCCCTAAATGTACTGTTTCAGATGTGATAGTGAAGTGGAAACGTGAAGGATCCCCTGCAAGTGGTATGACAGTCAGGTGAGAGGTGACAAAACTTGGATTTCATGGCCTAGCGGCTGCTCATAAGCCACACTTCACGCGGTAAATGCCAAACGACGCCTCGCTTGGTGTAATGAGTGTAAACATTGGACAACTCGACAGTGGAAAAACGTGTGGAATGACGAATCACAGTACACAATGTGGCGATCCGATGTCAGGGTATGGGCATGGCGAATGCCCGGTGAAAGTCATCTGCCAGCGTGTGTAGTGCCAACAGTAAAATTCGGAGGCAGTGGTGTTATGGTATGGTCGTATTTTTCTTGGAGGGGGTTTGCACCCCCTGTTGTTTTGCGTGGCACTATCACAGCACAGGCCTACGTTGATGTCTCAAGCACCTACTTGCTTCCCACTGTTGAAGAGCAATTCGGGGATGGCGCTTGCATCTTTCAACACGATCGACCATCTGTTCATAATGCATTGCCTCTGACGGAGTGGTTATACTACAACAACATCCCTGTAATGGACTGAGCGCTGACCTGAATCCTATAGAACACCTTTGGGATGTTTTGGAACGCTGACTTCGTGCCAGGCCTCACTGACCAACGTAGATACCTGTCCTCAGTGCAGCACTCCGAGAAGAATGGGCTGCCATTCCCCAAGAAACCTTGTTGAACGTGTGCCTGCGAGAGTCGAAGCTGTAATTGTGGGCCACCACTATATTGAATTCCAGCATTACCGATGGAGGGCGCCACGAACTTTAAAGTCATTTTCAGCCTGGCGTCCGTATACTTTTGATCACATAGTGTACTTACAATACATGTAATGTATTCGCATTTGCGACTGTGGACTTCCATCAGCTGTAAAATGGAAAGACGAAAATAAAACTTTTTGCCGGACCGAGACTGGAACCCGGATTTCCCGCTTATCGTGAGCGGTCGCCTTACCATTTGGCTATCCGAGCATGAGTCACGGCCAGTCGCAAACTTCAGTAAGTCGTCAGCCATGTGTCGATACCAGTATTCGAACATTCATTATGTACATGCCGGCACGGTAGCTCAGCGTGTTCGGTCAGAGGGCTGCTTGGCGTCTGTAATAAAAAAACTGTGTAAAGGAGTCAACGATCAACTTGAACGGATGTGTTGTGATGTCCACCTAGACCAAACGCAACGACCTATATCGAACAACATGAAAAAAAAGGTAGTCAAGCGGTAAGGTAACAGCTCGAAAAGCGTGAAACCCGGGTTCGTGTCCCGGTCCGGGAACAGTTTCGTCATTCCATTTCACAGCTGATGGCAGTCCATATTCACAACTGCGAATGCGTTTCATATGTTAAACAACGGCTGTAGTCACCGCAGTGCCTGTTCCTTCGGACATGCATGCATGTCAGAAACAAACGTTGCACGTAATTAGGATCAACACAGGCGCTGGAATATCGTATCATACAATGTTTTGAAGGGTCACGGCAGTATCATTCCCGGCTTTATGGTGTGGCAAGCCATCAGGTATGACATCTGATCACGTCTGTTAGTGATTCAGGAAACTCTGACGCCAAAACGGGCTGTCACTGACACCCCGTGTCCTTATGTGATAGTATCGTCGTGCCATTTTTCAGCAGGATAACTCTCGACTACACGCGGCGCTTGGGTCTATGAACGGTGTGAGTGATTTTGAAGTACTCACATGGCCAGAAAGATCACAAGATCCATTCCCGACAGAACATGCATGGAACCAGTTCAAAAGTCAACTCCGTCACAGCAGTAGTAATCAGGATATCAAGGACCATTTACAACAGTTGTGGGCCAGCATGCCTCAGAAAAGGACACAACGAACTTTTGATGCCCTTCCCATCTGAATATGAGTGCATGCATGCAGGACAGAGCAAGTGCAACGTCATTGCTCATACTACAGAGTTCTTTGTAAATTTGACTCGAAACTATAATCACTGAAATAATATTACGTTCCCTCTCAACCCTTGAAGTTACATTTCGTTTGCTCATCCCCTTCTGGTTGCTCCACTTTTGTATGTGAGGTAGTGTAACTATTGACCGTATTTATAATGCTGTCAGAATCCACTCGTGAAGAGGTAAAGTCTTACATTAGGGGTTTAACGCAACATGCGAAGTATGCGACGGCTGTTCCTATCGGTAGCAAAATAACAACCACTATGAAAATCAAAAATGTTTGATTTGAAGCAGTTAGCCACACCTTACACATACTCCTCTACATAGCTGCCGATCCGACTTAGACATTTGTCGTAGCGTTGTGCCAACTTTCCAATACTCGTCGACATAGAAGGCAGCCTTCCCCAACAGCTCTACAACTGCCAAAATGTTCTCTTCAAAGACAGTGGTTCATGTGAGCAGAGATGAAACTTAACGGGCGACCAATTATGGGCTGTATTGAAAACGCTGCAGGAGCATCTCCATTGCCCCTAGAGTGCGGCCAAAAAGTTTCATGAAGAGCGATACGTATGACAGTTGCGTTATGCAGGCTGCATGACATCAGGCGAAATCTCTCACCAGGCCCTCATACTTGGCGGGAGACGCTGTTTCCTTTGCATCTTTATCTGCTCACTGTGCGCTCAGAACTGAAATGAGCGACTTGACGCGAACGATGGGCTTACTAGAGACACTGCCCAACACACCTGTGCAAACCTTCATCGGATTTTCACGGGTTTCCATTTCGCGACCGATCGGAATTTAACTTCCGAGTAGCCCTCGTATTGAAGTTAGGGACTGTGTATATGTCATGAGGCAACATACTCATTCCATGTCATATCGCTTTTTAACAGTATGCCCAGATATTTAAACGACGTGACTGTTTCAAGCAGGTCACTAGTAATACTGTATCTGGACATCACAGGTTTGTTTTTTGTACTCCTCTGCATTAACTTTCACTTTCCCACATTCAGAGCTAGCTGCCATTCACCACACCAATTACAAATTTTGTCTAAGTCATCTTGCATCTTGCCACTCAACTTCGACAACTTCTCATACACTACAGCATCATCAGCAAACAACCGCAGACTGTTGTTCCCCACACCGCCTGGCCAACCATTTATGTATATAGAGAACAGTAAAGGTGTTATCACACTTCCCTGGATCACTCTTCACTACACTGCCGGCCGCTGTGGCCAAACGGTTCTAGGCGCTTCAGTCTGGAACCGCGTTGCTACTTCGGTTGCAGGTTCGAATCCTGCCTCAGGCATGGATATGTGTGATGTCCTTAGGTTAGTTTGGTTTAAGTAGTTCTAAGTCTAGGGGACTGATAACCTCAGATGTTAAGTCCCATAGTGCTTAGAGCCATTTGAACCATTTCACTAGACGCTGTCTCTGACAAACACTCGCTTTCGAGGACAACATACAGGGTTCTATTATTTAAGAAGTCTTCGAGCCACTGACTTATCTATGAACTTATTCTATATTCTCGTGCCCTCGTTAACAGCCTGCCATTGGGCACCGTATCAAATGCTTTCCGAAATCTAGAAATATGGCATTTGCCTGTTGCCGTTCGTGGGATATCATGTCAGGAAAGGGCAAACCAAGTTTCACACGAGCGATGCTTTCTAAAACCATGCTGATTCGTAGACATATGCTTCTCAGTCTCAAGACACTTTATTATATTCGAGTTGAGAATATGATCAAGGATCCTGCAGTTGGTACTGTAGTGAGGTCTTGAGTTACGAAATTAAAGGTAGGAGGTTCGCGTCCACATACTGTATCTCCAGTGTTTTTCACCTTTTATTTTCTAAAATATCGTGGGTCTTCCTTGTTCACTTAATAGAAATGCTGGCTCAAGAATAGATGTTATTTATTATTTGCAATGTATTTGTTTGAATTGCTGTTACAAACGCCAACCACTGAGATGTTTCTCCAGTGGCCAGAAATCTTAACGTTACTGCCGATCGATGTATGAACATAGACACTGGAAGTTTTTGCTGTAATGAAACTGTCTGTAAAAAAAAATTAAAAAACAATATGTTTATACCTATCTCTGGGTTAATGGACTGGCTCATATTTGTGTCTTTCTGGTAAACAGCTTCTTCAGTGATGGTGAGCACCTTCGAAAAAAATCTCCTCTTCTATTCGAATGAAATTACGGAATGAATCTCGATCTTGAAACCTATCTGAGTGGTGGAAGATAGACCACGTGGATATAATGCATGTGCAGATTGACTTCAGACACTATACTTGAAATATATTCAATTTCAAACACAAAATTTTGGATGAAAATTCAGTTGAGTTAATGAATAATAGCATGTATCTCACATCGTTGTACAGCAGTATGTGGTTTTCCTCTACCAGCAATTCGCTGTTCAAGCTATCGACGAGTGAAAAATCTTCTTCGCTATTTTTCCGCTATTCTTCAGCAGTCGCTAACAGTCAACGCAGCTGTTTTACGCGCCGCCATTTTCGTATAGAAACTGTGTTGAGTGCGAGCCAAATAAAACAGACAACGGCCGCTGGAGAGCGCTGCAGTCGCAGATTACGATAACCAGCTCCTCCCGCGTGCCGACGCCGCTGCCTCTCGTGATGCGGGGTGTGCCGTCCGCGTCCACATCCACGCCTCGTACCGTGTGAAGGAGGACTTAAGCGTGCACCAAGCACGATGGGAACCAAGTGTAGCGTACTCCACGCCGAGAACTACGTTGCGAAAACGAGAGAGCGAGGCTGCCAGCTGCGAGCACAAAGGCGCGGCAGAACCGCGAGAGGGGAACGAGGCTCAACAAGTAGACAGCGGTCGAGGATGTTAGGGATAGGGGGAGAATTGGCGCGCGCCCTCTTGCAGACATGCGCTGCCCACAGGCGTCGGAACGCGTCAAGACAGCGCGCAACCACCGGCAGCCGACCGAAGCGGCAGACAATGCGGAGCAAGCAGATACAAATCACCTCTTCCGTCGCTTAGTGATTAAACCTGCACCTAAAAGGAAGACCACGGAGAGGCGACGGAAACACTCAATCCGGTCTTCCGAAACCGTTTCACCACAGATGATGGTGGCACAGTTCCTCGTATCAATCGTCACAAGAGCGACAAAATGACAGCTACTGAGATAGTTATTCGAGGAATAGAAAATTAACAAAATCGGTCAAAAAAAAAAAAAAAAACAAAAAAACGGGTGACCGACGAACATGTAGTCTCCTCTCTTTAGATGCCACTCTCCACACTTTCTTCTACATCTACATTATACTCCGCAAGCAACATACTGGTGTGTCGCGGAGGGTACTTTCGGTACCACTATCTGATCCCTCCAACCCTATTCCGCTCGCGAGTAGTGCTTGGGAAGAATGACTGTCGGTAAGCCTCTGTATTGTCTCTAATTTCTCGAATTTTCTCCTCGTGGTCAATACGGGAGATGTATGTGAGGGTGCGGGGGGGAAGTAATATGTTGTCTGACTACTCCTGGAAAGTGCTGTCGCGAAATTTCAGTAGTAAATATCTCCGTGGTGCACAACACCTCTCTTGTAACGTCTGCCAGTGGAGTTTGTTTAGCATCTCCGTAACGCTCTCTCGCCAGCTAAACGATCCCGTGACGAAACGCACCGCTCTTCGTTGGACCTTCTCTATCTATCCTACCTGACAGGGATCCCAGATAGACGAACACTACTCAAGAATCGGGCGAACAAGCGCCTTATAAGGCACTTCCTTCGTGGGGGAGTTACATTTCCTTAAGATTCTTCCAATGAGTCTGGTGTCTCCTTTTCCCACTACCTGTTTCATGTGGTCATTCCACTTGAGGTCGCTCTGGATAGTTACGCCTAGACATTTTATGGCAGACGCTGTCTCCAGCTGTTTGTCATCAATAGTGTAGCTGTACAGTGGTGCATTTCTTTTCCTACGTATCCGCAAAATGTTACATTTCTGTACGTTCAGGGTCAACTGCCAGAACGTGCACCATTCACCAATTCTCTGCAGCTCGTTCTTACTATCTTCTGGCGTTGCTACTTTGGTATACGAAAGTACATCATCTACGAAAAGCCTTAAAGAGCATCCGATGCTTTCTACTAGATCATTTATATACGAGGGTTGACTGAGAAGTAATGGCTATCCCTTCGTAACTGTTCAACAGTTGGCAGCTTTGATATGCGGCAGGTACTGGCTTGTTCCGTAGCCTCTTCTCTACAGCTCCAGTTGGCGGGAAGCCTTGGCATTGAACAGTTGTGTTGTTACAATGTGAAGTATGGAAACCAGCGCAGACGGACGGTCAATGCAATTTAAGCAACGTGCAGTCACTGAATTCTTGACAGCAGAAGGTGTCATCCCCAAAAGAGATTGATCAGAGAATGAAAGCAGTTTATGGTGATTGTGTTGATGTGAGTACTGTGCGTCGTTGGCCGAGTAAGTTTGAAGATGCTGAGGCGTGACAGTGTTGGACGTCCTGTGACAGCAACCACCGAGTTTCACAAGCAAAATGTTGACAGATTCACTCAGGATAACCGTCGTATCACTCAGAGAGAAATTACAAGCACAATCGGCATTTCACAAGAACGTGTGGGTCACATTATTGCTTTGCTTGGCTATCGGAAGATCTGTGCACGATGGTTACCCCGGATGCTGACTCCTGAAATGAAAGCGCACAGGCTTGAAATTTGCCAGGAACTCCTCTCGCGTTACGAGAATGAAGGTGACGCCTTTCTCGATTCAATTGTGACAGGAGACGAAACGTCGGTACACCGTTACGACCCAGAGACGAAACGTCAGTCTATAGAATATCGACACAAAGACTCGCCCAAGAAAAGAGACTCAAGACGCAGCTCTCAGCCGCAAAACTCATGGCCACAGTGTTCTTGGACGCAGACGGTGTTATCCATCTACATCTTCATGATTACTCTGCAATTCACATTTAAGTGCTTGGCAGAGGGTTCATCGAACCACAATCATACTACCTCTCTACCATTCCACTCCCGAACAGCGCGCGGGAAAAACGAACACCTAAACCTTTCTGTTCGAGCTCTGATTTCTCTTATTTTATTTTGATGATCATTCCTACCTATGTAGGTTGGGCTCAACAAAATATTTTCGCATTCGGAAGAGAAAGTTGGTGACTGAAATTTCGTAAATAGATCTCGCCGCGACGAAAAACGTCTTTGCTTTAATGACTTCCATCCCAACTCGCGTATCATATCTGCCACACTCTCTCCCCTATTACGTGATAATACAAAACGAGCTTCCCTTTTTTGCACCCTTTCGATGTCCTCCGTCAATCCCGCTTGGTAAGGATCCCACTCCGCGCAGCAATATTCTAACAGAGGACGAACGAGTGTAGTGTAAGCTGTCTCTTTAGTGGACTTGTTGCATCTTCTAAGTGTCCTGCCAAGGAAACGCAACCTTTGGCTCGCCTTCCCCACAATATTATCTATGTGCTCTTTCCAACTAAAGTTGTTCGTAATTTTAACACCCAGGTACTTGTTGAATTGGCAACCTTGAGAATTGTACTATTTATCGAGTAATCGAATTGCAACGGATTTCTTTTGGAACTCATGTGGATCACCTCACACTTTTCGTTATTTAGCGTCAACTGCCACCTGCCACACCATACAGCAATCTTTTCTAAATCGCTTGGCAACATACTGGTCTTGGGATGACCTTACTAGACGATAAATTACGGCATCATCTGCGAACAACCTAAGAGAACTGCTCAGATTGTCACCCAGGTCATTTAAATAGATCAGGAACATCAGAGGTCCCAGGACCTGGGGAACACCTGATATCACTTCAATTTTACTCGATGATTTGCCGTCTATTACTACGAACTGCGACCTTCCCGACAGGAAATCACGAATCCAGTCGCACAACTGAGGCGCTACCCCATAGGCCCGCCTTGATTAAAAGTCGCTTGTGAGGAACGGTGTCAAAGGCTTTCCGGAAATCTAAAAATACGGAATCAACTTGAGACCCCCTGTCGATAGCGGCCATGTTGATTTCCTTGATCGTGGTACATCAATAAACTCAGAGCGTTACATCACAACGCTCCGAACTCGGAAACGACGACTAAAAAAGGTCCGAAAGGAAAAGGGAAATGTTTTCCTGCAGCAATGCAGTGCCAAAAGGCACACTTCACGTGCCACCACAGCAGAGCTTCAGAGACTGAATCTCACCACCGTACGGCAACCTTCATACAGTCCAGATGTAGCACCATCTGACTTCCACCTGTTCCCGATAATGGAAGACGATCTGCGGGGACATTATTATGCTTCTAATGAAGTCGTTGAGAGAACTATGAAATTGTGGATGCGGAAACAGTGTGTCGACTTCTTCCGTGACGGCTTCAGAAAACTTCTTCATCGTTGGCAGAAATGTATCCAATTGGCTGGTGATTATATGGAAAAATGAGTACTGGTAATTAAACATCACATACTAAGGATTATTTCTGCGTTTGATTTAGTAAAATATTCCCATCCAAACCCAATTAACGAAGATGGAGGCATTACTTTTCATTCAACCCTCGTATATTGTAAATAGAAACGGTCCTATCACACTTCCCTGCGGTACTCTGGATATTACCTTTACATCTGTCTATTTAGTTTCGTTAAGAGCGACGTGATGAGTTCTATCTGCAAGAAAGTCTTGAATCCAATCGCAGATCTGCTCCGATACTCCGTAAGCTCGTAGTTTTCATTAAATGATGATGCAGGACGGTATCAAATGTCTTACTGAAATCAAGCTACACGGCATCAACCTGAGCGCTTCTTTCCACTGCGCTTCTCTCTCTACCGTTTTTGCTGTCACATACAACGGCTCCTTTTGTTTTTCTCTCCCACCGCTACTGTCTCCTGCCACCCGTCTCCCATTTACGCTGCCTCCTGTAGTTACAGAGTATCAAATGGTGCAAATGGCTCTGAGCACTATGAGACTTAACTGCTGAGGTCATCAGTCCCCTAGAACTTAGAACTACTTAAACCTAACTAACCTAAGGACATCACAAACATCCATGCCCGAGACAGGATTCGAACTTGCGACCGTAGCGGTCGCGCGGTTCCAGACTGTAGCGCCTAGAACCGTTCGGCCACCCCGGCCGGCTACAGAGTATCCCACGCCAACTGTCTCCTCTCTCACTTACACTGTCGGCTTTTGTCACTCTTCCGTCTGCCACTGTCTCTACCACATCTTGGCAGCTCAAAAATTCGAAGGAGGGTGGGGGGTGTGGAGGTCCAAATTATGTTTTTCCCTAAACCCACGTGTATAAAATTTCGGTCCAAATTATGTTTTCCCCTAAACCCACGTGTATAAAATTTCGGTCCAAAATGCGTCCTCCCCTATTTCGGCATGTTAAAGGTAAGTATGTGGGGGTATAGACCCCCGAAGATTTTTCTCCACTCGTCTCTCTCTTTCATTTCTAGTCTCTGTCTTTGGCTTCCACTGCTATTGTCTTCACCCATATCTCTTTCTTTTTTTCTGCCACTTTTATCTTCGACCATCACTATCCCCTCTCTCTTTCTCACCCATTGGCATTGCCTCCTCTCTCTTCCGCAGTCACAGCCTCTCTGTTACTCTGTCCCGGCACAAAAAAAGCACAAATATGTTGGCATGCCAAAATTTTTGGTGAGGAATGAGGATCGAGGCTGTTGCTTCCCCGTTTCTCTATCATGGTCTTCTAAATAGGAATTTATTCGCGTTTTTTATGCTCCACATCGAGCATTTTTCATTTGGTTCCCTTCTTCTCCCTGCTACAGCAATGTCTGCTCTGTAATTATATAAAACGAACTCCATAGATCAGTAAAATTTTGACTATTTATATTCTTCCACACATTCCATTACATTGACACATACGAACAAATACGCATAAGATAAGGTTCACACGAAGTCCTCTCCCATCCAATGTAAATTCACTTTTCACTCCTTTACATAAGGATACACAACATTTTAGGATATGCGGAGTTTGGTTTGCAAGTACAAAGAATTTCGTATGGCAAAATTATATTTTGTAAGGTTCTTACGTCGCCCAGTGACAGCACCGAATAACTTCCAGGTCAAGACAGCCCATATGGGCGTCAAGTGCCGATTATACAGATACGGCCTTTCATAACGTTTTATTAGTAAAAAATAAAACGCTAACCAAAACATAGTCTGGAGACATTAGAACACTTGCAATGACCCCAGAACTTTTCCCATGCATTGACTACGTCAGTGAAAACTTCATTTACGACTCAGACCGGATATTACGTCCATATCTTACATACATATGTACGGAAACTTTGAACCTCTGAATCTTGGTAAACTGCAATGTTGTTGTTTTTGTCTTCAGTCCAAAGACTGCTTTGATGCAGCTCTCCATGCTACTATGTCCTGTGCAAGCCTCTTCATTGCACTGTGGATGCACGCCGATGGAGGCAGTGTTATACTATGGACGACATTCACATGGGCCTCTTTCGGATCTGCAGTAGTAATAGAAGGCACCGTGACATTTACACCCTACGTCGACATCATTGGGCACCATCAGCATCCCTTCATTGTGTCCCTGACGGCGACATCATTTTCCAGCAGGATAACACTCTGTCTCATGGCCACAATCCGTCTACAGACGTTTTCAGAGCCTGACAGTCAACTCACTTCAATGCCCCGGCCACCGAATTCCCCTGATATATACCCAACACAACATGTCTGGGACATTACCAATGCTAGCCATCCACACAAAAATCACTGACTCGTAATTTACGCGAATTGCGTGACCTGTGCATGGATGTCTGCTGTCACATACCTCCAGGAACCTACGAAGGACTTGTCGAATCCATGTCGCGGACAATGGCTGCTGTATTACATTCCAGAGGCGGACCAACACGCTACTAGGCTGATGGTCATAAATGTTGGGTCATCAGTGTGTAAAAAATCTAGAAGCAAGAGGTAACAATAAGCATGGAAGATCGAGAAACAGCTGCTTCAGTTAAAAAGACCGAACGGCGTGAATCTAGTCTTCCTCACGTGGACCTCGACATTCTAGAATCCGAATCTAGAACAACTGCCAACACGAGTAACTTATGAGTAGATACACCCACCGCAGTGAAGCAGCTTCAATTACTTAATAAAAGCAAGGCCTCCGCTCCAGATTGTATACTAGACACATTCCTTTCAGAGTAAGCTGATACAAAACGTCCATAATTAGGAATCGTATAAAACAGTTCGCTCGTCGAAAGATCCGTACGTATAGAGTAGAAAGTTACGCTGTGTTTGAACATTATCAATTACCACGAAGGAAATGATTATTGAAAAATAGCCTGCACACATTTAGAAAATATCGTTATTGTGAAACTCTCTTAGCTCTTTATTCGCTCGCACTTATGAGTGCTATCGACAAGGGATGTCATGTTAACTCCATATTTCTAGATTTCCAGAGAGCTTCTGGCACCATTCAATACAAGCTACTTCTGATGAAATTGGGTACTTACGGAGTATCCAAGATACCGTGGGTGACAGAAGAAATACACTCCTGGAAATGGAAAAAAGAACACATTGACACCGGTGTGTCAGACCCACCATACTTGCTCCGGACACTGCGAGGGGGCTGTACAAGCAATGATCACACGCACGGCACAGCGGACACACCAGGAACCGCGGTGTTGGCCGTCGAATGGCGCTAGCTGCGCAGCATTTGTGCACCGCCGCCGTCAGTGTCAGCCAGTTTGCCGTGGCATACGGAGCTCCATCGCAGTCTTTAACACTGGTAGCATGCCGCGACAGCGTGGACGTGAACCGTATGTGCAGTTGACGGACTTTGAGCGAGGGCGTATAGTGGGCATGCGGGAGGCCGGGTGGACGTACCGCCGAATTGTTCAACACGTGGGGCGTGAGGTCTCCACAGTACATCGATGTTGTCGCCAGTGGTCGACGGAAGGTGCACGTGCCCGTCGACCTGGGACCGGACCGCAGCGACGCACGGATGCACGCCAAGACTGTAGGATCCTACGCAGTGCCGTAGGGGACCGCACCGCCACTTCCCAGCAAATTAGGGACACTGTTGCTCCTGGGGTATCGGCGAGGACCATTCGCAACCGTCTCCATGAAGCTGGGCTACGGTCCCGCACACCGTTAGGCTGTCTTCCGCTCACGCCCCAACATCGTGCAGCCCGCCTCCAGTGGTGTCGCGACAGGCGTGAATGGAGGGACGAATGGAGACGTGTCGTCTTCAGCGATGAGAGTCGCTTCTGCCTTGGTGCCAATGATGGTCGTATGCGTGTTTGGCGCCGTGCAGGTCAGCGCCACAATCAGGACTGCATACGACCGAGGCACACAGGGCCAACACCCGGCATCATGGTGTGGGGAGCGATCTCCTACACTGGCCGTACACCACTGGTGATCGTCGAGGGGACACTGAATAGTGCACGGTACATCCAAACCGTCATCGAACCCATCGTTCTACCATTCCTAGACCGGCAAGGGAACTTGCTGTTCCAACAGGACAATGCACGTCCGCATGTATCCCGTGCCACCCAACGTGCTCTAGAAGGTGTAAGTCAACTACCCTGGCCAGCAAGATCTCCGGATCTGTCCCCCACTGAGCATGTTTGGGACTGGATGAAGCGTCGTCTCACGCGGTCTGCACGTCCAGCACGAACGCTGGTCCAACTGAGGCGCCAGGTGGAAATGGCATGGCAAGCCGTTCCACAGGACTACAACCAGCATCTCTACGATCGTCTCCATGGGAGAATAGCAGCCTGCATTGCTGCGAAAGGTGGATATACACTGTACTAGTGCCGACATTGTGCATGCTCTGTTGCCTGTGTCTATGTGCCTGTGGTTCTGTCAGTGTGATCATGTGATGTATCTGACCCCAGGAATGTGTCAATAAAGTTTCCCCTTCCTGGGACAATGAATTCACGGTGTTCTTATTTCAATTTCCAGGAGTGTACTTCAATTGATCGATGAAAGAAGGAAGTACAAAAATGTTCCGGGAAACTCAGGAGTACAGTAACACAAGTCGCTGAGAAATGAAATAAATAGGGAGCGCAGAGAAGCTAAGACGAAATGGCTGCAGGAAAAATGTGAAGACATCGAAAAAGAAATAATTGTCGGAAGGACAGACTCAGCATACAGGAATTTCAAAACAACCTTCGGTGACATTAATGGCAAGGGTGGTAACATTAAGAGTGCAACGGGAATTCCACTGTTAAATGCAGAGGAAAGAGCGGATAGGTGGAAGCAATACACTGAAAGACGCTATGAGGGGGAAGATTTGTCTGATGTGATAGAAGAAGAAACAGGAGTCGATTTAGAAGAGATAGGGGATCCAGCATTTGAATCAGAATTTAAAAGAGCTTTGGAGGACTTAAGATCAAATAAGGCAAAAGGGATAAAGAGCATTCCATCAGAATTTCTAAAATCATTGGGAGAAGTGGCATCAAACCGATTATCCACGTTGGTGTCTAGAATGTATGAGTCTGGCGACATACCATCTGACTTTCGGGAAAGCATCATCCACACAATTCCGAAGACGGCAAGAGCTGACAAGTGCGAGAATTATCGGACAATCAGCTTAACAGCTCATGCATCCAAGTTGCTTACGAGGATAGTATACAGAAGAATGGAAAAGAAGATTGAGGGTGCGCTAGATGACGATCAGTTTGGCTTTAGGAAAGGTAAAGGTACGAGAGAGGCAATTCTGACGTTACGGCTAATAATGGAAGCAAGGCTAAAGAAAAATCAAGACACGCTCATAGGATTTGTCGACCTGGAGAAAGCTTTCGACAATGTGAAATGGTGCAAGATGTTCGAAATTATGAAAAAAGTAGGGGTAAGCTACAGGAAGAGACGGGTCATATCCAATACGTACAACAGCCAAGAGGAAATAATAACAGTGGACGACGAAGAACGAAGTGCTCGTATTAAAAAGGGTGTAAAACAGGGATGTAGCCTTTCGCCCCTGCTGTTCAATCTGTACGTCGAGGAAGCAATGATGGAAATAAAAGAAAGGTTTAGGAGTGGAATTAAAATACAAGGTGAAAGGATATCAATGATACGATTCTCTGATGACATTGCTGTCCTGAGTGAAAGTGAAGAAGAATTAAATGATCTGCTGAACGGAATGAACAGTCTAATGAGTACACAGTATGGTTTGAGAGTAAATCGGAGAAAGACGAAGGTAATGAGAAGTAGTAGAAATGAGAACAGCGAGAAACTTAACATCAGGATTGATGGTCACGAAGTCAATGAAGTTAAGGAATTCTGCTACCTAGGCAGTAAAATAACCAATGACGGACGGAGCAAGGAGGACATCAAAAGCAGACTGGCACTTGCATAAAGAGGATGCCTGGCCAATAGAAATCTACTAGTATCAAACATAGGGCTTAATTTGAGGAAGAAATTTCTGAGAATGTACGTCTCGAGTACAATATTGTATGGTAGTGAAACATGGACTGTGGGAAAAACGTAACAGAGGAGAATCGAAGCATTTGAGATGTGGTGCTACAGGCGAATGTTGAAAATTAGGTGGACTGATAAGATAAGGAATGGGGGAGGGGGTGGCTCTGAGCACTATGGGACTCAACATCTTAGGTCATAAGTCCCCTAGAACTTAGAACTACTTAAACCTAACTAACCTAAGGACATCACACACACCCATGCCCGAGGCAGGATTCGAACCTGCGACCGTAGCAGTCCCGCGGTTCCGGACTGCAGCGCCAGAACCGCTAGACAGGGAGGGGGTGTTCTGCGCAGAATCTGAGAGGAAAGGAATATTTGGAAAACACTGATAAGGAGAAGGGAAAGGATGACAGGACTTCTGTTAAGGCAGCAGAAAATAACTTCGACGGTCCTAAAGGGAGCTGTAGAGGAAGACAGAGATTGGTATATATCCGGATATCCGGCAAGTAACTGAGGACGTAGGTTGCAAATGCTACTGTGAGGTGAATAGGTTGGCACAGGAGAAGAATTCGTGGCAGGCAGCATAAGACCAGTCAGAAAACTGAAAACACCCCCAAGCCACGATAAAAGGTAAAGGGCGTCTCCTCACTTTCCATGTGCAGAAAAGAACAGACGAACGTGGCACTTCTTGAAAAAGTAATGTATTCGAGAGTAGCATCACATATATGTAAGAATGAAGTACGAATAAAATGTCAATTTGGTTTTCAGAAAGGCTTTTCAACAAACATGCTATATATGCTTTCACTGATCAAATATTAAATGCAATGAATAACCGAGCATCACCCATTGGGATATACTGTGATCTCTCAAAGGCTTTTGATTGTGTGAATCATAAAATTCTTATAAATAAGCTTAAGTATTGTGGTATGAGTGGGACAGTGCACAAATGGTTTAATTCATACTTCACTGGAAGAATGCAGAAGGTTGAAATTATCATTACAGATAGTATACAAAAACCAGCAGAGTCCTCTAACTGGGGAGGTATCAAGAATGGTGTCCAACATGATTGAGTCTTGGGTCCCTTATTGTTCTTAATATATATTAACGACTTGCCACTCTACATTCATGAATATGCAAAGTTAGTTCTCTTTGCTGATTATACAAGTGTAGTAATCATGCCCAAGAAGCAAGAATCAGCTGAGGAAATTGCAAATAATGTCTTTCAGAAAATTGTTAAGTGGATCTCTGCAAATGGACTCTCACTAAATTTTGAAAAAACGTGGTTTATACAATTCTCTACAGTAAATGGCATAACACCAATAATAAATATAGACTATGAACGGAAGTCTGTTGCTAAGGTAGAATACTCAAGATGTCTGGGTGTGTGTGCATTGATGAGAAATTGAACTGGAAGATTCACATTGATGATCTGCTGAAACGGTTAGGTTCATCTACTTATGCTATTAGGGTTATTGCAAATTTCGGTGATAAACATATCAGTAAATTAGCCTACTGCTTTCATATGGCACCATATTTTGGGGCAATTCGTCATTAAGAGAGAGAGTATTCATTGCGTGTAATCAGAATAATAGCTGGAGCCCACACAAGATCACCTCGCAGACATTTATTTAAGGAACTCGGGGGTATTCACAGTACCTTCGCAATACATATATTCACTTATGAAATTTGTCATTAATAACCCATCCCAATTCAAAAATAACAGCGAAGAAAGGATGATATGCACTATTCTGGATTAAATCTCACTTTGGCACAGAAAGGGTGAATTATGATGCCACTAAAATCTTTGGTCATTTGCCAAATAGCAGATAGCCAACCAACATTTAAAAGCAAATAAAAAGTATTTCTGAATGACAACTCCTTCTACTCAATAGATGAATTCTTAGATATGTAGTAGTAACTGCAAAAATTAATGAATTAATTATTTTGTGTAAAGAAAACTTACGTTAAAGTGACACGTTCCAAATCAATACGAAATGTCGTATTCATGATCTATGGAACAAGGATTAATGTATGTATGTATCATAAAGATGTAGGGCGGTCAAGGGCAACCACGTGGAGCAATCTGTCCGTGTGTAATAACACGAGTTGTGTGATTTCGGCCAGTAAATCTTTGTTAGCGTCCGAGCACAGTCGTTGCAAATTTCGTCTTCTGAGATAATGGCCAGGAACTCTTTCGCGGTTCTATTTAAAGATAGCATTTGTACATCTCGTTTGATTAATCCTACTAAATCACGAAAGACAGGAATTGGTATTACTTCGGCTGGAACCGAACGTGTATAGATTTCGTGTGGCATCGCACTGAGGCAGTTTTAAGCTACGACCTGCATTACACGGAGCTGTCCCGTGTTAAGTTTTTAGCTGTCCACATTCCAGCCAAGTATTGCCCGTGTGAGTCTTTTCCATATCGTAACTGTGTAACTACCGTACGTGCTTGCACGGAGAGGAGGCGACCAAAGCCGAAGGCTGTCTTTTTCGTAGAACATTTGCTGTTAATGGCGGATATTTCGATGCATCGTGCATTACTTTATCGATGTGCACCTCGGTCCCTCTGCGATATGGCGTCTCTTTCCAGACATCTTCTAAGGCCCAGTGACGGGAGCACCTACGTGTAGTTCCCCTGAAATTTATTCACTGCTATTAATAAATAGATTTGTAATTCAAATTTCTGTGAGGCACAAACCTGGATCACGAACGTCGAGCTTCTACAGGGGAACTAGCAAACTGCACTGTTAGAGGAAAAGTTATTGCTCGATTCGTGATAGTTTCGCTTATTACATGCACACTGAGCAACGCGAAGTACACGGTGGTGAATATCCCGTTAACGGAAGAAAGGTGAATTTTTTTGTGTTGCAATGTCAAATACTTTTCAAACTGACCACTTTGGCTTGATGCATTTCATCCGAAAGGATTCAATTGTTTTATTCACTCGGACAAGAAATACGATTTCAACTTTGCATAACACTCGTCTCTACTTCTTATCGTCTCCTCAATTCGATGAAATTTTCCTCCCGTAAAGTGTTCTTTTATGTTCGGAAATTAACGGCAAAAAGAGTGCTGAAATATTTAACATGGAAGGAAATTAGTATAAATTAACAAGGAATTCCTAGAATGCGTTGCTGACTGGAGCGAAATCTATAGCATGTCATGTTTCCGTAGGAGTCTGCCCATCTTTCGGGATATTGGGCCAGCATATGAGGGAAAAGCTTTTCTTGGCTTCTCTTCCCAGTGTCAAGCTCTTTGACAGGGGTTCTTGCATCTGACTCCACTTCTGACTCAGTTTGTTGATCTGAGCAAAAAATGGCTCTGAGCACTATGGGACTTATCTTATGAGGTCATCATTCCCCTAGAACTACTTAAACCTAACCAACCTCAGGACATCAGACACATCCATGCCCGAGGCAGGATTCGAAACTGCGACCTCAGCGGTCGAGTGGTTCCAGACTGAAGCGCCTAGAACCTCTCGGCCACTCTGGCCGGCTGAAATGATGATGATTAGGATAACACAACACTCAGTCCCTGCTCTGAGCACCTCTCCTTTCGGATCTCTATTTGTGAGTGTTATAATCCTTCGGCGAGCCCTCTTTCCCTGATAGCGTGCGTGTTCTATGGACCAGTCGTTAACAGGGAATTTCTTTCTGACTGGTGGTGATGGTAGAGATAGAGATGAGTGTGTGTGGGTTTTCCATATACACTGTGACCAAAGACAGGCTTCTTTTTATTCTTAAAAACGATTCTGGTCGCCGTAAGCCGGGTGCGTACTAAAGTGCTGCAACGCTCCATGTTTGACCGGTCACAGCTCGCCTGTTGACGGGGGGACCGAGCCTCTCGTGTCCGCCCCCACACGACTCGGCTCGGTCACGTACTCGCCCCATGTCTGATGTCCGGATTCCGGACACGTGGATAACCGAGCGTGACCGGTCACCGCCGACGTCTCACCTCACCTCGCCTCGCCCCGGCTCGCTGCACTGTACTGTACAAATCCAACGTCTCTCTCTCTCTCTCTCTCTCTCTCTCTCTCTCTCTCTCTCTCTCTCTCTTTTAATACAAAAGTAACATTTCCAAGAACGGGTACGTGAGACAGCTAAATTCATAAAGCATCTGGAAAGTAAAATGATATTTCAATACAATCGCGGATAGAAGACGAGTCTCATTAACAAAAAAATGGTTCAAATGGCTCTGAGCACTATGGGACTCAACTGCTGAGGTCATTAGTCCCCTAGAACTTAGAACTAGTTAAACCTAACTAACCTAAGGACATAACAAACATCCATGCCCGAGGCAGGATTCGAACCTGCAACCGTAGCGGTCATACGGTTCCAGACTGCAGCGTCTTTAACCGCACGGCCACTTCGGCCGGCTCTCATTAACAAACAAAAGATATATTTTTCCTTTCATTTATAGGAAACATTAAATAAGTGCTTTCCCTGTAATCTAGAAGACAACCATCTTCATAAAGAAAGCATACAAACAACATTAAACATTTACAGACGTAAGTAACTTGTCATACTTTTCAATTGTTTGCAACATAAACAAAATTATAGTTATTGTTGATAAGCAGTAAATCACTGTCGCGTTCCGGATTTAATTGGCTGCGGCAATTTGTTAGTAACATGCCGGCTTTACTAAAGCACCTTTCACTAGGTGCGCTTGTTGCTGTATACATAAAATACGTCTTGCATCTGCAGCCAAATCTGGCATTTCTGTTTCATGTCCGCTCCACCACTTTAAGATGTCATCTTCATCATCTCCGGGGTGCATTAAAATGTACAGATCTACTTCATCTGCTGCGGATGATCTGTTGTTCCTCCATTCCTTGAAACGATCTCTCTTTCTGTGTGGTGATGACACAGTACTTGAAGGATCTATGATAATAAACAAAAGAGAGAAGTAATACAGAACTGATATGGAAATCGTCGAAACCTTCCCGTAAGAGACCGATGACCTCGCTGTTTGGTCTCTCCCCCTAAACAACCCGACCCCCGTTCCAATAAAAACGAGATGTTTTACGTTAATGAAATATTATACGAGTAACAACATTCCCGTTTCTCTATAATACACTTTCCACTAACTATGCAAAAACGATTATGTTAATGATTGCATGTTGTGCCCGCGTACGTAGCACACATTGTCGCACATTGCTAAGAATTTCTTGCTTTTCACTTATTTCAAGCATATTAACATCACGGAAGGACGGCCAAAGAAACGATCTTTGTGAGGTTTCCTGCAACTGTGTTTCTTTAAATGAGTGGTTCCCGACTGGAAAAACAATAAAGGGAGCAGTTTATGCACGATACGTACCCAGTAGACGCACTGTTTTCATCTACAACCAACAGAAATGTACTCCATACTTGGCTTTTTAGACCTTCCCGTTTCTTTAATGTGTAAACATTGGTTTCAATCTTACGTCATACTACACTGGCTTCCTCGCGCTGCTTGATTACAGAGAGAGAGACACACCACAAATGAGAAGCCCGTACTGGCTGCGGTCTCACACGGATAATGACACGTGTAATGTGTTTGAAGTTACGTGCTACGTATTCGGTCACGGCATCTATGCCCGGTCACTAGAACTAGTGCGGGTAGCCTAAACAGTTAGGGTGTGATCGCCCCACCTCGTATTTTGTGCTCGCTTGCTCGGTCATGCAGCACTCTAGTGCGTACCACATTCCATGCGAATGTGGCATATCTTAAGTGGGACAGACTGTCAGTACCTTAGACCACACGTGGTGTATACCGCGCATGACGTCATATTGAAAGCAACATCCAGATCGGTTGAACATTGGCGGTAAGCATTTGCAGGCGGCTTCTGGAATACTGTCCAGGTCACCTACGTCTACATACATACTCCTTAAGTCACCGTATGGTGCATGGCGGAGGGTGTCTTCTACCCCTACTATCCATTCCCTTTCCTGTTCCACTCGCAAAACAGCGAGAGAGAAGCCGCTGTCTATACGCCTCCTTAGGATCACTAATTTCTCTTATCGTGTTTTCGTGGTCCTTCGGCGAAATGTAATCAGTGTTAACTTCGGCATTTTCCGTAAACGTTCCTTTATACCAATGGCGGTATCTCGTGGAACGTTTGGCAACATCGAAAGATATGTGAAACGGAAGTGATATTTCGTTTCAAAGGCAAACTGATTTTAATTTAAGAAAAAAAATTTACGAAAGTATTTTTTCAGTATTAGGACGTATTATGGTCGCCAAATGTAAAACTGAATGAGAAATATTTCGAGACGAGAGAATGTTAATAGACGGTCGAGTCACACAGTGTGACCACCACCTGTCTTCGACATCAGGGTGCAATAACCTCTCAAAGGCAGCAGGTGGCAGCACTAGCAGTGGAGGGTATATGAAGGATGTCGGGGGGGGGGGGGGGGGGGGATGAGGACAACGCTGCAGTCATTGTAGTAATGTGGAAACGGAGCGATTTATCTGTCGTTTGAAAGGGGACATCGTCGTTGTCTTTCGGGTGAAAGGTGGAAGCATTTCCGAAACGGCTAAGTTCGTAAACAATTTGCGTGCCGCCGTGGTCAAAGTATAACGTGGATGGGGAAATGGTGTTATCCATAGGCAGCTGTGGTGCAGCAGAGGGCCATGGATGACAGGGTTGAATGACGGCTGGGGAGATGTGTATGGGAGAATAGACGTACAGCTGATGAGCAATTGACGACCTAAATGAACCAAGGGGGCTACCAGCAGTGTCTCCTCAACGACCGTTCGGCGAACGTCGCTGCTTACGGGCCTCCTCGAGAGGCGCCTGGTTCACGCACCCATGCTGACTGTTGTTCATCGGCGATGAAGGCTGGAATTTCCACGTCAACAATGCAACTGGACGTCCACCGAGTGTCAACAGGTGCTATTTTTACATGAATCACGTTTTATGCTCCATCGGACAGATGCCTATTAGCGTGCACGGCATGAAACATCTGAAAGCAAAGGGTGCAGGCCAGAGGAGGGAATGTTATGGTCTGAGGAATGTTTTCGTGGCATTTCCGGGATGATTTCGTCATTCTGGAAGGCTCAGTGGATGAAAACAAGCATCATCTATCACTGAGGACCATGTACACTCCTGCATTTCACACGTATTGTTGAAAAAATCGTCAGCCAAGCTAGTATTTTGACTCGTACTCTTGTGAAAGCAGTGAACGAAATGCTTCGCAGTGCAATGAATACTGGAATTCACGCTTGTAAAAAGGACGAGCAGTCTAGGCAGTGTTCCAGACTGTTTGTTACCCTTTCACTTGGCCAAATGTGAAAACGATAACCTCATTAACATCGGGGATTTAAGAGAAATTAGGTTTACTGTACTGCTGCAAGTGCTTACTGATACGACAAATTGTTCAAGGGTTAACATCAGTGTTTGATTTCAGCAATAAATGAAAAAAAACTGTAACTGACACATACACTTCGCGTGTAGCTGACACATACACTTGGCGTAGTTCGTAATGACAGAAGCTCGGCCATTTGCTCTCCGTCACGTGACCTCGATGTCGGTTTCAGTAACGTGGCAGAGGGAGCGGCGGTGCACCGTCTTTACGTATGCAAGTCTAAAAAGGCGGCCACGGCTTTAGGATCACGGATTTACCTCAACCTTTGTACACCTGCAGTAGGCCATCAAAACAACATAAAGTGCAAGTAGCAAGGTGCAATACTCTGGCATGTCCGAGAAAATCGCGAGAGAAGTGGTCACAGTATTTAAATTATATGGCATTTAAGAGGTAATATAATGAAAAAAATACACGTGCGTTTTCATGAACTTGTAGTGCATTTCATATGTTATTTCACTATTTACTATTTTAATTAAATTTTCAAGGACGAATGACATGCTTGGAAAGCCCAAGTCAAACCTCGACAAGTATTGATGCGAATGATGATATTCAATAATACAGGAAATCACAATGTGACGGACCACAAGAGTAATGCGCAAGTACTCATCGGCTATAATTTAAAAAAAAAAGATTAAAAATTAACATGGAGGGAATCAAATGTACAAATGTGTGTGAAATCTTATCGAACTTAACTGCTAAGGTCATCAGTCCCTAAGCTTACACACTACTTAACCTAAATTATCCTAAGGACACACACACACACACACACACACACACACACACACACACACACATGCCAGAGGGAGGTCTCGAACCTCCGCCGGGACCAGCCGCACAGTCCATGACTGCAGCGCCGAAGACTGCTCGGTTAATCAAGCGCGGCGAGCGGGAATCGAGCCGTCGCAACACACACCTCGGACTCTAATCACCTTTCCTTTTTTAATCTCATTTTGTTCGTTGCATTTGTTCGGAGCGGACGTCCCAGACACCCTTTCAATTTCATCATTCATCAATGATTCATTCATTAATTCAGTTTTTATTTATTTTTTATTACAGGGGGCAGAAAACCCTCTGACCGAACACTCTGGCCGCGCGAGGTAGCCACGCGGACCGAGGTGCCTAGTCACGCTTCGCTCCCCCACCCCCCCGTCGGAGATCAGAGTCCTTCCTTCCCCAGGCATGGGTGAGTGAGTTGTTCTTAGCGTAAGTTAGTTTAAGTTAGATTAAGTAGTGTGTAAGCCTAGGGACCGAAGACCTCAGCAGTTTGGTCCCATAGGATCTTACCACAAGTTTCCAAATTTCTTTCCGAACACTCTAAGCTACCGTGAATGCAACCAATTGAGCACCATGAACTCCAACGTCTGGCACCTTCGCACGTAGTGATCAGTCACATACTAAACGCGTAAAACTTCTGTTGCGATTTTCTGGGCATTGCCAAAGTAGTGCATCTTACTACTTCTAATCTACAACCATACTCCGCATGCCACCTGACGGTGTGTGGAGGAGGGTACCTTGAGTACCTATATCGGTTCTCTCTTCTATTCCAGTCTCGTATTGTTCGTGGAAAGAAAGATTGTCGGTATGCCTCTGTGTGGGCTCTAATCTCTCTGATTTTATCCTCATGGTCTCTTCGCGAAATATACGTAGGAGGGAGCAATATACTGCTTGACTCCTCGGTGAAGGTATGTTCTCGAAACTTCAACAAAAGCCCGTACCGAGCTACTGAGCGTCTCTCTTGCAGAGTCCTCCACTGGAGTCTCTATATCGTCTCCGTAATGCTTTCGCGATTACTAAATGATTCTGTAACGAAGCGCGCTGTTCTCCGTTGGATTTTCTCTATCTCTTCTATCAACCCTATCTGGTACGGATCCCACACCGGTGAGCAGTATTCAAGCAGTGGGCGAACAAGTGACCTGTAACCAACTTCCTTTGTTTTCGGATTGCATTTCCTTAGGATTCTTCCGATGAATCTCTGTCTGGCATCTGATTTACCGACGATCAACTTTATATGATCATTCCATTTTAAATCACTCCTAATGCCTACTCCCAGATAATTTATGGAGTTAAATGCTTGCAGTTGCTGACCTGCTATGTTACAGCTAAATGATAAAGGATCTATCTTTTTATGTATTTGTAGCACATTATACTTGTCTACATTGAGATTCAATTGCCATGCGTCAATTCGTTGCAGATCCTCCTGCATTTCTGTACAATTTTCCATTGTTACATCCTCTAGATATACTACAGCATCATCCGCAAAAAGCCTCAGTGAACTTCCGATGTTATCCACAAGGTCATTTATATATATTGTGAATAGCAACGGTCCTATGACACTCCCCTGCGCCACACCTGAAATTACTCTTACTTCGGAAGACTTCTCTCCACTGAGAAGGACATGCTGCGTTCTGTTATCTAGGAACTCTTCAATCGAATCACAGGATTGTTCTGATAGTCCATATGCTCTTACTTTGTTCATTAAACGACTGTGGGGAACTGTATCAAACGCCTTATGGAAGTCAAGAAACACGGCTTCTACCTGGGAACCCGTGTCTATGGCCCTCTGACTCTCGTGGGCTTCACACGATCGTCTTTTTCGAAACGCATGCTGATTCCTACAGGGTAGATTTCTAGTCTCCAGAAAAGTCATTATACTCGAACATAATACGTGTTCGAAAATTCTACAAATTATGGACGTTAGATATATAGGCCTATAGTACTTGCACATTATATTGTTTTAAAGGCCTACCGTAGATGTACAAAGTTTGAAAAACTCTGTGCTCTCAACATCGTGGCGTCCCCTTGTCAGTTCCACGTTTAAAATTAGGTCGACCAACACCGTTTTGTTACAACCCAATGGCATCGTCTAGCCGACCAGGCAGAGGTTAATCTAGTTTTCTGCTGACTGAAAGGCGCGAGAGCTATTGCTAGGCTCCCGTCGAAGTTTCGCACGCGCGTAACTCAATAACAAGTAAGTGAATCGATCGCCGTGCGCTCGGGAAGGCCGTCTTAAGAGTGCGCGGCAGGTGGAGAGAACGTAGCACGCACTGGGTGAAGCGTGCAGGTGGTACAGCATAACACGCAATATTTACGCATTCTGAAGATGCGCTCGACGGCCGAAACACGCAGAACAGGCACGACAACAAGGCGTGCTCTGAGCACGTAACAGGCCAACTAAATAAGCACCTTTGGTTCCGTTGTTTTTGTTGCCGCTGCTGCTGCCATTGCTGTCGCTGTCGTTGTTGAGGTCTTCATCCCAACGACGTTTAATGCAGCTCACCATGCTGCCCTACATTATTGTATTGTATTGTGTGTTAAACGGGGGCCTAGAAACGACGGAGAGGCTCCGTCGCCGCCGCAGCCGCAGTGGTCCACAACCCCACGACGACTACCGCAGTCCACTTCACCCCTCCGCCGCCCCACACCGAATCCAGGGTTATTGTGCGGTTCGGCCCCCGGTGGACCTCCCAGGGAACGTCTCACACCAGACGAGTGTAATACTCTATGTTTGCGTGGTAGAGTAATGGTGGTGTACGCGTACTTAGAGAACTAGTTTGCGCAGCAATCGACGACGTAGTGTAACTGAGGCGGAATAAAGGGAACCAGCCCTCATTCCCCGGGGCAGGTGGAAAACCGCCTAAAAACCATCCACAGAGCGGCCGGCTCACCGGACCTCGACACAAGTTCGCCGGGCGGATTCGTGCAAGGGGCCAGGCGCTCCTTCGCACTCCGGAAAGTCGTGCGATAGACCGCACGGCTAACCGGGCGAGCTTACCCTGCATCATTAGTTTCATTCCTTACCCCTATCTGTCTGTGTTCCACGAAAAATATCTGAACAACATTGCTAACGTCGCCGATAAGCGCTGTGTGCGTGTTGTTTGGAAACAAATTTTTTCGATTCAGTCGCGATATTAGCTGTTCAGAACTGTAATGACAATTTAGTGTTCGAATGGTGGGCTCCATGTGGTTCCCAAGTCGTGCAGCGACCGTAAACGATAAAATTATCAAATATGCAACAACCAGTCGCAAAATCATGTTTTATTTATTCACTTTTGCAAATAGAGTTCAACTGATTAACAGCCATCATCGGTGCTTTCAACCACTATGTGCCCTGAGTAGTAATACTGTCTTAAGCAGAGGTCCAACATCAGTTGACATCGATTTGCAAAAGTGAATAAATAAAATATGATTTTGCGACTGGTTGCTGCATATTTGGTAATTTACTGTCGCCCCCAAGCTTGCATTTAGTACAGCTGGCTTCTGTCTCGGGTCTGTTTTTCCGGTGATGATGACACACAGCTGTATCGATAGGTTTACTGAAGAAGAGATGGCCGATATGTAGTTCTTCTGTTGGTTCACTGAATCCAGTGGAAGACCGACACAACTACGCTGTCTGGGCCACAACACCCGGCGCACACTAATTTTGTATTACTTCGTGTGTTACAAGCTGCTTCTCTGTTTTGAAGCTTCATTCACAGAAAAAAGGTTTCTGGAGTAACAAGCCCAATAAATATCCCAAGATGCTACTCCAGGCGGGTGTAAAATGAATGTGACCAGCGGAAAATAATAAACGCTAAAATGATGATCTGGCCCTGTCTGACTAGCCCCTGAAGCAGATCTTTGGACCTCTTAATTCTATAAATTACAATCTAAACATAAATGAATGATGAAGGCAACTAATACTACTAAATGATAAAAGTTGTTCCAGCTTATATATTTATTGTAGATTTAAAAAAACCATTATATTACAAAGCTTACATTTCCTAAGTAAAAATAGAAATCAATTGCCCAACTCTGCCCCTTATTGTTAATGCGCGGTCTAATATCACTAACGCAAAATGACTGACATCATCTACGTACCAAACACTAGAAGACACTACTTTCAAAGATGATCTGCGGTGGTGTGGGACCGCAGTGGAAATAAACTAACGTGATCACAGCTGTTAAGCTTTATAGCCCTAATAACCCGAAGCAATTTGCGATATCACCGTATGTACTGCGTCCGGTGCGTCGAAGTGATGGTTCTAGTACTCATCTGCGACGATGGAAGAACTCCACCTACAAAATAAAGCTCTTTCAAACACTAGGACGGCAGAAGGCGGTCCTCTGACTAATACACCCTAATACTGTCTTCTCCTCTCTGTGTTCTATAGACGAGAAACGTGAATTCCCAGCAACAAGGACGGAGTTCAGATAACGTCTCAACCGAAGTATAGGCAGAACAAGTGCTCTCAATTACTGAACGCTGAGTGCTGAACGAAGACTTCCAACCCGGAGGTGAAGTCCAGAATCGTATAGGTTCGCAACAGTACAGTGTCTAACTGTTGTAGCTATAAACTCTCCTGAGACCAAAGACAGCAAGTCCGTCTGTACCAACAAAGCTGATACCGAGCGACCGTCACACACGGGCGCTCACAACAGAAGACCTCGTCTCTCCACCGCTGGCTTCCCAGCAAGGCTCGGCTCCCCACCATCGTAATTCCGAAAACTAATCATATTCCCGAAACCACGGTATATTCTCCCTCTCTACAGATTCTTCCGAACCGACCAACCATATTTTAGTCTTCTGTCGTCCAGCGCTGAAAGTTTGCGAGGAAAAACCTATACTCGTACAATAGTACGCTTCTGAGTAAAAATCCTTGGAAATAACCCAGCCTGCGTGGTTTCCGAGGTGCCGCTTCTTCGTTCCTCTCACCTACGTCCAAGATTTCCGTAGTTTCCTAAGTATAATCCTTCTGGTTCAGCTAAAAAAAACGGCCGGTCGCGACTCTATTGTGCTACCGAGCTCAGGTGTCCCAACGTCCGTCTGGCTACTTCCTGTGTTTAAGCAGGACCAACACACCTGTGTGGGCCTTCCACCCAGGGCTTCAGTTCCGCCAGCGGCTTCATTTCCACTGGCGTTCCAACCTCTACTAGTATAGGCAATCATTCATTACGCCGTTTTTGTAACAATGACACTCCGTCACCTTTCATGCTATAAGCGTTACAAATTAATTACAAGACGTATGTGACAATGTCAGTCTCCTTTATATATTCATATATACGATGTACAACCTATCACATGATACCTAATTGTGGTTGTAGATCACGGCAAAGTACGTGGATGAGTGCTTGTAAGGTGGGAAATTATAGCCATCTTACAATGTTAATTGTATTATCACTCTGTAACCAGCCAACGGTGACTGCGGGTCCATTCACTCCCTTGTCGATCAGTCCGGTGTGGCAGTTGAAGACAGCAAAACGAAAGTCGAAGTTTTAAATTTCACGTTCAAGAAATAGTTCGAACAGGAGAATCGCACAAACATACCTTCATTTGACCATCGAACAGACTCTGGTAGCCGGCCGGAGTGGCCGAGCGTTTCTAGGCGCTACAGTCAGGAACCGCGCGACTGCTCCGGTCGCAGGTTCGGATCCTGCCTCGGGCATGGGTGTTGGTGATGTCGTTAGGTTAGTTAGGTTTAAGTTCTAGGGGACTGATGACCACAGCAGTTAAGTCTCATAGTGCTCAGAGCCATTTGCACCATTTTTTTGAGACTCTGGTATTGTGGACATAGTAATAAGCATACCTGGAGTAGAGAAACAACTGAAAGATTTGAAAATAAATCTGCAGGTCTGGATGGAATCCCAGTTCGATTTTACAAAGAGTACTCTACAAAATTGACCACTTATGTACCCTACATTTATTTTCAGTCTCTTGCCTAGCACAAACTCCCAAGCGACTGCAAAAAAAGCGCGAGTGACTCCAGTATATAAGAAGGGTAAAAGAACGGATCCGCAAAATTACAGGCCAATATCCCTAACTTTTGTTAGCTGCAGAATCCTTGAACATATTCTCAGTTCGAATATAATAAACTTTCTTGAGGTTGAGAAGCTTATGTCCACGAATCGGCACGGTTTTAGAAAGTGTCGCTCGTGCCAAACTCAGCTTGCCCTTTTCTCACGTGATATACTGAGAACTATGGATGAAGGATAACAGGCAGACTCCATATTTCTAGGTTTCCAGAAGGCTTCTGAAACGGTGCTCCACTGCAGGCAGTTAACGAAAGTACGAGAATACGGAATAAGTTCACAGATATGTGAGTCGCTCGAAGACTTCTTAAATAATAGAACCTAGTGTGTTGTCATCGACGGCGAGTGTTCATCAGAGAGAATAGTATCGCTAGGACAGGGTACGCAGCAATCTCTGCTGTTTGCTTACGACGCTGTGGTGTCCGGTAAGGAGTGGAACTTGAGTGACTGTAGGAGGGAACAAGAAGACTCTGACGAAATTTGTAGTTAGTGTGATGCACAGCAGCTAGCTCTAAATGTAAGACAATGTAAGTTGTTGTGGATGAGTAGGAAAAAATAACCCTTAACGTTCGTATAGAGTATTATTGGTGTCGTGCTTGACAGAGTAAAGTCGTTTAAATATCTGGGCATAACGTTGCAAAGTGATATGAAATGGAACAAGCATGTGGCAATATCATCCGGAATTGTGCTAAACGCATTCTCTGAAAATTATTTCGAGCATTTCGTTCATGAGCCCACGCTAATAGTAAACGGTTGTGAAAACACACTTGACCTCTTAGCAATAAATAATCCTGAGTTAATACGAGCATCAAAACCGATTCAGGGATTAGTGAACACAGGGTTGTCGTAGCGAGATTGAATATTGTAATCCCAAAATCCTCGAAAAATAAGCGAAAAATATACCTATTCAGAAAAGCAGATAAAAATTCACTTGACGCCTTCCTGAGATACAATCTTCACTCATTGCAAATTAATAACATAAGTGTAGACTATATGTGGCTTAAATTCAAAGAAATAGTACCGGCAGCAATTGTCAGGTTTATACCAAATAAACCAACAAACGACGGAGCTGATCCTCCTTGGTACACAAAAAGGGTTAGAAAACTGTTGCAGAAACAACGAAACAAACATGCCAAATTTAAACAGACGCAAAATCCACAAGATTGGCGATCTTTTACAGAAGCTCCAAATTTGGACTTCAATGCGAATGCCTATAACAGTTTCCACAACGAAACTTTGTCTCGTAACCTGGCAGAAAATCCAGAGAGATTGTGGTCGATTGTGAAATATGTTAGCGGCAAGAAACAATCAATGCTTTCTCTGCGCGATAGCAATGGAGATACTGTCGAAGACAGTGCTGCCAAAGCAGAGTTACTGAGCACAGCCTTCCGAAATGCCTTCACAAAAAAAGACGAAGTAAATATTCCAGAATTCGAATCGAAAACAGCTGCCAACATGAGTAACGTATAAGTAAATATCCTCGGAGTAGTGAATCAACTTAAATCACTTAATAAAAGCAAGTCTTCTGGTCCAGACTGTATACCAATTAGGTTCCTTTCGGAATATGCTGATGCATTAGCTCCACACTTAACAATCAAATACAACCGTTCGCTCGACGAAAGATCCGTACCGAAAGACTGGAAAGTTGCATAGATCACACCAACATTCAAGAAAGGTAGAAGGAGTAATCCACTAAATTAGAGGCCCATATCGCTGACGTCGATACGCAGCAGGATTTTAGAACATATATTGCGTTCGAACCTCGAAGGAAACGGTCTACTGACACACAGTCAACGTGGGTTTAGAAAACATCGTTCCTGTGAAACACAACTACCTCTTTATTCACATGAAGTTTTGAGTGCTATTGACAAGGGATTTCAGATCCATTCCGTATTTCTGGATTTCTGGAAAGCTTTTGACACTCAACCACACAAGCGGCTCGTAGTAAAATTGCGGGTTTATGGAATATCGTCTCAGTTATGTGACTGAATTTGTGATTCCCTGTCAAGGTGGTCACAGTTCGTAGTAACTGACGAAAAGTCATCGAGTAAAACAGAAGTGATTTCTGGCGTTCCACAATGTAGTCTTATAGGCCCTTTGCTGTTCTTTATCTATATAAACGAATTGGGAGACAATATGGGCAGCTGTCTTCGGTTGTTTGCAGTTGACGCTGTCGTTTATCGGCCAATAAAGTCATCAAAAGATCAATACAAACTGCAAAACGATTTAGAAAAGATATCTGAATGGTGCGAAAAGTGGCAGTTGATCCTAAATAATGAAAAGTGTGAGGTCATCCACATGAGTGCTAAAAGGAACGCGTTAAACTTCGGTTACACGATAAATCAGTCTAATTTAAAAGCCGTAAATTCAACTAAATACCTAGATATTACATAGTACGCTGCACTTGTGCGACCTATTCTTGAGTACTAATCGTGTGTTTGGGATCCGTACTGTAGGGAAGCAGCATACTCACGCCTTATAAAATTCTCACCAGTCTTTCCATTGTGTGCCAGCCTAGTCCGCTGTAACTAGCTCTGACGTCATAAATATTGCGCAATACTTTAAAATGAAGTAAATAACCTGAAACGTTTCTAGCATGTCAGGAGTAATACAAAATCAGTATTTGTTGGATATCAGTTCAATAACTTTAACCATTTTCGAAATTTGGATGTTTTTCTGTAAAAATCATTGGCGCAACAGAAAAGAGCTAGAAACTTATAAATTTATATTTAGATTCCTTTTGCATAATAATTTAGTAGAAACAGTATTCTGGATCTAACAAATTAAAATTGTAGTTGAAATTCATGATTTTCTGGTTTTTATCTTAAAAATTAAGGAAGCAAGATAGATTAAGTAGGCGAATAAATAAAGCTAGGATGTTTAAATTTAAGTAGAAGGGAGATCCGCTACAATCATAAAAATGTGAGAAGTTTCAACAGAATAACTATAAAACTATAGCTATAGCGTATCTCCAAAGAGCAAGTTCAGAGCTCGTTTACTGTGTGTAGTGCAATTAAATTAAGTATCTCGCCCAAAATATCTGACTCAGCCACGTCACACTTTTATTATGATTACTTACTTGTGTGCTGATTTCACAATTAAATTGAAAGCTTCATCGGTCATCAGCAAAGGAAGCTATGATTCATTCGATAACTTAAAGTGGTGCATTACTAGCCCAGCGGCTAGTCGGGAGAGCAGATTTGATCAGGCGTTCTCTTAGCCGTCCGCACCGCGGCTTTATATGTAAGAACGCTGTGCGAGAAGAGGAAGGCCCCACTTCTCTCCAGACGCTGATTAGCGCAGTAATACGTTACTCGGGATACGCGTAACCATGAAATCGTTTTCGGGTGAAGTGTTAATTTTGGGATGACGTTAATGATCTATCTTTAGTTTGCGTATGTCGTATTTTCACGTGCCGCCGCAGTACAGACATTCTACCATTATTAGCGTGGCGTTTGATGAACATTATCATCAAATTATGGCGACCATTCACTTAAACATTTAATTTGAACAGTTATAGTTGCATCAGCGCATTAGACTCTGAACTGCTCTGGTAGTTGGATTGTGTGGATTCCTTTTGGTCTGTGACTTTCAGAATATAGTGAACATTTTAGAGAGAATGGTTTTTGATTATGAATCTGAGACAATCTAATTCCTCAGAGCTAAAAGCTGTAGCTATAAATGTATTTCTCAGATGAAGTGGGCACTAGGAATTCTAATTACAGGCTTCACATTTTGCTAATCACTTTCTGGTTGCCAATATTGTAGTTAGAGAGCCAGTGTTGAGAACGGCAAACAACAACATTAAATAAATAATAGGAACATTAACAATTATTCCACCCACCGCCCCACAGTATGAGTTCTGATTGGAGGAAGACATTGAATTCAGAGGAGGGCTGCTAGATTTGTTACCGCTAGGTTCGAACAACACGTGTTACGGAGATGCTTGGGGAACTTAAATGGTAATCCTTGGAGGGAAACTGACGTTCTTTTCGAGAAATATTAGTGAGAAATTTTAGAGCCGATTGGCGAACGATTCTACTGGCGCGAACGTACACTGTGCGTAAGGACCACTAAGATTAAGATACAACAAATTAGACCTCATACAGAGGTATACAGACGTTTTTCCTTTGCCCTATTTGCGAGTGAAACAGGAAAGGAAATGACAAGAAGTGGTGCGGGGTGCCCTCCGACTCACACCGTACGGTGGCTTGCAGAGTATCTGTGCAGGTGTAGATGTAGAAAAAAAAATCAGAAAACCTCCCTGAAAAACTTAGAAATTTTTTCAGCGAACTGGGGCTCAGTATGCGGAGGGCATTTTCAGGACAACCGTACAGACGTTTGCGATTTTGCGAGACAGGGATCGGATAGCTAGTGCCAAATGGTGAGATGAAAGATGTCGGCGATGAAATGTTCTTCAGTTTTTCTTACACAACCGTCGTTTCGACCGTCCTGCTGGGTGCTTCTTCAGGATCTTGTGGTGTTCCTGGTTAGTATGTCGAATGTTCAGCTAACGTGGAACAACAGAAGATGATTTCGACAGAGGGTCCAAAACATAAATGGTGAAAGAAGTAATCGAGGAGGATCATGTGGGTGCTTAACAACTTAGAGGACTTTACCTTCAGTGATCATGGGCATGAAAACTTTCAGACTTATACGAGGGGCGTTTGAAAAGTCTGTGCAAAAATAAAAAATACTTACGTGTTTGGGGTAAACCTTTTTTATTTTTCGACATAGTTTCCTTTTCGACTTATACACTTCGTCCAACGCTGTTCTAATTTGTTGATCCCTTCCGAATAATAGGAATTGTCCAAGTCTGCAAAATAGCTGTTAGTTTCTGCAATCACCACCTCGTTTCAATAAAATCTTTGTCCCGCCAGTCATTTCTTCAAATTGGGGAACAAATAGTAATCCGAGGGAGCCAAGTCTGGAGGAAAGGGGGGATGTGAAACGAGTTGGAATCCTATTTCCATTAATTTTGCGAACACAACGGCTGTGTGCTGGTGCATTGTCGTGACAGGAAAGGACATTTTTGCAGCCCAAACGCCGGCGTTTTTCTTGCAGCTCGGTTTTCCAACGGTCCAACAACGATGAAAAATATGCACCTGTATTAGTTTTACCCTTTTCCAGATAGTCGATGAGGATTACCCCCTTGTGTATCCCAAAAGACAGTCGCCATAAACGTTCTGGCCGAAGGAGTGACCTTCGCCTTTTTTGTTACAGATTCTCCCTTGGTAACCCATTATTTAGATTGTTGTTTGGTCTCAGGAGTATAGTAATGTATCCATGTTTCATCCACAGTGACGAAACGACGCGGGTTCTTCCTGAACAGCTGCAAACCATCCTTGCAACACTTCACACGATTCCGTTTTTGGTCAAGCGTGGGCAAACGCAGAACCCTTATTGCGGATAGCTTTCTCATGTCCAAATGTTTATGCAAAATATACGTACCCGTTCATTCGAGATACCCACAGCACTAGCAATCTCACGCACCTTAACTCTTCTGTCATCCATCACCATATCATTGATTTTGTCAATGGTTTCTGGAGTTAACAGCTTGAAAATTTAGCTACTTTTCGACATAATCACCATTTCTGTCGATGCATTTTTGTAGATGCTGTGGCAGTTTTTGCATGTCCATGTCATACCAGCTGGCCGCCATGCTCTTCAGGAAGTTACTAACCTCTGAAGCGCTTTCCGGCCAAATGTTCTTTTAACCAATGGAACAGCTGATAGCCACTGGGCACTCACTGAACAGCATGGCGGCGAGCTGGTATGACATGGGCATATACACTCCTGGAAATTGAAATAAGAACACCGTGAATTCATTGTCCCAGGAAGGGGAAACTTTATTGACACATTCCTGGGGTCAGATACATCACATGATCACACTGACAGAACCACAGGCACATAGACACAGGCAACAGAGCATGCACAATGTCGGCACTAGTACAGTGTATATCCACCTTTCGCAGCAATGCAGGCTGCTATTCTCCCATGGAGACGATCGTAGAGATGCTGGATGTAGTCCTGTGGAACGGCTTGCCATGCCATTTCCACCTGGCGCCTCAGTTGGACCAGCGTTCGTGCTGGACGTGCAGACCGCGTGAGACGACGCTTCATCCAGTCCCAAACATGCTCAATGGGGGACAGATCCGGAGATCTTGCTGGCTAGGGTAGTTGACTTACACCTTCTAGAGCACGTTGGGTGGCACGGGATACATGCGGACGTGCATTGTCCTGTTGGAACAGCAAGTTCCCTTGCCGGTCTAGGAATGGTAGAACGATGGGTTCGATGACGGTTTGGATGTACTGTGCACTATTCAGTGTACCCTCGACGATCACCAGTGGTGTACGGCCAGTGTAGGAGATCGCTCCCCACACCATGATGCCGGGTGTTGGCCCTGTGTGCCTCGGTCGCATGCAGTCCTGATTGTGGCGCTCACCTGCACGGCGCCAAACACGCATACGACCATCATTGGCACCAAGGCAGAAGCGACTCTCATCGCTGAAGACGACACGTCTCCATTCGTCCCTCCATTCACGCCTGTCGCGACACCACTGGAGGCGGGCTGCACGATGTTGGGGCGTGAGCGGAAGACGGCCTAACGGTATGCGGGACCGTAGCCCAGCTTCATGGAGACGGTTGCGAATGGTCCTCGCCGATACCCCAGGAGCAACAGTGTCCCTAATTTGCTGGGAAGTGGCGGTGCGGTCCCCTACGGCACTGCGTAGGATCCTACGGTCTTGGCGTGCATCCGTGCGTCGCTGCGGTCCGGTCCCAGGTCGACGGGCACGTGCACCTTCCGCCGACCACTGGCGACAACATCGATGTACTGTGGAGACCTCACGCCCCACGTGTTGAGCAATTCGGCGGTACGTCCACCCGGCCTCCCGCATGCCCACTATACGCCCTCGCTCAAAGTCCGTCAACTGCACATACGGTTCACGTCCACGCTGTCGCGGCATGCTACCAGTGTTCAAGACTACGATGGAGCTCCGTATGCCACGGCAAACTGGCTGACACTGACGGCGGCGGTGCACAAATGCTGCGCAGCTAGCGCCATTCGACGGCCAACACCGCGGTTCCTGGTGTGTCCGCTGTGCCGTGCGTGTGATCATTGCTTGTACAGCCCTCGCGCAGTGTCCGGAGCAAGTATGGTGGGTCTGACACACCGGTGTCAATGTGTTCTTTTTTCCATTTCCAGGAGTGTAATAACTGCCGCAGCGTCTACAAAAATGCAGCAACAGAAATGGTGATTATGTCGAAAAATAGCTAAACTCACAAGCTGCGACATCGTCGCGAAAAAACACAGTGACCCGTATATCCGTATATGTAATAAGTTTCCTTTAATTTACGTCTAAGGTCACAATCTTTTTTGTTTAACAGATTACCGGTTTCGGTCTTTAATGACCATCATCAGATCTGTTTCATAAAAACAAAGTCCTAATGCACTGCAGCCATAGTGGCTCCAGTACATTAGGACTTTGTTTTTATGAATCATCTGAGGATGGTCATTAAAGACCGAAACTGGTAATCTGTCAATCAAAAAGATTGTGACCATAGATGTAAATTAAAGGAAACTTATTACATATACAGATATACGGGTCACTGTGTCTTTTCGCGACGATGTCGTAGCTTGTGAGTTTAGCAGCCATAATGGCTGCAGTACATTAGGACTTTGTTTTTATGAAACAGATCTGATGATGGTCATTAAAGACCGAAACCGTTAATCTGTTAAACAAAAAAGATTGTGACCATAGACGTAAATTAAAGTAAACTAAATAGCTAAACGTTCAAGCTGTAAACTGATGTAAACCATTGTAGAAATAAACTGGTCTATGTACTTATAAAAAAACAGGAGACCTTAATTTTGGGATTACCCTCGTATAACCATCCTGTATATTATCCCAAGTACTAAATTTGAAAGGAATTACATAAAACTACTTGTATCGTAAACGATTAATACATATCCGTTCAATGTTTTTAGAAAGAATTCTCTCATAGAAGAATGGTAAGCATATTACATTTGTACTCGTGCATCTCTATATTATTGATCTGAATGTGAGATGTAACATTTTGACTGAACAATTTAAAATTACATCATGTTTATGAGTTACTGCAGTGTGTGTGTAATAAACCCAACCGGTTGCAACAAGGTTTTGCTTTAATCTGGTTTCGACGCCGAATATGGATGTTTTCACCAGAAAATCGAAACAGTTACCTAAAAAGATCACAAAACCATTTACATACAGAAAAACGAAGAATAAATGGTTATTACACCGAGCAGTTGTGTGAGGATGCTGTATTCATCTGTAGTAACAGATGAACAGATTTAAGAGCACAATGTTCTCGTCATATAAAATACTTCAAGAAAAGATAATATTTAAACCATATAAAATTAGACACTGGAACTGAGTGTTGATAATTGTCAGTAAAATTAGGAGCTAATGGCTTAGTATTGATTCATGGAATCAATACTAGAAATAAGAATAATCTTCACAAGGATTTAAAGTCACTTAGTCTTGTACAAAAAGGTGTGCATTATTCAGGAACACACATTTTCAATAACTTGCCAGCAGCCATAAAAATCTTAACAACCAATGAAATTCAGTTTAAGAGAAGCCTAAAGGATTTATTGGTGGCCAACTCCTTCTACTCCATTGATGAATTTCTTAGTAAAACCAACTGATTTGTATATAAGTACAACATAACTTCTGCACAATTTCAGTGCAGTAATGTGTTCATTGAAAATTTGTGTGTGTGTGTGTGTGTGTGTGTGTGTGTGTGTGTGTGTGTGTGTGTGTGTTAGTATAATCTAACTTCTGCACCATTTCAGTGCAGTAATGTGTTCATTGTAAATAAGTATTACAGTAGTTGTATTACCTTATAAATAAATAAAAAACTTTTTTATTTTAAATTCAGTGCATTAGTATTTGTAAAATTACTCTTAGTGTTCATTAGAAAATGACGATCATTCCACTTGGGACCTGTGGAATGGTACATTAGCTTATTTGTTTTAATTGTAAATATTTGTCATGTATTGTTGTTTTTCTGACATGTTCCACATCCTGGAGGACCTCCTCACTACGGATCAATTGGAATGAAAGTAAATCTAATCTAATCTAAACTATACGACGCAAAGTGCTCTAAGAGGAAACAGCCACTGGAGGTTGCTTCGGATTAATAAGAGGCTCACTGGTATGAATTGCCACGACGTGGACACGAAACAAGTCGTCCGATCTATTTAACAATTGAGGAAATCAGCTGTTTACATTACAAAAGTATTGAATCGTCATCTTTTCTGTTTTCCGTCTTTCCTTAGTTGCTTCAAAATTCGTGGAGGTATATTCCGTCCAAGCAACTAATTGAAGGCAGTTTGTTTATTGCCATACGCGTTTCGCTTCTTTTATTTCTGCAGCATCTTCAATGGCCTGCAATACATGTTTCTTTTTATACATATAATAAATACATTATGTCGTTGCCACAATATGTTACTATTTTACACTTTCTCATGTTTTTTTTTAGGTTAGAATCAACGTTTGTAGCACAAATTTAGTGATGTGAAATTATCGTTCGGTGTTACTATTTCCAGTGCTGTTAACCCATTTGAGTGATCCTGGAGATGTCTTTTCCGGCGGTCTTTCACCCATATTTGATTCAACACATCGTGTACATCATTTGCTCTTTACATTTTGTGTTTAACATGTGTCCGTTTTCGGTGTGTAGTGTTGCAAACTGTCGCTTTGCGTTTATCTATCGTATTTTGTTCGTGTTGTGTCTGTGGTTTGATATTTTCATTTGTGTGTGTGTGTGTGTGTGTGTGTGTGTGTGTGTGTGTTTGTTTTTGTTTTTAACGGGTATTTCACTGAAGACGCTTCACAAATAAAAGAAGCGAAACGGATTTGCATGTACACGTTGACTCACAAGTCAGTAGCGAGTATTATCCAAACTGAAATTTATACGGGTCAATACAACACCAGTTATTCTATACATTTTGCATAAAAACGATTACAATTTATTTTAGAGTCTAGTCTGAGGAAAAAGACGAGTCAGTTACAGGCGGGCGTTTCTAAGTAACGGCTTTATACCATTGAAGAAATTTTTACTACGTAGCTGCAACCGTCATTCTAATTCTTAAAGGATATTAAGTCTAAGCCTTTCTTTTCTGTGTGCAGCATACTGACGTCATGAACTTCTTTAAGCTTATGGCCCATAGTTAATAAATGATCAACAAAGGAGAAGTAACTTTTTTTTTCCCTAACACACGTTCTTTACAGCTAACAGCAATTGCTCGTCGTGCTTGTCCTATATAATAGGCTGGACAAGTGTCGTAGCTTATTTTATAGACACCTAAGTTTTGTAAGAAACAATGCACTGGTTTGAAAATATGAAAAACATTGTTTTTAAGCTATTATTAGTAGAAAATACTGTTTTACAGTCTAGTTTGTTTTGGAGGAGACGGTGAATCCTGTACGATACAGGCCCTAAAAACGATATTATTTCCCTGCGTTCAACCAGCTATTCACTAGAAATGTTTTTGCCAATATAGCAGTAACGTTAGGTTGACACTGAAAACTAGAGAGTCTGAAAATTAAAAAAAATAAAAGAAGCAGAAAAGACTGCACGGTGGAGAGAATATTACAACAAAAATAGTCGGGAAAAAATGCAAAATTAAAACTTCAGCAAGTCGAGAGATGAAAATATCTTTTTTTAATATATGTATACAATATTTTATATCGCGGCAGTACCTGCCATTTAGTACGATCACCGAAAATCATTGCTAAAATTTAGTGAGAATATGGCAATAAATATAAAGTCTATATCTCCAGGTACTGGGAAGGGACAACTGCCCCTTTGCAAACGCATAGAATAGCGTCCCTGATTTACAAATTTAGTGTGTTTAGAAACTCTGTAGTTGCAGTACCTTTTGGTCGCGGTGACCAGTTTAGGCAGCAGAAGCTGAGACTTAATACCCAATGGCCGTACCGCGGACGAAGTCTCACAACAGAGACAGGCGGTGACCGCGGTGGACCGGCCTTCCGAACCGACGCCCGCGAACTCTGCCCAGAACTTGGCGACCGCGAGCGCAGAGCTGTCTGGCGGCGGAGGGCGGAAACGCACTGGGAGGCGGCTGCGAGCTCACCGCCTCTTATACCGAGTCGGGGATCGATCCCGGGCCTGCGCGACCAGCGGAACTTTACTGGTCGAGCTGAGGTCAGCCGCACGTGTTCCGCGCTGGCGTGACAGTAGCGCTGCCCGACCCACCGTGTAGTGAGAAAGCTGAGACCACCTACACCTACGTACTTAACTAAGCAAGCAACTATACGGCGAATCGAGGAGCGTACTCCTTCCAATGCAAGTCACTCCCTTTTCACGATCCGCTAGCAAGTGAAGCAAATAAAGTGAGACAACAATGGCCGCCAGTATCCCCATGTTTTTCTTCTTATTATTCATTTTATTCGCCTCACATGGGGTTGAGGGTGGTAGGAGGGAGAGAGACCGCAACCCTGTTGCTTCTCTTCAGCCAAGTGGCGTTGAATTTGTAAATACAGCATTTCCTTTTACTATCAAAACATTAAAATAACAGTTTTAAAAGAAATAAAGACTTAGTATAAAACACAAAAGTGATGGTGTGGCTGGTGCTAAAACAATTTTATTTCTTCAAACTATTTTTGTCGGGATCCACAGCCTGTACGTGTTTTACGAACGAAAATATGGCCCAAATATAAGACAGTCTGTTCATTATCGTGCAATTGGCCAATTTCAACAGTGGCTCATTCTCAAGCATCTGTAAAACGTTCAAAAATTGTGACATTTCTTTATACACGATATGATCAAAAGTGTGCGGACACCTGGTTGAAAATAACTTACAAGTTCCCTCCATTGGTACTGCCGGAATTCAATATGGTGTTGGCCAACCCTTAGCCTTGATGACAGTTTACACTCTCGCAGGCATACGTTCAATTAGGGGCTGGAAGGTTTCTTGGGGAATGGCAGCCCCATTCTTCACGGAATGCTGCAATGAGGAGAGGTATCGATACCGGCCGGTGAGACCTGGCACGAAGTCGGCTTCCAAAACATCCCACAGGTGTTCTATAAGATTCAGGTCAGGACTCTGTGCAGGCCAGTCCATTACATGGATGTCACTGTCGTGTAACCACTCCGCCACAGGCCGTGCATTATGAACAGGTGCTCGATCGTGTCGAAAGATACAATCGCCATCCCCGAATTGTTCAACAGTGGGAAGCAAGAAGGTGCTTAAAACACCAGTGTAGGCCTGTGCTCTGATAGTGGCACGCAAAACAAGGGTGCAAGCCCCCTTCATGAAAAAGACCACCAAACCACACCACCACCACCTCCGGATTTTACTGTTGGCATTACACACGTTAGGGCAACGGCCTTGCCGCAGTGGATACACTGGTTCCCGTGAGATCACCGAAGTTAAGCGCTGTCGGGCGTGGCCGGCACTTGGATGGGTGACCATCCGGACCGCCATGTGCTGTTGCTATTTTTCGGGGTGCACTCAGCCTCGTGATGCCAATTGAGGAGCTACTCGACCGAATGGTAGCGGCTCCGGTCACAGAAAACCATCGTAATGACCGGGAGAGCGGTGTGCTGACCCACGCCCCTCGTATCCGCATCCTCACCTGAGAATGACACGGCGGGCGGATGGTCCCGATGGGCTACTTGTGGCCTGAAGACGGAGTGCAAATTACAGACGTTGGCAGAAGACGTTCACTAGGTATTCGCCATACCCACACCCTGCCATCGAATCGCCACAGTGTGTACCGTGATTCGTCACGCCACACAACGTTTTTCCACTGTTCAAGCGGCCAATGATACGCTACTTAGACAAAGCGAGGCGTCGTTTGGCATTTACCGGAGTGATGTGTGGCTTAAGAGCAGCCGCTCGAGCATGAAACCCAAGTTTTGTCATCTCCCGCCTAACTGTCATAGTAACTTGCAGTGGATCCTGATGCAGTTTGGAATTCCTGTGGCATGCATGCTCTGGATAGATGTCTGATTATTGTACGTTACGACCCTCTTCAACTGTCGGCGGTGTCTGTCAGTCAACAGACGAGGTCGGCCTGTGTGCTTTTGTGCTTGTACGTGTCCCTTCACGTTTCCACTTCACTATCACATAGGAAACTGTGGACCTAGGGATGTTCATGAGTGTGGAAATCTCACTTACAGACGAGTGATAACAAGTGACACCCAATTACCTGACCACGTTCGAAGTCCGTCAGTTCTGCGGAGCGCCTCATTCTGCTCTCTCACGATGTCTAATGACTACTGAGGTCGCTGATATGGAGTACCTTGCAGTAGGTGGCAGCACAATGCACTTAATATGAAAAACGTATGTTTTTGGGGGTGTTACTTTTGATCACATGGTGTATATCAGTTGTCTTCTTCAGATGTTTATTAATTTTCAGGTCTTTGCGAATAGTGAATAGTGAATCTAAGAGTATAGGCACAGACTTTTGTTAATACTGTAATCTTATTTTACCTGTGCTATTTTTATCTGGAATTATAAGACTCACTATTCGTCAAACGTTCATTTGCTTCATAATATTATAACTTCTGTAAGATTGTGTCGTTATTTTACTATTTCAACTTAGCTATCTCGTTTCGCCTGGAATTATAACACCACTTATCTTCCAGCACTATAGCACCATATAAGAGATGTATGGAATTAGAATATTTTATGTATGTATGATGTAGTATAAATTAGTGTTTTATGTGTAAGTGTTGATGTTGGTTTAAAATATTCTGTTTCTCCTGTTAATAATTTACTAATGGGGATTTTAGTTTTTAGTCTGACTAATATGCTGCTTGAGGAAGTCTGGCATATTTTTAGTGGTATTAACATGATAATCTTCCCCCATGAACCATGGACCTTGCCGTTGGTGGGGAGGCTTGCGTGCCTCAGCTATACAGATGGCCGTACCGTAGGTGCAACCACAACGGAGGGGTATCTGTTGAGAGGCCAGACAAACATGTGGTTCCTGAAGAGGGGCAGCAGCCTTTTCAGTAGTTGCAGGGGCAACAGTCTGGATGATTGACTGATCTGGCCTTGTAACATTAACCAAAACGCCCTTGCTGTGCTGGTACTGCGAACGGCTGAAAGCAAGGGGAAACTACAGCCGTAATTTTTCCCGAGGACATGCAGCTTTACTGTATGATTAAATGATGATGGCGTCCTCTTGGGTAAAATATTCCGGAGGTAAAATAGTCCCCCATTCGGATCTCCGGGCGGGGACTACTCAAGAGGACGTCGTTATCAGGAGAAAGAAAACTGGCATTCTACGGATCGGAGCATGGAATGTCAGATCCCTTAATCGGGCAGGTAGGTTAGAAAATTTAAAAAGGGAAATGGATAGGTTAAAGTTAGATATAGTGGGAATTAGTGAAGTTCGGTGGCAGGAGGAACAAGACTTTTAGTCAGGTGATTACAGGGTTATAAATACAAAATCAAATAGGGGTAATGCAGGAGTAAGTTTAATAACGAATAGGAAAATAGGAATGCGGGTTAGCTACTACAAACAGCATAGTGAACGCATTATTGTGGCCAAGATAGACACAAAGCCCATGCCTACTACAGTAGTACAGTAGTACAAGTTTATATGCCAACTAGCTGATGATGAAGAAATTGATGAAATGTATGACGAGATAAAAGAAATTATTCAGGTAGTGAAAGGAGACGAAAATTTAATAGTCATGGGTGACTGGAATTCGTCAGTAGGAAAAGGGAGAGAAGGAAACATAGTAGGTGAATATGGATTGGGGGGAAGAAATGAAAGAGGAAGCCGCCTTGTAGAATTTTGCACAGAGCATAACTTAATCATAGCTAACACTTGGTTCAAGAATCATAAAAGAAGGTTGTATACCTGGAAGAATCCTGGAGATACTAATAGGTATCAGATAGATTATATAATGGTAAGACAGAGATTTAGGAACCAGGTCTTAAATTGTAAGACATTTCCAGGGGCAGATGTGGATTCTGACCACAATCTATTGGTTATGAACTGCAGATTGAAACTGAAGAAACTGCAAAAAGGTGGGAATTTAAGGAGATGGGACCTGGATAAACTGAAAGAACCAGAGGTTGTAGAGACTTTCAGGGAGAGCATAAGGGAACAATTGACAGGAATGGGGGAAAGAAATACAATAGAAGAAGAATGGGTAGCTCTGAGGGATGAAGTAGTGAAGGCAGCAGAGGATCAAGTAGGTAAAAAGACGAGGGCTAATAGGAATCCTTGGGTAACAGAAGAAATATTGAATTTAATTGATGAAAGGAGAAAATATAAAAATGCAGTAAATGAAGCAGGCAAAAGGGAATACAAACGTCTCAAAAATGAGATCGACAGAAAGTGCAAAATGGCTAAGCAGGGATGGCTAGAGGACAAATGTAAGGATGTAGAGGCTTGTCTCACTAGGGGTAAGATAGATACTGCCTACAGGAAAATTAAAGAGACCTTTGGAGAGAAGAAAACCACTTGTATGAATATCAAGAGCTCAGATGGCAACCCAGTTCTAAGCAAAGAAGGGAAGCCAGAAAGGTGGAAGGAGTATATAGAGGGTTTATACAAGGGCGATGTACTTGAGGACAATATTATGGAAATGGAAGAGGATGTAGATGAAGATGAAATGGGAGATAAGATATTGCGTGAAGAGTTTGACAGAGCACTGAAAGACCTGAGTCGAAACAAGGCCCCGGGAGTAGACAACATTCCATTAGAACTACTGATGGCCTTCGGAGAACCAGTCATGACAAAACTCTACCATCTGGTGAGCAAGATGTATGAGACAGGCGAAATACCCACAGACTTCAAGAAGAATATAATAATTCCAATCCCAAAGAAAGCAGGTGTTGACAGATGTGAAAATTACCGAACTATCAGTTTAATAAGTCACAGCTGCAAAATACTAATGCGAATTCTTTACAGACGAATGGAAAAACTGGTAGAAGCGGACCTCGGGGAAGATCAGTTTGGATTCCGTAGAAATGTTGGAACACGTGAGGCAATACTAACCTTACGACTTATCTTAGAAGAAAGATTAAGAAAAGGCAAACCTACGTTTCTAGCATTTGTAGACTTAGAGAAAGCTTTTGACAACGTTAAATGGAATACTCTCTTTCAAATTCTGAAGGTGGCAGGGGTAAAATACAGGGAGCGAAAGGCTATTTACAATTTGTACAGAAACCAGATGGCAGTTATAAGAGTCGAGGGGCATGAAAGGGAAGCAGTGGTTGGAAAAGGAGTGAGACAGGGTTGTAGCCTCTCCCCGATGTTATTCAATCTGTATATTGAGCAAGCAGTAAAGGAAACAAAAGAAAAATTCGGAGTAGGTATTAAAATTCATGGAGAAGAAGTAAAAACTTTGAGGTTCGCCGATGACATTGTAATTATGTCAGAGACAGCAAAGGACTTGGAAGAGCAGTTGAACGGAATGGACAGTGTCTTGAAAGGAGGATATAAGATGAACATCAACAAAAGCAAAACGAGGATAATGGAATGTATTCAAATTAAATCGGGTGATGCTGAGGGGATTAGATTAGGAAATGAGACACTTAAAGTAGTAAAGGAGTTTTGCTATTTAGGGAGTAAAATAACTGATGATGGTCGAAGTAAAGAGGATATAAAATGTAGACTGGCAATGGCAAGGAAAGCGTTTCTGAAGAAGAGAAATTTGTTAACATCGAGTATAGATTTAAGTGTCAGGAAGTCGTTTCTGAAAGTATTTGTATGGAGTGTAGCCATGTATGGAAGTGAAACATGGACGATAACCAGTTTGGACAAGAAGAGAATAGAAGCTTTCGAAATGTGGTGCTACAGAAGAATGCTGAAGATAAGGTGGGTAGATCACGTAACTAATGAGGAGGTATTGAATAGGATTGGGGAGAAGAGAAGTTTGTGGCACAACTTGACTAGAAGAAGGGATCGGTTGGTAGGACATGTTTTGAGGCATCAAGGGATCACAAATTTAGCATTGGAGGGCAGCGTGGAGGGTAAAAATCGTAGAGGGAGACCAAGAGATGAATACACTAAGCAGATTCAGAAGGATGTAGGTTGCAGTAGGTACTGGGAGATGAAGAAGCTTGCACAGGATAGAGTAGCATGGAGAGCTGCATCAAACCAGTCTCAGGACTGAAGACCACAACAACAACACAACAACAACATGATAATGTTAACATTTGTATGTATAACATGACATATGATGTATGATCCGTGAACCAGCTAGTACTATAATACTTGGAAAGCATGAGCTCTAAATGAGGTATTTTCTTCCGAACTGTACCTACTACTTCGATTTCGCATTAAGTTGTACAGTAGTTTATATGGCTCTTAAAGGCAATCCAAATTAGATCGCTTCTCCTTGACGTAACACCTGTTTATTTCAACATCTGTAGAGTAATATACTGTTGAAATAACTGTATTGATATGGTGTAATCAAACTATGGTTTTCCAGTTTTTTTAATAACAGTTTCTAAAACATAAAGTGGAAAAATGGGCTAGTACGCATATAATCAGTTACCGGTTCCAATACACCATATAGCGTATTTGTTACTACATCATAATTGTTTTATTTTATAGACTGACTGGCAACCTCATTAAAAGACCCGGCATAATCTTTTGTAGTTCAGAATTTGTTCTGTAATTTCCAACATGACATGTGACATGACATTTCATGTATGAATTTCGATTCTCTGCCTTTAATAAGACAGTACATGCGAGAATAACGAACATAATATGCCAGCGAATAGGGCGCCAGTAGCTCACTTGGGCCGGCCAGAGTGGCCGAGCGGTTCTAGGCGCTACAGTCTGGAACCGCGCGACCGCTACGGTCGCAGTTTCGAATCCTGCCTCTGGCATGGATGTGTGTGATGTCCTTACGTTAGTTAGGTGTAATTAGTTCTAAGTTCTAGGCGACTGATGACCTTAGAAGTCGCATAGTGCTCAGAGCCATTTGAACCATTTAGCTTACTTGATGTTATCAACCTTCCACAGATAGGATTCTAAACATTATCGGTCTTATCATAACAGCTGTTATTTGGCAACTTCGCCCGCATCTCGTGGTCGTGCGGTAGCGTTCTCGCTTCCCACGCTCGGGTTCCCGGGTTCGATTCCCGGCGGGGTCAGGGATTTTCTCTGCCTCGTGATGGCTGGGTGTTGTGTGCTGTCCTTAGGTTAGTTAGGTTTAAGTAGTTCTAAGTTCTAGGGGACTGATGACCATAGATGTTAAGTCCCATAGTGCTCAGAGCCATTAGAACCATTTTTTTTTTTTTTTTTTTTGGCAACTTCGTCTTTGTTTCGGCTGCCACATACGCAGAGTAATACAATGTACACCTGTCCAAGTGTACCAGCGATGTCTTACAATGTAAAATCAAGCGTGAAGCTTAAAATATTTAAGTAACGTGGCTATAAAGTATACGTATAAGCGAGAGCTTGTAGACAATTGATGTATAAACGAGTGTCACCATTTGTGAACGTATTACAAGTGCTTGAACGTGACCTCTCGTTGAAATTGACCAATTGCACTGATAATGAACACAATACAGCCTATTTGGACCATATTTTTATTCTCAAAAGGATTTTATTTACTTATTTTTCTCTCCCCCACCCCCACCCCCTCCGATGGGGCAATTAAGGGCCACGTGCCAATTTCAATTCCTTATTCGTTGTTAAATTTTCTTGCAGTACTCGTTAATCTGTTCACTATGTTTTTTCTTCCTTTCCTCTGACCTCTTCACACCAGTTATTTTCACTCTCCTGCCTTAGAATAGTTCCATATTCAGTCCTTCTTCCCAAAACACTTCTACTTTTTTCAGCTTTATATTATTCTTTACAGTCCTTTCTTACTTCGTGTATACAACGCGTTGTTGACTTCTTATTGCACAAGCTTGAACACAGGAAATGGCAAGACGGACGTCGTACCACATAAGCGCTGCAGCACAATAATTTCCAAGGATTTTTACTCAGAAGCGTACCATTGTACGAGTATAGGTTTTTCCTCACAAACTTTCCGCGCTGGACGACAAAAGACTAAAACATGGTTGGTCGGCGTTCGGAAGAATCTGTAGAGAGGGAGAATATACCGTGGTTTCGGGAATATGATTAGTTTTCGGAATTACGATGGTGGGGAGCCGAGCCTTGCTGGGAGGTCAGCGGTGGAGAGACGAGGTCTTCCGTTGTGAGCGCCCGTGTGTGACGGTCGCTCGGTATCAGCTTTGTCGGTGCAGACGGACTTGCTGTCTTTGCTCTCAGGAGAGTTTATAGTTAGAACAGTTAGGCACTGTACTGTTGCGAACCTATACGATTCTGGACTTCACCTCCGGGTTGGAAGTCTTCGTTCAGCACTCAGCGTTCAGTAATTGAGAGCACTTCTTCTGCCTATACTTCGGTTGAGACGTTATCTGAACTCCGTCCTTGTTGCTGGGAATTCACGTTTCTCGTCTGTAGAACACAGAGAGGAGAAGACAGTATTATAGTAGTCAGAGGACCGCCTTCTGTCGTCCCAGTGTTTGAAAAAGCTTTATTTTGTAGGTGGAGTTCTTCCATCGTCGCAGACGAGTACGAGAACCATCACTTCGACACACCGGACGCAGTACATACGGTGATATCACAAATTGCTTCGGGTTATTAGGGCTATAAAGCTTAACAGCTGTGATCACGTTAGTTTATTTCCACTGCGGTCCCACACCACCGTAGATCATCTTTTAAAGTAGTGTCTTCTAGTGTTTGGTACCTAGATGATGTCAGTCATTTCGCGTTAGTGATATTAGACCGCGCATTAACAATAAGGGGCAGAGTTGGGGAATTGATTTGTATTTTTACTTAGGAAATGTAAGCTTTGTAATGTAAAGGTTTTTTTAAATCTACAATAAATATATAAGCTGGAACAACTTTTATCATTTAGTAGTATTAGTTGCCTTCATCATTGATTTATGCTTAGATTGTAATTTATAGAATTAAGAGGTCCAAAGATCTGCTTCAGAGGGTAGTCAGACAGGGCCAAATCTTCTTTTAAGCGTTTATTATTTTCCCTTGCGCACATTCATTTTACACCCGCCTGGAGTAGCATCTTGGAAACATTATTGTGCCATTGTACTCCTTCCCCATTTACGTAATTTGAGTGATGCATTCGGCACTGACTTCATTTTTATACTAGATCGCATCGAACTGCGCTGGTGGTGAAGCACTTCGAATGAGAGGATATTCGGCGAATGAAATGACCTGCCCGTTCCGCCAACTCAGAACTCATCGAGCACATGTGGAATGCGCTGCGAAGACGCATTGCAGGCACGTCCAGATGCACCAGCGGCCAACCAGCATTTGTCAACAGCGTTGAGCGAGCTAGATTCAGACGATCGTTGCTTTCGGTACGCATGTCGATTCCTACAGAGATTTTCGGTCTCCAGAAATGTCATAACTCGCGTGCATAGCCGCGCGGTCTCAGGCGCCTTGCCACGGTTCGCTCGGTTGCCCCCACCGGAAGTTCGAGTTCTCCCTCGTGCATGGGCGTGTATGTTGTCCTTAGCGTTAAGTTGGTTTAAGTTAGATCAAGTAGTGTGTAAGCCTAGGGCCGATGACCTCATCAGTTTGCTCCCATAGAACTTACCACAAATTTCCATTTTCGCGAGCATAGAGCATGTTCCGAAATTCAGACCGACGTCAGAGATATATAGGCCTATTGTTATGTTCGCCTGTTCGACGACTCTTCTTGAGAATGGGAATGACCTGCGCTTTTTTCCAATCATCGGGAACACTTTGCTCCTCCAGAGACGTACGGAACACCCTCTTCTAAAAGGGGCTAGCTGCTTCGCATACTCTATGTAGAATTGAGTTGGTACCCCATCTGGTTCAGGGGCCTTCCTTCTATGGAGCGATTTCAGTTGCATTTCTATCCTATCTTCACTTATTTCGGTTCTGTCCTTTAGACATGAGTGCGACGTTTAAAGGACGAAATGCAGGGCGAACTTCCTTAGTGAAACCCTTACATGGCATTACTGTCACTGATTGTACGGCTGTGAATTGTTTACTGATGTAATGTAAAACCGAAACCTCTTAAGATTTTGGGTCAGATCGGTGAGGCTTGTGCGGCTCGCGTTCATGCTGTTTGTTCTTTGGCATTTTGTCACATCAAGTAGCGTCTTGTTTCTTCCTTACTTTCTGGCGTAACGAAGTTGCCGGCTTGCCTCCTTGAGTGGCAGCAGCAGCGCTTATCGATACTAGTACTGTCGTATTATCTTTGGTGTGACCGCTAGTATTTCCGGGTGGTGGTGTGTGTGGTGGTCAGTCGGTTGGGACACAGCAGGGAGGAAGTCTCCGCGTTGCGAGGCCAGGCTGGGACCGCTGGCGGCGTGCACACGCTGTCTGATCATGAGGCGCTAGCTGCGAAAGCTACCTGGACACTGAAGTTGAGTGATAAGTTAACCTCAACTTTTGTGAGACCTCTTTGTTCATTTGTGGGTTGTTGCTCCCTGGGCCGTTCGGGCTAGCAGCAACATATGATGTGTTGGAGTCGGTGAAATCTTGCAGCCGTCTTCCTATGTTGTTGTTGTGGTCTTCAGTCCTGAGACTGGTTTGATGCAGCTCTCCATGCTACTCTATCCTGTGCAAGCTTCTTCATCTCCCAGTACCTACTGCAACCTACATCCTTCTGAATCTGCTTAGTGTATTCATCTCTTGGTCTCACTATACGATTTTTACCCTCCACGCTGCCCTCCAATACTAAATTGGTGATCCCTTGATGCCTCAGAACATGTCCTACCAACCGATCCCTTCTTCTGGTCAAGTTGTGCCACAAACTCCTCTTCTCCCCAATCCTATTCAGTACCTCCTCATTAGTTACGTGATCTACCCATCTAATCTTCAGCATTCTTCTGTAGCACCACATTTCGAAAGCTTCTATTCTCTTCTTGTCCAAACTATTTACCGTCCATGTTTCACTTCCATACATGGCTACACTCCATACAAATACTTTCAGAAATGACTTCCTGACACTTAAATCTATACTCGATGTTAACAAATTTCTCTTCTTCAGAAACGCTTTCCTTGCCATTGCCAGTCTACATTTTATATCCTCTCTACTTCGACCACCATCAGTTATTTTGCTCCCTAAATAGCAAAACTCCTTTACTACTTTAAGTGTCTCATTTCCTAATCTAATTCCCTCAGCATCACCCGACTTAATTCGACTACATTCCATTATCCTCGTTTTGCTTTTGTTGATGTTCATCTTATATCCTCCCTTCAAGACATCATCCATTCCGTTCAACTGCTCTTCCAAGTCCTTTGCTGTCTCTGACAGAATTACAATGTCATCGGCGAACCTCAAAGTTTTCATTTCTTCTCCATGGATTTTAATACCTACTCAGAATTTTTCTTTTGTTTCCTTTATTGCTTGCTCAATATACAGATTGAATAACATCGGGGAGAGGCTACAACCCTGTCTCACTCCTTTCCCAACCACTGCTTCCCTTTCATGCCCCTCGACTCTTATAACTGCCATCTGGTTTCTGTACAAATTGTAAATAGCCTTTCGCTCCCTGTATTTTACCCCTGCCACCTTTAGAATTTGAAAGAGAGTATTCCAGTCAACATTGTCAAAAGCTTTCTCTAAGTCTACAAATGCTAGAAACGTAGGTTTCCCTTTCCTTAATCTTTCTTCTAAGACAAGTCGTAAGGTCAGTATTGCCTCACGTGTTCCAGTATTTCTACGGAATCCAAACTGATCTTCCCCGAGGTCGGCTTCTACTAGTTTTTCCATTCGTCTGTAAAGAATTCGTGTTAGTATTTTGCAGCTGTGGCTTAATAAACTGATTGTTCGGTAATTCTCACATCTGTCAACACGTCTTCCTATATTGTGATTAATTATTATATTGACTGTTACTTGCCAGTGAAGTGCACCTGTGGCAGTTAATGCCTCAGTCACCTGCCCTGGTCGTTAGTGTAGTTTTCCGGCAGTGTGCCTTTCTTCGTCATGTTGATGCTGTCTGGCGCGGAGTTTAGTCCAACAGCCTTTTAAGTTGTATGATTCACATTTTGCTTAGAGTTGTTACTGTTACCTTGGCTGTTTTTAGACGCCAATTTCTGAAGACTTAGTGCTGTTCGTATCCTCGTCCTCAGCCGATGTTTTCCATCGTTGTGCCGTTGGTCGGACGGAAGGGAATTGGTTAAATTGTTGGTTGGTCCTTGGGCTGACCCTAGCTTGGGTTGCCATCCGATTATTTAAATTCAACTCTTGGCTGACTGTCTTTCTTCACCTTACGTTTGAGCTACCTTCTCAGATCGACCCCTGGAACACTTCTGAATACCACTTGTTCTGTTTGTTTTAGAATGTGATTTTCATTTTAGTTTCAAGTATTGTGTGATGCCTTTGGCCGTGTATTAATTCAGTCTCTTTAAATTTTACATAAAGGCCTTCAGCCGTCTTAAATTAAAATTTTGATGATTGATTTTATTTTTAAAAAAAAGTTTTTTTCCTTACAATTTGTTCTATCTGAAATTGTTTGTAATCCAGGCCCTAAGCCATTAGTTCTTCGATCTGTTATATGTGGCCTTCAGCCGGGGATTTACGTGAACCCCTTTTAATAAGGCCTTCAGCCGTTGTTTCAAATTCGTTTGTGGCCTTCAGCCACACAATAAGTTAATATTTCTTTAAGTAGGCTTTCGGCCATTCTGTTGTAAGTTTTAAAAAAAATTTCTTCGTTAGAAAAAAGGTTATTAATGTGTTTTGTTTATAGTTGTCCTTCAGACGTGAAGTGTAAGCTTTCAGCCGCAAATTGTTTTCAATTACATGTTTTTTTTAAATTTTACCTTCTATTTTTAATTGTTTTTGATTTCTAAGCCAGGCCTTCAGCCATTCTTATTTTTGGTGTGGTTTTGGGCCTTCAACCCAGAAAATATCTCAAATTAAAGCAATGTTTAAATAGGTGGTTCTTAGAAAAATAAAGTTGTGTGTCTGATTGTATATCTCTCAGTTACTGTTCACAGCTCCATCCACAATCGTAGCCTTCAAAGTTTTTTTTTTTTTTGTTAAAAACAATAATTTATTTTCAGTATATCAATTCTTAATTGGAATTTAAAGCAATTACCAAAACAATATAAGTTACACTAGGTGCAATAACTTACTAGATATATTTCTTAATTGTTTTATCATGACACCTACAGCACACTGCATATTTACCAAGATTGTGCACATGTACCATAGGTTCACGACATCCGTTGCATACCCTGCATATGAGGCTTGGAGCAGTGGGTAGCGTAAGTGAGTTTAAACTGTGGCAGTGTATAATGTATAATCTAAAGTCCGCAGCCTCAGTTTGTATCTGTATGTTTGGGCTAATCTCAGGGAGTACTGTAGGGATTTTGATATCGTTTTCACTAAGAGAATCATTCATGTGGGAGGTATATACGCATCACTACATACAACAAACGCGTCGTCCAGTCTTCTACACTTAGTGTTACTCATGCGAAGCCGGGACAGCTTGACAGTCAAATAAGAACGTAAGGTACTATTTTAAGTTCCCATATCAAAATCACAACATACTGGGGTTGAGATATTTTTGTAGTGACCTACAATCTGCGTTCGTCGTTCTTCGCCATGACAATGCTTGTAGCTGCTGCAGGGATTCGTCGTACAACTAGCACAAAATTGTGGAGGAATTTTTTGTTTCGCAACTCTTTCTGCTCATTTAAAACGCCTTCGTAAACATACATTGTTTTTAACAACAGATGCCACTGAATTGGTAATATTTGCCATTGTAGATATTTTGGTGATCAAACACCTAATAAATGTATTTATCATCCATTTTTCTATATATAAAAGACAATTCCGAACTGACTGGTTTATCATCACCCCCAGCCCAAACCGCTAAGCATGGAAACTTGAAATTTGGAGAGGTTGTGGATCTTACACTGCAAGCATCGTTAAGAAGGGGGTTGTCCGAAATTCCAGTCCTGAGGGGCTGAAGTACGGCATGAAAAGCTACAACTACTTGCTTTCTCGAAATTCAAGCATTAAGGGGGTAAAATAGTGGGTGAGAGTTTTTTAATAAATCGTTATTAAATAACTATTAAAGCATTTTTAAAGATATATCTATGAAAATTGGTATTTGACTTCTCAGTTAGGTATAAAAAATACGTATTTCAATGTTTTTGGCAGTTCAGACCTCTCATGGAGTGAAATATGGGATGAAATGCTTTATGAAATATTTCATTATGACAGCATTTTTGTAGCTAAATCTATGCAAATTTGAATTTGGCTTCGTGGTTAGAAATAAAAAAATAGGTGTTTTGCGTTGTTGAAAATTCAACCACTAAAGGGGTGAAAGTTTTCAAAAATGTATTTCGTTACATTCAAAAATTTTAAAGCTAAATCTATGAAAATTTGTGTCTCACTTCTCCGTTAGATACAAAGAAAGATGTGTTTCGATATGAAAGTTTCTAAGGAAATATCATCACAAGAACGCAAAAAGCCTGCTTAACCAAAACCTTGGACTCCAGCCACCAAAATCGCTTTTTGGTCAGGAGTACATTCGGAAAAGACAATGATTATTTGGCCTTACTTAGCGTGAAAAGATTAGATGACATTGCGATTAGCGAACAACATAAAATTTCGATTAAAGAAGTACAAAATACGTCTGTGCAGACCATACAGTCTATCTGAGCGAAGCAGCAAGTGCTAAGCTAGTAAGGTGTAATCTGTTTAGCCATTGCTTTTCATCTTTAATTAATAATGTTATGGTAATAAATGTTATAATGTCAATAATGTTAACGGTTAACAATGTTGCTTTTATAAAAAAAACTTTGAAAATGGTGCTTAAATATGATCTAAGTCTGAAACTGTATGAAAATGAATTAAGAGTTAAGGTAGCATAGAGATTTTGTCGTCATTCAAAAAATTCGTAGCAATCGTGTGCCCAAGTTCAAAGAAAACCATGAACTGCTATAGTATTGACTCATGCGTGACATACCACGAAATATAGATGTAACAATAAATGTATAAGCTCCTTTCTGTTTAAAAAGCAGCTCTCGGCAGATATGGAGGTCATTCGCCTTGTATAAGCATGCCTGACTTCGTAATAAGATTTTCCACACGCTACGTTTCCGCCCTGGCCTGGAGTGTGTGACGTCACGCGAAACAGTCACGCAAGTCCGTCCCCGTATTTGGCCATTCTGACCATTAGATATGACCACAAAGTTCCTTCTTTTCAGCCGTACTAACTTTCCACTTCCAAACGGCCGATCTTCTGTATCGAAGATGAGACACTTACCGCACGCCAACGCGTGAAACGTCCAGGCCGCTAGTCGGTTACGTTCCGGTACTGAGTCGCAGACTTTCTTAGTCTCGCTCTTATCAGAAGGTATGCTGACGAATCAAATTTGATGCCAGTCCGGGACACGAACCGCACCTCCAGTTTACCGCCTTACTAAAAGGGACCATTCCAACAATCCCTGCAGATGACATCTTAGTCTACATCTATTAAGCCGGCCGGTGTGGCCGAGCAGTTCTAGGCGCTTCAGTCCGGAACCGCGCAACCGCTACGGTCACAGGTCCGAATCCTGCCTCGGGCATGGATGTGTGTGATGTCCTTAGGTTAGTTAGGTTTAAGTAGTTCCAAGTTATAGGGGACTCATGACCTCAGATATTAAGTCCCATAGTGCTCAGCGCCATTTTAACCATTTTTTTTCTATCGGACAGCGCTCAAGGAACTTCCTTTTCGGATGAAAATGAGCTCCGAACGCGACTCGACGAGTTCGTCGCCGCAAAACCACGTGATTTCTACAGTCGGGGAATCTAAAAGTTACCACAGCTTCCCAGACTGTTGTAAACAATGAAGGAGAACATACACTACTTTCCATTAAAATTGCTACACTACGAAGATGACGTGCTACAGACGCGAAATTTAACCGACAAGACGAAGATGCTGTGATATGCAAATGATTAGCTTTTCAGAGCATTCACACAAGGTTGGCGTCGGTGGCGACACCTACAACGTGCTGACATGAGTGAAGTTTCCAACCGGTTTCTAATACACAAACAGCAGTTTACAGGCATTGCCCTGTGAAACGTTATGATGCCTCGTGTAAGTAGGAGAAATGTTTACCATCACGTTTCCGACTTCGATAAGGGTCGGATAGTAGCCTACCGCGATTGCGGTTGATCGTATCGCGACATTGCTGCTCGCGTTGGTCGAGATCCAATGACTGTTAGCAGAATATGGAATCGGTGGGTTCAGGAGGGTAATACGGAACGCCGTGCTGGATCCCGACGGCCTCGTATCACTAGCAATCGAGATGACAGACATGTCATCCGCATGGCTGTAACGGATCGTGCAACCACGTCTCGATCCCTGAGTCAACAGATGGGGACGTTTGCAAGAAAACAATCATCTGCACGAACAGTTCGACAACGTTTGCAGCAGCATGGACTATCAGCTCGGAGAACGTGGCTGCGGTTACCCTTGGCGCAGCATCACAGACAGGAGCATCTGCAATGGTGTACTCGACGACGAACCTGGGTGCACGAATGGCAAAACGTCATTTTTTCCGATGAATCCAGGTTCTGTTTACAGCATCATGATGGTCGCATCCGTGTTTGGCGACATCGCGGTGAACGCACATTGGAAGCGTGTATTCGTCATCGCCATACTGGCGTATCACCCGGCGTGATGGTATGGGGTGCCATTGGTTTCACGTTTCGGTCACCTCTTGTCCGCATTGACGGCACTTTGAACAGTGCACGTTACATTTCATACGTGTTACGACCCGTGGCTCTACCCTTCATTCGATCCCTGCGAAACCCTGCATTTCAGAAGGATAATGCACGACCGCATGTTGCAGGTCCTGTACGGGCCTTTCTGGACACAGAAAATGTTCTACTGCTGCCCTGGCCAGCACATTCTCCATATCTCTCACCAACTGAAAACGTCTGGTCAATGGTGCCCCAGCAACTGGCTCGTTACAATCCGCCAGTCACTACTCTTGATGACCTGTGGTATCGTGTTGAAGCTGCATGGGCAGCTGTACCTGTACAGGCCATCCAAGCTCTGTTTGACTCAATGCCCAGGCGTATCAAGGCCGTTATTACGGCCAGAGGTGGTTGTTCTGGGTACTGATTTCTCAGGGTCTATGCACCCAAATGCGTGAAAATGTAATCACGTGTCAGTTCTAGTATAATTTATTTGTCCAAAGAATACCCGTTTATCATCTGCATTTCTTCGTGGTGTAGCAATTTTGATGGCCAGTAGTGTATTATTGACGAGTAAAGTGTCTGTTACGTTTATCTGTTGTGTTTATTAAACATGTGGAAAAATTCTACAAACTTACGCATCAACCTAACACATTCTGTTCCGTAAGCCATGTACGGATGTGTGGCGGTGGGCTGGGAGACGGATGGTACGAGGGGGGCGGGATAGGAGATACAAGGGAATCTTGTCATAATTGATATTTATGAAAGAGTAATACATATTTAAGGGCAATCTGTATTACCAAATATCTAGAAGAGTCACCCAGCTACAACTGCATGTTGCCGGTCTAATGGCGTCCTGGAGCAACAAATATTTTTTTTCCTTTATTTCATATGATTATTAATCTAATTAAAAAATTTGAGCTATAATCTGACGTTAAAGATGTAACACAATAACTAAAGTATTGAATTTAGAAACAGTGTATACACTGAGACGACAAAAGTTGCGGGACGCCGCCTCATATTTTGTCGTAGCTACCTTTGCCCGGTGTAGTGCACAAATTTGACGTGGCATGGACTCGAGAAGTTTTTAGAAGTCCCCTGCAGATATACGAGGTGTGGCTAGAAAAAAACCGGACTAGTACTGGTGAAACAATAAAACGAATGCAATATGGCTGAAAGTCGCGTGGCCTGTCACGTGACTCCCTCCGCCTACTGCTCGAGTTTCATCTGCCTCCTGCACTCAGTCTGCCTGTGGCGTCTGTTTTAAGTGGTTGACGTTTTATCTGTGCGTCGGAAAATGTTGAGTGTACAGAAAGAACAGCGTGTTAACATCAAATTTTGTTTCAAACTAGGAAAATCAGCAAGTGAAACGTTTGTAATGTTACAACAAGTGTACGGCGATGATTGTTTATCGCGAACACAAGTGTTTGAGTGGTTTAAACGATTTAAAGATGGCCGCGAAGACACCAGTGATGACACTCGCACTGGCAGACCATTGTCAGCAAAAACTGATGCAAACATTGAAAAAATCGGTAAACTTGTTCGACACTTTCCTTGTCAACTCCTGTTAACTCAGACACTGCTCTGATTGTTAAACGGCGATCTTTATTGTTTCACCAGTACTACCGGTTTTTTTCTAGCCACACCTCGTATTCAGCCATTCTGCTTCTATGGCCGTCCATAACTGCAGAGGTGTTGCCGGTGCAGGGTTTTGTGCACGAAATGACCCACGAATCATGTCCCATAATCGGTCTAAGGGATCCATATCGGAAGGTGTGGGTGGCCGAATCATTCGCTCGAACTGTCCAGATTGTTCTTCAAACCAATCGCGAATAACTATGGCCCAGCGACATGGCGCATTGTTATCCATGAAAATTCAATCGCAGTTTGGGACCGTGAAGTACATGAAAGGCAGTAGATGGTCTGAGGTTCAGTCAGACCAGAGCGCCCAATGTACTCCAATTAAACACAGCCCAGTGCCTTCCCGACAACTTGGGTCCATGGCTGTGTGGGGTCTGCGCCACACCGGAACCCTACCATCAGCTCTTGTCAACTGAATCAGTACCCATCTGGCTAGGCCACGGTTTTCCAGATGTCTAACGTCCAACCGATATGGTCACGAGATCAGCAGGGTGCATGTGGTGCTGTTAGCGAAGGCACTTGCATCGGTCACGGGCTTCCACACCCCAGTAAAGGCAGATTTCGCCGCACTCTTACAACGGATACGTTCGTCGTACGTCCCACTTTGATTTGTACGGTATTTCACGCAGTGCTGTTTGTCTGTTAACACTGACAACTCTACACAAACACCTGTCGTTACGTGACAGCTGTGAGCCACTGCGTTGTCCACGGTGTGTGGTAATGACTGAAATTTGGTATTCTCGACACACTCTTGACACTGTGGATCTCGGGCTATTGAATTCCTTAACGATTTCTGAAACGGAATGCTTCAACTACCGCTCAGCATTCAGTGTGTTTACATTTCGCGGAGTGCGTTTGCAGCTGTAGCGGTTCTAAAGCTAAGTTCTGACAAAGTTGTTTGTGCGCTGTTATTAAGTTATTAAATATAGTAATTTTCAACGGTGTCTCGTGCTGTTTCTGGTGAAATAACGGTTTAATAAACTTTCGGAAACTTTCGTCCTCTGCCGGCCGCGGTGGTCTAACGGTTCTAGGCGCTCAGTCAGGAACCGCACGACTGCTACGGTCGCAGGTTCGAATCCTGCCTCGGGCATGGATGTGTGTGATGTCCTTAGGTTAGTTAGGTTTAAGTAGTTCTAAGTTCTAGGGGACTTATGACCACAGATGTTGAGTCCCATAGTGCTCAGAGCCATTTGAACCATTTCTTTCGTCCTCTGTTTTTATAGGTGTTTGTGCGTTGAAGTCGTTTAGTAAATTTCGTACACTAGTTTTCAGCTGACGTTTCTTATTCTTTGTAGTGAAATATATCAATAAAATTTTCATTCACTGTATTTAATTTCGTTGAAGGGTCCAGTGGTCGCACAAATGTTTGGTTTTATCTAAGGACTTACGTGAAGTTTTGGTGGTACTGGTATCAGTTGTGGGGTGGGTTGCTTTGGGGGAAGAGACAAAACTGCGAGGTCATCGGTCTCATCGGATTAGGTAAGAATGCGGAAGGAACTCGGCCGTGCCCTTTCAAAGGAACCATCCTCACATTTGACTGGAGCGATTTAGGGAAATCACGGAAAACCTAAATCAGGATGGCCGGACGCGGGATTGAACCGTCGTCCTCCCGAATGCGAGTCCAGTGGGTATCAGTTGTGGTTTAGTAGTATTAATAAAAGTAGTTGCTTTCTTAGTAGAGATCGAAATTCGAGATTACTATTGTTAGTTCTTTAAACATTTCTACTGTTGTATTTGAACTTAAGTGTTGTAGGTGTTTAGTATTTTTAGTGACTGTTAAATTTTCACCACGTGTGAGAAGTGTGGGCTTTGTTGTAGGTTTGTGAGTAATGGCTTATGGTGTGAGATTTGTTCAAAGAATTTTCATTGGGGGGGGGGGGGAGGGGCGGGAGGGGGAATGCAGTGGGGAAGCCGGTGGGCATTCTAGCGAGATCCTCTCGTGGAATGCTGAATTTGTAGCAGAAATAAGTTGATAGAGGAGCAGGAGCGTAAGATCTGTGCCCTTCAGGTGCAGTTACAACGCGCAAAGGAGGAACTAGATAGGTTGAGGAGGTTGAAGGGTGCTGGGGAATGGGAACTGGCAGTTGGCAAGAAAGCAGCTAGAGGAGGAGGTATTCAGACAGTTGTACATTGCGTATACGCAATAGATTTGACCAACTGTCAGAGATGAGTGGAGAGGAGCCTCCTGTAGCTGTAGGTGTAGGCGTAGGAAACATGCAGAAGTCCTCAGCAGTTAGGAGGCCTAAGTCAGTTGCAAATTGTAACAGAAAGAAGAGATTCTGCTGCTAGGTGGTTCGCATGCCAGAGGTGTTGGCCAGCAGTTGAATGAAGTGTTGGGGAGTGAGTACTAGGTCACCAGCATTGTGAAGCCTGGTGCAATATTGGTTCAGGTGACTGTTAATATTGGGGAGTTTGTAAGGTGTCAGGCAAATCCAACACCTTCCATGAAAACCCTGACATGATAAGCAAATCCAGTAGTATGTCACATAGCTCCGAATAAATCGTGACATTAAATTAACCAAAGTGATACGAGTAACGAGTGAGCAAATGGAATACCACAGACTAACAGAAGAATGCCTAAATGCATGTCATACCTTCCCAACGTGGGACAGACGCAGTTCCGAGGGGAGAAACGAGAACAGAAGCAGAGAGCAGAACCGTGTTAAGCTGGAAGGCCCTACGATAAGGGACGGACGGACACCCACGTCGCCAGCTAACCGCTAGGACCACACCACCCGCAAGTTTTAGCGTGAGACTTTTTCGCGTCTCTGTTACGTTGCAAACTTTAAAAACATTGCCCCACCACGAAAAGTATAACGTTTCTCATTGGATAGACAGAATTTTTGTAGGCGGAGCTTAAGGTTAACATTGAGACCCTGATTGGTCAGATGAAAACACAGCCAGATAGTTTTTTTTTTTTTTTAAACCGACTTCGTTAAATTGTAGTAAGGAGAAGTTAGGACATCGAGTTCCTTCGGAGACGGCGAGGTGAGCGGAGCTGTGCTGTCCGCCGCCCCCTGATGAACACCGACAAGGTAATGAACGCACGCGATGCCGCATTCTTGAGCGCATAAGGCTTCACTCAGAACCGCAGAAGCCTCATCTGTTACACTCCCTTTTTTGCGTAATACTAGTGTCGATCGTCAATTAAAGCTCATGGTGTTCACATTTGCCACTTGAAGTAAAAATCTGAAACGCGATTATTTTTCTGTTATATAGTTCTTGAGAAGCCACATCAGCCACTGTAATTTACGACAAGTTAGATAAGTAATTAAAGATAATTTAGGGTCACTGTAGACCATTTTGATAGTTTTCTCTTTTGTGAAACTTAATTTAAACCTAGATTATAGATGTGATATGGAATAGGTCATCCTTCGATCCATTGTAGAACTTGAAAACCCATTCAGGGAATATTCGTTCACATTTTTGTTGAACGCAGTTGGTTTTTACCATCCTGTATTAAAACATTTCCTTTTATCAATAGTGCAATTTATAAACAATGTTTTGTGAGTGGAATAAAATTTCCAATGGTGCTTTTTCGACGTTATTTTACCAGCTAACTAATAATAGGAAAGCCTTGAACCCCTTCCACTAAATTTAGTTAGTATTAAGATTCTTTTACAGGGAGTGCAGTGGAGCTGACGCTGAAATCATTAAGTATTTGGTTATATCATTGCTAGTCTCACTGAACTCTTCTGAATTCTACATGTCATGTGTGGTCTGGCGTCCCCTTACCAGCAACAGGTCCCAGGTTCAAACTAGTCAATTCCCTAAAAAACACGCTCAGAGCGTCGTTGCGCGAAAGTGGTAGGGAGACACGATATAGAACAAACAGACACCACGCAGAATGATGAGAAGTTATGTAGTAATTTTACAAAAGAGGATCAGGTAGTGATTGTGGATGGAGCAGGGAATAGTCTTGATAGGGACGGGGAATATGATGCAGCTGGAGACCTGGTAAAGATAGCTACTCAGACTGGTGGTACTAATGTGCACTTCGTGCAACTGTTCCAGCGTCTTGATCAGCCGCATCTTAATGCTGATGTTAGGCGTGTTAACATGGGGCTCGAGAAGGCGCTGATGCATGAGGGCATGGCTCACATTGCAGTGGTGGCAGTTGAGTCTAGCGATAGATCGGGTTTCACTAGGCGTGGCCTGCGCCTCCACAGGTATGGGAAGGGGAGGTTGGCAAAGCTTGTGTAGTGGGTGGTGGTGGGATCATTCACGGAAAAATTCCGGTAGTAGTTAGTGTTAGAGCTGCACAGTTTTTAGGTAGTAGTCAGCTGATAGGTATCCCTGCCTAAAGGAAGTCCCTCTAATAATCTAATCACCTTCAGAGATGGTCAGGTATCCAAGTAGAGAAGGAATTAGCATATTTTATTAAAATATAAGAGGTGTTAGAGACAAACTTAGTGAACTGCTTATAGACGTTGACTCCGACATTATTGGTATATTGGAGCACCGCTTGAACAATTTGACAGTTCAGAGGCTCCCTTTACCAGGACACTGGCTGTTTTTCAATAAGTTCCTTGAGGGTTTGAGGAGTGGCTATGTACGTAAAAAACCAGTACTTCATTTGAGTCTGTAGACGTATCATGGCACTGCACAGAACAGGTATTTGAATGATGTGCAGGGACATTTGAATTTGGTGAAACTAAACTTCTAATTTTCGTTGTTTATAGATCCCCTAATTCTGACAGAGCATTTCTGCTCAAGTTACAGGGGTTTCTTGGTTCACTTTATAGGAATTACGAGGTATTAGTTATGTCTGGTTACTTCAATATTAATTTTGTATATGATTTTGTAAGAAAAAGGGCGTTCGAAGATCTCTTGAACTCAAATGATCTGATGCAGACTGTTTTTTACAACTAGGGTGCAGGGGAACAGTAGCACAGCCATAGACAATAGTTTTATTCATTCGTCATTAGTAGATGGGCGTTCTATTAGCATAAACGTGAATGGCCTATCAGACCATGATGCACAAATTTTGACATTAAAAGGACACTAAAACAAATGTTATATATAATTACGAACTATGTAAAAATGCTAATCTAGTGGTAATAGAGAGTTTTTTAAATCTTGTCAAGGAAGAAGAGTGGCACGATATTTATAGTGGCGATAACATACAGACAAATGTAATGCTTTCCTTAACACATTTCTCGTGCTCTTTGAGAGTTACTTCCATTAGAACGTTCTAAACAGGGTGAAAGGCAGTCTGAGTGGCTGACTAGTGGAATAAGGATATCATGTAGAACAAAGTGGGGGATTGTATCAAAATGTTAGAAGTAGTCACAATCAGCATACAGTAGCCCATTCCAAACAGTATTGTAAGGTGCTTAAAAATGTTATTAGGAAGGCAAAGAGTATGTGGCACGCAAATAGAATAGCTAATTCAGAGGATAAAATTAAAACCATATGGTCATTTGTGAAGGAAGCGTCTGTCAGCAGCACAAGGCCGAGGATATGAAGTCAGTTTGTAGGAAAAATATTTCTGGTACTGATAAGCCAGATATATGTACAGTATTTAACAATCATTTTCTGAGCATTGCTGGTGAACTAAATAAAAACTTAATTTCTACAGGGAATCATATAACTCTTGGAAAACACCTTTCTGACACTGAGGTCTGAAATACTCCTGTTTGGTAATGACAAGGGGGAAATTGTGGCAATAATTAAATCACTCAAGACTAAGTACTCTCATGGATATGGTGGAGTGGCTAGCAGACTGTTAAAGTACTGTGCTGCACATGTTAGCCCTGTACTTAGCCATATCTGTAATTTTTCCTTTAAGAATCGTCAGTTTCACTAACGATTAAAGTACGCAGTAATAAAGACGCTTTATAAAAAGGGAGAAATGGATAATGTAGACAATTTTAGACCTATTTCTATGCCATCAATGTTTGCTATAGTTGAAAAGTCTGTGTATGTAATGACAATTCATCATTTTATTTCACATAATTTGTTATCTGCATTAACCAAGAAGTTTCGAACGCTAGGCATATTTTTTGATTTAACTAAGACGTTGATTGTGCTGCTCACAAAATATTGCTCCAGAAGTTGGACCATTATGGAATATGGAGAGTAGCTCACACTTGGTTCGCCTCTTACTTAACAACAGACAGCAAAAAATAATAATTCGCAGTGCTAACAAGGGAACCTCCCCATCGCACCCCCCTCAGATTTAGTTATAAGTTGGCACAGTGGATAGGTCTTGAAGAACGGAACACAGATCAATCGAGAAAACAGGAAGAAGTTGTCTGGATCTATGAAAAAAATAAGCAAAATATACAAACTGAGTAGCCCATGCGCAAGATAGGCAACATCAAGAATAGTATACGCTCAGTATACTCAGAATAGTATCCTACGGTCTTGGCGTGCATCCGTGCGTCGCTGCGGTCCGGTCCCAGGTCGACGGGCACGTGCACCTTCCGCCGACCACTGGCGACAACATCGATGTCACGCCCCACGTGTTGAGCAATTCGGCGGTACGTCCACCCGGCCTCCCGCATGCCCACTATACGCCCTCGCTCAAAGTCCGTCAACTGCACATACGGTTCACGTCCACGCTGTCGCGGCATGCTACCAGTGTTAACGACTGCGATGGAGCTCCGTATGCCACGGCAAACTGGCTGACACTGACGGCGGCGGTGCACAAATGCTGCGCAGCTAGCGCCATTCGACGGCCAACACCGCGGGTCCTGGTGTGTCCGCTGTGCCGTGCGTGTGATCATTGCTTGTACAGCCCTCTCGCAGTGTCCGGAGCAAGTATGGTGGGTCTGACACACCGGTGTCAATGTGTTCTTTTTTCCATTTCCAGGAGTGTATAATGGTAAGACAGAGATTTAGGAACCAGGTTTTAAATTGTAAGACATTTCCAGGGGCAGATGTGGACTCTGACCACAATGTATTGGTTATGAACTGTAGATTAAAACTGAAGAAACTGCAAAAAGGTAGGAATTTAAGGGGATGGGACCTGGATAAACTGAAAGAACCAGAGGTTGTACAGAGTTTCAGGGAGAGCATAAGGGAACAATTGATAGGAATGGAGGAAAGAAATACAGTACAAGAAGAATGGGTAGCTTTGAGGAATGAAATAGTGAAGGCAGCAGAGGATCAAGTAGGTAAAAAGACGAGGGCTAGTAGAAATCCTTTGGTAACAGAAGAGATACTGAATTTAATTGACGAAAGCAGAAAATACAAAAATGCAGCAAGTGAAGCAGGCAAAAAGGAATACAAACGTCTCAAAAATGAGACCGACAGGAAGTGCAAAATGGCTAAGCAGGGATGGCTAGAGGACAAATGTAAAGATGTAGAGGCTTATCTCATGAGGGGTAAGATAGATACTGCCTACAGAAAAATTAAAGAGCTCAGACGGAAACCCAGTTCTAAGCAAAGAAGGGAAAGCAGAAAGGTGGAAGGAGTATACAGAAGGTCTATACAGGGGCGATGTTCTTGAGGACAATATTATGGAAATAGAAGAGGCAGTAGATGAAGATGAAATGGGAGATATGATACTGCGTGAAGAGTTCGACAAAGCACTGAAAGACCTAAATCGAAGACTGCTACGGTCGCAGGTTCGAATCCTGCCTCGGGCATGGATGTGTGTGATGTCCCTAGGTTAGTTAGGTTTAAGTAGTTCTAAGTTCTAGGGGACTGATGACCACAGCAGTTGAGTCCCATAGTGCTCAGAGCCATTTGAACCATTTTGAACCTAAATCGAAACAAGGTCCCGGGAGTAGACAACATTCCATTAGAACTACTGACAGCCTTGGGAGAGCCAGGCCTAACAAAACTCTACCATCTGGTGAGCAAGATGTATGAGACAGGCGAAATACCCTCAGACTTCAAGAAGAATATAATAATTCCAATCCCAAAGAAAGCAGGTGTTGACAGATGTGAAAATTACCGCACTATCTGTTTAATAAGTCACAGCTGCAAAATACTAACGCGAGATCTTTACAGACGAATGGAAAAACTGGTAGAAGCGGACCTCGGGGAAGATCAGTTTGGATTCCGTAGAAATGTTGGAACACTTGAGGCAATACTGACCCTACGACTTATCTTAGAAAATAGATTAAGGGAAAGCAAACCTAGGTTTCTAGCATTTGTAGACTTAGAGAAAGCTTTTGACAACGTTAACTGGAATACTCTCTTTCAAATTCTGAAGGTGGCAGGGGTAAAATACAGGGAGCGAAAGGCTATTTACAATTTGTACAGAAACCAGATGGCAGTTATAAGAGTCGAGGGACATGAAAGGGAAGCAGTGGTTGGGAAAGGAGTGAGACAGGGTTGTAGCCTCTCCCCGATGTTATTCAATCTGTATATTGAGCAAGCAGTAAAGGAAACAAAAGAAAAATTCGGAGTAGGTATTAAAATTCATGGAGAAGAAGTAAAAACTTTGAGGTTCGCCGATGACATTTTAATTCTGTGAGAGACAGCAAAGGACTTGGAAGAGCAGTTGAACGGAATGGACAGTGTCTTGAAAGGAGGATAGAAGATGAAATCAACAAAAGCAAAACGAGGATAATGGAGTGTAGTCAAATTAAGTGGGGTGATGCTGAGGGAATTAGATTAGGAAATGAGACGCTTAAAGTAGTAAAGGAGTTTTGCTATTTGGGGAGCAAAATAACTGATGATGGTCTAAGTAGAGAGGATATAAAATGTAGACTGGCAATGGCAAGGAAAGCGTTTCTGAGGAAGAGGAATTTGTTAACATCGAGTATACATTTAAGTGTGAGGAACTCATTTCTGAAAGTCTTTGTATGGAGTGTAGCCATGTATGGAAGTGAAACATGGACGATAAATAGTTTGGACAACAAGGGAAGAGAAGCTTTTGAAATGTGGTGCTACAGAAGAATGCTGAAGATTAGATGGGTAGATCACATAACTAATAAGGAGGTATTGAATAGAATTGGGGAGAAGAGGAGTTTGTGGCACAACTTGACTAGAAGAAGGGATCGGTTGGTAGGACATGTTCTGAGGCATCAAGGGATCACCAATTTGGTTGGTACTGGAGGGCAGCGTGGAGGGTAAAACCGTAGAGGGAGACCTGTTTCAAATAGTGCCGTCCATAACAGAAGTTCATGGCTTGTACAAAAGTAGACTAATGGTAAATCACAGTAAGACCCAATTTTTACAGTTTTTAACACACACTTCAACAAAAAACATAGTTTTAATTTCACAGAATGGGCATATATTAGTAACACTGAACATTTCAAACTTCTATGTGATCACATAGTAGAAAACTGTCGTGGATAACCCACGTTCAGCATCTTGTTCAAAGACTTAGAGCTGCCATTTTTACTATTCGAACGGTATCTGAAGTAGGTGATAGTTCGACACGAATTGTAGCGTACTTTGCTTATTTTCATTCGCTTATGTCGTATGGTGTTATATTTTTGGGTAACTCTTCCCATTCTTAAAAGATATTTTTGGCTCAGAAACGAGCAGTTCGGGCAGTAAGTGGTGTAACTTCCCGAATCTCTTGTCGACCACTGTTCATAGCCCTGGGTATTCTGACATTGGTCTCTCATTATATATATTCTTTACCGTATTTGATGTTGACAGTATCAGCTTATTTCGAAAAATTAGCAGCTTTCACTCAGTTAATACCAGGCAGAAATCCAATCTGCATTTGGATTGGACTTCCTTAACTCTTGTGCAGAAACGTGTGCAGTATACTGCTGCATCTATTTTCAATAAGCTACTACAAGAATTCAAGAATATTACAGCAATCCACGCGATTTCAGATCGAAACTGAGGAGTTTCCTCATGGCTCATTCGTTCTATCCTGTCGAGGAGTGCCTTGAAAAATTAAGCTGATTCCTATGTTATACAGCTGATTGCGTCAACATGAACTTATAGCTTGCCCTTTTTTGGGATTATAAACATTTTACAATTGATGGAACAAAGAAGAATACTTAAAAATAGAGATGAAAGTGAGTATAAAAGATTACATGCAGAAATACGAAAAGAAACACGGCGAGCAAAAGAAGAATGGTACAAGGAACAATGCTCTGAAATTGAGAGTTATGAAACAAGACATGATAGTTTCAACTTACACAAAAAAGTTAAAGATTTAGCTGGACTTAATAAAAAGAAAAGTACAAGTTTATTGTTAGATAAAAATGACAAAATAATTCCTGATGTTAAAGGTAAACTGGACAGGTGGACAGAATATGTCAAAGAACTATTTGAAGACACAAGAAAAGATCAAAAATTTTATGATAACATGATTGGAGAACGAGGACCAAGCATATCGAAAGAAGAAATATTACATGTTATCAACAAATCGAAGACAGGAAAAGCCCCTGGACCGGATAAGATACCAAATGACATCCTGAAACTCATAGGAATAGACCATATAGATATATTTGTACAACTGTTTAATGATATTTATAATTCGGGAATTATTCCTAGGGATTGGTTGACATCTACCTTTGTTACATTACCCAAAAAGGCTAATGCCAAAACTTGTAATGATCACCGTACAATAAGCTTAATGAGTCACACCTTAAAGATATTTCTAAAAGTTATACACCAACGAATATACAAAAAAGTAGAAGAAGGTATAAGTGAAACACAATTCGGTTTTAGAAGTTCCCTCGGTACAAGAGAAGCATTGTTTGCTTTTAACATATTAGCGCAACGATGTATGGAGGCTAACCAGCCACTATATGTGTGCTTTCTGGATTATAATAAAGCATTTGACAAAGTTCGTCATGATCATCTCATAGAATTGTTAGAAAAGAAAACACTTGATAAGAAAGACATCCGCATTATATACAACCTCTACTACAATCAAACCGCAACCGTGAAGGTAGAAAATGAATTATCGAATGATATAGAAATAAAGAGGGGTGTGAGACAAGGTTGCGTTCTCTCACCCTTATTGTTTAATATGTATTCAGAAGACATAATCCAGGCAGCTCTATCAGATGAAATAGCTGGCATTAAAGTGAATGGGCTAAACATTAACAATGTTAGGTTTGCTGATGACACTGTACTACTAGCTGGAAACCTCAAAGATCTACAATTACTTCTTGACAAAGTCGCAGAAAAAAGTGAAGAATTTGGCTTGACTCTTAACGTAAGCAAGACTAAGTTCATGGTGATATCTAAAACACACCAACAAGAAAATCTTACAAGCAATAGGGAAAGAGTCGATCAAATACGTAAATTTAAATATCTCGGAACAATTGTAAATGAGGAGATTGAAAGCTCAGAAGAAATTAAATCGAGAATAGGACAGGCCAGAAGTATCTTTAATAAGATGAAAAATGCATTCTGTTCGAGAGACATTTGTTTAAACACAAAAATGAGGTTGCTAAGATGCTATGTATTCTCAAAATTATTATACGGAATGGAAGCGTGGACATTGAAAAAGAAGGACATGAACAGTTTAGAAGCTTTTGAACTGTGGGCATATAGAAGAATACTTAGAATTAGTTGGGTGTCGAGGATTACTAATCAAGATGTCCTAAGAAGAATGGGAAAGGAAAAAGAATTAATTAAAACTATTAAAGTAAGGAAGCTACAATATTTAGGCCATGTTATTAGGGGAGTAAATTACAAAATATTGCGAATAATACTAGAAGGGAAAATTTGTGGGAAGAGAACGAGGGGTAGAAGACGGACATCCTGGATTGGCAATCTAAAAAATTGGTACAACTGTTCAACGTCAGAACTCCTTAGATCGGCCAAATCAAGATCAAAAATTGCCATGATGACAGCCAACCTTCTTAGAGGAGACGGCACATGAAGAAGAAGAAGATTTTATCTGTTATTACTTTTATGATTAAATTTCATGTCTTACGGAACTAGACGTGTAAAATAAAAATAAAAAAGAAATTGAAAGTCTGGTAACTGCTGTCTTGCGGCCATGCTCCGCCAGTGCACTGTTCTTTTATACTCTTACATTGTCTACTCTATATGTGCACTTTGCTGTCCCATGGCTTTTGTCACCCCAACGTATATTTTGAGACAAACTAACTCAGGGCGCGCAGATTATCTAGACTAGATTCGTCCTCTACTTGAGGATGAAGGCACTTAACGTCTTCACATAACTGCATAACATCTCGAATCATTTTTCGTTGGCACTCAATACAAAAGATCACTTACCACGTCTTCGCTGTTCATTCAGTAAAACTTCTGCATCAATCACGTCGTTTCCTGTACTAAAAACTACTGTTAGCAACACCTCTGCAGACAGTATTCACATATGTCACTGAATATAGTCGAAAAATTATATAATTGTACGATACATAGTTCAGGAGATGTGCCGCCATAAACACGGAAGTTAGATTCTTTAAAGAATTATGGCTTGCCTAGACGCTACAATACATAGTAATTTAAGTAAAAATCTAAGTTAATGTCCTGTACTAACATAGCCACTTTTGAGTGTACTTCCGCAGTTTTCACGTGTATAAAAGTTACTCGAACTTGGACTAGATAATTCGTGAGCCCACTTCTTACAGCATGTACTCGGGATCCATTCTCCCTCCGCTTTACCGCTATTAACGACTCTATCTGGCCTTTGGACTGATGAACGCCCATTAGACTTATGTTACAAATTTCGTGAGTTTGAGAATCATGTCCTCAGAGAACTGTTGTCAAATCATCGAAAAAAGTTGCCACATTCGTACAGTGAAAGCTAGAAGCTCGTGCTAAGTCGGTCGCCTCTGGTTTTCGTAACGAAAGACTTGCTTGTTTTCATTTATTTGTTTACGAACCATTTATATCTACCTCAAGATTTCAAGGACCTAACACAATTTTTACGAACATATCACAAGCCATAGTTTTCATTTCCTGTGGCGTTAAACCGAAGTAAACATCGGATGCATTAAGAACATACTGCTTTCATTCCCTCTCGTAATCGTCAGACATGATTCTTTTCTGTTTTCAAAACGGCCAACAGCGGTGGAAAGCTGAGCTTCCTTCCATTCTCGTGAATTTTCTCAGAATACTTTGCAAAAGTTTGGCAACTGGTTTGATAATCATCTAAAGCTCTATGAACTGAATATTCACCTTTTTTACACCTTCTCAATGCTGCAAGCACCATGTCTGGAGCAACTTCTTCTCAGTTGGTATTTTTTAATAATATATCAATATCTTTACCTGAAACTAGACAAGAAACTAGTAAAACGTTGCGTGGATAGGTTGTCACATGAGGTAACCGTCCATGTAATTTTTGCAATACCGACCCACAACAGACATCTCAGATAAAAACCAAGCTGGGAAAATAAACGTTGAACCTAATTTCGATGCTGATACAAAATAAGATTCTGCAAAAACAGAATAATATTAATCAAATGCAGAAAACTGTCGCCGGAAACTTGTGAGGGTACGATATTTTCCAGATATTTTGTAGCCAAAGTTTGGAAATAAACAATTTTGTTAAATGGAAGTGGAATCTCGTACTAATTTTGAATGTAAGTGAACAAGCTTTAGTGGAAGAATTATATACGCTGTTGTTATGTAGAATAATCGTTCAGAATATAAAGATATAATTATTACGTAAGAAGATTTATTAGGGGACAAGTCCTGTTTTGTGCATTTTATTATTTGCGTAAGGTGTTCCGCCTGATCTCCGTGCCGTTCCAAGATGGTTGAAGACGTACGTAGAGTCTTGACGGGCAAAGGAAGTCAAAGGCGGCAAACAGTCTTCTGCACTAGGCATGCTGTCAAGAAATACCAATGTCCAGAAGCTTATATCAATAATGTATTATGTATGAATTTAAAAAGCGCTTGTTATTCGTTACCCACAGGATCTCACGTAACGCGATACCCATCATCTAATATGTGTTGTACACTACTGGCCATTATAATTGCTACACCACGAAGATGACGTGCTACAGACGCGAAATCTAATCGACAGGAAGATGTGCTGTGATACGCAAATGATTAGCTTTTCAGAGCATTCACACGAGGTTGACGCCGGTGGCGACACCTACAACGTGCTGACATGAGGAAACTTTCCAACCGATTCCTCATACACAAACAGCAGTTGACCGAGTTGCCTCGTGAAACGTTGTTGTGATGCGTCGTGTAAGGAGGAGAAATCCGTACCATCACGTTTCCGACTTTGATAAACGCCGGATTGTAGCCTATCGCGATTGCGGTTTATCGTATCGCGACATTGCTGCTCGCGTTGGTCGACATCCGATGACTGTTAGCAGAATATGGAATCGGTGGGTTCAGGAGGGTAATACGGAACGCCGTGCTAGATCCCAACGGCTTCCTATCACTAGCAGTCGAGATGACAGGCATCTTATCCGCATGGCTGTAACGGATCGTACAGCCACGTCTCGATCCCTGAGTCAACAGAGGGGGATGTTTGCAAGACAACAACCATCTGCACGAACAGTTCGACGACGTTTGCAGCAGCATGGACTATCAGCTCGGAGACCATGGCTGTGGTCACCCTTGATGCTGCATAACAGAAAGGAGCGCCTGCGATGATGTACTTAACGACGAACCTGGGTGCACGAATGGCAAAACGTCATTTTTTCGGATGAATCCATGTTCTGTTTACAGCATCATGATGATCGCATCCGTGTTTGGCGACATCGCGGTGAACGCACATTGGACGCGTTTATTCGTCATCGCCATACTGGCGTATCACCTGGCGTGATGGTATGGGGTGCGATTGGTTACACGTCTCGGTCACTTCTGTTCGCATTGACGGCACTTTGAACAGTGGATGTTACATTTCAGATGTGTTACGACCCGTGGTTCTACCCTTCATCGGATATCTGCGAAACCCTATATTTCAGCAGGATAATGCACGACCGCATGTTGCAGGTCCTGTACGGGCCTTTTTGGATACAGAAAATGTTCGACTGCTGCCCTAGCCAGCACATTCTCCAGATCTCTCTCACCAATTGAAAACGTCTGGTCAATGGTGGACAAGCAACTAGCTCGTCACAATACGCCAGTCACTACTCTTGACGAACTGTGGTATCGTGTTGAAGCTGCATGGGCAGCTGTGCCTGTACACGGCGTCCAAGCTCTGTTTGACTCAATGCCCAGGCGTATCATGGCCGTTATTACGGCCAGAGGTGGTTGTTCAGGGTACTGATTTCCCAGGATCTATGCACCCAAATTGCGTGAAAATGTAATCACATGTCAGTTCTAGTATAATATATTTGTCCAATGAATACCCGTTTATCATCTGCATTTCTCCTTGGTGTAGCAATTTTGATGGCCAGTAGTGTATTTAAAGACGCAATAAAAGCCTTAAAAGATGTGAGTTGGCAAGTCCTGGTTTGTTGTAAAAAATTAAGTTATGCTACAGATAAGAAGAATATATAACAATTCAGGGGTTCGCCGGCTACTGCGAGCTGAAGATCACAACGAGGCAAGTTAAAATACAAACGAACCCTCGCAAACCACTAACTGCCTACACCGTGCTGAGAACCTCGTCATCGAGTTGCGGTTTCCGTCTTGAACGGTAGGAAGCAGCAGCTGCTAAGAAGTTAGATTTCAGACAGCCTACTAGTGTGGAAACCTGCTGAGGTATCGCTTTGATTTCTCTCCCTACCCTATCCTGCAGGGGAATGAATGAAGGACGTCGTCTGGTAAGCACCATATGAGCCAGTTTCTCTGAGACTCATGTTCTCGCCATGGTCACTGCACCAGACGTAAGTGGGTGTGTGTGGAATACGTCGCCTAAATCATCTTGAAACTTCCTCTCGCTGAATTCTGCAATAAGCCTCTCGGTTACGTGAATCACCTCTCTTGTAGCGTCTGCCACTTGAGTATGTTCAGCATCTCTTTAACACTCTCGCTCTGACTGAACACCTCTTCGCGTCTTCTCGGCAGTGTGGAACTAAATGTACACTTCTACACGTGACTCCCTGGTATCGCTCACTTGTTGGCCCTAGTGAGGAATATGAACGACCTTGAAGTAATGCAAATTAATAAACATATGGCTACTTGCCCAAACCTAGTACTCAGTGATCAGACCAATTCCCTTACTCACTGCATCTAAACGCAGATACTGTAAATAAAACCATCCAGATTACTTTGTAAACTATCGCTCTTACTTACTTACTGATCAGGCAGGACATCATGAGTTTTGAACACCCTCGTCGCCAGTTTTGTAAAAGCCTCGTCGCTACTTCTGTGGAGGCAGAGTTGCCACTGTTGTTAAGGTAGGCCCAGTTTGTGAGTTCGTGAAACTGTTTCTGGTGCAGTACACCGCTAAGACAATTTCTCCCTGCCACTATTACACAGCTATGCCCCGGTGTCAGTAACAGGATAGGGGAACGAAGGTGCTACAACACTCCAACAAATTAGTAACAATGTCACAGAAATGAGTTAAAAAGGTATACTTATCTTTGTGACTTGACGAATAAGAAGTCTGCGACACCACTTGTTATACAACACAAAAAAGGTTCTCGATGACTAACAAGGGGAGGGCGCCAATTGTGAAATTCAGATTCGATTCATACTGTGCATAATAAAAGCTCATGGCCAGAGGTGTAATGTGGCAAAGCACGAAGAAGCACTTCTCAGCCGTTGTCAAGAAAATCGACAGTTAAAAGAAACCGTTGCGGTGAAATACTCTCTACGCTTAATAATTTTCTACAGCGTCGTGGAGCAGCGGTAAGCGCTCGGGTTCGTAATCCGAAGGTCGCCGGATCGAGTCTCGCGCCATGCAACTTTTTTTTATTATTTGTTTTTTTGTAATTCAAATGTGTGTATATACACACACACACACACACACACACACACGAAATAAATCCAATCCATCGACCACCACCAGTTGTCTTCTCCGATTTTTGCCGATGTGATACGATACGCGTGGTATGCATCAAACCTGACGAACGACAGAACAATTTTTCAGAATGTCAATCAGGTGTGTTTCCCAACAGATAATTTAAAAACAATTGTTCTTGTAAAAACGCATCGTTTATCAGATGTGCTCGATGTCGTGCTGTTTTCTGCTTCCCATGTTTCTATGATAACTATCACTCTGGTTCATGCGGTACTCCAGCTACTTCTGGTCACTAATTGTTAATTATGTGCGAGTGTATACCGAACTTATCAATAAATTGCATCCACTTGAATATTATTTGTGATATTGTGTTTTATTTCAAGTTTTATTTTTCCACGACAAACGACTTTCAACAACTTATTATATGCATAATTGTTGCAACTGATTGCCGTGTGTGTGTGTGTGTGTGTGTGTGTGTGTGTGTGTGTGTGTGTGTGTGTGTGTGTGTATACACACATTTGAATTACAAAAAACAAATAATAAAAAAAAGTTGCATGGCGCGAGACTCGATCCGGCGACCTTCGGATTACGAACCCGAGCGCTTACCGCTGCGCCACGACGCTGTAGAAAATTATTAAGCGTAGAGACTATTTCACCGCAACGGTTTCTTTTAACAGTCGATTTTCCCGACAACGGCTGAGAAGTGCTTCTTGGTGCTTTGCCACATTACACCTCTGGCCTTGAGCTTTTATTATGCACAGTATGAATCAAATCTGAATTTCACAATTGGCGGTCTCCCCTTGTAAGTACAAATTTTCTTGAGTAAACTTCACAGTGTATAGCCAATGCAATTTAAAACTACTGTCTCTTCACCCCTAACTGTTGACTTGCTCTCTTTCGATCCGAATTCCCGTGTTGATACTACGGTGGTGTTCTGCCGGAATCTCATTTGCAGAAGTTATCAATTCTTATGAGCACAAATAAAGTTACCTTGCCTCTGTAATTTTCGTCCGCTAGCCAGCATGCTTTGGGTAATAATTAAAAATCGCCAGCCGGTATCTCCAACTTTGACACGGATAACAGCGATGACTCATCGTGGCATGGAAGCAATTAGGCTGTGGTGGCTCACTGAAGGGAGTGGCATCACTTCTGCACACACACACACACACACACACACACACACACACACACACACACACAGGTCACCTAATTCCCGTAAATTCCCGCGAGGGACACAATGAGGTCTGACCCCACGTTCAATCGCATCGAAGATTTGTTCGGTGGGGATCAGATCTGGCGAGTGGAGGGGGCCAACACATCAACTGGAACTCGTCAGTGTTCCTCGAGCCTCTCCATCACAGTTCTGGCCTTGTGACATGGCGCATAATCGTGTTTGAAAATGCCACAGCCGTCGTGGATCGTGATCGTCATGAAGGGGTGTGCATGGTCTGCAGCCAGTTTGCGATACTCCTTAGCCGTCAAGGTGTCATACACGAGCTCCACTGGACTCGTGCATGCCCACGTGATGTTCCCCAGGAGAGCCGCCGCCGGTTTGTCTCCGTCCCGCAGTGCAGGTGCCAAGGAGCTGTTCACCTAGAAGACGATGGATTCGCTCTCTCCCATCGGCGTGATGAAGAAGGAATGGCAATTCATCAGACCATGCAACAGTCTGCCACTGCGCCAACGTCCAGCGCCGCTGATCACATGCCCATTCAATTCGTAGTTGCTGATGTCGTGGTGTTAACATTGGCACATGCACGGGTTGTCGGCTGCGGAGGCCCACCTTTTTTTTTATTTGTGGGAAGGTCTAATGAGACCAAAATGCTGAGGTCATCGGTCCCTAAGCTCACACACTACTTAATCTAACTTAGGCTAAGGACGACACACACACCCATGCATGAGGGAGGACTCGAACCTCCGACAGGGGGAGCCGCGCGGACCGTGACAACACGCCCAAGACCGCGCGGCTAACCCTCGCGGCCAGGCCCATCATTAGGAGAGTTCGGAGCACTATGTGTTCAGACACACCTCTACTCTGCCCAGCATTGAAGTCGTATGTTAGTTCCACCACAGTTCACCGCCTGTCTTGTTTTACCAGTCTGCCCAGCGTACGACGTACGACATCTGTAATGAGGGACGGCCGCCCAACTCCACGACATCTGGACGTGGTTTCACTTTGGTTTCGTCACGTGTTGAAGATAATCACTACGGCGCCAGTTTCCGGAATGCTCGTTCCGGGCCTCCGGGCCTTCACAAATCTCCTCTCGCTCGAATTCAGATCGCGCTCTTTGCCCCTTCTATATACCGACAGCACAGTTAGTGATAAGCCGCGTGGGGTAGCCGCGTGGTCTTAGGCGTCTTGCCACGTTTCGCGTGGTTGCCGCGGTCGGAGGTTCGAGTCCTCCCTCGGGCATGGCTGTGTATGTTGCCCTTAGCGTAAATTAGTTTACGTTAGATTAAGTAGTGTGTAAGCCTAGGGACTGATGACCTCAGCAGTTTGGTCCCATAGGAACTTACCACAAAATACAAAATACTCACTGATACTACATGCATGGAGAACAAATAAAAACTTTGAGGTTCGCCGATGACATTGTACTTCTGTCAGAAACAGCAAAGGACTTGGAAGAGCAGTTGAACGGAATGGACAGTGTCTTGAAAGGAGGATATAAGATGAATATCAACAAAAGCAAAACGAGGATAATGGAATGTAGTCAAATTAAATCGGGTGATGCTGAGGGGATTAGATTAGGAAATGAGACACTTAAAGTAGTAAAGGAGTTTTGCTATTTAGGGAGTAAAATAACTGATGGTCGGAGTAGAGAGGATCTAAAACGTAGACTGGCAATGGGAAGGAAAGAGTATCTGAAGAAGAGAAATTTGTTAACATCGAGTATTGTTGTGTCAGGAAGTCGTTTCTGAAAGTATATGTATGGAGTGTAGCCATGTATGGAAGTGAAACATGGACGATAAATAGTTTGGACAACAAGAGAATAGAAGCTTTCGAAATGTGGTGCTACAGAAGAATGCTGAAGATTAGATGGGTAGATCACATAACTAATGTGGAGGTATTGAGTATAATTGGGGAGAACAGGAGTTTGTGGCACAACTTGATTAGAAGAAGGGACCGGTTGGTAGGACATGTTCTGATGCATCAAGGGATCACCAATTTAGTAATGGAGGGCAGCGTGGAGGGTAAAAATCGTAGAGGGAGACCGAGAGACGAATACACTAAGCAGATTCAGAAGGATGTAGGCTGCAGTAGGTACTGGGAGATGAGGCAGCTTGCACAGGATAGAGTAACATGCAGAGCTGCATCAAACCAGTCTCAGGACTGAAGACCACGTCAACAACTACTACTACTACATGCACCGTGTGTGTGTGTGTGTGTGTGTGTGTGTGTGTGTGTGTGTGTGTGTGTGTGTGTTGAACCGGGGACCTAGAAACGACAGAGAAGCTGTGTGTTTGTTTGACAAGTCTGTGGATGGATAAGTGCGAATTCGACGAAAAGTTAGGTAGCCTCAACGCAACTTGGCGCAGCTGAGATACGGACTAAGGACCGGTTTCACAGTGTGCACTCCGCAGGGGGTGTTTGTCAAGAGGGCGCGCAAAGTCCGGACCAGGGGGACGTGCTCGTGTGGAAGCAGCGACTCCTGCCGAGCTACAAGCCCTCGCAAACATGGGAGGTTCCACTGTATACACCACCTGGCTTCGCAGCTTTCCCATTCCCAGGCATTATACCGCTGCCCCAGTTCCAGTCGCATGTTGTCTATATAACGGCTTGCAAAACCACAACAATTTGATTTTCAGTATTTCATATAATTGTAGACCGATACAAAAACTTTGGAAGCTTCATGTAAGCAGAAATAGACTTACTTTGCAAGATACAGGAACATTTTATAAATCAGTTTGAGATGTATTACAGAAGAAGCTTAGACAAACACGTTGTCCGCTACTTATATCACGAAGAAATTTCGTTCATAAAAATAGTTTGTCGACTGTATTCGTGATGTTTTGATTTACTGAGACAAAGTTTTCCATAGCACGAGTTTATCAGCCATCTGTGTAGCAGATCGATTGTAGAGACTTGAACTTCCACATATACATCTGCAAAGCTAGGGAACGTGGTAGCACACATTGGGTCATATGAATAAAACGGAGAATATACTGTATACTCCAGATTTGGGAGAATATTCTCACGTTCGCATGAGCAAAGCGAGTCGGAGAATATACTTAACCCGAGAATGTTCTCAGCATGAGTAAATGTGTGCGAGAGGTTGCTCAAAACAACGAACATTCTCAGATTTCCTATGAATAAACTACAGGAGATTCTCAAAGCAGAGAACATTATCCGCTTTTTTTATTGAAATGACCTCTGTAGCATACTTCAAGCTGAGTAAGTTCTGTTGAGGTTAAGTTTTACAGTCTTTTTTGGCAGTAATGCTAGAATTTATGTTGCTTTTAAGGCAAAAAAAGATATACGTAGCCCGAAGAAATACTGAAGAGGGAAAGAATATAGTGAAAGAGAACCTTCTAAACGATGTGAAAATTAAAACATTTTTGTTGCTGTTTAGCAGACTCAAATTTTCAGACTGCTTTACGGGAAGACTTAGAAACACATCAGACAACTGTGTCACTGACGTTTCCAGATGTTCGCCATCACGTTTTCTCACAGTACAAGTCTTATAGTTGTTATGTTAGAAACAAATAGGCGGAACAGAAATACTAATAATTCGTTTATTACAAACCTAGCGATCTGTTTCGCGTAACTAACAGCACGGGCGAGCGCTTACGTACTTGACACTTGAGCGGACAATTATGCGTCGTTTTTAACCAAAATTATCTCGTGTTAGAAAACTGATAGAGATCTGGTTTGGGGTAGAGGAAAATGTCGTTTAATCTTAAGATTTCGTTCGCATAATGTGTCCACCTAACTTCAATAACAACAAAGATTTCCGTGTGTCGATAATTCAGTAACACCGCAAGAAAATGCATTTTTGTAAACTGTCCGTAATCGTTTTAATAGTTTGTTCCTGCACGTAAAAGTAAAATCGAAACCACCGACTTACTATACGGGATTCGTCAAACACTTATTGAACGTAATCCATCTAATTTTAGCTTTGCTATATTATTTGCGCTATTACCGTTGTTAAGGCGACTTGGGAACTTAGTCGTATAAACCTACAGCAATCGCGCGAAAAGTTTACCGATTACACTGGGGCCTATGAAGAACAGAGGAAAAGCAAATACGGCACTGCAGGGTGTCGGGTCGCAAGACGGCAGATGTTGTCTCGTTTCTGTTCCAGGCAAACAACTTTCGGGCGTGTGCGCCTCGGATCCGTCAGCTGGTATGGGAAAAATAACACACGTAAGTAAAATGGATTTCTGAAAGTGGATTACACGGACTGTCATCTGAAGACGTGGTACTTAGTTATAGGAAGGAATATGAAACTAAAATAAGGCTGTTGTAATGCCATAATCAATACCCAACAGAAAGAAATGAACAAATTTAAAATTTTGGGCAAGTTGTTAGGAATTTTGTATGAAATTCTGTTGCAGATTCTACAGCGTTTCGACTTGTATGAGACATCTTTCTACTTATTGAATTATGTAGATCCCCAAGTATCACGAAATATGGAGAAACAGCCTATGAAAAAAGTGTTTACCCATTTCAATTATTTTGGTGACAAAAAGCATGATAAAAGCAGACACTGAAAGGAGACATCAAGCTCTTTTCAAAGCCAACCATTTTTCGGTTGAAGACAAGGAAGAGAAAAAAAATTCTCAGCTGAAATTTATTGGAATAAGGTACTAAGCTTGAAAGATCATCATGGCAATTTTATTTCCGAAAACCTCAAACTGTCATTTCACTTTTACTAGCTGTTTTGTCTTCAAATATTGAGGGTGGTGTTCCAACGAATGTAAAAAAGACAAGAGAAATACTTTTTACAACGAAACATTTAATCGGTTGCTTCATACAAAGTTGGGAACGCTAGCGAACAATAGCACAATTTTAAAACTCACAAGTACCAGGCTAAATGGAACGAAAAAGTGTGTAAGTAATGCTTCAGCTTCTGATCCTGTAAATCTATGAACTTTTATACAGTGTATTATATGTATTTCATGTTATTAAATATATCAAATGATATGTTGTTCTTCATTACAATGTACGCCCTAAATATAGGGAATTTTAAGACTTTTTAGGGTATTTAGGGATAATTTCGAAAGAAACTAGGATAAAACCAAAATCCTGAGTGCAAACGTTGAGAGCCAGTCATAGTCGAGTCTTAGGGGAGATGTGAGATGATCGGTTGGGTCAGCTGAGGAGCCCTGGATCAGAATAAGTGGTTCTTTTTTGAAGATGAGACATATTAAGAAATGGACAGTAGCTAACAATTGAATATTGTTGGAGAAAAGATTTTAGAAACTTGAATTTATACAGAAACGACTCAGATATGAAACAGTATTTGTCGCATTGTTTTGCGTGCATTTGGCGTTTATTGTAGTTCACTAATTTACATTTTTCAGTGATTCGAGTGTTTCGTAAAGGAGACGATTTATCAGTCAAGGACAGATGTATCACATGTCTTACATGCTTTAACATTATTTATCACAGGAATTCATAATTGACAGGATGACATAAAATAAAAAATTGTCACAATATTAAAATATGATTGCATATTCAACTTCTGTTAACTCTTGTATGACATGTGGCACATCTGTGATAATTCTCCTGCCGTTGATGATGGTTGAGAACCGAAACCGGTAGCAAAATAAAATAACACTATTACAGGCAGCTCAGTGTTACGCATTTTTTTTAAATCTGTACATGTTGTTGAGCATAGCCTAAGCAAGATGTTCAGACTATATTCAATCGGTGTTTGATAGTGAGAGCACTTAGCGATTTCCAACAGACTTCACGAACATTCCAAAACTTTTTCTCGGTGCCATACTCCACAAAATAGTGAGAAGAAATAAATTCATAGCTTACTACGTTTTCACTGCTCACGCAGTAGAGCTTCAAGTACATACACAACGTTTTAATTTATTCCTGCTTGACTGCTCACTCTATTTGCAACACTTTTAGCGGACAGTTTCGTCAAATACCTCTGAATGTGTCTGCAAACTTATATCATTGTATGACGCATAGTTCAGAAGACATCACGACATAAACATCGAGACGTGTGAAAAACTATGTTTTCTTAAAACGCAGTGCATTTTAGCAGGATCCTTCGAAGCTAGTTGTTTTTATTGACACCTACGAGCTATTCATATATTTCTTTTGCGATACGACTTCGTGACGACCGTTTCCCGTGAAAACTGAACCAAGACCTCTGGGGTTGAGATATCAGACAAGGGTACGCCGGAATGTGGACGGATCGGAATGAGTCAAGCGATATTTTTAATCGATATTTTCCTAGTCGACGTACAGGTAACATCGATATTTTGTGGCGACATGATAGGAAAATACTATTCTATCATCATCTAACTCATAACTAGGGACCGGATTTTTACGTATATGCAATATTTTTATGCGAGAAGTATGTTGTTTACATAATATGTTCCAATTCCTTCTTTTCTTACGTTTTAGGCTTAGCTTTATAGTGCTTATAATTGCGTATTTTGCCTGTTTTTAGCCACGCAAGGTAGCCGCGTGGTCTTTGGCACCTTGCACGGTTCGCGCGGCTTTCCCTGTCGGAGGTTCGAGTCCTCCCTCGGGCATCGGAGTGTGTATTCTCCTTAGCCTAAGTTCGTTTAAGTTAGTTTAAGCAGTGTGTAAGCCTAGGGACCGATGATCACAGCAGTATGGTCCCATAGAACCTTACCACAAATTTCAAAAAATTTTTGGCTGTTTATGAATAAGCTTAATATTTTCGAGAATCTTTAATTGTGCTGCATTTGTTTTTTTTAATGAAATACTTATTCTTTTAAGTATGTGTTCACATTTTCGGTTGTTGTGAAAGCTTATTTTTATGTATTTATTGGTGATTTTCCTTTCTTCCTGTTTCGGTTCGCACTATCTCCCTCGATTGCGGGACTTCTCCGGCCTCCCTGCAGAGTTGCACCAACATACGTATTAAGGGATTGGTCGGAACTGTCTTTTGGAACAGCTTACAATGTAACACCAAGCAACAGTTTTAACATTATTACTTAATGTTTTAAATATTTCATTTCATAATATTCATAACATGTAAATTAATGCAACACTAAAGTGACGAAATACTCATTTTCGAAGCATCCCTCAGTTACCTATCTTCAACTGACTCCATGTTCTTTGTACAGGAAATCAGTTCACATTTGTGGTGAGTGGCGACTAATAGCTAGTGGCTTAGTGATGTGCTTCCAAGTTCTCCACAGTTAAGTGCGACGCCAAAAGTGAAAATCATTAATCAGTCTAGATTGCAACAGTGTGAGAAGAATTTCGGAGAAAAGATGAAAACGACATGTGGCAAAATACTTTATTGCCACGCATGGGAAATAGCAGTTGGCAGTGAAGTCGTTCAGCATGTAGACACCAACAAAGACAAGAGAACAGAAGTCGTAAATCCAGACCTTGTTAGGTGAATATTCTAACTGTACTTTTGATTTGTACGAAGCCTTTTCTCGCTAGAAATTCCGTTGTGGAAATTAACTTATCCTCTTCTGAAACATTTCATTGATAGGTATACAGAGGGAAAACTGCCAGACGAAGCCACTATACGTAAAAATTTCGTACATTAAATAAAAGCTGGCCGCGGTGGTCTCGCGGTTCTAGGCGCGCAGTCCGGAGCCGTGCGACTGCTACGGTCGCAGGTTCGAATCCTGCCTCGGGCATGGATGTGTGTGATGTCCTTGGGTTAGTTAGGTTTAAGTAGTTCTAAGTTCTAGGGGACTGATAACCACAGCAGTTGAGTCCCATAGTGCTCAGAGCCATTTGCCATTAAATAAAAGGGAGGGGGGAGGGATCAGATTCAAATTAATTTTATAGCGGAGTTAATCGACGAAACGTCAAGACTGTGAGGGGTGATTTATCTCAAATATTATAATTGGGTCTCTGAACAAAGATCGACGGTCCACGCCGTATCCACTTGCAATAGAGCAGTAAAAATGACAAATAGCTCCGCAGTTTACTCATTTTTCACAGATTCTATGAATTTACTATGGCCATATGGCGTTCAGTACGAGCGAGTATTGCTGTTTGTGACTGATGCATGATCAAAGCTGGCACTGCTCTCAAAATTATACGAGGGCTATTCGGAAAGTAAGTTCTTCTCGGTCGCCAAACGGAAACCACTGTGAAAATCCGATGAAGCTTTGCACAGATCTGTTGGGCAGAGTCACGTAGCTGTTTTAAATTCTGAGTGAACAGCGACCACGCAAAGATGCCTAGAAAATATTGTCTCCCGGCAAATATGGGTGCCTGTCGAGAGATCTCGCCTGATGTCATACAGTCCATGTACCACGATTGCCATGAATTTCCTTCTTCACGATATTTCTCAGCCGCATTCTGCGGGGGCAATGAGGATGCTCCTGCAGCGTTTTTGGTGGGAAGTGTTTGATCACCCACAACACGGCCCGTAGTTGTCTCCCTCTGATGTTGATATCTGCTCAAATGAACCGCTAGCTATGACGGCAACATTTTGGCACAGACTACGAGGTGTAGACCAGCGTAGAGAGTTGGCAGAAAGCACAGGCACCTGCCTTCTATGACGAGGGTATTGCAAAGTTGTTATAAAGCAAGGAAAGCGTTTCTGAAGAAGAGAAATTTTTTAACATCGAGTAAAGATTTAAGTGTCAGGAAGTCCTTTTTGAAAGTATTTGTATAGAGCGTAGCCATGTATGGAAGTGAAACATGGACGATAAATAGTTTAGACAAGAAGAGAATAGATGCTTTCGAAATCTGGTGCTACAGAAGAATGCTGAAGATTAGATGGGTAGATCGCGTAACTAATGAGCAGACATAGAATAGAATTGGGGAGAAGAAAAATTTGTGGCACAGCTTGACTACAAGGAGGGATTGATTGGTAGGACATATTCTGAGACATCAAGGGATCACCAAGTTAGTACTGGAGGGCAGCGTGGTGGGTGAAACTCGTAGAGGGAGACCAAGAGATGAATACACAAAGCAGATTCAGAAGGATGTAGGCTGCAGTAGGTAATGGGAGATGAAGAAGCTTGCACAGGATAGAGTAGCATGGAGAGCTGCATCAAACCAGTCTCTGAACTGAAGACAACAACTACAACATCAAAAAGAATCATCCTATTTTTAAAAAAATCATAACTATTATGTTGCGTGAACAACGTACCATTGGGAAGACCAAACTCTCGACTATTACATGGTTCCCGCTAGGCAGCAGCTTTAGGCGCCCACTTCAGTTTTAGTAAAAATGGTGGCGGGAGTACAGAAAGCGTTTCTTATTCTACGTTTTGCGCAGTGTGGGTCAGTAATAACTGTTCAGCGAGACTTTTGTACTAGGTATGGTGCTGATCCTCCTGTAGCACAGAGCATTAGACGATTGCATGAACAATTTCGAGAAACAGGTCGTTTGTGTAAAGGAACATCGCCGGGCCGTCCCCGAGTGTCTGACACAGACGTCGAACGCATCCGCCATAATTCCACAAGGAGTGCGCTCACCATGCTCCCGATGTCCGTCTGGCGTGTGTTGCGTCGACATTTACACATGAAACCATACAAAATTCAGCTACTGCGAGCTCTTCGTGAAGGCGAATACATACCAAACCATACGAAATTCAGCTACTGCAAGCTCTTCGTGAAGGCGACAAATAACGACGTGTGGAGTTCTGTAATTTCGTTCTTGGCAAGATGGAGAATGACAGTTATCTTCCACACTTACTGTTTAGTGACGAGGCAACATTCCATTTCAATGAAAAGGTGAACCGCAATAATATAAGAATAAGGGGTACGGAACGATCACAAGAAGCTGTACAACATGAAAGGGACTCCTTAAATATTGATGTGTTTGGTTCAGTTCCGCGGAGAAGGTGTAGGATCTATTTTTCTGTGCCGAGAACACTGTTACAAGATGCACGTATCTTAATATGCTTGAGAACTTTCTTTTCCCACAGTTGGAGACTGATTCGAACGACTTCATTTACTAACAGGGTGGGGCACCGCCACACTGGCATCAGGAAGTGCCGGAATATTCAAAACATGCGGCTGGTCCCGGCGTAGGTTAGAGTCCTGCCTCGTGTGTGTGTGTGTGTGTGTGTGTGTGTGTGTGTGTGTGTGTGTGTGTGTGTGTGTGTGTGTGTGTGTGTCCTTAGGATCATTTAGGTTAAGTAATGTGTAAGCTTAGGGACTGATGACCTTAGCAGTTAAGTCCCATAACATTTCACACACATTTGATCATTTTTTGAATATTCAAAACAAAGCGTTATTCAACGATTGATCGTTCGCACTCGATCAAATGATTCAGCATTACATTAATGGTCTCCAAGGTCAGCGGACCAGATTATATGTGATTATCTCTTGTGCGCGTGTATAAAAGACTCTGTTTGCGTGCGTCTGTTACAAACAACAATGAATTAACTGAGACATTGCAAAACAGAAGATGTGGAAGCTATAATTGAAGATATGCTCGCTGCGGTGAGGGAACAATTCGAATACGGCATCGACATATGCCGTGCATTTCAAAAAAATGTTCACATGTGTGTGAAATCGTATGGGACTTAACTGCTAAGGTCATCAGTCCCTAAGCTTACACACTACTTAACCTAAATTATCCTAAGGACACACACACACACACACACACACACACACACACACACACACACACACACACACACACACACACACACACACACACATATCCGAGGAAGGACTCGAACCTCCACCGGGACCAGCCGCCGTGTATGTCAAGGGGTCATATTGAAAACCTATGAAAAGGTATGAAAAAATCTCTTTGAGTTTCCCGGTCATCAAAACACTAAATTCGTTATATATATTTATTAGTTTAGTGCCAAATCGGATGATTCTTTTTGATACACCCTGTACGGTAGATGGGCATTGTATTTCGAGTTGTTAGCAGTGCCCAGATGTCGGTCCAAATGGCTCTGAGCACTATGGGACTTAACATCTGAGGTCATCAGTCCCCTAGACTTAGAACTACTTAAACCTAACTAACCTAACGACATCACACACACTGATGCCCGAGGCAGGATTCGAACCTGCGACCGTAGCGGTCGCGCGGTTCCAGACTGAAGCGCCTAGAACTGCTCGGTCACAGCGGTCGGACCCAGATGTCGGAACACTCGGCGTCCCGAGTAAGGCTTATGTCGGAAGGATGGTGATACTCCAAAAAATTAGGTCAACCTCGCAAAATCGAGACCATCTATCAACACTAACGTTAACTGATCTGTTACGCAAGATGGATGGATGGTTGGTTGGTTGATATGGGGGAAGGGACCAACCAGCGATGTCGTCGGTCCCATCGGATTAGGCAAGGATGGAGAAGGAAGTCGGCCGTTCCCTTTCACAGAAACCATCCCGACATTTACCTGAAGCGATTTAGGGAAATCACGGAGAACGTAAATTAGGATGGCCGAACGCAGGTTTGAACCGTCGTCCTCCAGAGTGCGAGAGGAGTGTGCCAAAAACTGCGCCACTACGCGCGTTGCGCAAGAAGCAGCTGAGATATAGATACGGAAAGATGGTATTATGGCTGGATACTCACAGGCACACGCACTAGTTGGCTGTTTATACACTACTGGCCATTAAAATTGCTACACCAAGAAGAAAAGCAGATGATAAACGGGTATTCATTGGACAAATATACTATACTAGAACTGACACGTGTTTACATTTTCACGCAGTTTGGGTGCATACATCCTGAGAAATCAGTACCCAGAACAACCACCTCTGGCCGTAATAACTACCTTGATACGCCTGGGAATTGAGTCAAACAGAGCTTGGATGGCGTGTACAGGTACAGCTGCCCATGCAGCTTCAACACGATACCACAGTTCATCAACAGTAGTGACTGGCGTATTGTGACGAGCTAGTTGCTCGGCCACCGTTGACCAGATATTTTCAATTGAGAGATCTGGAGAATGTGCTGGCCACGGCAGTAGTCGAACATTTTCTGTATCCACAAAGGCCTGTACAGGACCTCAAACATGCGGTCGTGCATTATCCTGCTGAAATGTAGGGTTTCGCAGGGATCGAATGAAGGGTAGAGCCACGGGTCATAACACACATGAAATGTAACGACCACTGTTCAAAGTGCCGTCAACGCGAACAAGAGGTGACCGAGACGTGTAACCAATGGCACCCCATACCATGACGCCGGGTCATACGCCAGTATGGCGTTGACGAATACACGCTTCCAATGTGCGTTCACCGCGATGTCGCTGAACACGGATACGACCATCATGATGCTGTAAACAGAACCTGGATTCATCCGAAAAAATGACGTTTTGCCATTCGTGCACAGAGGTTCATCGTTGAGTACACCATCGCAGGCGCTCTTGTCTGTGATGCAGCGTTAAGGGTAACCGCAACCATGGTCTCAGAGCTGATAGTCCACGCTGCTGCAAACGTCGTCGAACTGTTCGTGCATATGGTTGTTCTCTTGCAAACATCCCCATCTGTTGACTCAGGGATCGAGACGTGGCTGTACGATCCGTTACAGCCATGCGGATAAGATGCATGTCATCTCGACTGCTAGTCATACCACGCCGTTGGGATCCAGCACGGCGTTCCGTATTACCCTCCTGAACCCACCGATTCCATATTCTGCTAACAGTCATTGGATCTCGAACAACGCGAGCAGCAATGTCGCGATACGATAAACCGCAATCGCGATAGGCTACAATCCGACCTTTATCAAAGTCGTAAACGTGATGGTACGCATTTCTCCTCCTTACACGAGGCGTGACAACAACGTTTCACCAGGCAACGCCGGTCAACTGCTGTTTGTGTATGAGAAATCGGTTGGAAAGTTTCCTCATGTCAGCACGTTGTAGGTGTCGCCACCGGCGCCAACCTTGTGTGAATGCTCTGAAAAGTTGATCATTTGCATATCACAGCATCTCCTTCCTGTCGGTTAAATTTCGCGTCTGTAGCCCGTCATCTTCGTGGTGTATAAATTTTAATGGCCAGTAGTGCAGTTGAAAACTCCTTCTGACAATAATTTGTGTGGGTAACCTAGAAGGAACGGGGGAGGCGGGGTATTACTTGATACCAGCACACTTCCCACCACGTCTAACAGACGGCGAGAACGAGACGGAAACAAACGACACGAGCGTGGACAAAGTCTTTATCCCGGGAGATCGATGCGAGCAGCTGCTCGCGTGATTGGGAACACCGGGAAATCTATAACGAGTCCCTCTCTGTCCCTCGTGCCCACAGAAAGTGCGCTTCTATTTAAACTTTGTGTCCCCGCGATCTGTATCGCACGCTGCTATCGACCCTCCAGACTCCCCCCGGCGGTGTACGCGGTGTCTGCGACAGGAATGCTCAGAGACATGCACTTCTTCAGCCGATAACTGCCCTGTAGTGATCTCTCTCCCAGCAACGCACAGAGCTCGCGAACAAAATGGCTTCACGGCTTCATCTTGGCCGAAGATGTTAAATAAATCGGCTGTGACAGAGGACTGCATCAATGCCGGTGACTCTATGCAGTAGGAAAAAGTCGACACTCAAGCGTCGACTTCATCAGTCTGGGACTCTGTGCTGAGAGAAACAGCTGAAATTCGTTTCAGAAACAATCATAAGAGGTAGTGGTTTCTGTCTGAGTAAATCATGAATTCGGGCACTTTATTAAATACACTCAAAAGTCGTCGTTATAGTGCATCTCATTATGTTACATCGGTATCTCAGCACGGAACCACTGTGTAGCGACAGATAAACTTTACATTGAGCACCCAGCGTTGCCTATATATGTATTTATTCCAGTCTCCTATTTGTCCATCTCCCCCTCCCCGTCTCTTTGACCTCGTCCTCCTGCTTCTACTACTACTACTACTACTGCGACTGTCTCTTCATTTATACTTGTCTCTCCATCTCGCCGGCCGGGGTGACCGAGCGGTTCTAGGCGCTACAGCCTGGAACCGCGCGACCGCTACGGACGCAGGTTCGAATCCTGCCTCGGGCATGGATGTGTGTGATGTTCTTAGGTTAGTTAGGTTTAAGTAGTTCTAAGTTCTAGGGGACTGATGACCTCAGAAGTTAAGTCCCATAGTGCTCAGAGCCATTTGAACCATTTTTTCTTTATTTTTGTCCATCTCCTCGTCCTCCCTTCTCTCTCCACGTTATCACACTCATTCCAACGGGCTGCTGGTTCTTACTCCTTATGTATTTCTTTCCAGACTGTATTACACATACCCGTGGCTTTACCCGTATATGCCCATGTCAAATACATTTCACACGTCTTTAACATATCGATGCTAGGCAATGAAAATCTTGTAACTCATCTGTCTGTGAAAACCATTAATTCCCGTAATTAGTAACTCTGTTATCACAGACAGATTTGAAACAGCATGGATTTCAAAGGTTCAAAGGCTCTGAGCACTATGGGACTTAACATCTGAGGTCATCAGTCCCCTAGAAGTTAGAACTACACTCCTGGAAATTGAAATAAGAACACCGTGAATTCATTGTACCAGGAAGGGGAAACTTTATTGACACATTCCTGGGGTCAGATACATCACATGATCACACTGACAGAACCACAGGCACATAGACACAGGCAACAGAGCATGCACAATGTCGGCACTAGTACAGTGTATATCCACCTTTCGCAGCAATGCAGGCTGCTATTCTCCAATGGAGACGATCGTAGAGATGCTGGATGTAGTCCTGTGGAACGGCTTGCCATGCCATTTCCACCTGGCGCCTCAGTTGGACCAGCGTTAGTGCTGGACGTGCAGACCGCGTGAGACGACGCTTCATCCAGTCCCAAACATGCTCAATGGGGGACAGATCCGGAGATTTTGCTGGCCAGGGTAGTTGACTTACACCTTCTAGAGCACGTTGGGTGGCACGGGATACATGCGGACGTGCATTGTCCTGTTGGAACAGCAAGTTCCCTTGCCGGTCTAGGAATGGTAGAACGATGGGTTCGATGACGGTTTGGATGTACCGTGCACTATTCAGTGTCCCCTCGACGATCACCAGTGGTGTACGGCCAGTGTAGGAGATCGCTCCCCACACCATGATGCCGGGTGTTGGCCCTGTGTGCCTCGGTCGTATGCAGTCCTGATTGTGGCGCTCACCTGCATGGCGCCAAACACGCATACGACCATCATTGGCACCAAGGCAGAAGCGACTCTCATCGCTGAAGACGACAAGTCTCCATTCGTCCCTCCATTCACGCCTGTCGCGACACCACTGGAGGCGGGCTGCACGATGTTGGGGCGTGAGCGGAAGACGGCCTAACGGTGTGCGGGACCGTAGCCCAGCTTCATGGAGACGGTTGCGAATGGTCCTCGCCGATACCCCAGGAGCAAGAGTGTCCCTAATTTGCTGGGAAGTGGCGGTGCGGTCCCCTACGGCACTGCGTAGGATCCTACGGTCTTGGCGTGCATCCGTGCGTCGCTGCGGTCCGGTCCCAGGTCGACGGGCACGTGCACCTTCCGCCGACCACTGGCGACAATATCGATGTACTGTGGAGACCTCACGCCCCACGTGTTGAGCAATTCGGCGGTACGTCCACCCGGCCTCCCGCATGCCCACCATACGCCCTCGCTCAAAGTCCGTCAACTGCACATACGGTTCACGTCCACGCTGTCGCGGCATGCTACCAGTGTTAAAGACTGCGATGGAGCTCCGTATGCCACGGCAAACTGGCTGACACTGACGGCGGCGGGGCACAAATGCTGCGCAGCTAGCGCCATTCGACGGCCAACACCGCGGTTCCTGGTGTGTCCGCTGTGCCGTGCGTGTGATCATTGCTTGTACAGCCCTCTCGCAGTGTCCGGAGCAAGTATGGTGGGTCTGACACACCGCTGTCAATGTTTTCTTTTTTCCATTTCCAGGAGTGTACTTAAACCTAACTAACCTAAGGCCATCACACACATCCATGCCCGAGGCAGCATTCGAACCTGCGACCGTAGCAGCAGCGTGGTTCCGGACTGAAGCGCCTAGAACCACTCGGCCACAGCGGCCGGCCTGCATGGATTTCTCTAATCTGTCAATAAGTACGTTTCTTCTATACTGTTATAAATGCAGCAAATTTATCTGCGTCACTTTATACATTTGTTAAAAAATCGTTTTCACTTCTGCTGCAAATTTAGCGAAATAGAGTTACGAGGTTTTCATTGCCTACCATCGATATTTCACTCATACATGTTCACACATATTTCAGCTCTATGTCTAGCGAATTTCACTATGCAGTTTCATTTTCTCGGCAGCTGAATGTTCATGACTTCGTATCCTGTAAACTATCATATGCAATGGCGTACCTATGGAGGCACATCCAGTGCAACATGTGCCTACTCTCTGCTAAATATGTTTTGAATAGAGTTAGCAGTAAAGAATTAATGAACTAAAACGTCGTGCATGATGCCGCAATTTCTCACGCATCTCAGTGTATATGATGTCATAGCTCCTGAACTAAGTGTCGTACAACGACGCAATTTTCCTGGTACATTCAGAGTTATATGTGAATACTGTCTGCAAAATGTATCACGAATACGGATAGTAGTAAAGAAGTTATAAATTAAAACCTCATGCTTTATGTGAAACTGTTATTGCATAACCATTGGAAATGTAGAAAGCGATAAACTTCTTTCCTTTCTTTACTTTGTGGGTGTCGTCAAAGAGAAAAAGTTTCATAAAGGTTTGATATTACGTGTAAAGTTTGTTGCCAGTCTCGAAATTTTCTCATTCTCAAATAGTGGATGACTAAAGTATGGATATTTTCGCGTCATGGACTACTCTGCTTTTTAACCCCCATCCCTTTCGACAGGTGGTTGGTTCTATGAAACGTCTCCTTAGAAAAATTATACATGACTGTGCTTAAACTGACACACAATATTTTTTTTAGCGCAACGCAATCTGACTTTCAAAAATCCCTACAAAAGAATGGCCCTGACTAACATTAACCTATGTTTCACAAATCACTTACCTCACAAAAATCTTGGTTACTCGAACTACTGCAATACAGCGAGCGCCACTACTGCCAGCTAAATAAAAGATTGTAACTGCTGGAGGCACTAACTACTGATAGGCATAGTTAGCAAATGAAAGATTTTAATAGAGAACAAACAATGTATTTACCTTAATAGTCATAATATATATAGCAGTTCATGACATCCATTCGTACAAATGTACGGTTTCTGATGGACACACCTCCAGATTATCCATTCTCAAAAATCCGCCATCTCACTTCCCCACATCCACCACTGCTGGCGGCTCGCCTCCAACTGCGCAACGCTACGCACTGTTCACATCCTGCTGCCCAACACTACAATGGCAGAGTATTACAATAGTGCAAACCAGCCACAGACTGCACACAGCACAGCCAGTGATTTTCATACAGAGCGCTACGTGGCGTTACCAATATAAAAACCTAAACAGCCTCCTTACAGTTCTTACCCCCACAGTGATTCTTCCAGACAGTAAATAACACACTATGTGATCAATAGTATCCGGACACCCACAAAAACATACGTTTCACATTTTAGGTGCATTGTCCTGCCACCTACTGCCAGTTACACCGTATCAGCGACCTCAGTAGTCATTAGACTTGGTGAGAGAGCAGAATGGGACTCTCCGCGGAACTCGCGCACTTCGAACGTGGTCAGGTAACTGGGTGTCACTTGTTATCACTCGTCTGTAAGTGAGATTTCCACACTCATGAACATCCCTACGTCCACTGCTTCCGATGTGGTATTCAAGTGGAAATGTGAAGGCACACGTACAGCACAAAAGAGTACAGGCCGACCTCGTCTGTTGACTGACAAAGACCGCCGGTAGCTAAAGAGGGTCGTAATGTGTAATACAGACCATCACACAGGAATTCCAAACTGCGTCAGAATTCACTGCAGGTACTATGACAGTTAGGCGGGAGATGACAAAACTTGGATTTCATGGTCGAGCAGCTGCTCAATAAGCCACACATCACGCTGGTAAACCAAACGACGCCTCGCTTGGTGTATGGAGCGTAAACATTGGACGACTGAACAGTGGAAAAACGTTGTGCGGAGTGACAAATCACTGTACACAATGTGGCGATCCGATGGCAAGGTCTGGAGACGGCGAATGCCCGACGAACGTCATCTGCCATCGTGTGTAGTGCCAACAGTAAAATTCGGAGGCGGTGGTGTTATGGTGTGGTCGTGTTTTTCATGGAAGGGGCTTGCACACCTTGCTGTTTTGCGTGGTACTATCACAGCACAGGCCTAAATAGATGTGTTAAGCACCTTCTTGCTTCCCACAGTTGAAGAGCAATTCGAGGATGGCGATTGCATCTTTCAACACGATCGAGCACGTGTTCATAATGCACGACCTGTGGAGGAGTGGTTAAACGACAATAACATCCCTGTAATGGACTGGCCTGCACAGAGTCCTAACTTGAATACTATAGAACACCTTTGGGATGTTTTGAAACACCGACCGTGCCAGGCCTCATCGACCGACATTGACTCCCCAAGAAACCTTCGAGCACTGTTTGAACATACACCTGTCATCAAGACTAAGAGTGGGTCAACACCATACTGAATTTCAGCATTACCGATGGATGGCGCCACAAACTTGTAAGTCATTTTCAGCCAGGTGTCCGGATACTCTTGATCAAATAGTGTATCTGTACCAAGTTAGGTTGAAATCGGTCCAGTGGTTTAGGAGGAAATGGCTCTGAGCACTATGCAACTTAACTTCAGAGGTCATCAGTCGCCTAGAAGTTAGAACTACTTAAACCTAACTAACCTAAGGACATCACACACATCCATCCCCGAGGCAGGATTCGAACCTGCGACCGTAGAGGTCGCTCGGTTCCAGACTGTAGCGCCCAGAACCGCACAGCCACTCCGGCCGGCGTTTAGGAGATGTCGGACATACATACATACATACATACATACATACATACATACATACGTACGTACGTATATACAGCAATTTTTATAATTTGTATTGATTCTTTACCACCGAACAACGATTCTTTCGCTTGTGTTTCTAAGACCGCATGCGTAGAGGCGTGGTCCGCGTGTTCAAAAGGACGGATCGAGTGCAGTAAGTCCGGTGCGCCATCTCACTCTGGAGTTAGCAGAGAAGTATACGATCGAAGTATTAGGAAAAGAACTAATGTTTGTGCGGTTGTACGCCTAAGATTTTATGAACCACTCATCGCGCAGCGACGATGTGGTGACGCACATTAAGTTCTTTCTAGGTTTCCGGAGGCATTTGCCACAAGAAAACTACGAACACCTCACGCAAATCCCATAAATTACGGACAAGGGGTTTGTGGGAGCAAGGGTGCTCGGTAGCGTTCCAGATGGGTTCCATCAGGTTCATATCAGACGAATCCGGTGGGCAAGACATCAATGAGAGTTCATGTTCCTCAGACTACTCTAGAAATTTTAACGCCTTCTGTCACGAACAGTTGTCATGCTGGAAAATGCCATCACTGTCGGTGAAGGCAGCGAGTATGAAGTGATGCAGGTGGTTGTCAATAACGTTCATGTAGTCCACAGTCAGTGTGCCATCTATTGTTCCCACAGATTCCATGCAAGTCCAGGTGAATGCCATGGAAGTCCAGGTCAATGTCAAATGGTTCAAATGGCTGTAAGCACTATGGGACTTAACATCTGAGGTCATCAGTCCCCTAGACTTAGAACTACTTGAACCTAACTAACCTAAGGACATCACACACATCCATGCCCGAGGCAGTATTCGAACCTGCGGCCGTAGCAGCAGCGCCTAGGTTCCAGACTGAAGCGCCTAGAACTTCTCGGCCACAGCGGCCGACCAGATGAATGTCCCTCACATAGTATGAAACTACTCCCATCAGCCTCCATCCGTGGCGCAGTGGAGGTATGAAATGGCTGTTCGGCTGGATGACACGGACACGCCCATCGACTCGATGTAACAGGTGCGCGATTCATCCGACCAGACGACACGTTTTCACTGATCCATGATCCAATGTCGACAGTACCGTGGCCACTGCAATCCTAATAGACGACGTCGTTGGGTCAATATGGAAGGTAGACATGGGAAAAACCGACCAGTTTATTCCGATACCAGTATTTAAGTTCTGAACAACCAGCGTTTTTCGGCATTTGTTTGATCTCGTTTGTAACACGTCTTCTTTTATTTCTTCCTGATAACCGAGTAATAAAATGAAATATGGATTAGCCATAGCAGCAGTGCTAAAATTTTTCGTTTTTAAATAAACCTTTTTTTTAAAAAAAAACGATTAATTTTTATTCGTAAAATTCACAATGGTGTAAAATATTTCGTTATTGTAGAAAATGGGAAAGATGATGACTACTACTTTAATAACAATGCTGACAGAAACAAGCAAGAGTCACATGACACGAATTGGTACACCATTGCTGAAACAATAATGCCGCTGTTGCCATGCGTCGTGGCTTAAGGTGCGTGCAAGGCCTGCCCTACCTAGTCTATACGGCTGTTTCTCGCTTTCGTCGCCAGACAACCGTTGTATTGCAAAAGGGCACCAACCGTAGTGTGAGAATATTTTTACGAAGTTGCATAGCAGTAAAGGAAACAAAAGAAAAATTCGGAGTAGGTATTAAAATGCATGGAGAGGAAATAAAAACTTTGAGGTTCGCCGATGACAGCAAAGGACTTGGAAGAGCAGTTGAACGGAATGGACGGTGTCTTGAAAGGAGGACATAAGATGAACATCAACAAAAGCAAAACGAGGATCATGGAATGTAGTCGAATTAAATCGGGTGATGCTGCGTGAATTAGATTTGGAAATGAGACACTTAAAATAGTAAAGGAGTTTTGCTATTTGAGGAGCAAAATAACTGATGATGGTCGAAGTAGAGAGGATATAAAATGTAGACTGGCAATGGTAAGGAAAGCGTTTCTGAATAAGAGAAATTTGTTAACATCCAGTATAGATTTAAGTGTCAGGAAGTCGTTTCTGAAAGTATTTGTATGGAGTGTAGCCTTGTATGGAGTGTAGCCTTGTATGGAAGTGAAACGTGGACGATAAATAGTTTGGACAAGAAGAGAATAGAAGCTTTCGAAATGTGGTGCTACAGAAGAATGCTGAAGATTAGATGGGTAGATCACATAACTAATGAGGAGGTATTGAATAGAATAGGGGAGGAGTTTGTGGCACAACTTGACCAGAAGAAGGGATCATTTGGTAGGACATGTTCTGAGGCATCAAGATATCACCAATTTAGTATTGGAAGGCAGCGTGGAGGGTAAAAATCGTAGAGGAAGACCAAGAGATGGATACACTAAGCAGATTCAGAAGGATGTAGGCTGCAGTAGGTACTGGGAGATGAAGCAGCTTGCACAGGATAGAGTAGCATGGAGAGCTGCATCAAACCAGTCTCAGGACTGAAGACGACAACAACAACATAGCAGTTAAGTACCATGCTTCATTTGCTTTAAAATATTAAGGACCCGTCTGTCATTTTTGTGAAATAATAACAGAAGAACGAAATGAGGGCAACAATAATAAATTCATAGCATAAACTAAAAATAGAAAGTAGCTGACCTGCTGGCTCTCTCTGAAAAACATTCCTTTGTCTGCTTGCAACACTTAAAAATGAAAAAAATAAACATGAAAAAACAAAGCTCTTCAATCTCAATTTCCACAATTTAGCACCGACTATTCGTAATGCCCAAATAATGGTACGATTTCCGGTTACAGTGTGGCCTTTGAGCAGAGTTGCAAAAAATTAGAATCAGCAGGAGAACACTGGTGAGTTTTTGTAGTATTCATCTACTTATCACTTTTCGAGAAAAGCAGCTAACTGTGTACGCACTAAGTTTTCTTTTATTTCCTTACTTAATTTAATATTTTGGTTCTATATATGTTGAAACTCTGAGGGACAAAATTTTTCAGTTTTAGCTCGATTTCTACATTTATTACAGGATATAACCGGAAACCGGTTGCTTCAGCGGTAACTGTCATCCCTAAAAATGGTTCAAATGGCTCTGAGCACTATGAGACTTAACTTCTGAGGTCACCAGTCCCCTAGACTTAGAACTACTTAAACCTAACCAACCTAAGGACATCACACACATCCATGCCCGAGGCAGGATTCGAACCTGCGACCGTAGCGGTCGTTCGGTTCCAGATTGTAGCGCCTAGAACCGCACGGCCACTCCTGCCGGCACCGTCATCCCTAATGAGAACACTTAGGGGTTCACCTTCGACAATATGTGTCGAACGAAGTACTCCGAAACACCAGCATTGTATTCTGTCGTCAGAACTGCCACAGATCTCCGTCTATCCTGATTTACAGAAGGGGCAACTATCCAATCTTCACTATCTGTGGTAGGCGTAGACGTCAGACGCCTTGTCGCCTACTCCTGGATACACTGCCCTTCAACTACTTTCCGTAGATACTCACGACAATTGCACGCATACCAGCTTCGCCGTGTGCAAAGACGCTTGTTCCCTGATATAACAGTCTGCCGTTTGTAAAGTCAATTCTGTCATTGGTTTTCCCCATTTGCCACCTGTATCGTCAATTCAATAATCCCCATTCGTTTCTGCTCCGCTTGTGTCACGTTTCTGCAACAGCACCTGGTGCCATTCAGTCTCGCAGTGAGCAATGATCATAGTGTTCTGGATCATAAAGTCGTTATAGAAATGATTAGCCGGCCGCTGTGGCCGAGCGGGTCTAGGCGCTTCAGTCCGGAACCACGCTGCTGCTACGGTCGCAGGTTCGAATCCTGCCTCGGGCACGGATGTATGTGATGTCCTTAGGTTAGTTAGGTTTAAGTAGTTCTAAGTCTAGGGGACTGATGACATCAGATGTTAAGTCACATAGTGCTTAGAGCCATTGAACCATTTTTGAAATGATAGAAGGAAGAAGATGACGCACCACAAAGGAATTATACGAATGAGACGAAAAATCATAGATGTTATGAGCACGCAGAGATAAATAATTACAGTTTCAAGAAAACTGAATGATTCATTCAGGAGAAAGAATTTCGCAAAACTGAGCAAGTCAGTAATGCGTCCCACCTCTCGCCGTTACGCAAGCAGCCATTCGGCTTGGGAGTGGTTGTAGAGTTGTACGACGTCCTGAGGGATATCGTACCAAATTCTGTCCACTTGATGAATTATATAGTCAAAATCCCGAGATGGTTCGACGGTCCTGCCCGTAACGCTGCAAACGTTCTCAGTTTGGGAGAGATCCAGCGACCTTGTTGCCCAAGATAGGTTAGGCAAGGCCGAGGACAACCCGTAGACACTCTAGCCGTGTGCGGGCGGTCATTACCTTCCTGAAATATGGTATCAGAACGCATTGCCATGAAGGGCAACGAAGTGTGGCGTAGTATATGTCGTCGACGTAGCGCTGTGCTGTAAGGGTGCAGCGAATGAGAACCAGAAGGGTCCTGTTATGTGTAACGCCGGAAGTGCATATCCTCCTATTTCCATCTATTGCACTGCAAATTTTTTTCCTCATTTTGTTACCTGAAGATATAACATTTCTGTGTCTTTGTATATTGTAATTCTTTTACTATTTGTGTGTATATATATATATATATATATATATATATATATATATATATGCATTTATGTCGATGTATAATTGGTTTGTTTTGTGAATATTATTTGTATTTATACGCTGGGTCTGGCCTAGGGAAAACTATGCTATCGAACGAATACATCGATAGGTCGTGTGGAGCACGAAAGTGTTGAGGATCTTTGGTAGTGTTAACTCTGCCGCATGGAGCGTGGGCTGAGCAGAGAGAGTCTGCCTGGAGTAGCGAGTGGAGCAGGTGTGTTGTGTGACGCTCCCGCGAGTTGCCGCGCTTTCGGGGTTTGGCAGCATGTAATTGCGCTCGAATTGCTATGACAGTTTCTGACACGGTGTCACGGACGGGAAGCATTAGCTGGCGCCCATCGAGAGCCCGTTTCGCCTGGTGACCGTGTCGAGAAGGAGGCGCGCCAACATCCAGCTTCTGCAACAGCGACGGCCGACAATGAGTGACTGTCGCCACCTCCTCGATCGACGGCTTCAAACCTTCAATCAACCAACAAGGAAGACTGGAAGCACGTAAAGTTTCAGAACTGTATGGCAGACCTCAGCTTTTAAAATTGTTGCATCACAAAATTACAGCAACTTAGCATGAACCTTTGTTGCTCATTGTCCCAATTGCATTGCCAAGCGGGGGCCCTTCCTTTTCCGAAATAAACCCGAGTGTCGAAGTTCAAACGCCAGCATCATTCGATTTCACAGCTTTAATTTCAAAGTTCAGTTAAGGTATACATAGCTGGCTACAATATTTATATTACACAGGCACAAATTAAGAGTGCGAGTTTTGTTACCGTATTTTAGCTTACCTGTGACTGCAGCCCAGCTTGGTACGTACTAAATTTTACTATTGTTAATTGTTCAGAATCATTTAATTCAAGTTCAAAGTTAAATCTCTTGTTTCTAAATTGCGTAGATTCAAGTAGCTTTTGAAATGATTGTTGAGGTAGTCCAAGACTAACCGTATTTTACTGAATTTCGATGTGCTTCAGAGAGAAAGCTCACTATTAACTTCAGTCACTAAATTAGCTTCCGATTTTCCGGTTTTATTAATTCTTTTGCTAAATTAAGTCAGTGTGTAGCGAAATTTATTACTTCAGACAAACTTTCAGTTGTCACACTACACGTGTCAACCTTCAGTTGCCACGCTTCTAGTGCTAATTATATGTGTAATAACCTTTCTTTTTCAGTTACTATAGTAATTGTCCATAGGACTGGCGACCGTAATTTCCCCCAAATCTCAAATATCTAATTACCGCTAGTTAATTGTTGACGTAACGGCCGCACATTTACTTTCTTTATTAACTTTACCCCTTTTCAAAATTAATTTCCACCAGTTTCATTTGCATTTTTCCTTTCGTTCAGATGTAACCCTTTCCTCCCTCTTTACCGACAGATTAATTTCGGTGACGATCGCTTTTCCCAAATTTCCATTAGGTACACGCGGTTTAATTTTTCACTGTCATTAAGGGCGATAAGTGAGGGGGAGTTTACATATGGACAGATATGGCACCCCAGGTCATCACTCCTAGTTGTCAGGCCTTCCTGTGGGTGACAGTCAGGTTGTATCCCACCGGTCTGGGGCGTCTCCAGATACGTCCTCGCTGGTCATCGGGGCTCAGTTCGAAGCGAGACTCAACACTGAAGAACAGGCTTCTCCAGCCAGTGAGATTCCAGTCCAAAGACATGTCAGGAGACGCCCTGGACATTGGTGGGATACCAACGTGATTTTCGCGCGCCATAAGCCCCAACAACCAGGACTGAAGATCTGGGATGCCATTCCATCTCATAGTAGGATCCGTTTGGTTGTCATCCCATCCCCACCACCCTTACAGCAAAGCTATACGTCGACGGTATTGTACGCTCCGTTTTGTTGCCCTTGATGGCAAGCAATTCTAGGCTTATATTTCAGCAAGATAATGCCCGTCCGCACACGGCGAGAGTTTCTACTGCTTGCCTTCGTGCTTGTCAAACCCTTCCTTGGCCAGCAATGTCGCCGGGTCTTTCCCAGATTGAGAACGCTTTGAGCATTACGGACAGGATCCTCCAACGAGATCGGGATTTTGACGATCTAACGCACCAGTTCCAAAGAATTTGGCGCGATATACCTCAGGAGGACATGCAACAATTCTATCACTTTGTGCCAAGCCGAATAACGTCTTGAATAAATTCACAGGTGGACCAACCGGTTAGTGACTTGCTCGATTTGTGAAGCTCTTTCTCTTGAATAAATCATGCAACTTTTCTGCAACTAATCGTTTGTTTGTCTGCGCATGTACATCATATCTACCGAAAACTAATTCCCTCGTGGTGATGCGTCGCTTCTGTTTTATGTCTTAGAGTGCAGTTGTATCTCCTTGTGTGGGCAGAATATGGGCAATTCTCATTACTCGGTATAAGAGTATAATTTCTTATCTAGTAACTTTCGCTTCGGTCTCTTTTCTATTTGCTTTGTTTTACTATTACTCGCGTAACAACGCATATATGAAATAGAATATGTTACTACGAAAAGAGCCCCGAAATACCTTTTAGTGATGCTGTGCCGTGAGTTTCTTGGGATCATTAATTTTCAACAAAAAAAAATTATGTTCTTATTCTTCTGGATCTGGCTTTCTATTAAAGGAACATTTTTTTGTTACTGTAACTCACTATAAAGTTCAACATATCTTCCCTACTTTATAGTTATTGAAAAGGTTAATGAAAATTACTTTATGGATACTGATGTTACAGTTCGCAATGATTGTTCAACATCAAAATTTTGCACTGGATTTTTGTTAACAGTAAAACACCAATAAGTACCACGACTAGCACAAGAACATGAGACTATTATCGGAGAAAAAGACATTTTTACTATAAGGTTTGCCTCTTCTACCAGGATACACATTCGGAGATCCTACGGTGAGTTACAAAGACGAAACCTTTATCATTGCATAGCGTTTCTTCATTAATACTGATTAACACATCATGGGAGGTTAATACTATAGTTTTCCAACTCTTAGAACGATTTCAACACTTTATGCTGAATCAATAAAACTGAATTTCATATCTTCGTTTATCATTTTTCTCGTAGACTTTGTAATTTGCTAATGTACGCCTGTAGTATTTGGTACCATACTAGCTTCCTTTCCATAGGTCTACGCAGTTTGCGTATTAGGCCCCTTTACAATGAGTACGTAATGGCGTCCCTCTCTCAATCTTGACAAAAGAATACTACGCTAGTGTCCACTATACTGTCACAGGCTATCCTATTCACGTAACTCCAAGAAGACGACAGAGAAATTAATGTTCGTTCTGTATTATTTATACTAGTCACACATTCTCATCTTTGTTTGATATTTAATAAGTATCGTCTGTGGCGGTTTCAGTATTCGCCGACACAGATATTATCTAAAATAAATAAAAAACAGTACATAATTTTATACAAGAACAAAACATGACACACAATGTTTTCTCTTTATTACATAATATGAGTTTTGCTAAGAGACGTTACATAACGTAATGCTTGCTTTTGGCGTCAGCGCCGCTAAACCGCGGCTAGCGAGTTTTTTTTTCAAAGAAAAACTCATTTCTCACGGAAGGGACGAGGGTACCTAGTTCTCCACGCACACGGCCGCTCTGTGAATAGACGGTCAAGCCGCCGTGGCTGCAGCGATGCCATGGGGGTCGCTCTTCGACAGTAGGACACTAGTTAACGAGCTCAGTGTCGGTGGCCTGACGTGACCTGGAAAGTAAAAGCCTTCTACGAGGTGCATTCAAGTTCTAAGGCCTCCGATTTTGTTTTCTAATTAACTTCTCACCCGAAATCGATGAAACTGGCGCTACTTCTCGACATAATCGCCCTGCAGACGTACACATTTTTCACAACGCTGACGCCATGATTCCATGGCAGCGGCGAAGGCTTCTTTAGGAGTCTGTTTTGACCACTGGAAAATCGCTGAGGCAATAGCAGCACGGCTGGTGAATGTGCGGCCACGGAGAGTGTCTTTCATTGTTGGAAAAAGCCAAAAGTCACTAGGAGCCAGGTCAGGTGAGTAGGTAGCATGAGGAATTACTTCAAAGTTGTTATCACGAAGAAACTGTTGCGTAACGTTAGTTCGATGTGCGGGTGCATTGTCTTGGTGAAACAGCACACGCGTGGCCTTTCCCGGACGTTTTTGTTGCAGTGCGTAGGATGCACCTGTTACCGTAGTGCCCTTTGGAACGCAATGGGTAAGGATTGCGCCCTCGCTGTCCCAGAACATGGACACCATCATTTTTTCAGCACTGGCGGTTACCCGAAATTTTTTTGGTGGCGGTGAATCTGTGTGCTTCCACTGAGCTGACTGACGCTTTGTCTCTGGATTGAAAAATGGCATCCACGTCTCACGCATTGTCACAACTGACGAAAAGAAAGTCCCATTCGTGCTGTCGTTGCGCGTCAACATTGCTTGACAACATGCCACACGGGCAGCCGTGTGGTCGTCCGTCAGCATTCGTGGCACCCACCTGGATGACACTTTTCGCATTTTCAGGTCGTCATGCAGGATTGTGTGCACAGAACCCACAGAAATGCCAACTCTGGAGGCGATCTGTTCGACAGTCATTCGGCGATCCCCCAAAACAATTCTCTCCACTTTCTCGATCATGTCGTCAGACCGGCTTGTGCGAGCCCGAGGTTGTTTCGGTTTGTTGTCGCACGATGTTCTGCCTTCATTAAACTGTCGCACCCACGAACGCACTTTCGACCCATCCATAACTCCATCACCACACGTCTCCTTCAACTGTCGATGAATTTCAATTGGTTTCACACCACGCAAATTCAGAAAACGAATGATTGCACGCTGTTCAAGTAAGGAAAACGTCGCCATTTTAAGTATTTAAAACAGTTCTCATTCTCGCCGCTGGCGGTAAAATTCCATCTGCCGTACAGTGCTGCCATCTATGGGGTGTATTGACAATGAACGCGGCCTCATTTTAAAACAATGCGCATGTTTCTATCTCTTTGCAGTCCGGAGAAAAAAAATCGGAGGCCTTAGAACTTGAATGTACCTCGTACAGGTGCCTGGCTGGCTGGCGACGCAGGCTCGCTTTGCAAACTTCAGGCACGCCCCTTTCTCTTGTCTAATAATGGCTCCTTCTCAGGCAGTATGACACAGTGACGCCAGGAGAGGCGGAGCTGAGGACATATATCTTCTCAGTAGTCGCCCAAACAGTCACAGCCTGAGAGGAATCGTTAGCGTCAGGATTTCACCCGGAACAAGTCCCGCCCACTCACCCCCGGTTTCCCCGGTCTTTGTTCGGCGCCAGGGCATCGTGTCAGTTGACCCACGTGTTTTGCCGCGCTCGGCTGCACTTTGAGTGAATGTTAAATTAATATCTTGTTAGGTCTTAAATTTTGCCAGATAGTTAAAAGACACTTTACAACAAACGTGCACAATTGGCCTCAGCTGTGCCAGGTACTTCCACAGCAAACATACGAGAAAACAGTTGAGCAATGAATTCTTTAAATACGAGTACTCAGTATTCAGATGAACAGCCTACGAAGAAACATACCTCTAAGTGAGAAAAAGCACCCAAAGCTAAAACTGGAAAAACCTATCCTAAAAGAATAATTTGCTTGGAGAAAGACGAACCACAGTATACTTGACACTTAAGATTCAGAACTCAGTATATGTGAAAGAAGCACCAATGTTCACTATACTTCCAGAGGGCATCAAAATTACTTTGCTCTGGCCAGATCGATCCAAGCTTTTTTTGCGTGGCCGGCCGCTGGTGGCCAGCGTTTCTAGACGCTTCAGTCCGGAACCGCGAGACTGCTATGGTCGCAGGTTCGAATCCTGCCTCGGGCATGGATGTTTGTGATGTCCTTAGGTTAGTTAGGTTTAAGTAGTTCTAAGTTCTAGGGGACTGATGACCTCAGATGTTAAGTCCCATAGTGCTCAGAGCCATTTGAACCATTTTTTTTTTTTTTTTTTTTTGCGTGTTATTCACTGAATAGTTTTGCTGAAAAGTTTTAGCGCTGGAAGAAGAACTAGCACAGCGTGAAGGACGTTTTACAGCCGTGAAACACTGCAGCATTAATTTCCTTCATGACTGCTCTGTGACATACACATCATCATTATAATTTTTTAAAAATGCTTTGAATGACATTTACGAAATTAATATTTTGGTTAAAACAGACAGGACAAAGAATAACGACAGATTATTTTCGTGAGACGTTTGCAACAGCATATAGGACACCAATCACACAGAAACAGCCACATTTCTTTATAACCTCGTTTATAATGCGCAGGTATGGCATTGGAAGAATTTACAAGCTAAAATTCACCCATTACTCATGCAAATACTAACGAAATGTGTCATATAAGCAAATATCTTACTGCTTTCATTAGGCATTCTACTTTATGGCATTCTTATATTCTTTAATTTTCGTGAGCTACTGTGAGAGCCTACATAAACAAAACGACTTTGACTTATTTCTATATAACGTTGATTTTAGACAAGAGTTACTCGATTGCATCCATGGCTTTACTACCGACACGACAGATTCAAGACCATTGTTTTCGCATTGTATGTTTGCTCTGCTGTTCCCCTCAGATAAAATATTATAATAAGTGAATTAGTTAATGAAAATTTGTCCTTATTGCCCTTAAATAACATCGCGTTATTTTTTGTTTTCTGTTGCTGGCGATGCTTTCAATCTCAATAAATATTTTTATTTCTTTAACAATGCACATTCATATTATATTAATATCCAGAAAAACTAAGTTTCTTATCATTAGTGAATTTCATCACAGTGAAAACATGTGTTGGACTGTAACGATAACACCCGGCCGGAGTCGCCGAGCGGTTCTAGGCGCTACGGTCGCAGGTTCGAATCCTTCCTCGGGAATGGATGTGTGTGATGTCCTTAGGTTAGTTAGGTTTAAGTAGTTCTAACTTCTAGGGGACTGATGACCTCATAAGTTAAGTCCCATAGTGCTCAGAGCCATTTGAACCTTTGAACCATTTTGTGACGGCAGCTTCCAGTTTGCGGAACTGGTGGCTGTTTACGGAAGGGCCTTACATTATGGATAGGCGAGCCGGGGGGTGAATGGACGGGACTTGTTCTCGGTGAAATCCTAGCGCTAAGTCAGGGTAAGTATGGAATGCGGAACAACCGTTTGTAGCACTGAGCAAGTCTCAAAATAGGAAATTTTCAATCGGCCGAAGTTCCCCAGCGAACTGGCGCCAGAATAATAGGCAAACGCTATCTCCATCGCTCCTTCTCTTCGTTCTCTTCCTTCTCCCTCTAGGCCCATTCGTGAAAAATTCCATTCAAATAATTTTTAATTTCATTAGGGGCGGATGATAAGAAGCCAACCTCCCTCCGTCTCATTGGTCACTCTCCTAAATTTCACGTAGAGGGGATACGAGGTGCGGCTGTAAAATAACGGGCATATTACTGTAAAACATTTTAGTTGAAAAACATACATATTTCATCACTGCCACCCTCTATATTCTCCCCTTCTCTCTACCTACAACGCTCCATACGATTTTTCCATTGATGGGAATAGTGCTGGAAGTCTTACTCTCTGAACGTCTTGATGACGCGTGCCGCTTTTCTTTCAGTACTTCAACGGACTGAAATCTCGTTCATTTTAATGCTGATTTGGCGTCGGGGAACAGATAAGTCACACGGTACTAGGTCATGCGAATAAGGCAGGTGGTCTAACACTTCGCTGCTGCACTTCGCTAGAAAATTCTTAACAGGCAAAGCGGTATGAGTCGTCGTTTCTCTACAACCACGGTGGGTTTTTTTTTCTTCTTATTTTCTCGTAAGGCTGAGCAAGAACCTGAAGGTAGTAATGTTGATTAATAGTTTGGTATTCAGGAACCCAGTGAAGATACACAATTGTATGAATACCGGAAAAAAACAATCATCATCTCTCTAAATGTTGATCAGTTCATTTGCGCTTTTTTCGCTCTCAGTGAAATTGGGCCCTTCCAGACTCCAGTGTATGTGTAAGCGTACTGTCATATTGCTGGCTTGGTTGCGGAGTATCTTTGCGAGTGGCTGCTTTTGCAGAGTCGAGCACGGGACACGGAGCTGCTATGTTGTTTTGTGGGTAGCTCTGCTTGGGAAAGGCATTATAATGGAAGTTAAAGTGTGGCTACAAGAGCTATTATTGTGAAGTAATGAGATACGGAAGTGGATTCAGTGAAAAGTGCGTAAATAATTAATTAAACATGAGCAATTGCGTCCAAAACGTATTTAAGTATCCACTCGTTGCGTGTCGTACCGTACAGCATCAGTCATTAGCGACGTGTTCGGCCTCCCAGTGTGAACTAATGTGAATCAGTAATATAGTTTACCACAAAAAAATGAAATGAAATGTCGTGTGTCTAGGGCCTCCCGTAGGGTAGGCCGTTCGCCTGGTGCAGATCTTTCGATTTGACGCCACTTCGGCGACCTGCGAGTCGATGGGGGTGAAATGATGATGATTAGGACAACACAACATCCAGTCCCTGAGCGGAGAAAATCTCCCACCCAGCCGGGAATCGAACCCGGGCCCCTAGGATTGACAGTCTGTCACGCTGACCACTCAGCTACCGGGGACGGACTAGTTTACCACAGAAGGGAGCATTCAAGTGCCAGTGTCTTGTAGCGAGCGTGAGAACGTCCGTTCGATCAACAATCAGCCGCGCCGCGACGTTTACGCGCACGCTCGTACAAGTGAGAACTGTAAACTGTAATTAAACTTTATGAGCAGTGGTATATCATTACAAGTGTCAAGAAGGACTGGTACCAGTTATCTGTGTGTGTGTGACGAGCGTTAAGAAGTTTCGTTCGACCAATCGGACTCCGCAAGTTCCCTCTTGCCCCCACCACCCTCCAGCGGTCCCCCCCAACCTCACTCCGAGTATAAAGTTTTCAGTTCATTACAGAATGCTTGTGCACTTCTAGATTAATCCTGTGCTATTGCTACACCTCTCCTTCAGCCAGCTGCAGTATTATGCAGGATAACGGGCAAGGGGAACTACGTGAGTAGTGTGTGGATAATGTCTTTCTGGCTTTGACTTTGCGGCAATAAGATACGTTCAAAGATGCTGAGTCAGGATTTCATGACATTACCAACTGAAATGTTACGTTCTTCTGTAGTCTCTCGGACAGTTCCGTTGACGTTTCTCACATGAGCGTCGTCGGTAGACATCGAAGGGCGTCATGGACGAGGATCATTTGCAACTTCCGTCCGGCTATTTTTAAACCGCGTGAACAACTCGTAATATGGAATACGGCTTAAGCACTCATCACAGTAGGCTTCCTGCATCATTTGGTGTGTCTCTGTAAAGGTTTTCTTGAGATTCACGCAAAATTTAATGCAGTCGCGTTGCTCCTCTAACTCTCCCGTCTCGAAATTCGAAAACTGTGCGACACAACGTTCTAATCAATACAGCACTGAACAATAACAGACAGCCGGCCGTGGTGGCCGAGCGGTTCTAGGCGCTACAGTCTGGAACCGCGCGACTAGACTTGGGCACTGTTTCTATGTTTCGATACAGTGTATCGATACGTGGAACTGTTTCAGTGTTTCGGAACGGCTGTGGTTCACTGTTTCGAAACAGTGGTGTTTCATTCCGCCTGTCTCGGACAACCGGACCAGATTCGATCTCGAGCCAGACACAGAAACTGTATCGTTGTTTCAAAATGAGGCTGTTTCAGTCCACCTGTGCTTGGAACGGACAAATTGTATCGAAACAGTGATGTTTCATTCCGTTCTGTGTCGGACGAGATTCGGGCTTGACACAGGTACTGAAACACAACATACCACTTCGTGAAACACTTTCAAGAGTGTCGAAATCTTTTTGACTAGCAATAGCATGAAGCTTAAGATATCCGAAAACAAAGCTTCGTTTCTAGCTGACTGTCCTATTCCGAAATGGCGTAACATCTGCTTTATAAACACTAACCAAATAATAAAACAACGCATATTATTCACATTCAAAATAATAAATATGTGAAAATCATTCAGTTAAATTACACTTTTTTCATAACATACGTTTCTCTGGTCATCCACAGTAATCATATTAAGAAACGCAAGTAAGCCTACAACATTTTGAATAAAAAAGGGCGTAGAGTGACAGTTATTAGACATATACATAAATTTGATGTAGGTACAATTGCATGCAATCTGTTTGACATATCACTCATAGTGTAATGGTGAACGGGAAGGGCTGGGAAGCATGGTGAATTTATAGTAACGGTTCGAAACACCTTGAAAGACAATTTTTTTTGTTATATTTTGTTACTTATTCGAATTATTTGGCATTATTTGTGAGTCTATAGGCACTGCCTATTATCCACAATGATTCCCTTTGTGTGCATGGAAATTAGCAAGATGGGTATATTACCCATACTAACGGAATGTGGGAATCATAGTAGCATAACCGTTGTTTCTGCAGTTTGCTCCCACCTCCAGTTCCGTTCGTGGTGGTTCTTCTGTCTTCAGCTATGGCTGTCCTCAGCCAATTGAAAAGTATGAAAGTCACACGACACGAAAGCAGCGCATTTGCTGAAGGAAATACGAAACTGCCAAGACGCCTAAGTGGTAGTTTCATACTTTCTACGATATGATTAGCGCTCTCGCACCTCATTTATGTTTATGTGGACTTATACAGTAGACATTCAAGATGATAAAATGCGTAGATTTATTAGATTACAAAACACAACTGTTTCACTGTTTCGAAACAGCGTATCGAAACATTACATCGTACTGTTTCATTTGTTTCGAAACAGTTACGTGTTTCAGTTTGCCCATCTCTGCGCGCGACCGCTACGGACGCAGGTTCGAATCCTGCCTCTGGCATGGATGTGTGTGATGCCCTTAGGTTAGTTAGGTTTAAGTAGTTCTAAGTTCTAGGGGACTGATGACCTCACATGTTAAGTCCCATAGTGCTCAGAGCCATTTGAACCAATAACAGACATACAACAATGAAACTTTCGGCAGTTATACATTAGACACAGGCGAGGGCAGGAATACCAACCGCATTTCGCTCCAACAATCCATTGGCGCGAAATAACGACCATTCTGGAATTTTTTGAACAGACGTCGTATAGGATCCTTTTGGGTGCACATACCTCTTTGTCTCCGATGCGTGCGTACCCTGAAGTGGGGGATCTCAAACTGATCTGATCTTCAGACTTATCCTACATCCAAACGGTACATACCTACACACTGGTTCCTTATTAGAACTTGTTCTACAAAGTTTCCTCTAGAACTCGTAAATTCCAGCAATAGGAATCGGAAACACCTTGTAGATGATCATTCTACGGCTCTATTTGCGAAGGAAAAAGAACATGAAATGACTAGTAGTGGTCTGAAGTACCTTCTGTCATGCTTTGTACAGTGACTTGCGTGTAAACGTCGATGGAGATTTAGACGGAAAAAAAAGGTTGCTGATGTATTTGCCAGCTTATGAAACCATTTACAGATCTGAAGTTGTTCTTCGCGTAACCAATATAAAATTTAATGTCTTACTCCCGGATTTGCATGTCTTACTGCTACCGGCAATGTAGCGAGAACGATTGTTATGGACACTGCCTGTCTGAGTTATCATTACTTTGTAGCAACATAAATTCTTTCATAAATACCTAGGTGTCACTCTCGATCGGACACTCATTTAAGCAGCAGTGCACGAACTTATCGAGAAAGCTCAATTCACGACTAAAGCTACTCCGCAAAATAGCTAGAAACACTACGCATTGTTACAGTCCCAATCGTGTGCCGAGCTGCTGCATAATTGTGTCCCTGCAAGGGAAAATAGCGCACATACTACTTAGATGGATGCAGGTCTGAATGAGGTCATGAGGACCGCTACTTACTCAACTGTTGCGTATTCTATTTATTTTCCTTCTTTATTTAATCTGATGTGTTTAGGACTTTCAGACTCTTGCATCGGACCAGTGTTTCACACTTACAGTACCTTTCTTATATCAAAGTAACAGTAAATAATACTGACTATGAAATAAAGTTTATGCTGGTAATTGTACTACAACTGTAACTGCTGCTAATAATGATACAACCGTCCGAACAGGCCTTTATAGGCCCAATGGCACCGACCGACCGCCGTGTCATCCTCAAGGATAGGATTCATTGGATGCAGATACGTAGTGGTCAGCACACTGCTCTCCCGACCGTTTTCAGTTTTCGTGACCAGAGCCGCTACTCCTCAGTCAAGCAGCTACTCAATTAGCCTCGTACAAAGTAGACGTTTTCTGATATAGCGAGATATGGGGAGATTTAAGGAGACTACACGAGCTAAGATTACTGGGAAACGAGGGATATCTGGAGGAAATAAGGACGTACTGGGTAACAAGTGCCACAGGGACAATGGTAGTCATTATTGTTGCTCAGTAGATATGTCATTAACTGTCTTCTGCAGCTGGAAATGCTATTCAGTTCTCTAACATACTGTGGGAGGTCAGTCCACAGTCGGGATCCTGCTACTAACAAGGGAACCTCCCCATCGCACACCCCCTCAGATTTAGTTATAAGTTGGCACAGTGGATAGGCCTTGAAAAACTGAACACAGATCAATCGAGAAAACAGGAAGAAGTTATGTGGAAGTATGAAAAAAATAAGCAAAATATACAAACTGAGTAGTCCATGCTAAGATAAGCAACATCTCGGAGAATATGCGCCCATGAGCGCCGTGGTCCCGTGGTTACTGCAGTAGGAGAGGTCCTTGGATCAAGTCTTCCCTCGAGTGAAAATTTTAATTTTTTATTTTCAGACAATTATTATCTGTCCGTTCGTTCGTTCATTGACGTCTCTGTTCACTGTAATAAGTTTAGTGTCAGTGTTTTGCGACCGCACCGCTAAACCGTGCGATTAGTAGACGAAAGGACGTGCCTCTCCAATGGGAACCGAAAACATTTGATCACAAGGTCATAGGCCAACCGATTCCTCCACAGGAAAACACGTCTGATGTATTCTACACGACACTGGTGACGGCATGTGTTGTCGACCCGCCTAACTTGTACACTTGGCGAATGGGTAAAGAGATTCTTCTACCTTGCCCGATTTAGGTTTTCTTGTGGATGTGATAATCACTCCCAAAAAAGTGATCGCATCGGACGGACGGACGGACAGATAATAATTGTCTGAAAATAAAAAATTAAAATTTTCACTCGAGGCGCTGGGGAGGTTCCCTTGTAAGAAGGACTCCGAGAAACTGGCTGAACGATAAGTGGGATGGAAAAGTTTTTTCTCTGACAGGAGAGGGTGTTTCTGCCACGTTGTTCTGACAAGAGCGGTAAGGTAGAGGGGAGACATGAGGGTCAACGTAAGTTGATAATGCAGCAGAGACAACAGAGGGTATGGAAATTTCTGCACTTGTCAGCACGCAGCCAGGATAGATGTGCATATGATGGTGAAATATGATAAAAGAGTCGAACATCACATATCGGTGCAATACTGCTCTCCAGATGTCAGAAGACAAGCTGCCGTGCCGCAAATCCTTAAGAAGACAGAGTCCCATACGAACTCCGTTCGAAATAGCGCTTCCGAGAATCCACCAACTATACGCCTCTCAGTCACGCCAGCTATCTTGGATCGATCTTTAGCTCAAAGATGTCGCCGAGAAGTGGGAAGAATGCTTAAACGAACATCCACCCGTGACGTCCACCTAATTCAAAACTCAGCGGGAGAAGTAGCGGGGTTTGACCTTCTCAGCAGCGAATGGAGGAGACTGAAGCGCGTCCAGAAGGGTCGAGAAAGATGTGACAACGTCTTGAAGAAATGAGATTCCGAAAATAATGACCGTGTCAATCCCAACTCGCTCGGTTAGTCCACGAGACGCACAAAGCAGTAGATAGCAGCGCCCGGCTTGATGGTGTGTTCCGGACGGCGTTCCATACTGTTCCGCACAGCTGCCTAATGAACAAAATACGAGCTACGGAATATCAGACCCGCCTTGTAATTGGACAGCAGAGTTTCTAGCGAGTAGAACACAGCATACCATTCCCAACTAAGGGAAATCTTCAGACGTAAAAGTAACTTCGGGCGTATCCTAAGGAAGTGTTACAGAACCATTACTTTTCACATTATATATAAATTGTAAGTAGGCTGTTTAGGTGTAAGTAGGCTGTTTAGGTTTTTTATGTTGGCAACGCGACGTAGCGCTCTGTATGAAAATCACTGACTGTGCTGTGTGCAGTCTGTGGCTGGTTGGCATTGTTGGAATATTCGCCGTGTAGTATTGGGCAGTTAGATGTGAACCGCGCGTAGCGTTGCGCATTTGGAGGTGAGCCGCCAGCAGTGGTGGATATGGGGAGTGAGATGGCGGAGTTTTAAGAGCGGATGATCTGGACGTGTGTCCATTAGAGATATTAAATTTGTAAGGCTGGATGTCATGAACTGATATATATGACTTTTGAACACTATTAAGGTAAATACATTGGTTGTACTCTATGAAAATCTTTCATTTGCTAACTATGCCTATCAGTAGTTAGTGCCTTCAGTACTTTGAATCTTTTATTTAGCTGGCAGTAGTGGCGCTCGCTGTATTGCAGTAGTTAGAGTAACGATGATTTTTGTGAGGTAAGTGATTCATGAAAGGTATGGGTTATTGTTAGTCAGGGCCATTCTTTCGTAGGGATTATTGAAAGTCAGATTGTGTTGTGCTAAAAATATTGTGTGTTAGTTTATTGATGATCTGAATAAGTAAAGAGAGAAATGGCTGTGCACGTTCAGTTTTGCTCAGCTGTTTGAAAATCAAATAACGTAAGGGGTTTATAAGCTCAATCATTCATAAATTTTTCAAAGGGTAACGTAAGGGGTTTATCAGCACAATCATTCATAAATTTTTCAAAGGGGACGTTTCAAAATGACCTAATGGATATCTTCGGAAGTTCCACGAGGCTTTTCGCGAATGTTGTTGTACTCGTACACAGAGAAGTGGCAACGCTAGAAATTTCTAGTCGAACGCAGGAAGACCAGCAGAGGTTCGAGTCCTCCCTCGGGCATGGGTGTGTTTGTTGTCCATAGCGTAAGTTAGTTTTAGTTAGATTAAGTAGTGTGTAAGCTTAGGGACCGATGACCTAAGCAGTTTGGTCCCACAAGATCTTACCACAAATTTTTACAAGACCAGCAGAGGATCGACATTTGGTGCTGAGACTGACCCTCAACATAAACAAATTTTGCGTATGTTTATAAATACGTGGAAATACCCATTATTGTGTGGTTAGCAGATTGCCTAACAGTCACTAGAAGCATTCAAATCCATTAAATATGTGTGATTATGCGTTGTAAGGATTTACGATCACATAAAACTAATCACACGTAATGCAGACGCAAAACCGAGATTCATTGCACGAATCATCAGGAAATGCAGCCCATGAACAAGGTTGCCATATCTAGCTGGGACCTCATGGGGACACGCTAATATGGGGGTACAGAAATTAAGTAAAACATTTATATCAAAAGGGGCTGGGGGGGGGGGGGGGCAGGACGTCAAATGGGCCAACTTGGAGCAGGACAGGGGCCACAGGACATTTTAATTTCCACTGTCTACACTTCATAAATAAGCTCATAAAATTTTGTAAGCATGACACGAAAGGATTCAGGATTCACACTCATAGCAGTGGAAGTTCAAAAACGAAACAAAATAAATTTTTTTACTTGGGAAATTTCATCATTTTTTTCACTTACTATTGGACGCGTTTGTTGCTATAGGTACACTTTTCTTCGTAAGTAAGAGAGATTCTTCGATGAATTTTGCACAGCATACAAACCATACTTACGGGTGTATGACACTCTACAATTTTCAAAATCTATTAAAAGCCGTGGTAAAAATTGAGATAATTAACTACAAAACTTGAGTTTTTTCTAAACATTAAGTTTAAAATGTAACAGCACATTCATTTTTTCATAAATTAAATAAATTCTAGAGTTTCATGCACCTGTAAGTATGGTTTGTATGCTGTGCAAAATTCATAGAAGAATCTCTCTTACTCATGAAGAAAAGCGAACCTATAGCAAGAAATTCGGCCAATAGTAAGTGAAAAAAAGATGAAATTTCACAAATAAAAAGAATTATTTCGTTACGTTTTTGAACTTCCACTGCTGTGAGTGTCAATCCTGAATCCTTTCTGGTCATGCTGACATCATGAATTTATTTGTAGAAGTATAGACAGTAGAAAATAAAATGTCCTGTGGTGCCTCTCCTACTCCAAGTCGGCCCGTTTGAAGTCCTACCCCCCCTTAATATAATTACTTTTTATTTAAAACACAATTACTTGAAAATTTTATCGGCAGAAGTACACTGCTGGCCACCGTAAATGCAACACCCTGAAGGAAGCATCCGAATCAAGTGAAATTTACACCATGGGTTTGCAGCGATGAGATATGCAACTGATTACAATTTCAACGCAGACGCACATCACGCGCGCCTGTGGCGCCACCTCATAGCGCCGTTTAAGGCTTGGCGATTTCGACGAGTGTACGTTCGGCACGTGTGTTTACCTTGTGATTGTTTCACAAGACGATCAGTTATGCCTCGTAGACAACAGCGAACATCTTTTGATCAAGTATCCGAGTTCGACAGAGGAAGGATAGTGGCTTACCGAGATTGTGGATTATCATACAGAGAAATCGCTAGTCGTGTTGGACGAAACCAAACAACTGTAATGCGGATATGTGACCGTTGGATGCAGGAGGGTACGACGGACCCACGTGGTCGATCGCATTCACCTCGGTGCACCACTGCACGTGCTGATAGGCTAATTGTGCGCATGGTAGTGACGGATCGCTCAGTGACATCCCGAACCGTAGCACAGCACATTGAGTCTGTAACGCATCATCCAGTGTCTGCGCGTACCATTCGACGCCGTTTACAGCAGAGTGGTCTGTCCGCAAGACGTCCATTGCTTCGTCTACCATTGACGCAGAACCACAGACGTCTCCGTCGCCAATGGTGTGATGACAGACGGATGTGGACGGCAGAATGGAATGACGTTGTCTTTACTGACGAGGCACGCTTCTGTCTGCAGCACCACGATGGTCGGATTCGAGTGTGGAGACACCGTGGAGAGAGGATGCTGGACAGCTGCATTATGCACCGCCACACTGGTCTTGCACCGGGTATTATGGTATGGGGCGGTATTGGATAGGTTGACTCTTACATAGAAGATATAGCAACCAGCCACTTTTTACAATGCTATTTATTTATTTATTTAGATAGCGCAATTACCGGTTTCGGACCGACATGTTCATCTTCAGACGGCTAGTTCACGCTAAGATACATTTCACATTAGTTTTCGCTTTTTGTTTTCCCAACTGATGAAATTCCGTTGGGGTGGTGATGCCGATGAAAAATCTAAAGTTAATGTAAAATGTATCTTAACCTGAACTAGCCGCCTGAAGGTGAACCTGTCGGTTCCGAACCAGCAATGGTGCTATTTAAATAAATAAATAGCAATGTAAAATGTGGCTCGTTGCTAGTATCTTCTATGTAAGCGTCTACCTATATTTTGGACACAGCCACGGGCTCAGAATATCAGTTTTCGACAAAACAGCAAAAATTCTATCTTTCAACATCGCAAAAAGCATGTTATCAGTAAATACTACTATACAATTATTTTTCTTGTACCTCACATTGTAACGATTTGGGCACATGTACTGACTGGCCTGTACTGAGGTATGTGCAACACAATTCAATCTATCTATTATATTTAAGATATGTACGCTAGGTTTCATACCGTAATATGTTCTACCCTTTATGTACACTATTCACAGATCAGATGGTGATAGCCGGCCGCTGTGGTCGAGCGGTTCTAAGCGCTTCAGTCCGGAACCACGCGGCTGCTGCGGTCGCAGGTTCGAATCCTGCCTCGGGCATGGATGTGTGTAATGTCCTTAGGTTAGTTAGTTTTAAGTTGTTCTAAGTTCTAGGGGACTGATGACCTCAGATGTTTAGTCCCATAGTGCTTATAGCCATTTGAACAATTTTTTGTGAAGATGGTGATAACTCTGCATACTGAAACTGGTCATTGTAAATAAAGGTTTTACAATTGCGATTGTGGCTGAGAAGTAGTCCTCCTTCACGTTGACTATTTACGAAAAGCTCCTTATTACTCAGCATGAGCAAGTTAACTAGCTTACAAAATCCACGTTCGCTCAGTAATTGAATATTCCTTATCAGTTTGGAATCCGTACCAGATAGGATTCCTAGAGGAAATACAAACGATCCAAAGAAGAGCAGCACGTTTCGTTACATGTTCATTTAGTAAGCGCGAAGACGTCAAGGAGATGGTCAATCAAGAAGCCGCAAGAGGTGCTTTCTGCGCCGTTGTATGGTTTACTATCAAAGTTCCAAGGAAGTTTGTTCCTAGAAAAGTCAACCAACAACAGCTTTCTCCTACGCATATCTCACGAAAAGACCACTAAGATAAAATTAAAGGGATGTGAGTCCACATACAGGCCTACCAGCAGCCGATCTTCCCGCGAACCATACACGACTGGGAAGGCAAGAAGGGCGAAGTGACAATGGTACATAATATACCCTCCCGCACACACCACGAGAATGTTTGCAAAGTTTAGATGTAGATGTAGAGGTAGATTGTGAAAGATTAGACGTCATTCAACTCGCTCCCCACATGCGGATGGAACAGAAAGAATCCCTAATCACGAGCTACAATGGGAAATATCTTCTGCCATGCACTTCATACTTGTTTGGAAAGTATAGGTGCAGATGCAACAGGCAGTCAGTTATATGTGTTTCTTGACTAGTAGAAAATCATTTTACTCAGTTCCACACCGACGCTTCTTCATGAATGTACGATCATACGAGGTACCGAGCGAAATTTGTGACTGGATTGAGGATTTGTTGGAAGGGAAAACGCAGCACCTGCAGATCTATAAATAACTTTGGGTGTCAGGACCATTGCTGTTCATGTTGTACATCAGTCTTTGCAGACAATTTTAATAGTAACCTCTGACTTTTCGCAGCAAATGCAATTATCTGTACTGAAATACGAGGTCTGTTCAAAAATTCAGGAACATTCGTAAAATACCCCAATGGTGTGTTGGAGCGAAATGTGGATGGCGTCCCTGCACACGCCTGTATTTAATGTGTTGTTGTTGTTGTTCTTGTTGTGGTCTTCAGTCCTGAGAGTGGTTTGATCCAGCTCTCCATGCTACTCTATCCTGTGCAAGCTTCATCTCCTAGTACTTCCTGCAACCTACATCCTTCTGAATCTGCTTAGTGTATTCATCTCTTGGTCTCACTATACGATTTTTACCCCCCATGCTGCCCTCCAATGCTAAATTTGTGATCCCTTGATGCCTCAGAACATGTCCTACCAACCGGTCCCTTCTTCTTGTCAAGTTGTGCCACAAACTCCCCTTCTCCCCTATTCCATTCAATACCTCCTCTTTAGTTATGTGATCTACCCATCTAATCTTCAACATTCTTCTGTAGCACCACATTTCGAAAGCTTCTATTCTCTTCTTGTCCAAACTATTTATCGTCCATGTTTCACTTCCATACATGGCTACACTCCATACAAATACTTTCAGAAACGACTTCCTGACAAATCTATACTCGAAGTTAACAAATTTCTCTTCTTCAGAAACGCTTTCCTTGCCATTGCCAGTCTACATTTTATATCCTCTCTACTTTGACAATCATCAGTTATTTTGCTCCCCAAATAGCAAAACTCCTTTACTATTTTAAGTGTCTCATTTCCTAATCTAATTCCCTCAGCATCACCCGACTTAATTCGACTACATTCTATTATCCTCGTTTTGCTTTTGTTGACGTTCATCTGATATCCTCCTTTCAAGACACTGTCCATTCCGTTCAACTGCTCTTCGAAGTCCTTTGCTGTCTCTGACAGAATTACAGTGTCATCGGCGAACCTCAAAGCTTCTATTTCTTCTCCATGGATTTTAATACCTACTCCGAATTTTTCTTTTGTTTCCTTTACTGCTTGCTCAATATACAGACGAGAGGCTACAACCCCGTCTCACTCCCTTCCCAACCAATGCTTCCCTTTCATGCCCCTCGACTCTTATAACTGCCATCTGGTTTCTGTACAAATTGTAAATAGCCTTTCGCGCCCTGTATTTTACCACTGCCACCTTCAGAATTTTAAAGAAAGTATTCCAGTCAACATTGTCAAAAGTTTTCTCTAAGTCTACAAATGCTAGAAAAGTAGGTTTGCCTTTCCTTAATCTTTTTTCTAAGATAAGTCGTAAGGTCAGTATTGCCTCACGTGTTCCAACTTTTCTACGTAATCCAAACTGATATTCCCCAAGGTCGGCTTCCACCAGTTTTTCCATTCGTTTGTAAATAATTCGCGTTATTATTTTGCAGCTGAGACTTATTAAACTGATAGTTCGGTAATTTTCACATCTGTCAACACCTGCTTTCTTTGGGATTGGAATTATTATATTCTTCTTGAAGTCTGAGGGTATTTCACCTGTCTCGTACATCTTGGTCACCAGATGGTAGAGTTTTGTCAGGACTGGCTCTCTCAAGGCTGTCAGTAGTTCTAATGGATGTTGTCTACTCCCGGGGCCTTGTTTCGACTCAGGTCTTTCAGTGCTCTGTCAAACTCTTCACGCAGTATCGTATCTCCCATTCCATCTTCATCTACATCCTGTTCCATTTCCATAATATTGTCCTCACGTACATCGCCCTTGTACAGACCCTCTATATACTCCTTCCTCCTTTCTGCTTTCCCTTCTTTGCTTAGAACTGGGTTTCCATCTGAGCTCTTGATATTCATGCAAGTGCTTCTCTTTTTCTCCAAAGGTCTCTAATTTTCCTGTAGGCAGTATCTATCTTACCCCTAGTGAGATGAGGCTCTACATCCTTACATTTGTCCTCGAGCCATCCCTGCTTAGCCATTTTGCACTTCCTGTCGATCTCATTTTTGAGACGTTTGTATTCCTTTTTGCCTGCTTCATTTACTGCATTTTTATATTTTCTCCTTTCATCAATTAAATTCAGTATCTCTTCTGTTACCCAAGGATTTCTACTAGCCCTCGTCTTTTTATCTACTTGATCCTCTGCTGCCTTCACTATTTCATCTCTCAAAGCTACCCATTCTTCTTCTGCTGTATTTCTTTCCCCCATTCTTGTCAATTGTTCCCTTATACTCTCCCTGAAACTCTGTACAACCTCTGGTTTACTCAGTTTATCCAGGTGCCATCTCCTTAAATTCCCACCTTTTCGTAGTTCCTTCAGTTTTAATCTACAGTTCATAACCAATAGATTGTGGTCAGAGTCCACATCTGCCCCTGGGAATGTTTTACAATTTAAAACCTGGTTCCTAAATCTCTGTCTTACCATTATACAATCTATCTGATACCTTTTAGTATTTCCAGGCTTCTTCCATGTATACAACCTTCTTTCGTGATTCTTGAACCAAGTGTTAGCTATGATTAAGTTATGCTCTGTGCAAAATTCTACCAGACGGCTTCCTCTTTCACTTCTTTCCCCCAATCCATATTCACCTACTACTCTTCCTTCTCTCCCTTTTCCTACTCTCGAATTCCAGTCACCCATGACTATTAAATTTTCGTCTCCCTTCACTACCTGAATAATTTCTTTTATCTCGTCATACATTTCATCTATTTCTTCATCATCTGCAGAGCTAGTTGGCATATAAACTTGTACTACTGTCGTAGGCGTGGGCTCCGTGTCTATCTTGGCCACAGTAATGCGTTCACTATGCTGTTTGTAATAGATTACCCGCACTCCTATTTTTTTATTCATTATTAAACCTACTCCGGCATTACCCCTATTTGATTTTGTATTTATAACCCTCTATTCCCCTGACCAAAAGTCTTGTTCCTCCTGCCACCGAACTTCACCAATTCACACTATATCTAACTTTAACCTATCCATTTCCCTTTTTAAATTTTCTAACCTACCTGCCCGATTAAGGGATCTGACATTCCACTTTCCTCCAATTTTCTTTCTCCAGATAACGCGTCCTTTTGAGTAATCCCCGCCCGGAGATCCGAATGGGGGACTATTTTACCTCCGGAATATTTTACCCAAGAGGACGCCATCATCTTTTAACCATACAGTAAAGCTGCATGCCCTTGGGAAAAATTAAGGCTGTAGTTTCCCCTTGCTTTCAGCCGTTCGCAGTACCAGCACAGCAAGGCCGTTTTGGTTAGTGTTACAAGGCCAGATCAATTATCTGTGGCCCCTGCAACTACCGAAAAGGCTGCTGCCCCTCTTCAGGAACCACACGTTTGTCTACCCTCTCAACAGATACCCCTCCGTTGTGGTTGCACCTACGGTACGGCCATCAGTATCGCTGAGGCACGCAATCCTCCCCACCAACGGCAAGGTCCATGGTTAATGAGGGGGGGGGGGGGGTGTTTAATGTGTAACTGCAGAAAGTTTCATTGTTGTGCGCATGTTAGTTCAGTGTTGTATTGAGTAGAGCGTCGTGTGGCACAGTTTGCGAATTTCGAGGTGGCAGCGCCTGCATTTAATTTTCCATGAAACACACAGAGACACACCAAATGATGCAGGAAAGCTACTGTGGTGAGTGCTTAAGTCGTACTCGGTATTACGAATGGTTCATACAGTTTAAAAATAGTCGGACGGAAGTTACGGGGGCCACACCCTGCCTATCTAACCCATTATAATTTAGGCAAGTATTTGACACATTTCTGATAAAACTATTTGATGCAGGACCTTAGCATCTTTACTGTATGTTACATGATGCTAATAGTCAACTGTATTAAAATCTACTTTATCCATTTTATAGTTTTTAAGAAATACTTTTTTAAATTTATTAATAAAAAATATTAAGTTTTTTTGCAGAAAATATTTTTTGTTAACTTCTTAATGGGGAATATTAATGAATGTAGTACCAGAGGTGGCTTTTTATGTTATGCAGAGTCTATGAATATTTCAGTCATTTATCTATGATATAATGGGGCATGTGTACTGAAAATTTTAGTTTGCGGGAAACTGACTTCAACGAAAAAACTTCTGTTACTTACAGTTAATTAAAACTGTCCTGATGCATATGATGGCCCCTCTTTGGCCTCTAGCAGGTCTTCCAGATTCTTTTTCACCTTCCTAGATGTTTGTCTTGCTTTCTTGGCCATAGTAGATGCAAACCTGTCTGCATCGGCTTTCCTCATTTTATCGCAATGTTGCAGCCCAGTGATCATATTTTCACCAGGATTAATTCACAGCTTTTTCAGTACACAACACTTTCCAATATTACCACAACTGAATGTAATAACAGCATCATGAACTCCTAGTTTCATTGTTTCCATGCCTACAAATGAAGTTTTAGGAAGGCGGTTCCAAATTATGCTGTTGAAACATTCATTTGGGTTCTGTGTCTGACCATGCAGACATTTCCTTAGCTTAGGAGGTCAGGATGAGGCAAGTCTCTGCAAATAGGTTTCATTGCTGTAATAACAGCAGCAGGAAGAGAATGCTGGTGAGAATAAGATTCTCCAGTTGCCTGAGCCCTATTGTATTTGCACCAAGAATTTTCTCCTGATGCAAACAATCCATGACATGGCTTATCATCAGTAGAGCACTTACAGAAGAATATGGCCCAAACATCTCTCTTCATTGCGTCCAGATTTTCTTTATTGGCCGTCCATGGTGGCCGAGCGGTTCTAGGCGCTACAGTCTGGAACCGTGCGACCGCTACGATCGCAGGTTCGAATCCTGCCTCGGGTATGGATGTATGTGATGTCCTTAGGTTAGTTAGGTTTAAGTAGTTCTAAGTTACAGGGAACTGATGACCTCAGAAGTTAAGTCCCATAGTGCTCAGAGCCATTTTCGTTATTTCTCATAATTGCCTGCCTATAGTATACCTGCAAGTTTTCTATTTCAGTTTTAGTTAACCGACCCCGTCCATTCAACAATTTTCCATCTTCTAATTTCTTTCCTCTCATATCAACAGTCAGATTTCTCAGCCTTGTTCCCAAACGTTTTTGAAGATGGCCTACACATTCTATTTTGCCAATAAAGCATATGGCTTACAGTTTACAGTCGTTGGGTTGACAGTGGGTGAGAGAAAAGTGGGCGTGGCACATAAACACACGTGGTCGGAAAATGCTCTTTAAATGTTCGAAAAAAAAATTTTTAGAAAAATCCATTTTAGAGTACTTAAATAAAACCTTAATAAAATATGATCAAAGCCGAAAATCGATTTTTCGACCTGAGCCACGGTGTGGTTCCCTCAACGACGACCCTCGTTCAGGACGTCCTTCGAGACTACCAACGACGCTCATGTTAGGAACGTGAACGAAATTGTGCGTTAGGAACGTGAACGAAATTGTGCGTTAGGAACGTGAACGAAATTGTGCGTGCCAATCTAACGAAGGCTGTCCGAGAGATTGGAGAATAATGCAAACATTTCAGTTGGATCATGTCATGAAATCCTGCCATAGCATCTTGGAACGGATCTTGCTGCCGCCACGTTCGTCCCACTAGTCAAGACCAGAAAAACCTGAGCCTCGCAATCTGTTAAGAGCTTTTGGGTCGCACAAATGAGAACGAGATGTCCCTTAAGAGAATCACAACTGGTGATGAGACCTAGGTCCATGATTATGATTTTGAGACCAAGGTTCAATCTTAACCAGTGAGTCGGGAAAGGATCTCAAATACCAAAAAAAAGCTTGTCGGGTCAGGTCAAAATCATGCTGATAGTTTTCTTTGGCTTTGAAGGATTAGTTCACGATGAATTCGTGCCACAGGGACACTTATTCTATGGTAATATTGGGACGTGTTCGACGCCTGCGAGAAAACGTGAGACCCGAAACGGCCCGAAATGTGGAGAGACAGTTCATGGCTCTAGCATTGCGATAACGCACCCGCACATTCATCCCTGTTGGTGTGTGACTATTGCACGAAGAATGAAATCACTGTGTTGGCTCATCCTCCGTACTCAACACACCCGGCTCTGCGGACTTTCCAAAGGTGAAAACAACGTTGAAACAACGAAGATTTGCAGTAATAAATCAGGTAAAAGAAAATCAGCAGATTCGTCTTCGTGCGATCCAGAAAGAGGCGTATCGTGACTGTTTCCGGAAGTAGAAGCAGTGTATCAATTGTGGAGGAGAGTATTTCGAAGGAGACCATGCACAATAAGTAAAATGGAAGCGTAGAAAAATTTTGTGGACAAAGTTCCGAATTTTTTTGAATAGCCTCTTACTGTCTGAAAGACTCTGCATAAATATTCAGTCGGATCTCGGTAACATTTCAGTGGTATAAAGGTTGACAGCTTCCATTACATGTTCAGCTATGTAAAATATTCCCTTCACAAAACGAAAAAATGATGTAAGTAATAGTAGCCTAAGCCTTTTTGCAGATGGAAATAAGGTGAAAGTCTAGAATAGGGTCAGTGGCGTTTCGTGCAGGAATGTTGTCAGTGCCTGCCGTGAGGTAGGATGGAAACGATAGAGGCAGTGTCAGCTATTTCTTCTATGCAGCCAATGACGGAGCAGCTAGCAGACGTCGCTCTTAGAAGAAAGAACGACATTCTGACGTGAATGTACTAGAAAGTCGGAAGCAACAATACATCCGGAAGAAAAAGTGAAACATTGGTGTGAAATAAGAAAAGTCTCGTAATCAGTGAAACGTTATTGATAATAGAGTTTATAAACGTAAGTGCTGATCTTTTCGCTTGGAACGCTTTAAACTCTGCTTTCAGCACCACAACTAACCATAATATAGTAATTTGTAACATATGCTGAAAAAAAGAATGAATATTTGTGACACCAAATGTTAATATAATTCATGCTAATTTCACATGCAGTAAATTGTGCTGTGCTATTAGAACGCAACCTGACCACATCGTCGTAATTCGTGATAAGTTCGACAACAATGTGAAATATTTGATACAATGAAGGTTAATAATGCAGTTGCTGGTCATTTCACTGGTAGCAAATTAAGGTATGCTATTAGCTTACTACCTAAACACAGCATAATAATTCATAATGTGTTCGGAGAAAGGCAATGAAAAACTTGTGTAAAGGATGATTCCAATCCCAAAGAAAGCAGGTGCTGACAGATGTGAAAATTACCGAACTATCAATTTAATAAGCCACGGCTGCGAAATACTAACACGAATTCTTTACAGACGAATGGAAAAACTGGTAGAAGCCGACCTCGGGGAAGATCAGTTTGGATTCCGTAGAAATGTTGGGACACGTGAGGCAATACTGACACTACGACTTATCTTAGAAGAAAGATTAAGAAAAGGCAAACCTACGTTTCTAGCATTTGTAAACTTAGAGAAAGCTTTTGACAACGTTAACTGGAATACTCTCTTCGAAATTCTGAAGGTGGCAGGGGTAAAATACAGGGAGCGAAAGGCTATTTACAATTTGTACAGAAACCAGATGGCAGTTATAAGAGTCGAGGGGCATGAAAGGGAAGCAGTGGTTGGGAAAGGAGTGAGACAGGGTTGTAGCCTCTCCCCGATGTTATTCAATCTGTATATTGAGCAAGCAGTAAAGGAAACAAAAGAAAAATTCGGAGTAGGTATTAAAATCCATGGAGTAGAAATAAAAACTTTGAGGTTCGCCGATGACATTGTAAATATGTCAGAGACAGCAAAGGACTTGGAAGAGCAGTTGAACGGAATGGACAGTGTCTTGAAAGCAGGATATAAGACGAACATCAACAAAAGCAAAACGAGGATAATGGAATGTAGTCGAATTAAGTCGGGTGATGCTGAGGGAATTAGATTAGGAAATGAGACACTTAAAGTAGTAAAGGAGTTTTGCTATTTGGGGAGCAAAATAACTGATGATGGTCGAAGTAGAGAGGATATAAAATGTAGACTGGCAATGGCAAGGAAAGCGTTTCTGAAGAAGAGAAATTTGTTAACATCGAGTATAGATTTAAGTGTCAGGAAGTCCTTTTGGAAAGTATTTGTATGGAAGTGAAAGATGGACGATAAATAGTTTGGACAAGAAGAGAATAGAAGCTACAGAAGAATGCTGAAGATTAGATGGGTAGAACACATAACTAATGAGGAGGTATTGAATAGAATTGGGGAGAAGAGGAGTTTGTGGCACAACTTGACTAGAACAAGGAATCGGTTGGTGGGGCATATTCTGAGGCGTCATGGGATCACCAAATTAGTATTGGAGGGCAGCGTGGAGGGTAAAAATCGTAGAGGGAGACAAAGAGATGAATACACTAAACAGATTCAGAAGGATGTAGGCTGCAGTACGTATTGGGAGATGGAGAAGTTTGCACAGGATAGAGTAGCATGGAGAGCTGCATCAAACCAGTCTCTGGACTGAAGACAACAACAACAACAGCGCGAAGCATCATTAATGCAATTCTACTCGTTTACCTGCACCAAGCTAAGTAAGCTACATTACTAGCTCCCAGAGTCAGCATAACGTCGTAATTGATAACGTGCTCTGAAACAGAAACATTAGGAAGTTTCTGAAGGGAAATTAATAATAATTTCATTTTTGAGTGAAACTGTCACACTCTAGCCTCACGTAGACGTCGGCCTAAGGAACAAATTCAAATGGTTCAAATGGCTCTGAGCACTATGGGACTTAACATCTATGGTCATCAGTCCCCTAGAACTTAAAACTACTTAAACATAACTAACCTAAGGACAGCACACAACACCCAGCCATCACGAGGCAGAGAAAATCCCTGACCCCGCCGGGAATCGAACCCGGGAACCCGGGTGTGGGAAGCGAGAACGCTACCGCACGACCACGAGATGCGGGCGCCTAAGGAACAGATCAGTGTGTCATCAGTGGCGGGTTTCTTTAGCCATCAGATTCGTTAGCTTTGCCAAATTACAAGCCTTCGCGTCTGGGCATAACAACCACCACGTAATAACTGACAAAATCACTAAAAATTGTCAAATAATAGTAGCAACCATAAAAACAGTAATATGATTGCTACTTGTGTTAGGAATAACAATTAGGAATGAAAAGATTGCAAATATGAAACTGGAACTAATTTTGTTCAGTTGTATTGTACGCTAACGCAGCAGCCTGCACGAAACAAAAATATGTCAGAGTTATTTTGATTTTGTTTTTTCCACACACACATTCGAAGCAATATCTGTCGAAAAATGTCTTGAACTGTCTTGTGCCATGTAGAGATCGTTTAATGGCAGTCCATGTGCCGTCTACAGTGTTTGTGTGGGCACCTGTCTTCACATTCCTGAAAAATCAATTTTTGATTTACGGTATAGTGATTGAAACCATTTTTGAAACGTTAAATGTAAATGGCGTGTGACGAGGGCCTCATTTCGGGTAGACCGTTCGCCGGGTGCAAGTTCAAAAAATGGCTCTGAGCACTATGGGACTCAACATCTGTGGTCATAAGTCCCCTAGAACTACTTAAACCTAGCTAACCTAAGGACATCACACACATCCATGCCCGAGGCAGGATTCGAACCTGCGACCGTAGCAGTCGCGCGGTTCCCCGGGTGCAAGTCTTTCCACTTGACGCCATTTCGGCGACTTGCGCGTCGATGGGGATGAAATGATGATGATTAGGAGAACACCCAGTCCCTGAGCGGAGAAAATCTTCGACTCAGCCGGGAATCGAACCCGGGCCCTTAGGATTGACATTCTGTCGCGCTGACCACTCAGCCACCGTGTGCGGACTTTTGAAACGTTAATGTGTAGCAAAACAGTCGGATATTACTGTTGTCCCTGGCAAAATATTCTCTTCAATAATTTTCGAGAGAACAGCTTTCGAAAACTTAGGTACAACACATTTGTAAGTTCATCTTTGGATACCCTCAAACACCCAACCTCATGCTTTTTGTTCCCTGTCCCAAATAAACTACTTTTTGACGAACTGAAACTGATTTATCTCAACAGTCTCACCTTTGCCATCACGTTTCTCGTTCTGTCTCAAGCACACTTCCATACAAACGTCTCTAAAAAATTGTCTCCAATCAACCACAGTTTGCTTGGCCAAATCAAGTTCTCGGCATACAAATTTCGATTTGCGCCCACAAACCCACATATTCGTAAACTGGAGAATAATACTAATTTCCATTTTGCTCCCAGAGTAAAACTCGCGCTAGAAATACGTCGCTGCTTTCTCGCCTCTCATTGGTTACGAAAAACTATCGTCCCACTGACTTCCCGAAGCTCACGTGTTGCCAACGAATGAGCAGTACGGAAATACCACCGTGACTGCCAATGGCCCTAATCTAGACTTTAGCCATGGAGAAGTTATCTACGATGTAGTACCTTCGAAAAAAAGCTGCAAAAAAACTTATGCAGTAGATTGGGATTTTAAAGTAGTGCAAAGACTGATAACTTGCCTTAAGTTTACAAAAACTGCAAATTTTGTGCCCCACAAAGGGAAAAAGATAGTATTTAATGACTGCAATGTCGATGAGTGAGAACTGTAATCAGTAAACCCAAACAAATAGTTTGGTGTGAAAGTTGGTAGCAGTATAAAATGCAATGATCGCACATGCTGTCGTCGATAAGGTAGCTTGTAGACATCGTTTGATTAGTAGGATACGGGAAAACGCAATGTCTGCCAAGGAGGTTGCATACAAAACACTCGTGCGACGCATACTAGAATACTGCTCAAGTGCACGATACTCTTACCGAATAGGAATAACATGCGATACTGAACATACAGAGAGTTAGGCAACACTGATTCTCACACGTTTGTTCAACTCACGCGGGAGTGTTTCGGTATTGCTGAAAAATCTTTAGTGACAACTATTTATTTACAAATCGTGCAAAATAGATACGTATTTCAAAGTTTTACTGACCTTCAAAGTAGTCACCAGCATTGTGTATAATCCGTTGCCAGCGATGTGGAAGTCGTAGGATACTCTAACAAGGGAACCTCCCCATCGCACCCCCCTCAGATTTAATTATAAGTTGGCACAGTGGATAGGCCTTGAAAAACTAAACACAGATCAATCGAGAAAACAGGAAGAAGTTGTGTGGAACTATGAAAAAATAAGCAAAATATACAAACTGAGTAGCCCATGCACAATATAGGCAACATCAAAGAGAGCGTGAGCTTAGGAGAGCCGTGGTCCCGTGGTTAGCGTGAGCAGCTGCGGAACGAGAGGTCTTTGGTTCAAAACTTCCCTCGCGTGAAAAGTTTAAATTTTTATTTTCAGTTTACGTGACAAACTCTTATGTTTTCATCACTTTTTTTGGAGTGATTATCACATCCACAAGAAAACCTAAATCGGGCAAGGTAGAAGAATCCTTTTACCCATTCGCCAAGTGTACAAGTTAGGTGGGTCGACAACATATCCCTGTCATGTGACGCACATGCCGTCACCAGTGGCGTATAGAATATATCAGACCCGTTTTCCTGTGGAGGAATCGGTTGACCTATGACCTTGCGATCAAATGTTTTCGGTTCCCACTGGAGAGGCACGTCCTTTCGTCTACTAATCGCACGGTTTTGCGGTGCGGTCGCAAAACACAGACAGTAAACTTATTACAGTGAACAGAGACGTCAATGAACGAACGGACAGATCATAACTATGCGAAAATAAAGAAAGTAAACTTTTCACTCGAGGGAAGGCTTGAACCAAGGACCTCTCGTTCCGCAGCTGCTCACGCTAACCACGGGACCACGGCAATCCTGAGCTTACGCTCTCCTTGATGTTGCCTATATTCTGCATGGACTACTCAGTTTGTATATTTTGCTTATTTTTTCATAGTTCCACACAACTTCTTCCTGTTTTCTTGATTGATCTGTGTTCAGTTTTTCAAGGCCTATCCACTGTGCCAACTTATAACTAAATCTGAGGGGCGTGCGATGGGGAGGTTCCCTTGTTAGCAGTGCCAGTTGTGTTGACAGTTCGAGCGGCGCGGTCTGTCGCCCGACGAATTTGTAGCAGTTCTGAAGCGAATGCTATGAAGTGCTTCCTTCAGTTTAGAAATCGAGTTGAACTTGCGAGGGCTTAAGTCAGGGGAGTGCAGTACGTGGTATAGCAGTTAGCAGCCCCATCAGTCAAACAAATCAGTAACAGCTTGCAATGTACGTGATTGGCCATTGTCCTGCAAAATGATGGACAGGTCCTGCGGGAAGTGTCATCACTTCTGTCTCTATGCTGTTCATTTTTGGAACACAACCTACGACCAGCTTAGAGACAGAAGTGATGACACTTTCTGCTGTACCTGACCATGATGTTGCAGGTCAATGCTCGAGCACGTACAGTGAAAGCTGTTACTGATTTGTCTGACTGATGGGGCTGCTAACTGCTATACCACCTACTGCACTCCCCTGACTTAAGCCCTCAACTCGATTTCTAAACTGAAGGAAGCACTTCACGGCATTCTCTTCAGAACTGCTACAAATTCGTCGGGCAATAGACCGCGCCGCTCGAACTGTCAACTCAACTGGCACTGCTAAGAGTATCCTACGACTTCCACATCGCTGGCAACGGATTATACACAATGCTGGTGACTACTTTGAAGTTCAGTAAAACTCTGAAACACGTATCTATTTTGTATAAGTTCTAAATAAATTGTTGCCACTATTAAAGATCCAAACCTAGTATATACAGCCCCGTTGGTATCGCTCCGGTAGGGACAGCTAGGGGGGGGGAGGGGGGGGGGGGAGAATGAAATAGTTAGCTGGGAGGACCCATTCGGGAAAGTTCGGCCGCCAAGGGTAAGTCTTATTTCATTCGACGCCACACTGGGCGACTTGCGTGCCGGTGAAGAGAATGGAATGATGATGAGGACAACAAAACACCCAGTCCACGAGCGGAGAAAGTCTCCAACCCGGGCGGAAATCGAACCCGGGCCTGCTTGCATGGGAGGCGAGCACGTTACCACCCAGCTTAAGCAGGCGGACAGCTAACTGAAACTGGACTAGGTTATAACGCGTGCAGAGCGATTTATGCATTCTTCCCGCGCATGAAACAGTAAGAAACCCTCTGAAACAGCCCGCATCTCGTGGTCTTGCGGTAGCGTTCTCGCTTCCCACGCCCGGGTTCCCGGGTTCGATTCCCGGCGGGGTCAGGGATTTTCTCTGCCTCGTGATGGCTGGGTGTTGTGTGCTGTCCTTAGGTTAGTTAGGTTTAAGTAGTTCTAAGTTCTAGGGGACTTATGACCATAGATGTTAAGTCCCATAGTGCTCAGAGCCATTTGAACCTCTGAAACAACTGGTATTCGGTTATATCAGTTTCTTTCACGCCTGTTTAACCTGACTGTTAAAACTGCTCAAAATAACCGGTTTCTGAAATAACCGATTTTTGGTTTTTCATTACCATTATTAGCTGTACTGAACGTAGAAATCAAACAAATACTGAAAATTTCCGACTATCTCAGTTTTAGGATACACAGAATCAAAATATTAAATAAGCAAATAAAAGAAAATTTAGTCCGACCTCCAGTCTTTGGTTTTCACGAATATAAGTGGTTGAACACCACAAAAAATTACCATTACTCTCGTAATGATTCTAATTTTTTGAAACTCTGTTCAAAAATAATGTTGTAACACAATTGGTGATGAGGCCTAGGTCTATGGTTATGATTTTGAGATGAAGGTTCAATCTTCATATTAGTCGGGAAAGGATCTCAAATACCAGAAAAAGCTTGTCGGGTCAGGTCAAAGCCATGCTGATAGTTTTCTTTGGCTTTGAAGGATTAGTTCATGATGAATTCGTACCACTGGGACACTGTTGTTCGATGGTACTATTGGGACGTGTTGCGGCGCCTGGGAGAAAATGTGAGACGGAAACGGCCTGAAACGTGGCGAGACAACTCATGGCTCTTGCATCACGGTAACGCACCCTGACCTTCATCCCTGTCATGGAAATGACAGAGAAGACTTAATCTCTTAAAACAAATGAAGCACTATTTTTCATTGTTATGTCACTTTGTAAAAATATTTCCAGACTAAGATTGGTGCCATTCTGCAGTGCAACGAATGTCCGGCGACGAAAGTAAGAAAACACCGTGTAGACCAGGAGGGGGCAAGTCTTAGACACTGTTCATACGAGCGTACTTCAAACCACAACACACGGCAACAGGGACATTGTCTCAGCAATGCTCTGCCAATTCTTACGCTGTGTGTTTGTTGGTCCTTTCTGTCGTCATTGGTATTAAAACAGCATTGATCGCGTTTCCTATTTTCTAAAATAACGCAATATTTCAAACCAGTGCAAAGGTCACAAATAAAAATTACTCCTTTTTTAAAAAAGGTTTGTTTACAAACGAAAAATTTTAGCACTGCTGCTACCGCTATTTGATATTTCGCTTTTTCACTCGGTTAACAGTAAAAAATAAGAAGCACCTGTTATAACAAAGGCAAAACATTGGGTAATTTTCAAGAATGATTGCCTATCGAAGTGGCGGGGCCCAAACGATACAATCGAATGTGCGATCCTAAATCGATCACGCGACTCAGGCGGTGGGCTTTATGAGTATGTTTACGGTGGTCACTGCAGCAATGACAAAAGAAGACCGTTACAAAAATACTTGTATTTACAAAGGAGATGACTTACCTTACTCGTCGTCGGTGTTGTCGTCATGTGATGTGTACGCTACGGGAACAATCCCGTTTTCGCCATTAATTCGCAGAGGTATGTAACTTAGAGCAACTATGGAACGACAGAAAACAGATAAAAATGACGATCACAAATAATTGATCATAACACCGTCAGCAGAGTCGCATGATCGATTTACAATCGCACGTTCGATATGTACCGTCTGGATCCTGCCACTTCGATAGGCAATCATTCTTGGAAATTACCAAACACTGTATCGTAAAATAGCGGTTATTCAGACCTAAAACACCGATATCGGTTTTTCCCATCCCTACATCACAGTGGTTTTCAGGGCAATGATGCAGGCGTAGATCTATTCATATAGAGGAGAACTCCCTCTTCCATGCATTCACAGATGGTCTGATACGCTTGCACTAACTGCCACCAATCGCTGCCGACTGGTTGTCAGAGTTGAACATCATTATTAAACACACTGTGTACCTATTTGTATATGTTATCTAGTCCCATAGGATAGTAATGGTTGGAATAGTAATAGCCGCAGATGGTTAGCGGTTTGCACTGACCTGTCCGGCGCGGTAATTCATGGCCATGGTGCCCGCCGCCAGTCTCGGTCGCTGCGGGCGGACGAGATGTCCACGGGATGGGAGTCAACACGTCGCCATGGCGACCGATCCAACCCCTGTCCACACGCGCGCGATCGGCGCGCCGCAGGTGGCAGCACCCTGGAACTACCTCAGCGGCTCCGGCTCGTTTCTAGGGAGATCGACGGCGAAACTCTGGCGGCAAATTCCGAAACATAGGGCTGCCTTTTCGCGATTTCATGTGAGGCACTGTTCTTAAAATTATCTGTCGAAGGTAAATACACTGATCCAGTGCTTTTACAACTTCGTAAAGTTTTGATTTAGCACCACGAGAACACCATATAAAGAAAACCAGTAATCCCACTCCCAGTTCTCTGGATAGTCGAAATATCATTTATAAAACAGCTGCAACTGTCTGACATGTTCACAAATCGGTAAAACATTCAAATATTTGAATCTTCCTGCCAGATTAAAACTGTGTACCAGACCGAGACTCGAACTCGGGACCTTTGCCTTTCGCGGGCAAGTGCTCTACCAACTTCTTTATTTATTTTTTCCATCTTTTTTATTTTAGTTTTTTATGTTTTTTATTTTTTATTATTTCTATGTATATATATAAAGAAAGAAAATTACCTCTTCCACTTCAGGCGTTGGCCCGTATCACCCATACTACCCCCAAAAACCTATCTAACCTAAAAATAAAAACAAAGCTAGTGCCACCGCCACTTTCATCCTAAAGCTATATAGGGCGGCCGTTCGCCCACTAACAAAAATTAAACAATCCTCTAAGAACTTTTTTAAAAAAAAAGGAAAGGAGAAAGGAAAGTGTACAATACTTTATTATATTTTATTTGTTGCTCATTTTGTTCTTATGTATTTATTTGTAATTGTCTCTTTTTTTTTTCCTCGGGGGTTGTCCACAGCAGCCACACGGCGGGATGTCCTGGTTGTCTTCTCGTTCAGCTAGGGTGGAACACCCTATAATTACCGTTGATGACTGTAATCATTCCACCATGTTCAATCTCTCAGTCTCTTCTCACAACCAACTGAGCTACCCAAGCACGACTCACGCCCCGTCCTCACAGCTGTACTTCCGCCAGTACCTCGTCTCCTACCTTCCAAACTTAACAGAAGCTCTCCTGCGAAACTTGCAGAACTGGCACTCCTGAAAGAAAGGATATTGTGGAGACATGGCTTCTGTTAAGTTTGGAAGGTAGGAGACGAGGTACTGGCAGAAGGAAAGCTGTGAGGACGGGGCGTGAGTCGTGCTTGGGTAGCTCAGACGGTAGAGCACTTGCCCGCGAAAGGCAAAGGTCCCGAGTTCGTGTCTCGGTCCGGCACACAGTTTTTATGTCAGGAAGTTCCTTATCAGCGCACACTCCGCTGCAGAGTAAAAATCTCATTCTGTCAAATATTTGGCGTTAAGCGCGTGAACCCATTATGGTTGAAGACGCAAAACCCTAGTTTCTGATTCATTTCGTTGACACGACACACCGTCCAATCCCATAAACGGGTAAATCGCTTGATGCCTTCCTAAGAGTCTCCATTCCTTCCAAGCTAATTACGTAAGTGTAGACCAGATATGGCTCAAATTCAAAGATACGGTATTGACAGCAATAGATAGATTCATACCGCATAAGTTAAAAAGAGACGGAACTGATCCGCCATGGCTGGGCGGGGTGGCCGAGCGGTTCTAGGCGCTACAGCCTGGAACCGCGCGACCGCTGCGGTCGCAGGTTCGAATCCTGCCTCGGGCATGGATGTGTGTGATGTCGTTAGGTTAGTTAGGTTTAAGTAGTTCTAAGTTGCAGTGGACTCATGGCCTCAGAAGTTAAGTCCCATGGTGCTCAGAGCCATTTGAACCATTTGATCCACCATGGTACGCAAAACACGTCAGAACATTGTTGCGGGAGCAACGAAAAAAGCATGCCAAATTCCGAAGACCGCAAAATCCCAATGACTGGCTAAGTTTCACGGAAGCTCGAAATTTAGTGCCGACGTCAATGCGAGATTCTTTTAATAGTTTACACAATGAAACATTGCCTCAAAATATGAGTAAAATAGCCCAAAGAGATTCTGGTCGTATGTAAAGCAGACCAGTGGCAGAAAACAGTCAATACCGTCACCGCGACAGCGATGAAAATGTTACTGATGGTGCCACTAAAGCGGAGTTACTAAATACAGCTTTCCGTAATTCCTTCGCGTAAGAAGAAGTTAATATTCCAGAATTCGAAAGCAGAACAGCTGTTAGCATGAGTGACATAAAAGTAGATATCTTAGGTGTTGCGAAACAACTCAAATCACTTAAGAAAGGCAAGTCTTCCGGTCCAGATGGTATACCAATCAAGTTCCTTTCAGAGAATGCAGACACAATAGCGCCTTTCTTAGCAATCCCATACAACCGCTCACTTGACGAAAAGTCTGTTCCTAAAGACTGGAAATTAGCACAGGTCACATCAATATTCAAGAAGGGAAATAGGAGTAATCCATTGAATTACACACCCGTAACATTGACCTCAATTTGCAGTAGGATTTTGGAGCATATATTGTACTAAAACATCATGAATCACCTTGAAGAAAATGACTAGTTGATACATAACCAACACGGATTCAGAAAATATCGTTCTTGTGCAACACAGCTAGCTCTTTATTCCTATGAAGTAATGAGTGCTGTCGACAAGGGATCTCAGATCGATTCCTTATTCCTAGATTTCCAGGAGGCTTTTGATACCGTTCCTCACAAGCGACTATTAATCAAATTGCGTGCCTATGGAGTATCGTCTCAGTTGTGTGACTGGATTCGTGATTTCCTCTCAAAGAGGTTCAAAAATGGTTCAAATGGCTCTGATTACTATGGAACTTAACTTCTGAGGTCATCAGTCCACTAGAACTTATAACTACTTCAACCTAACTAACCTACGGACATCATACACATACATGCCCGAAGCAGGATTCGAACCTGCGACCGTAGCGGTTGCGCGGTTCCAAACTGAAGCGCCTAGAACCGCTCGGCCACTCAGGCCGGCCTCAAAGAGGTCACAGTTCGTAGTGATATACAGTAAATCATCGAGTAGAGCAGAAGAGATATCTGGCGTTCCGCAACGTAGTGTCATAGATCCTCTGCTGTTCCTGATTTACATAAATGACCTAGGTGATAATCTGAGCAGCTCCCGTAGATTGTTTGCAGATGACACTGTAATTAACCGTCTAGTAAAATCATCAGACGATCAATTCCAATTACAAAATGATCTAGAGAGAATTTCTGTGTGGAGCGAAAAGTGGCAATTGGCACTAAACAAAGAAAAGTGCGAGGTCATCCACATGGGTACTAAACGATATCCGATAATTTTGGGTATATAATAAATCGCACAAATCTAAGGGCTGTCAATTCGACTAAATGCCTAGGAATTACAACTACGAGCAACTTAAATTGGAAAGACCACACAGATAATATTGTGGGAAAGGTGAAACAAAGACTGCGCTTTGTTGGTAGAACACTTAGAAGATGCGACAAACCCACTAAAGAGACAGCCTACATTACACTTGTCCGTCCTCTGCTGGAATATTACTGCGCGGTATGGGGTCCTTACCAGGTAGGGTTGACGGAGGACATCGAAAAAGTGCAAAGAAGGGCAGCTCGTTTCGTGTTGTCGCGCAAAAGGGGTGAGAATGTCACTGATATGATACGCGAGTTGGGGTGGCAGTCACTGAAACAAAGGCGATTTTCTTTGCGGCTAGATCTATTTACGAAATTTCAATCACCAACTTTCTCTTCCGAATGCGAAAATATTTTGTTGACACCCACCTACGTAGGAAGAAGTGATCATCGTAATAAAATAAGAGAAATCAGAGCTCGAACGGAAAGATTTAAGTGTTCCTTTTTTCCACGCGCCATTCGAGAGTGGAATTGTAGAGAATTGAGATGGATCGTTCGCGAACTAATGGGTCCAAAGGAACGGTTCATCAAGGTGAACGGAACGAGCAATCAACGAATTCTAAGGAACGGTGTTTCATAGTTCACTTCGGTCGCGGCTCTCTACTTATAGTTCCCGGGAACGGGAAACGATCGCTCTCGTTCCCGCAACGGCTCGTCGGCCGGTCTCGTTCCAACCTCGGTCTCGTTCCAACCTCGGTCCCGTTCCCATGCGTCTCGGTCTCGTTCGGCCGAATTCGTGCTTCTTCGCGTGGCCACCCATCCCAGTTCCACTGCCGACTGCTCATAGTTCAGTATAGAGTTGTTAGTTTGGTTGGCTGCGCACGCCTATTTTTGATCTGTTTCAGACTTTTTTGAACTCTGAACTTCTAGTTCTTTTCGTATTCTACTCACCGTCCATGACCGATAATTGAAATGTATTTTATAATTATGTAAATTACATAAAATTACGTTGTATGTAATACATACATTTTTAGGTAACAAAACGGCATATCAGCTTACTTCACTATTTCGATAAATAGCAGAAGAAATACTTGTAAAAATGCAAGATCATTTTTGTTACTACCCATGCAAAGGAAATCGGCACGCACACATGAGTGGCCATTTTCCGTCTTCTTTTGATTCAAGGTAAAAGAGCATGTTCATTGTTGTAGAAGGCAGACCGACTTACAACCGAATGAAGTCCGCGTTCCATAATCGAGTGTCGGGTGTCACATTTTGTACAGAGAATATGATAACTTCTATAGTATTATTTCAGTAGTACAGGGTGGCGCACGAAAAATCGGCTCCGAGTACTAGACTGCTCATTGTCGCCTACCAGTCGTCAATCTGTTGTTTCGAAGTTGTTTTTTGCAGTAGCTTATTTGTTATTTCTTCACTGCCTAATTATTACATGTTTATCTATTCTGCTCGTAGCGGTCAACAAATCTTGCGTAATTGGCAAGCAGTCTTAACTCGGAGCCGGTTTTTCGTGCGCCATCTTATATTATTTCACTGCGATCAGCCACATAACGCTACAGCTGGCTAAACGAGAGGTTTTGCAGAATCACGAAAATAACAACTGTGTGAGAATTCTGGTTCAAATGGCTCCGAGCACTATGGGACTCAACTGCTGTGGTTATAAGTCCCCTAGAACTTAGAACTACTTAAACCTACCTAACCTAAGGACAACACACACATCCATGCCCGAGGCAGGAGTCGAACCTGCGACCGTAGCGGTCGCGCGGTTCCAGACTGTAGCGCCAGAACCGCTCGGCCACCAGCGGCCGGCTGTGAGAATTCTGTTATGAATAAAAACTCTGTACTCCAGGGGGAATGCAAGTGCTCCCTCTTGGCGCCTTCCATCTTCAGTCACGTATGCTACTAATTTTCAATTTTTCATAAGAACCGTATACCAAGTACAAAAGAACGGTGAACTAGTTCCCAAGGATGAACGAATTTGCTCATATCTAGTAGAGAAATAGTATGAAAATGATTCGATGAACCCTCTGCCACGCACTTAAGCGTGAATTGCAGAGCAATCATGTAGATGTAGATGTACCGCCTATGTTCGACATCAACGTGCAAGAACCACTTACGGACTGCAGATGGCAGAGATAACAGTTGGTGTATAAATGTTGGGAGAGAGAGAGAGGGGGGGGGTAGCGGAGAAACAGTGAAGTGATGTGGAAACGGAGCGATTTATCTTTCATCCAAAAGGGCGTGATCATTGGCTTTCGGGCCAAGGGTAGACGCATTTCTGAAACGGCTCAGTTCGTAAACCGCCCAGATGAAACAAGAGACTACGGACTGTGTCTCCACAACGAAACGTTCGGCGGAAGTTTCTACATTTGGACCTCCGCACCAGGGGCTTGGTTCCCACAAATCATGCTGATTGCTGTCTATCGTCGACAAAGACAAGAATTTGCACGCCAGTACCACGAGTGGACGTTCACTGTGTGGCGACAGGTAGCCTTTTCAGATGAATATGTTTTACGTTCCATCGAACATACGGCCATTGGCGTGTACGGCGTGAAACGTGTCAGAGCAAACAAGGAAGGGGCGTTATGGTCAGCGGAATGATTTCTTGGCATTTCCTGGGCGATCTCCTCATTTTGAAGGCGCAGTTCATCAATATAAGTATGCATATATCCCTGGAGACCATGTCCACCCCTACATACAGTTTCTACATCTAAGTGATTACTCTGCTATTAACAATAAAGTGCCTGGAAGAGGGTTCAATGAACCACCTTCATGCTGTCTCTAAATGGTTCAAATGGCTCTGAGCACTATGGGACATAACATCTGTGGTCATGAGTCCCCTATAACTTAGAACTACTTAAACCTAACTAACCTAAGGGCATCACACACATCCATGCCCGAGGCAGGATTCGAACCTGCGACCGTAGCAGTCACGGTGCTGTCTCTCTACCGTTCCACTCTCGAAAGGCACGCGGGAAAAACGAGCACTTACATTTTTCTGTGCGAGCCCTGATTTATTTTATCGTGATGATCATTTCTCCCTGTGTAGGTGGGTGCCAACAATGTTTTCGCAATCGGAGGAGAAAACTGGTGTCTGAAATTTCATGAGAAGATCTCGTCGCAACGAAAAACGCCTTTGTTGTAATGATTGCCACTCCAATTCACGTATCAGGTCTGTGACACTATCTCACCTATTTCGCGATAATACAAAACGAGCTGCCCTTGTTTGAACTTTTTCGATGTCATCCGTCACTCCCACCTGATGCGGATCCCACACCGCACAGCAATACTCCAGAATAGAGCGGACAAGCGTGGTGTAAGCAGTCTCTTTAGTAGACCTGTTGCACTTCCTAAGTGTTCTGCCAATGAATCGCAGTCTTTGGTTTGCTCTACCCACAGCATTATCTATGTGATCGTTCCAATTTAGGTTATTTGTAATTGTAATCCCTAAATATTTTGTTGAATTTATAGCCCTCAGATTTGTGTGACTTATTGCGTAATCGAAATTTTGCTGTTTTCTTTTAGGACTCGTGTGAATAACTTCGCACTTTTCTTTATTCAACGTCAATTGCCACTCTCCGCACCATACAGATATCTTATCTAAATCATTTTGCAAGTCGTTTTGATCATCTGATGACTTTACAAGACGGTAAATGACAGCATCATCCGCAAACAATCTAAGACGGCTACTCAGATTGTCTCCTATGTCGTTAATATAGATCAGGAACAATAGAGGTCCTATAACACTACCTCTGGGAACGCCGGATATTACTTCTGTTTAACTCGATGGGTTTCCGTCTATTACTACGAACTGTGACCTTTCTGACAGGAAATCACGAATCAAGTCGCACAACTAAGGCGATACTCCGTAGGCACGCAGTTTGGTTAGAAGACGCCTGTGAGGAACGGTGTCGGAAACCAGAATTTAAAAATATGGAATCAATTTGACATCCCCTGTCGATAGCATTTGTTACTTCATGAGTATAAAGAGCTAGTTGTGTTTCACAACAACGATATTTTCTGAAACTGTGCTGACTGTGTGATAATAAATGGTTTTCTTCGAGGTACTTCATAATGTTCGAATGCAGTATATGTTCTAAAACCCTACAGCAAATCGACGTTAGTGATATAGGCCTGTAATTCAGCGGATTACTCCTACTTCCCTTTTTGGGTATTGGTGTGACTTGAGCAATTTTCCAGTCTTTAGGTAGGGATCTTTCTGTTCTTTGTTGTTCCTTGGTACGATGTCATTTACCAGCAGGACAATGCAACGTGTCGCACAGGTTGCAGTGTACACGTGGGGCTCAAAGAGCACCAGGATGAGAGAGCGTACTACTCTGGCCACCATAATCCCCGGGAGTTAAACCCAATCGAGAATCTGTGGAACATCCTCGATGGGGCTGCAAACGCCATGAATCCTCAAACGAGAAACGCAGTGCAGCCGCCACGTCACTGAAGTTGGCATAGCTCCACATTGCTGCTGATACCTCCCAGAACATGAATGACTCTCTTCCTGCACATCTCTTAGCGGTATGCGCTGCGGAAGGTGGTTATTCTGGCTTTAGACGGGTGGTGACATTAATGTGACTCGACAGTGTATCTACCGAACTATGTGTCATACGATGGTCACTCCAAAAGAAATTCACACTATTTTTGTAAAAATACAGTTTTCCTTCTACATGTATTAAAGTTTTACAGTGTGTAGATACATCCTTTCCGCTTGTTTTCAAACTCAGTTCAACCTGTTCCCGTGAGTGGCGCAGTCACAGCATGTCGTCAAGATGGCTGATACACTTGACGTTCGTCAGAAGCAACGTGCTGTCACAGAATTCCTGTGCTGTGAAAACGAGACAGTGGGAAACATCCACAAGAGGTTGAAAAAGGTGTATGGAGATGCTGCTGTCGATCGCAGTACAGTTACCGGTGGGCAAGCAGGTTACGTGATGAAAGCGGGCACGGCAATATTGAGGATTGTCCTCGCAGCGGCAGGCCTCGTAGTGCACACACTCCAGACAATGTTCAGGGAGTTAACGAATTGGTGACTGCTGACAGACGCATCACAGTGAACGAATTGTCACGCTACGTTGGGATAGGGGAAGGAAGTGTTTGCAGAATACAGAAAGTGTTGGCGTTAAAAAAGGTTTGTACCAGGTGAGATCCCAGCGCCAAAGAAACTGGTATTGGCATGTGTATTCAAATAGAAGGACATGTAAACAGGCAGAATACGGTGCTGTGGTCGACAACGCCTATATAAGACAAGTCTCTGGCTCAGTTGTTAGATCGATTACTGCTGCTACAAAAGCACTTTCTCGAGATTTAATTGAGTTTGAACGTGGTGTTATAGTTAGCTCACGAGAGTTGGGACACAGCATCTCTGAGTTAGCGATGAAATGGGGATTTTCTCGTACGACCATTTCACGACGGTATCGTGAGTAACAAGAATCTGGTAAAACGTCAAATCTCCCACATCGCTGCGACTGGAAAAATATCCTGCAAGAACGGGACCAACGACGACTGAAGAGACTCGTTCGAAGTGGCAGATGTGCAACCCTTCCGTAAATTGCTGCATATTTCAGTGCTGGACCATCAACAAGTGTCAGCGTGCGAACCATTCAACGGGACGTCATCGAATGGTACTCGTGTACCCTTGATGACTGCACGACACAAAGCTTTACGCTTCACATGGGCCCGTCAACACAGACATTAGATGACTGGAAACATGTGTCTTGTCGGACGAGTTTCGTTTCAAACTGTATCGAGCGGAAGAACGTGGGTATGGAGACAACCTCTTGAATCCATGGACCCTGCATGTCAGCAGGGGACTGTTGAAGCTGGTGGAGGCTCTGTAACCGTCGAGCGTGTGCAGTTGGAGTGATATCGGACCCCTGGTGCGTCTACACACGACTCTGACAGGTGATACGTACGTAAGCATCCTGTCTAATCGCTTGAGTCCATTCATGGCAATTGTGCATTCCAACGGACTTGGGCGCTTCCAGCAGGACAAAGTGACATCCCATACGGCCAGAATTGCTACAGAGTGGCTCCAGGAACGCTCTTCTGAGTTTAAACACTTCCTTTGCCCACCAAACTCCGCAGAAATGAACATTAATGAGCATATCTGGGATGCCTTGCAACGTGCTGTTCAGAAGATCTCCACCTCCTCGTACTCTTACGGATTTATGGGCAGCCCTGCAGGATTCATGGTGTCAATTCCCTCCAGTACTACTTCAGACATCGTCGAGTCCGTGCCACGTCGTGTTGCGGCACTTCTGCGTGCTCCCAGGGACCCTGCACGATATTAGGCAGGTGTACCAGTTTCTTTGGCTCTTCAGTGTGCAATCTTATGTTAAAGTTTTAAAACAATACATATTAAAGTTACAAGCTATGTACATGTTACGATGCCGAGCAAGTCATGGCGCGCAACTTACCCAGGCTATGTTTGTTGTTGTGGTCTTCAGTCCTGAGACTGGTTTGTTGCAGCTCTCCATGCTACTCTATCCTGTGCAAGCTTCTTCATCTCCCAGTACCTACTGCAACCTACATCCTTCTGAATCTGCTTAGTGTATGCATCTCTTGGTATCCCCCTACGATTTTTACCCTCCACGCTGCCCTCCAATACTAAATTGGTGATCCCTTGATGCCTCAGAACATGTCCTACCAACCGATCCCTTCTTCTGGTCAAGTTGTGCCACAAACTCCTCTTCGCCCCAATCCTGTTCAGTACCTCCTCATTAGTTATGTGATCTACCCATCTAATCTTCAGCATTCTTCTGTAGCACCACATTTCGAAAGCTTCTATTCTCTTCTTGTCCAAACTATTTATCGTCCATGTTTCACTTCCATACATGGCTACACTCCATACAAATACTTTCAGAAAAGACTTCCTGACACTTAAATCTATACTCGATGTTAACAAATTTCTCTTCTTCAGAAACGCTTTCCTTGCTATTGCCAGTCTACATTTTATATCCTCTCTACTTCGACCATCATCAGTTATTTTGCTCCCCAAATAGCAAAACTCCTTTACTACTTTAAGTGTCTCATTTCCTAATCTAATACCCTCAACATCACCCGACTTAATTCGACTACATTCCATTATCCTCGTTTTGCTTTTGTTGATGTTAATCTTATATCCTCCTTTCAAGACACTGTCCATTCCGTTCAACTGCTCTTCCAGGACCTTTGCTGTCTCTGACAGAATTACAATGTCATCGGCGAACCTCAAAGTTTTTATTTCTTCTCCATGGATTTTAATACCTACTCCGAATTTTTCTTTTGTTTCCTTTACTGCTTGCTCAATATACAGATTGAATAACATCGGGGAGAGGCTACAACCCTGTCTTACTCCCTTCCCAACCACTGCTTCCCTTTCATGTCCCTCGACTCTTATAACTGCCATCTGGTTTCTGTACAAATTGTAAATAGCCTGTCGCTCCCTTTAGAATTTTAAAGAGAGTATTCCAGTCAACATTGTCAAAAGCTTTCTCTAAGTCTACAAATGCTAGAAACGTAGGTTTGACTTTCCTTAATCTTTCTTCTAAGATAAGTCGTAAGGTCAGTATTGCCTCACGTGTTCCAGTATTTCTACGGAATCCAAACTCATCTTCCCCGAGGTCAGCTTCTACTAGTTTTTCCATTCGTCTGTAAAGAATTCGTGTTAGTATTTTGCAGCTGTGGCTTATTAAACTGATTGTTCGGTAATTCTCACATCTGTCAACACCTGCTTTCTTTGGGATTGGAATTATTATATTCTTCTTGAAGTCTGAGGGTATTTCGCCTGTTTCATACATCTTGCTCACCAGATGGTAGAGTTTTGTCAGGACTGGCTCTCCCAAGGCCGTCAGGAGTTCCAATTGAATGTTGTCTACTCCGGGGGCCTTGTTTCGACTCAGGTCTTTCAGTGCTCTGTCAAACTCTTCACGCAGTATCGTATCTCGCATTTCATCTTCATCTACATCCTCTTCCATTTCCATAATATTGTCCTCAAGTACATCGCCCTTGTATAGACCCTCTATATACTCCTTCCACCTTTCTGCTTTCCCTTCTTTGCTTAGAACTGGGTTTCCATCTGAGCTCTTGATGTTCATACAAGTGGTTCTCTTATCTCCAAAGGTCTCTTTAATTTTCCTGTAGGCAGTATCTATCTTACCCCTAGTTAGATAAGCCTCTACATCCTTACATTTGTCCTCTAGCCATCCCTGCTTAGCCATTTTGCACTTCCTGTCGATCTCATTTTTGAGACGTTTGTATTCCTTTTTGCCTGCTTCATTTACTGCATTTTTATATTTTCTCCTTTCATCAATTAAATTCAATATTTCTTCTGTTACCCAAGGATTTCTACTAGCCCTCGTCTTTTTGCCTACTTGATCCTCTGCTGCCTTCACTACTTCATCCCTCAAAGCTACCCATTCTTCTTCTACTGTATTTCTTTCCCCCATTCCTGTCAATTGTTCCCTTATACTCTCCCTGAAACTCTGTACAACCTCTGGTTCTTTCAGTTTATCCAGGTCCCATCTTCTTAAATTCCCACCTTTCTGCAATTTCTTCAGTTTTAATTTACAGGTCATAACCAATAGATTGTGGTCAGAGTCCACATCTGCCCCTGGAAATGTCTTACAATTTAAAACCTGGTTCCTAAATCTCTGTCTTACCATTATATCATCAATCTGATACCTTTTAGTATCTCCAGCGTTCTTCCATGTATACAACCTTCTATCATGATTCTTAAACCAAGTGTTAATGATTAAGTTGTGCTCTGTGCAAAATTCTACCAGGCGGCTTCCTCTTTCATTTCTTAGCCCCAATCCATATTCACCTACTACGTTTCCTTCTCTCCCTTTTCCTACACTCGAATTCCAGTCACCCATAACTATTAAATTTTCGTCTCCCTTCACAATCTGAATAATTTCTTTTATTTCATCATACATTTCTTCAATTTCTTCGTCATCTGCAGAGCTAGTTGGCATATAAACTTGTACTACTGTAGTAGGTGTGGACTTCGTATCTATCTTGGCCACAATAATGCGTTCACTAAGCTGTTTGTAGTAGCTTACCCGCGTTCCTATTTTCCTATTCATTATTAAACCTACTCCTGCATTACCCCTATTTGACTTTGTGTTTATAACCCTGTAGTCACCTGACCAGAAGTCTTGTTCCTCCTGCCACCGAACTTCACTAATTCCCACTATATCTAACTTTAACCTATCCATTTCCCTTTTCAAATTTTCTAACCTACCTGCCCGATTAAGGGACCTGACATTCCACGCTCCGATCCGTAGAACGCCAGTTTTCTTTCTCCTGATAACGACATCCTCTTGAGTAGTCCCCGCCCGGAGATCCGAATGGGGGACTATTTTACCTCCGGAATATTTTACCCAAGAGGACGCCATCATCATTTAATCATACAGTAAAGCTGCATGCCCTCGGGAAAAATTACGGCCGTAGTTTCCCCTTGCTTTCAGCCGTTCGCATTACCAGCACAGCAAGGCCGTTTTGGTTATTGTTACAAGGCCAGATCAGTCAATCATCCAGACTGTTGCCCTTGCAACTACTGAAAAGGCTGCTGCCCCTCTTCAGGAACCACACGTTTGTCTGGCCTCTCAACAGATACCCCTCCGTTGTGGTTGTACCTACGGTACGGCTATCTGTATCGATGAGGCACGCAAGCCTCCCCACCAACGGCAAGGTCCATGGTTCATGGGGGGGGGGGGGTGTACCCAGGCTATATGTATCCAATATTTGAGAACGACAACACTTAGCGGCCTCCAGCAAAACTTTATACACAATTTCAATTCTTTTCGTAACTTTATTTCCCTGACACACCCCAAAAAATAATACAAGGAGTATAGTTTATCCATTGCTATTTCTTCCCTGTCCATTCAGCTAAACTTTAGCACCAGGTTTGACGATCTTACTTTTTCACTACAATACTCGCAATATATTTAGCTGACAGTATCTATACGTATCACTGAATTTATGCACAAAATTAAACCGTTGTACGAGGGTCTCTCCAAAAGAAATTCACACTATTTTTTTTAAATCCATCTTTTATTCTACATGTTTGAAAGTTGTACAGTGTATAGATACATCCTTTAGGAACAATATTTTCATTTCTCCACATAATTTCTCTCCCTCTCAACTGCCTTACGCCATCTTGGAACCAGCGCCTGTATACCCGCACGGTAAAATTCTGGACCAACCCTTTGGAGCCACTGTTTGGCAGCGTGCACAAGGGAGTCGTCATCTTCAAATGTTGTCCACGAAGAGAGTCGTTCAATTTCCCAAAAAGATATAGTCACATGGAGCCAGGTCAGGACGGTAAGGTGGGTGTTTCAGTGTTGTCCATCCGAGTTTTGTGATCGCTTCCATGGTTTTTCGACTGGCATGTGGCCGTGCATTGTCGCGCAACAGTAAAACATCCTGCTTTTGCCCATGCGGTCGAACACGACTCAGTCGAGCTTGAAGTTTCTTCAGTGTCGTCACACATGCATCAGAATTTATTTATGGTGGTTCCACTTGGCACGATGTCCACAAGCAAGTCTTTTGGAATCGAAAAACACCGTAGCCATAACTTTTCCAGCAGGTGGTGTGGTTTTGAATTTTTTTTGTTTTTCTTGGGTGAATTTGCATGATGCCACTCCATTGACTACCTCTTCGTCCCTGGTGAAAAATGTTGGAGGCATGTTTCATCACCTGTCCCAATTCTTCCAAGAAATTCATCTCCACCATTCTCGTACTGTTCCAAAAGTTCGCTGCTGCATACCGTTTTTCTTTAGTTTAAGTTAGATTAAGTAGTCCGTAAGCTTAGAGATCGATGACCTCAGCACATTGGTCCCGTAAGACCTTACCACAAATCTCCAAAATTTGGCGCTTCAGTGTACCAAATCCTAATGTTAATCACCTCCACTGTGACAGAATTTTGATTTTTAAATCCGGCCAGGAATTATATGAAATATTGAAAACCAAATTTTTGTTGCCTTTGGAATCAACCTGGAACCATAGTCTGATTAAAATTACTCTGTGATTGACACTTCACGCGTTGTAGGTGGTTTCCTGCGATCAGAGCGGTCAACGTCACGCCTGAACCTTTCACCGTTGTCAAACTGCGACAACGATTAGTTTACTTCCAGTTCCCTGTCCGGCATTCTTGATGTGTGTTGAACCGTGGTTGAGGTATTCGTTCGTCTAGGCATGGTATTGTTGTTGTTGTTGTTGTTGTGTTCAGTCCTGAGACTGGTTTGCTGCAGCTCTCCATGCTACTCAATCCTGCGCAAGCTTCTTCATCTCCCAGTACTTACTGCAACCTACATCCTTCTGAATCTGCTTAGTGTATGCATCTCTTGGTCTCCCTCTACGATTTTTACCCTCCACCCTGCCCTCCAGTACTAAACTGGTGATCCCTTGAAGCCTCAGAACATGTCCTACCAACGGTTCCGTTCTTCTGGTCAAGTTGTGCCACAAACTCCTCCTCAATTCTATTCAATACCTCCCCATTAGTTACGTGATCTACCCATCAAAACTTCAGCATTCTTCTGTAGCACCACATTTCGAAAGCTTCTATTCTCTTCTTGTCCAAACTAGTTATCGTCCATGTTTCACTTCCATATATGGCTACACTCCATACAAATACTTTCAGAAATGACTTCCTGACACTTAAATCTATACCCGATGTCAACAAATTTCTCTTCTTCAGAAACGCTTTCCTTGCCATTGCCAATCTACATTTTATATCCTCTCTACTTCGACCATCATCAGTTATTTTACTCCCTAAATAGCAAAACTCCTTTACTACTTTAAGTGTCTCATTTCCTAATCTAATTCCCTCAGCATCACCCGATTTAATTTCACTACATTCCATTGTCCTCGTTTTGCTTTTGTTGATGTTAATCTTATATCCTCCTTTCAAGACACTGTCCATTCCGTTCAACTGCTCTTCCAAGTCCTTTGCTGTCTCTGACAGAATTACAATGTCATCGGCGAACCTCAAAGTTTTTATTTTTTCTCCCTGGATTTTAATATCTACTCCGAATTTTTCTTTTGTTTCCTTTACTGCTTGCTCAATATACAGATTGAATAACATTGGGGATAAGCTACAACACCGTCTCACTCCCTTCCCAACCAATGCTTACCTTTCATGCCCCTCGACTCTAATAGCTGCCATCTGGTTTCTGTACAAATTGTAAATAGCCTTTCGCTCCCTGTATTTTACCCCTGCCACCTTCAGAATCTTAACGAGAGTATTCCAGTTAATATTGTCAAAAGCTTTCTCTAAGTCTACAAATGCTAGAAACGTAGGTTTGCCTTTCCTTAATCTAGCTTCTAAGATAAGTCTTAGGGTCAGTATTGCCTCACGTGTTCCAACATTTCTACGGAATCCAAACTGATCTTCCCCGAGGTCGGCTTCTACCAGTTTTTCCATTCGTCTGTAAGGAATTCGTGTCAGTATTTTGCAGCCGTGGCTTATTAAACTGATAGTTCGGTAATTTTCACATCTGTCCACACCTGCTTTCTTTGGGATTGGAATTACTATATTCTTCTTGAAGTCTGAGGGTATTTCGCCTGTCTCATACATCTTGCGCACCAGATGGTAGAGTTTTGTCAGGTCTGGCTCTCCCAAGGCCGTCAGTAGTTCCAGTGGTATTGAGGAGAAGTGAGTTTGCTTGTGAGGCTGAGGACTAGCTGTGCAGCCCAGGGCCGAAGGAGCGTTGCGTCCTGCGAGGGCCAGCCAGGTGCAGGGGGTGAACTGACGTGATGTGGGTTAACTCCCAAGGCTGGGAATTTGGAAGACGGTCACCTCGCTTAGCAGAATGCGAAATGCCTAGGCTGACCAGATGCAGACATGTAAAAAGAAGGACAAACAGCTTCAAAAAGGAGGATAGAGTTAGAAAAAAAGAAGACATACGTTCAAACTTAATAAACGAAAAAACTAATACACGAGGGTTGTCCAGAAAGTAATGCACGCATTTTTTTCTTAAACAATTCTTCATTGAACGTGTGAAATTACACACACTAGACAATGGTGTTTTGTCTACACACCCTATTTTGTCACGTAATCTCCATCTCCTTCCTGCAGCACACAACAAGGGTGTGTGTATACCCTGCCATTACAGTGTGTAAACTTTTAGATGGCAGACCTCTCCATAGTCCTGAATCGGTAAAAGTCGGTAAACGTCGGGAGGCTTCGGTAGGCACGCAGTTTCGACTACTGCCAACATTACGTAGCTGACTGTGTTGTACAAGGTAGCCATTGTCGTCTGCTTCGTTATTGTTTTGCGCTGTACTGTTCTGCGTGTTTTTATTGTGCAGTTGTGCTAAACATTATCAAATTGAGTGAAGAGACAGTTGCTGGCCTATCTCGGGAGTCGCCAACAACCCCTACCGGTAGGCCTACGGTTAGAAGGAAACCAGTATTACGTTGCGATGCACGTAAAATGCTCGCAAAATTATAATGCGTGTGACTGAATGCTGCGAAAGGGAAAGGAAGCAGAAAAAAATTGCTTCACCCCATTTACAAATTAAGTATATTTAAATTTTATAATTAATAGTTTAACATTGCGGGGAATGAAATAAAATGAAAAAGAATTGCGAGTATTGGGAATCGAACCCGAGTCCGCTGCATGACAGGCTTTTACTTAATTAATTGTGCTACGCATGCTACAGGGATTTAACTGTTGAGACATTGTCCATTACACGTTCCGGGCGTTCGGAAAACAACTCACCAAAGTTTCATTGCAATCGGATGAATGGTTTGTGAGCGCATAGTCGACAAATATACATATATATGACGATTTGAGTTTCGTTTACGAACAACATTTCAAGCGAGTTTTACTTCCAAGCCTTTCGTCTGCTTTCGTGTAAGCATGACGCGCAATTTGTAGTGCCAGCACTGCAACTGGAAGGCGTGCCTTGTCCCCCCCCCCCCAACGGCTCCTCCCTCCGCCAGCCAATGCTTGCTTCCTCCTCTCCCCGCACTCCCCACACAACTCGGCCGTCTTACAGTTAACACACTGTGCCAGTCCTTGTCCTCGTGGCGGAGCCAGTGTTTCACTGTGTGAATCACCTCCTCATTGCCCTCAAAATGTCTTCCACGAATGGCATCCTCTAACATCCCAACCAAGTGGTGGTCCGATGGGGCTAGGTGAGGGCTGTAGGGTGGATGGGGAACACTGTCCAACCCTGTTTTGCGATGTGTTCAGCAGTCAGACTTCTGGGGGGCCGAGCGTTATCGTGTGCACCATAACATGTCGCGGGTTGCTGTGTCGCCGGAAGAGCCTCTTCAGTTTTGTTAACGTGTTGACATACGTTTCTGAATTAATGGTATCGCCTATTAACATCACATTAATCAGAAACACACCTTCACAATCCCAGAACACGATGATCTTTGTGTTACCGGTGGAAGCAGTTGCCTTGAATTTTTTCTTCTGTGGGTAGTCAGAATGGCGCCATTTCGTCGACTGTCGTTTTGTTTCGGTCTCAAATGGTGAACCAAGACTTCATCACCCTGTCACAAACCGGGACAATAGAAGGCCTCCCCCTAAGCTTCAAAACGTTTCAACAAATCAAGACAATTTTTTTTCCGTGCGATTTGTGATCCACCGCAAGACACCGCGGGACCAATTATGCACACACTTTTGAATATCTAAGAGTGCGGATAATTGCATCCACACTTCCTTTGTTGATTGACAGATCCAGCGCCAACTGCCGAGTCGTAATGCGTCTGTCCTCGTGACTGAAAGTATCAGCTCGCTGCAACTTGTTACATGTGACAGCTGTGGATGGCCTCCGAACGAATTCAGAAGTAATTTTGTATAGACACATGGCTACAACACTAGGAGAAAGGATGATCTTCACTACTCAAGGTTAAATCTAACTTTGGCTCAGAATGGGGTAAATTATGCTGCCACCAAAGTCTTTGGTCACTTACCCAATAGCATCAAAAGTCTGACAGATAGCCATATAGCATTTAAAAGGAAATTAAAAGAATTTCTTAATGGCAGCTCCTTCTACTCATTAGATGAATTTTTGGATATAACAAGTGGGTAATTCTCCCAACCCCCACAAAAAAAAGAAAAAATTAAGAATATTAAGTGTCATGTAATATTTTGTGTAATGTAATATCTTGTATAGACACCTTTTATTAACCTGACACTTTCCACATCATTACGAAGTGTCGTATTCATGATCTATGGAACAAGTACTAATCTAATCTAATCTCCCGAAAATCGTGGAGCTCTGCCGAACCGCCTTCTCATGACCTCACCCTCCGTGTCCAGCGCTTAACTGTACTTCTGTCGACAGCAGATGCTTCATAGACTTTGCACAAGCGTATGTGAATATTTCCCAAGTTTCTTTCTGTGCAGTGAGAAATTCAATGAGGGCACGTTGTTTGTAATGTACATCATCTACAGACGCTGTCTCTAGAAAGTGACGGAAACCTGGCGTGCTCATTCAGGACACTTCAAATAATGCATACGTAACGTTTCACATTCGTAGCATTTTTCTCGGCTGAGACAATAAATGCAGTGCATTACTTTCTGGGCAACCATCGTACATAACATGCACTCCTTAACTTTCATTATTGCTTCTCTTAAGATCCAATTTTCTGTAGAAGTGTAGGCTTACTTAGCAAATATTTTATAAAACTACCGAACGGTACGTGAAGGTTTTGGAAGACTATTTCATTTCCATTACCCAAGATGTATGAAACAGGCGAAATACCCTTAGACTTCAAGAAGAATATAATAATTCCAATCCCAAAGAAAGCAGGTGTTGACAGATGTGAGAATTACCGAACAATCAGTTTAATAAGCCACAGCTGCAAAATACTAACACGAATTCTTTACAGACGAATGGAAAAACTAGTAGAAGCCGACCTCGGGGAAGATCAGTTTGGATTCCGTAGAAATACTGGAACACGTGAGGCAATACTGACCTTACGACTTATCTTAGAAGAAAGATTAAGGGAAGGCAAACCTACGTTTCTAGCATTTGTAGACTTAGAGAAAGCTATTGACAATGTTGACTGGAATGCTCTCTTTCAAATTCTGAAGGTGGCAGGAGTAACATACAGGGAGCGAAAGGCTATTTACAATTTGTACAGAAACCAGATGGCAGTTATATGAGTCGAGGGGCATGAAAGGGAAGCAGTGGTGGGAAAAGGAGTGAGACAGGGTTGTAGCCTCTCCCCGATGTTATTCAATCTGTATATTGAGCAAGCAGTAAAGGAAACAAAAGAAAAATTCGGAGTAGGTATTAAAATCCATGGAGAAGAAATAAAAACTTTGAGGTTCGCCGATGACATTGTAATTCTGTCAGAGACAGCAAAGGACTTGGAAGAGCAGTTGAAGGGAGGATATAAGATGAACATGAACAAAAGCAAAAAGAGGATAATGGAATGTAGTCGAATTAAGTCGGGTGATGTTGAGGGTATTAGATTAGGAAATGAGACACTTAAAGTAGTAAAGGAGTTTTGCTATTTGGGGAGCAAAATAACTGATGATGGTCGAAGTAGAGAGGATATACACTCCTGGAAATGGAAACAAGAACACATTGACACCGGTGTGTCAGACCCACCATACTTGCTCCGGACCCTGCGAGAGGGCTGTACAAGCAATGATCACACGCACGGCGCAGCGCACACTCCAGGATCCGCGGTGTTGGCCGTCGAATGGCGCTAGCTGCGCAGCATTTGTGCACCGCCGCCGTCGGTGTCAGCCAGTTTGCCGTGGCATACGGAGCTCCATCGCAGTCTTTAACACTGGTAGCATGCCGCGACAGCGTGGACGTGAACCGTATGTGCAGTTGACGGACTTTGAGCGAGGGCGTATAGTGGGCATGCGGGAGGCCGGGTGGACGTACCGCCGAATTGCTCAACACGTGGGGCGTGAGGTCTCCACAGTACATCGATGTTGTCGCCAGTGGTCGGCGGAAGGTGCACGTGCCCGTCGACCTGGGACCGGACCGCAGCGACGCACGGATGCACGCCAAGACCGTAGGATCCTACGCAGTGCCGTAGGGTACCGCACCGCCACTTCCCAGCAAATTAGGGACACTGTTGCTCCTGGGGTATCGGCGAGGACCATTCGCAACCGTCTCCATGAAGCTGGGCTACGGTCCCGCACACCGTTAGGCCGTCTTCCGCTCACGCCCCAACATCGTGCAGCCCGCCTCCAGTGGTGTCGCGACAGGCGTGAATGGAGGGATGAATGGAGACGTGTCGTCTTCAGCGATGAGAGTCGCTTCTGCCTTGGTGCCAATGATGGTCGTATGCGTGTTTGGCGCCGCGCAGGTGAGCGCCACAATCAGGACTGCATACGACCGAGGCACACAGGGCCAACACCCGGCATCATGGTGTGGGGAGCGATCTCCTACACTGGCCGTACACCACTGGTGATCGTCGAGGGGACACTGAATAGTGCACGGTACATCCAAACCGTCATCGAACCCATCGTTCTACCATTCCTAGACCGGCAAGGGAACTTGCTGTTCCAACAGGACAATGCACGTCCGCATGTATCCCGTGCCACCCAACGTGCTCTAGAAGGTGTAAGTCAACTACCCTGGCCAGCAAGATCTCCGGATCTGTCCCCCATTGAGCATGTTTGGGACTGGATGAAGCGGCGTCTCACGCGGTCTGCACGTCCAGTACGAACGCTGGTCCAACTGAGGCGCCAGGTGGAAATGGCATGGCAAGCCGTTCCACAGGACTACATCCAGCATCTCTACGATCGTCTCCATGGGAGAATAGCAGCCTGCATTGCTGCGAAAGGTGGATATACACTGTACTAGTGCCGACATTGTGCATGCTCTGTTGCCTGTGTCTATGTGCCTGTGGTTCTGTCAGTGTGATCATGTGATGTATCTGACCCCAGGAATGTGTCAATAAAGTTTCCCCTTCCTGGGACAATGAATTCACGGTGTTCTTATTTCAATTTCCAGGAGTGTAAAATGTAGACTGGCAATGGCAAGGAAAGCGTTTCTGAAGAAGAGAAATTTGTTAACATCGAGTATAGATTTAAGTGTCAGGAAGTCATTTCTGAAAGTAATTGTATGGAGTGTAGCCATGTATGGAAGTGAAACATGGACGGTAAATAGTTTGGACAAGAAGAGAATAGAAGCTTTCGAAATGTGGTGCTACAGAAGAATGCTGAAGATTAGATGGGTAGATCACATAACTAATGAGGAGGTACTGAATAGGATTGGGGAGAAGAGAAGTTTGTGGCACAACTTGACCAGAAGAAGGGATCGGTTGGTAGGACATGTTCTGAGGCATCAATGGATCACCAATTTAGTATTGGAGGGCTGCGTGGAGGGTAAAAATCGTAGGGGGAGACCAAGAGATGAATACACTAAGCAGATTCAGAAGGATGTAGGTTGCAGTAGGTACTGGGAGATGAAGAAGCTTGCACAGGATAGAGCAGCATGGAGAGCTGCATCAAACCAGTCTCAGGACTGAAGACCACAACAACAACAACCCAAAGTGACTCTGATTTCGACAAAATGTGGTTCATGCAAGAGGGAGCTCGACCCCACGAAGCTGGAGAAGCACTTCTGGGGCCCACATTGTGGCTCTGGGGTACCCAGAGGCCGCTGGCATGAGCCTCGATTGGCCGCCATATTTTCCGAATCTGAACACATGCGACTCCTTTTTGTGGGGCTGTATTAAAGAGAAGGTGTACCACACTAACCCCAAAACCCTGCTGAACTGAAAACAGCCATTCAGGAGGTCATCGACAGCATCGAAGTTCAGACGCTTCAGCGGTTCATGCAGAATTTCGCTATTCGTCTGCGCTACGTCATCGCCCATAATGGCAGGGATATCGAACTTGTCATAACCTAAATCCGAATGTCTGTAGTGACGTTTACATGTTGAATAAAGTGTGTGCACGCCGTAGTTTATAACTAATTTACGTTTTTTCTCACGTAGTTCAATAACTGTCGCCTTGTATACGCGTACGCATAAGCTACGATACACGGCAACAGGGACATCACTGTCTCCTCTGTGCTGCATCAAATGTTATGCCATGTGTGTGTCATTCCTTTCTGTCGGTATTGTTATTAAAATAGCACTGAGCGCTTTTCCGGTTTTCTGTAACAACGTAGTATTTCAAACCAAAGCAAATTTTGCGAAAAAATAACTCATTTCTTAAAAAAAAAGGTTTATTAAAAAATGAAAAATTTTAGCATTGCTGCTATGAATAATCTATATTTCGGTTTTTTACACGGTTATTAGTAAAAAATTAGTAACACGTGTTATAATTGAGACAAAACAAATACCGGAAAATATCGGTTATTCAGAACTAAAACACCGATATGGGCTGTAACTGGTCGGTTTTTCCCATCCCTAGACTAGAGTGCAAGTGCTACTCTGAGATGAAAAGGTCTTCACTGGAGAGGAATTCGTGGTGAGCCGCATTAAACCACTGAGGAGACTGATGACTTTAAAAAAGTTATTTTTGCCTTGGAATTTCATTTACTTTAGTACATAGTAGGCAAAACTGATATAGACTCAGTTCAATTCAAAACCTTGGGAACCTGAAGAGATCTTAGAGATTTTAAGACTTGTGTGTTGGCTACAGATGCGTAGTGGGACTGAAGTTTCTTTCCCTAATTTGGTGTGTCTTGTTTGTGGTGAGAGACAGAAAGGTGCATCCACATTTTCTTCCTCCGATATCTACGAATCGTCTGTATTAATGCGTAAAGGAACGGGCCATATTTCATATATTTGGTACATTATATCAAAATAAGAATGCGTACTTTTCGTTGGTAGTGTTGTGCTTTTGTATCTGAGTACTCCGTGAAAGTGCGCATTTGTGCAGCTGTGAAATAATTGTACACATTCTTTGATTTCCTTGTCACTTAATATCGCTGACATACGGCAGTTGATATAACCTCACTGCTAAGCGGCAGGGCAGTTCCGCAGAAAATAAGCGGAAAATGTGGCGTGGTTTTCCGTTTCCTTTCGCTTCCAGTGTCAAACGAGTATTTTAAAGATGCTTCGGAATATGTGATTACAATACGGCGACAGCACTTGCAAGTGAAACATCGTCTTCATGTCGATGATGAAGCGAAAAACGTATTTGCTTACCCAGGTAAGATTACAGGATTGGTTGAAGTATCATTTTGTTGAAAATTACGTATCGTTATTGTGGATTGTGATATTCTCAATTTATTCTTGGTGGTTAATTATACTTTCAGTTATCTCGATTTTGCTTTGTATTTAAAAGAAGAATCTATCAGCACTTTTCTTCTTCTCGCCTACATTTATATACATGCTCTGTAATAACTTTGAAGTGCATGGCATGGGGTATCTATCATTTTGAATACTATGCCTGTAATGCAACGTCTTCAGTGTTGGAAAGAATGCCACGCCCGTAATGTTTACAGGTACAACATCCTCCCACTAGAGAGAAATACCACACCATTACCATAATGAGCGTGGTAGTCCTCATTAATATGCTATACCCTTAATAAAAGGGCGTGGTATTTTTTCCATGATTAGAGACAACATAATATTATTGGCATGACAGACAAAGCTTTAAGATTGTACCACTTTAGGGTTTCATTCCGCATGGTGCTGGGGAAGAATAACCGTTTAAATACCTCTATGCGCTCTGTAATTAATCTCATTTTATCTTCATGGTCCCTACGAGTCAGGGGAAGGGGGAGGGGGGGGGATTTGGCGCACGTAAGGGAATTTGATGATTTCCAAGTAAGGGAATTTGATAATTTCCAAGAACGCTTGCAAGCGATATATATCGAACGCGCGACTGTCGTTGAGTAAGATATCTATTTTGTTTACAGCGATTAGAGCCACACACGAACATAACAGTCGCGACACTCCGTCTCGTTTTTCTTACCCCCAGCGATAGCAGCGCCCCAAGCGGCCAGCAAGCGAAATTTTTGGACAATTACCGAGTTTAGGGGAACAAAATTTTCGAAAATATTTTTTATCACTTCTTGATCAGTTAGACTATGTTGATCTCGAAGATGTTATTTATTTTCATCCCCGACAAAAACTTTTTAATACATCGAGAGAAAAAAAATTTTATCCCAGTGCTTTGATGTGCTACGATTTAGCTTCAATGATGTTTACAAATAACATATTCGTCGTCCGGTCAAAAAATGAGAAAAAAATTTTTAATGAAAATTTTTTTCTCATTTTTTGACCGGACGACGAATATGTTATTTGTAAACATCATTGAAGCTAAATCGTAGCACATCAAAGCACTGGGATAAAATCGCCTCATTCAATTTACACTAAAGTCAAATAACAGTGTAGTTACGTGTTAGTTCGGTGTTTGTTCTGTGCTTGTTCTACTAGCTCGTAGTGACTAGAATTTTCCCCTGATTTGACCGAATTTCGTATGGTAAATTTGTTCAACGTTTGCCGTGATAGTGATTCAGCTATTGAATGGGCTTTCGGTCATGGTTTGCTGAAACGCGAGAGATTCTGTGAAGATGGAAATGCCTTGGCGGTGCGAATAAAATGTTCTTAGACTCTGCCGACGGTCGTCTTGGGCGCTGCTCTGTAAGACGCATTTGCAGGAAGACGATTTCAATTCGCAAAGATGCTTTTTTTTACGGGTAGTCAACTGTCTATCGAATGCATTATCAAAATGGCTTACTTCTGGAGCTTCGAACTGGATAACAGGAGTTTTCGATGCGTGAACTACAACTCTCGGCTAATACGGCTGCGGATTGGAAAGAGTTCTGCAGAGACATTTGCCACAAGTATTTCGTGCAAGGGCCATTGTTTTAGGCGGTCAAGGGCGTACAGTTGAGATCGACGAAAGCTGTTTTGTCCGTCGAAAATACGATCGAGGTCACAAGGTTAAGGAACAGTGGGTATTCGGCGGATACGACACTAAGACCAGAGAAAGCTTCCTCGTTCCTGTAGTTCGAACAGATGCTGCAACTTTGCTGCCGATTCTACAATAATATGTGCGGCCTGGGACCATTATTGTTTCCGATTTGTGGGGAGCGTATAACTCAGTCCAGAATCTATGTTATCAGCATTTGACTGTTAATCACTCCATGCATTTCGTTGATCCAATTACTCACGCAACTACTAATCAAAAAGGGTTCCAATGGCTCTGAGCACTATGGGACTTAACTTCTGAGGTCATCAGTCCCCTAAAACTTAGAACTACTTAAACCTAACTAACCTAAGGACATCACACACACCCACGCCCGAGGCAGGATTCGAACCTGCGACCGTAGCAGCAGCGCGGCTCCGGACTGGAGCGCCTAGAACCGCACGGCCACCGCGGCCGGCAACTACTAGTCATGTTGAAAGCGTATGGCAGAAAGCAAAACAGAAAAACAAGCGCATGTTTAGTACTCATCGCAATATGCTGTCCAATTATTTGGCCGAGTTTCTATGGCGTCAACGCTTTGGATCAAACCCATTTCACAATTTGATTGATCACATCAGGCACGTTTATTCGAATGCTGCGATTTAGCTTGCTGCAAATTAACTTTAATGATCTTTACGCATTGTTATATTTCGATTACATGAGAATGTTGTTTTATTGTTTCAATCACATTGTTATGTTGTATTGTTACATTTTGATTAAATGACAATCTGCTGTTTTACTGTTTCGAAACTGATGAAAAATATATTCGCGATCAGCATAGTCACATTGACGATAATCGGTAGATTTCATGAGTGTCCCCCTAAACTCGATAAGTGCCCATTTCTGAATACAATATAGGATGAGTGCGAATGCTAACGTTTATATTGATTTGTAACGCAGTTTTTACTATAGACGCTTATGTAGTGCCATGAAAATCGACAATAACTAAGAAACTGCACCTCACATGTGATTATTTAGTTTTCTAAGGACCCGAGGAAATACGAAGCTGTGCATTGCGGGACTGTTTATTTACGATTCTCTTCTGACGACCAGATGTTTATTAAGTAATGACATTTCCTTTCAATAATAACAAAATTGCTAGTAGACACCAGAAGAAATGACCTTTTCCAGAAATACATCTTATATGTCTCCAATGAAATGGAGTGTTGTTCCTACAGTTTCAGCCAAATCAGTGAATGTGGAACGAAGGAAACCAGTGTGGAATGTAGTAGGCCTACGCACATTATTTAACTTACCAAATAGGCCATCACAACTGTAGCAAAGTGGAAAGCCGCACAGATGTGATAATAAATCGTGTAAAGCAATAAAACTGTTTCCCAACACAGGAGAAACCACTTCCACAATTGTTGCTAAACCTGAGCCACAAAAGGCAAGAATTTTCAACACTTTCGCTTTTGAAGTAAAAGTAATTACATTTACAAAAAATGCGAATCATAGAATATAAAAAAATTAAGTGTCGGGGTAAGTGCCTGTGATAACAGTAGAAATATATGCTTGTCATGCATGGAATTTGTTTATAACCTCTTGATTTCAGCGGAATATGCTGCAAATATAGACATATTCGAAGGTATTTCTTCATACAATGAGTTGCAGCTTGTGATACAACTTTTTTCACAAGTATTTCACGAATTCTTCTGTCTTAGTAGCTTACTAATGCAAGGCACGCACAAATACAACAATAATTCCGTTAATTAGGTAGAAAATAATTAAAAACAAACATCCTTACGACGCTTCTAAGTGCTTTCTCACCTCTTGGAGCGCTATTGTCGCTTCGTCTGTCAAACGGTAACAACTTTCGCACCAGTGTCGTGATTGTATTTATTATTTGTTAGACTGTGTGGGAACTACATATTACGAAAAAAGATGAACGATGTGGATTTCTGCTGTAGCGTTGGCAAGGACAAAGACAATACATGAAAATTTTCCAATTACGACATTAAATGTAATTTCACTTACCTTACTCGTCATGCGCGTGACGTGTATGCTGCCGATGGAAGTCCTTTTTGCCCATAGCCGAGGTACACTCCTGCAATATCTCTGAAGAAAACTGACAAAGTCTCACAGCGAAGTTTTACACCACTTGGGCGCAAATTGTGGAAGGAAGTGTATTAAAACATATACAGTTACCTCGTTCTCAGAGTCGTCCGTCTCTTTTGATTGATGATTTCACAAATTTCTATAATTGCTCGACGGTCTATGTGAGTACAGACGGATCATCAGAAGACATCAATTCGACAGAATGGTATACAAACTCCCTCTTCCTTCAAAGTGTTCTACAGTTGCACAGATCACGCCAATATTCGAGAAAGGTAGAAAGTGTAATCCACTAAATTACAGGCCCATATCATTAACGTCGATAAGTGTCTAGATTTTGGAACATAAATTGTTTTCGAACATTATAAATTAAATCTAAAAGAACAGTGTTGACGCACAGTAAACATCGATTTGGAAAACATCGTTCTCGTGAAACACAACTAGCTGCTTACTGACACGAAGTATTCATTGCTGTTGGCAAGGGGTTTCAAATTGTTTCTGCATTTCTGGATTTCCAGAAGGTTTTTGAAACTGTGCCACACAAGCAGCTCATGGAATATCCTCTCAGTTATCTACATCTACATTTATACTCCGCCAGCCACTCAACGGTGTGTGGCGGAGGGCATTTTACGTGCCACTGTCATTACCTCCCTTTCCTGTTCCACTCGCGTATGGTTCGCGGGAAGAACGACTGCCGGAAAGCCTCCGTACGCGCTCGAATCTCTCTAATTTTACATTCGTGATCTCCTCGGGAGGTATAAGTAGGGGGAAGCAATATATTAGATACCTCATCCAGAAACGCACCCTCTCGAAACCTGGACAGCAAGCTACACCGCGATGCAGAGCGCCTGTCTTGCAGAGTCTGCCACTTGAGTTAGCTAAACACTCCGTAACGCTATCACGCTTACCAAATAACCCTGTGACGAAACGCGCCGCTCTTCTTTGGATCTTCTCTATCTCCTGTCAACCCGACCTGGTACGGATCCCACACTGATGAGCAATACTTAAGTATAGGTCGAACCAGTGTTTTGTAAGCCAGTTCCTTTGTTGGTGGGCTACATTTTCTAAGGACTTTGCCACTGTATCTCAACCTGGCACCCACCTTACCAACAATTAATTTTATATGATCATTCCACTCAAATCGTTCCGTACGCATACTCCCAGATATTTTACAGAAGTAACTGCTACCAGTGTTTGTTCCGCTATGATACAATCATACAATAAAGGCTCCTTCTTTCTATGTATTCGCAATACATTACATTTGTCTATGTTAAGGGTCAGTTGCCACTCCCTGCACCAAGTGCGTATCCGCTGCAGATCTTCCTGCATTTCGCTGCAATTTTCTAATGCTGCAACTTCTCTGTATACTACAGCATCATCCGCGAAAAGCCGCACGGAACTTCCGACACTATCTGCTAGGTCATTTATATATATTGTAAAAAGCAATGGTCCCATAACACTCCCTTGTGGCACGCCAGATGTTACTTAAACGTCTGTAGACGTCTCTCCATTGAGAACAACATGCTGTGTTCTGTCTGCTAAAAACTCTTCAACCAGCCACACAGCTGGTCTGATATTCCGTAGGCTCTTACTTTATCAGGCGACAGTGCGAAACTGTATCGAACGCCTTTCGGAAGTGAACTTGATTCGTGATTTCTTGTCAGAGAGGTCAGAGTTCGTAGTAACGGACAGAATGTCATCAAGTAAAAAAGAAGTGATTTCTGGCGTTACCCAAGCTAATGTTATAGGCTCTCTGCTGTTCCTTATTTATATAAACTATTAAGGGGACAATCTGAGCAGCCATCTTAAGATGAGGCTGTCGTTCATCGTCTGTAATCCGTTCATCAGAAGAATAAACCTGCTGTAAACATAGCACCATGTATTCTTCCGCGTTTGCTGGAAACTCATTGGATTTCCGTTTCACGTGGGACTGCAGCCAAGCTGTTGCGAGTACTGTCAAGTAAGATAAAAAGGGTACGTTTTGTGCTGTGCGTTACGCGCACGTCGACTTAGGGAAAATACGGGCGCATTTAACTTAGCACTGGCTGGTCAGCTGGTACAGCTAGCCTGCAGTGACGTGGCCAGCTGCAGTTCACACGTGAAACGAGACGAGCAGAGGAGCAATACAGACAGCATCATGAATGTCATTTCATTTTTAAGGAGAATGACATAATACACTGCATTTCTCCAACAATACGCTCCTTAGACGACTAGATGAAAACCACAATATGTTATCGTTTTTAGCTAACGTAATTTAACAAGAATGATGAAAATTCCTGACATAACCACAGGGTAATTTTGTTGCGTACGTTGTGTGTAACGTAAGAGAGTATTGAAGGATTTCACCGTTAGTTAAATATTGAAGCGACTGAAGGTATTACAGTCAGTCGTGTGGTAATCACTCAGTTCCTTTCTTACCCGAATCCGAAAAATACATTTCAGTTCTTGAAGTGTCACTTGCTACGTTGATAACGAGCCTATCAACAACAGAATCCACGAAGCCAACCAGGCGCAGCATTTTCTCTTCTTCTTTTATGGCGAGCTGTTCTATATCACGCCAGCGTTCTTCAGTGACGCGTGTAAAAGCTGCGTGCGTTAGTTCTAGTATGTCTAGCAGCTTAACAGTCTTCTTACATCTCGGGCTAAATCCCTCAGCTTGGCTCCAGATCAGTTAATGGTACAGTAGCAAATGTAAAAATGCAGCATTTGCAAGATGTGCTCGACCTCACCAAGAAAACAAGTAGAATTTAACAAGTAAATCAAACAACATATCACCAATCACTTCTAATAAACTGCGATTTCTGGAGAAGACCTGGCGCAGCACCCCCAAACGCTCTCCCGAACCGTCCGCTGCCAGCCGCTTCAACGGACGCAGGAAGGCGCGCCGATCTCCCGTCTCACGGCGTCGCAGCTCGCCCGGGCATCCCGATGTCGTGGTTTGACTCCTGTTGCTCTCGTGTCGACCGCGAAGCCACTACCCCTTTCTATACGGCGCTGCCTACTGGATTCACGTGGGGACCTCACATGCGCCGACGCTCAAGGCGGACAAGTCATCTCGTGTCTCAGTGCGCGACCGACCAATCGACCGATCCAACCGCCAATGACCGTTGCCCGAGCAACTCGAGCAGACTGGCGGCCTAACGCGCAGACTCAGATGCAGGAAGTCAGCCCCGACTGGGCAACCACTAGCTGAGCTCTGTTACTGGCGGAGTGGCAAGACTCTCATTTTCTGGCTTTAAAGTTTGATCCAAACCACAGACATACTAGCACTCCGACGACAGACAGACACTAACTGCTGCACAAATGCAAACGAGAGACAGACCAGCAACTGGTGACGCGAGACTGACCTAGCCTCACTCCGACTCACCCCCTGCCGAGCTCATAGCGCCCCTTAAATGCACGTGAACAGGCAACCTTTCCGCTTTCCCACCAGAGGGAGACACCAAAGCTGCGATTGCCACAGCGGCGCCACCCCCAGAAACGGAGGGCGACTGCTTCACACTACGCGCTGCGGCGCGCTCTTCAAAACAGCAATTTTTTACCGCGGCTCAACAGTTATTGAACTAAATGAAGAAAAACGTGAATTAGTTACAAATACGGCGTGCACACACTTTATTCAACATGTAAACGTCTCTACAGATATTCGGATTTAGGTTGTGACATGTTCGATATGCCCGTCGCTGAACCCCATCATGCGCCGCGGCTAACCGTGCAGTTTGAACGTTCTAACGCAAACTGTTCAGAGGTTATGACGATTTTATTTCATGAAGTTCAATAATTGTCACCATGTAGATTTCGATGAAGGTCCACAACGGCAACGGTGGCGACGGTGACGGTGTATGGGGACGGATGGCAAACCTAGGTACTCACCACAGTCAAACGGCCCCATACAGCGTCGTCTGTCACATTGCACAGAAAATGTTAACCTTCGCTGAATACCGTTAACCGCCACCGATACCACTGTGACCAAACAAGCGCTGTATCATTTGAGAGATAAGAGGCGAGAGTGTGCGCTGGGACTTACTCCAGTTCACTGCTAGTAGCGCTTCCCGCGCACGGGGTCCCGGGTTCGATTCCCGGCGGGGTCAGGGATTTTCTCTGTACCGTGATGATTGGGTGTTGCGTGTTCTTCATCATCATTGACTCGCAAGTCGCCGAAGTGGCGTCAACTAAAAAGGACTTGCAATTCGGTGGCCGAACTTCGCCGCATGGGGCTCCCGGCCAACAATGCCATACGATCATTTCATAACCGCAACGCATCTGTGCATAGCACACAAGTATTGCACCTTAATTTAAGAATGAAATTAAGAATTAAAGTTGCTTTTCGAATCTTTGTCAACATATGCTTCAGTATATTAACGTTTAAACCGCCAAATCTCAGGTTGATCAGGTAAGTACTTTCCCCTGAATATATCGTTTTAAGAAAAAAATAAGTGGCGCTAAATAATCAAGCTAGGAAGCCAAAAATTGGCCATAATGTGCAGATGTATGTCAAAATTAACTGGTACAAGTCTCAACGCGATTAAAGCAATATTTTGGTCAGAATCAACGTTTTTAAGAAAAATTGAAGGCGCTAAATATTAGAAATATGAAAATTTGTATGAAGCTTCAGTTCGACATGAAAATAGTAACTGCGTGACTCCATTAAGCTACCTCTAATAGCTTTCGAGTGATTTGCTGAAAGATAAATCTGGAACAAAAACATCCTTATTTGTAGTGGACTAAGTACCTATTATATTAATCCTAGAAAGTTTTCACTACAGCACGTGATGAAACCTAAAATGGTTCAAATGGTTCTGAGCACTATGGGACTTAACATCTGCGGTCATCAGTCCCCTAGAACTTAGAACTACGTAAACCTAACTAACCTAAGGACATCACAAACATCCATGCCCGAGGCAGGATTCGAACCTGCGACCGTAGCAGTCGCGCGGTTCCGGACTGAGCGCCTGAACCGCTAGACCACCGCGGCCGGCGATGAAACCTATTAAATAATAGAGCTATAACAAGTTTCAAGTCCTGGGTGTAAGTAATAACAAATAATACGTCTCTTAAAATTGTAGTTCAGAGGTCATGTTCTACTGCCAGTTCCATTCTAAAATTTTTAGACGCCAAAGTTTAAACGCAGGCGAGCTAAAGCTTTTTCTGTGATTATAGCTAATTTAATAACATTCATACAAAAATTACAAAGATTCTAAATTAATTCGTGACAATGCTATAAAATATTGTTTCCGAGAAAGCGGTCGTTTAGAGGCTACTACCTCGGGCATTTTTTTTTTAAATCGTTGTGTTTGGTCGTTGCGGACGTCGCAAGACATTTTGTTCAAGTTCGGTAGTTGATCCTTCCACTCAGTTTTTTTTATTACAGAGGCCAACCGGCTCTCTGACCGAACACGCTGAGCTACCGTGCCGGCGTAACAGTAGACGTGCTGCTTCCGATGACGTCACAGCCAGACTGCAATTACACTCATGTTTTCGGTACAAATCGGAAGTGAACTCGCGGGGACTGTACGCCGTCATGGATCGCTTAGATTTCGCAGAAGTAACTGTTAGTTTGCCGCACGTAATGTTAACAAATCCGTGTGGCAATTGGTTCAAATGGCTCTGAGCACTATGGGACTCAACTGCTGTGGTCATAAGTCCCGTAGAACTACTTAAACCTAACTAACCTAAGGACAGCACACAACACCCAGCCATCACGTGGCAATTGGTGACAATTATTTTCCTCGTTTGTTGCGAGGAGTTATTTTGATTATCAGAAGTCAGGGCGAAAGATCATTTAATGGGAACTTGCTCTTCAGCCTCGAGTGGTACAATATAAGACATAAAGGGGGGTACAGATGAGACAATACAAATGGCGGGCAAAAAACTGTAGACACAGAAAACAATATACACGAAGCCGTTCACGCTGGACAAGAAAAAAAACACTAAAACCTGTTGACACGGCACACGAACACTGACGACTGCGACGCACATGTGAACGGTGGGGCGTGACGGCGAAAGAACACTAAACACAAACACGAAGGCACACACACGAGAGACTGATGGGGATGATCTCCAGCACGCGAATGTCCACTGAGCGTGTACGACTCCGGGGACCTGCCAAGAGAGGAGGAGGGGGGGGTGGGAGAGGGAGAGGGGAGAGCAGAGATGCCAAGGGCAGGGGAGATAGGGGGGAGGAAGGAAGGGAGGAGGGGGGTAGGGGAAGCCCGGGAGAAGAGGTGTGGAGGAAGGGGGGATGGAGGGAAAAGGAGAGAGAAGGGAGGGAGGGTGCCCAAAGGAAAAAAGCACAGGAAGTGGGAGGGGAGGATCAAAGTTGGTAGGAGGGGTATATGGAGGGGAGGAGGACATCATCATGGAGGGGGAGCTGGCGAAAGCCACCTTGGGAGAGGGTAAGGAGGGTGGAGAGATGGAGAGCAGGTGGGACGTGGAGATACAGGTGCGGCAGCGGGCAGGGGTGGGAGAGGATGGGTGAGACACACGGGTGAGGAGGATCGAGTTTACGGGAGGTGTAGAGGATCTGTATCCGTTCAAGGAAAAGGAGGAGGTGGGGGAACGGAATGAGGTCGTACAGGATCCGCGTGGGGGAGGGAGACGGATGCGATAGTCAAGGTGGAGAGCATGACATTCAAGGATCTGAAGGGATTTGTAAAAGGTAGGGGGGGGGGGCGGAGATCCAGGCAGGATGGGCATAACAGAGGATAGGGCGGATGAGGGATTTATAGGTGTGGAGTGTGGTGGAGGGGTCCAGACCCCACGTACAGGCAGAAAGGAGCTTGAGGAGACGGAGTCGGGAGCATGCCTTGGCTTGGATTGCCCGGAGATGGGGTGTCCAGGAGAGGTGACGGTCGAGGGTGACGCCAAGTTACTTAAGGGTGGGGGTGAGGGCGATAGGACGGCCATAGATGGTTAGATAGAAATCGAGGAGGCGATAGGAAGGGGTGGTTTTGCCTACAATGATCGCCTGGGTTTTGGAGGGATTGACCTTAAGCAACCACTAGTTGCACCAAGCGGTGAACCGGTCAAGATGGGATTGGAGAACGTGTTGGGAATGCTGCAAGGTAGGGGCAAGGGCAAGGGCAAGGAAGGCGGTGTCATTGGCAAACTGGAGAAAGTGGACGGGGTGATGGCGGCGGCATGTCCACCATATACAAAAGGTACAGAAGGGGGGAGAGGACGGAGCCTTGGGGCACACTGGCGGAGGGAAAAAAGGTGTAGGAATCAGTGTTATGGATGGTGACGTAGGAAGGACGTTGGGAGAGAAAGTAGCCAATCAGACGGTAGTTAATAGGAAGGGCGAAGGTTTGGAGCTTGAAGAGGAGACCGGTCATAAGCACGTTCGAGATCCAGGGAGAGGAAGATAGCGGAGCGATGGGAATTAAGCTGTTCGGAACGGAGACGTTTGAGGTGAAGGAGAAGGTCATCGGAAGAGAAGGACAGCAGAAAGCCACACTGGGTAACGGGAAGGAGGCGGTGCAGGTGGAGATCCTGGTGGATGCGGCGGGTGAGGATGGATTCCAGGACATTGCTGAAGACTGAGGTAAGGCTGATGGGACGGTAGGATGGCGGTTTACCGGATTTAAGGAACATCAGGATACGGGAGGTTTTCCACAGGTCAGGGTAGTAGCTGGTGGACAGAACTACATTGTAGAGCCTGGCCAGGGTGGAGAGGAAAGAGACAGGAGCTTCACAAAGGTGGCAGTAGGTGACACGATCGTGACCAGGAGCGGTGTTGCGTTTTGTGCGGAGTGTAGCAATGAGATCGTGTGTAGTGATAGGGGCAGTGAGTTCTGTGTGTGCAATGTTGTCCAAGTACTGGAAACCAGGTGCGAAGGGGGGGACAGAGGTGTCAGTTCGATCGCGGACATCCGGGAAGAGGGAGTAATCGAACTGGGGATCGTCAGGGATGGAAAAGACATTGGAGAGGTAGCAGGCAAAGTCATTGGCCTTACTAAGGTTGTCAGGGAAGGGGTGATCATCATGGAGAAAGAGGGTAGTAGGGGGAGGGTTTGGTTCCAGTAAGGCGGCTGACCAGAACTTGGACGAGTTTATAGGAAGGGTAGCATTTAAACCGGTGCATGTCTGTCGCTAGTCCCGGCATTTCTTAGCCGCAAGCAAGTTTCGGATGTGTCGCTGGAGTTGCTGGAGTTGCTGGTGGCGTCGTAGTGCGTCCGGGTCACGCGTGTGGAGGAAGGCACGGTAGAGACGGCGGGATTCACAGAGGAGAAGGACGTCCTGTGGGGGTAAGGTAGGACGGTGGGGGTGGATGGCGACAGTAGGGACGTGGGCCTCCACGGCCTCAGACAAGGTCTGCTGGAGAAAGGAGGCGGCATGGGTAATATCTTCAGGGTGGTAGTGGGTGAAGGGGTGGCTATCGACCTGGGTGGAGAGGGTATCCCGGTAGACATTCCAGTCGGCATGGGAATAATCATGGACGTACTTCGGGGCAGGGTCATTACGAGGGTCAGAGCGGGGGCGACGACCGTCTGAAACTGTGAGGAGGACAGGGAGATGGTCGCTACCAATGGGGTCCAGGACATCCACCGCTATGCAGCCAAGTAGGTTAGGGTAGGAGAAGATGACATCGGGAGTGTAGTTGGATTTGGGGAGGATGTGCTGGGTAATGGAGACGAGGTCGCCTTGGAGGGAGGAGAGGAACTGATGCCACCGCCATAACTGGACGGCGGAACGACTAAGGATGTTGAGGTCGGCGGCGATCACGTAGGAGGAGAAGGTACGGTCAATATGGGAGAGGAAGTCGAAAGGAATAGGGGCGTTAGGGTGGACATAGATGGCGGCGCTGGTGACGGTAAGGCCGGGGAAGAAGAGACTAAGGATCAGGTGTTCGGTGGGGTCGGGAAGGAGAGGTTGGAGCCGAACGGGGATGTGGCGGTGGTGACGAATGGCAACTCCACCACGCGCGATTGGGAAGGGATTATTGGAGCTGTGAAGGAGGTAGGGCGAAGTGTGGATGGTGTGGTGGGGTTGGAGGAAGGTTTCATTTAGGAGGAAGCCATCCACGCGGTGGGTGGCAAGGGTGTGCAGGAAGACGGTCTTGTTGGCGGGAAGGGAGCGGATGTTGTTGAACAGGATACGGTGCTGTCGCGCCGCCTCTGAGCTGCTCATAGCGCTGTTTAACTTAGAGAGATTAATTATTAGTATTAACATCATGTGTATTACGATGTTGTGCGTGTGAAAATTTATCAAATATATCGATTAATTACAACTCACAATCTTCATTTATAATCATAGTTCCTGACACCTCTGAGCAAATAGAGAATAGAAACATTTATTTCAGTGGGCTGAACAAGAATGTGGACTTGCAGACTGGAAAGTATGGTCAGTATGTTCTCCATCGCTTTCTGGCTGACCACATAAGTAGTTTCCAGGCTCTTGTAAAAGACGGCGAACAATATTCTAATATTTTCAGTTACTTATGATTTATTATTATTAACCCGCTCCCCGCACCATTTAGTATTTTATATGAAGATGGTATCTGTTATTTCGGACATGTCCAAAACAACAGATACAATTATCGGCAGCTGTGGTCGTGCGGTTCTAGGCGATTCAGTCCGGAACCGCGCTGCTGCTACGGTCGCATGTTCGAATCCTGCCTCGGGCATGGATCTGTGTGATGTCCTCGAAGAATGAAATTACAATGAAATCCAGACCATTAGCTGCTTACAGAGGTTGATAAATATCAACGGGGACAGTTGGAAATTTGTGCCTCGACCGGGACTCGAAACTGAGATCTCCTGTTTACGTGACAAACGCTCCATCCGGCTTCTTTTTTTTTTTTTTTTTTTTGTTACACCATTTTTTAATGTATATATAATTATTTATTTTCCTTGTTATGGCTCCTGGCAAAATGCGTTTTCCTAGAGCACTTTGACTTAGCTTACTAACAAAAAATTTTTTTCTCAATTTAATGAAAATTATGCAAATTTAGTAACGACTCACTTTAGTGTTGTGCGCCAAACAAAAATGACCTCTTCTTTATGGCAAAGTGTGAATTAAGAAATTTTGAAAAAAGACTTTGTATTTCGGATACTTTTTAAGATAATGGTGCTCTTCCATTATACACTATACGTACTCGTCTATGGCTCCAATGGCTCTGAGCACTATCGACTTAACTTCTGAGGTCATCAATCCCATAGAACTTAGAACTAATTAACCCTAACTAACCTAAGGACATCACACACATCCATGCCCGAGGCAGGACTCGAACCTGCGACCGTAGCGGTCGCTCGGTTCCAGACTGTAGCGCCTAGAACCGCTCGGCCACTCCGGCTGGCTTCTCGTCTATACTCGCATGTTTAGTCGTAATTGCAAAATATGTGAACTGGTCGATAATCCAAGTGTAGCTATTGTTCTTTGTTTGAGGAAACAAATGCCATTCTGGTTGAAGTACTTCTTTAAATGTTATAGCAGATTCTGTAGTTCTAGTAATTGTTGCGAGTTTATTTTCTAGTCAAGTTCCATACGTAGTGTTGGTCTCGGGAGACGAGGATTTGTGCCAAGGTACCTACAGTATAGCAATGATCGCTGTACGGGCTTTGTTTCAATTTGATATTGCGCAGTTTTTCACCTGTGGGGACCATCTCGTTTACAATGTCATACCATGTCGACACTACTTTAGAGTGGAGGATGAGATTGTTAATATTTTTTCAGACGTTACTCCAGTTGACTGCTGGATATTTCCACGGGGTTTTGCCTATAGTGTCTCGTGAGGTGGTAACAGGTGCTTCGGGTGTTAAGCTGCTGTGGAGTATCTTGAATATAGCTCATTTCCAGGTAGTAACTCTAGGCGTGGTAGAGTTGAGCGCTGATGCGACCAACATTGACTGGAGCCTGTTTGCTTGTTAAGGCTAACTTGGTGAATAACATTTTTGTAATTGTCGGATGGGATGTCTGCAGCATTTTGCGGATACGGTCCATGTACAGGGTGTTTCAAAAATGACCGGTATATTTGAAACGGCAATAAAAACTAAACGAGCAGCGATAGAAATACACCGTTTGTTGCAATACGCTTGGGACAACAGTACATTTTCAGGCGGACAAACTTTCGAAATTACAGTCGTTACAATTTTCAACAGAGATGGCGCTGCAAGTGATGTGAAAGATATAGAAGACAACGCAGTCTGTGGGTGTGCCATTCTGTACGTCGTCTTTCTGCTGTAAGCGTGTGCTGTTCACAACGTGCAAGTGTGCTGTAGACAACATGGTTTATTCCTTAGAACAGAGGATTTTTCTGGTGTTGGAATTCCTCCACCTAGAACACAGTGTTGTTGCAAAAAGACGAAGTTTTCAACGGAGGTTTAATGTAACCAAAGGACCGAAAAGCGATACAATAAAGGATCTGTTTGAAAAATTTCAACGGACTGGGAACGTGACGGATGAACGTGCTGGAAAGGTAGGGCGACCGCGTACGGCAACCACAGAGGGCAACGCGCAGCTAGTGCAGCAGGTGATCCAACAGCGGCCTCGGGTTTCCGTTCGCCGTGTTCCAGCTGCGGTCCAAATGACGCCAACGTCCACGTATCGTCTCATGCGCCAGAGTTTACACCTCTATCCATACAAAATTCAAACGCGGCAACCCCTCAGCGCCGCTACCATTGCTGCACGAGAGACATTCGCTAACGATATAGTGCACAGGATTGATGACGGCGATATGCATGTGGGCAGCATTTGGTTTACTGACGAAGCTTATTTTTACCTGGACGGCTTCGTCAATAAACAGAACTGGCGCATATGGGGAACCGAAAAGCCCCATGTTGCAGTCCCATCGTCCCTGCATCCTCAAAAAGTACTGGTCTGGGCCGCCATTTCTTCCAAAGGAATCATTGGCCCATTTTTCAGATCCGAAACGATTACTGCATCACGCTATCTGGACATTCTTCGTGAATTTGTGGCGGTACAAACTGCCTTAGACGCCACTGCGACACCTCGTCGTTTATGCAAGACGGTGCCCGGCCACATCGCACGGCCGACGTCTTTAATTTCCTGAATGAATATTTCGATGATCGTGTGATTGCTTTGGGCTATCCGAAACATACAGGAGGCGGCGTGGATTGGCCTCCCTATTCGCCAGACATGAACCCCTGTGACTTCTTTCTGTGGGGACACTTGAAAGACCAGGTGTACCGCCAGAATCCAGAAACAATTGAACAGCTGAAGCAGTACATCTCATCTGCATGTGAAGCCATTCCGCCAGACACGTTGTGAAAGGTTTCGGGTAATTTCATTCAGAGACTACGCCATATTATTGCTACGCATGGTGGATATGTGGAAAATATCGTACTATAGAGTTTCCCAGACCGCAGCGCCATCTGTTGTTGAAAATTGTAACTACTGTAATTTCGAAAGTTTGTCTGCCTGAAAATGTACTGTTGTCCCAAGCATATTGCAACAAACGGTGTATTTCTATCGCTGCTCGTTTAGTTTTTATTGCCGTTTCAAATATACCGGTCATTTTTGAAACACCCTGTATATGGCACTGTATTGTTTCTGGATGTCTTTGACGCCCAAACCACCAGTGGGGCGGGTTAGTACTATAGTTGGCATGGTGACTTTAAAGATATTTCAGCTCCAGATGAACCAATACGCTGCAGTGAGCCATTGAGGACAAATAGGATAGTGCGACTGCAGGGACTTGTCTCTGGCATGCTACCCGTGAAACCCACATTTCCAGCTTACTGTCCACAAACTATATTTACAGTGCCCCTGACCACTATACTGACTACTCGCGGCAGTCAGTCTACCGATTCCCGTAAGAGTTCGAGCAATGTGACTGCATCTGCACTGAAAAAGATCATTGGCCGGTGAGCCTTATCTTCAAGAAGATGGTATATGTTATTTCGGACATGTCCGAAAGAACAGATACCATTGGTGATCTTGCAGCTCTCAAAGAATGAAATTACATCTTCATACTGATAAGGCTTACCGGCCAATGATCTTCTTCAGTGCGGATGCACTCACGATTGACTGCCGCGAGTAATCAGTATAGTGGGCAGGGGCACTACAAAAATGTTCAAATGTGTGTGAAATCTTACGGAACTTAACTGCTAAGGTCATCAGTCCCTAAGCTTACACACTACTTAACCTAAATTATCCTAAGCACAAACACACACACCCATGCCCGAGGGAGGACTCGAACCTCCGCCGGGACCAGCCGCACAGGGGGGCACTACAAATCTAGTTTGTGGACAGTAAGCTGGAAATTTGGGTTTCACGGGGAGCGTACCAGAGATACGTCCCTGTAGTCGCACTATCATCCGTGGCATCGGTTGCTCAGTTGGATAGAGCATCTGCCATGTAAGTAGGAGAGCCCGGGTTCGAGTCCCGTTTGGGGCACACATTTTCAACTGTCTCCGTTGATATTTATCAACGCCTGTAAGCAGCTACTGGTCTGGACTTCATTGTAATTTCATGTATTTTGTAGGACACTCGGCTTATTTTAACTGCCCACCCTTTCCAATCAGCTTCTCAGAATATGGCTACTAAGTCTTTCGCGACGTATTTCTTGAATAAAAATCTCTCGGTGTACATGCCGCGTCAATTCAGGATAAAACTCCAAGCTTTCGACCACTACCTCCATGGTCGTCGTCAGGGCTAAAACTGACTGTCGTGAACTATTTTTTTTTTCCTTGATTGAGTTTCGATTCCCCATAAAGGGGGCGGGCTGGCAGCAGCAGCTTATTACGCCGCTCTTCAGCCTACAGAATTTGTTTTAAAAAGATGAAGATAATAAAAATAATAGGTTGGCGATAAAATCGGTGACTTAAAGGTAAAATGGCAGAAAATACTGGAGCTTAAAACATAAAACACAGGGTGGATGATGCTAATAAAATACACAGGAAGCAGAAAAATAACAGACAGACAATTAAAAAACACGGCGACAGTCTGGTTTCTGTTCGCAAGAGATATAAAAAGCACACCCAGCGACAGCATGATTTCTGTTCGCAACACTGTGGAAAGACGCACAACACTGAACACTCACTTAAACACTGCACTAAAAAATTGGCACAAATATGACATACCACACCCGAGAGCAGGTGGGGGGGAAACTGGTCAGATGACGGGAAAAAGGGGGGGGGGGTAAGGAGAGGAAAAGTGAAGCGGGAGGGGGGAAAGGAGCCAATGGAAGATGAGGATACATAAGGGGGGGGGGGGTGCTGAGCAGACGTGCCTGGGAGTCGTGAACTAGCGAGGTTCCCACTTTTATATGCCAAGGACGGCTTCTGATTGGCTGGAATAGGTCATAGCAACAGCGATATGGCGCGTAGTGAAGTGGTGCCCTCTACTTCCATAGATGTAGTTTCTATCCTGCGTTGCTCGCAGCGCCATCCCTTGAATTAGGAGGTACAGTGCGGGAAGTTTTTCTCTGCGATTTTTCTTTATCCAGTGCACTCTTCCAAGTGTTGCTAAGTGCATAGTCGTTGTCTCTGTTAAAGTTATTATCGCTAAGTCTAATTTCGACTGCTTCCCGGATCACAGAGTCCCAGTAATTCGATGCGTGGGCTATTACTCTGGTTTCTTCGAATAAAATCTTATGCTTGTTAAGCAGGCTATGTTCAGCCACCGCTGATTTTTCCAAATACCTGTATTTTAGGTGGCGCTGGTGCTCGATGCAGCGGTCGGCAACGGTTCTTACAGACTGGCCCACGTAATTCTTGCCGCATTCGCAAGGAATAGTATAAATTCCCGGCACTCGTAAGCCGAGACTATCTTTGACTGATCTCAACATTTCCTTAATTTTCCTAGGTGGCCGGAAAACTGGTTTTATTCCTTGCCTCTTCAGGACTCTGGCTATCTTGCTCGTTGTAGCACCGCAAAAAGGAAGCCGCGCTATGTGTTGGTCCTCTTCTTGTATATGGCTGGCATCGTGTCTTACTTTCTTGGACAATACTGATTTAATTTCACCGGCAGAATAACCATTCCTCTTTAAAACAGTCGTCAAATGGTTAATCTCGGGACCGAGGTGGTCCTTGTCGGAAATAGTCCTGGCTCTGTGTACTAAAGTATTCAGCATAGCTCTCTCCTGAGACGGATGATGGAAGCTATGGCTATGCAGATATAAATCTGTATGGGTTGGCTTCCTGTACACAGAATGGCCCAGAATATTGGCATCAGTTACTCGTCAGGTTAATACTCTTCTTGACGAATGCCCCACCCCTAACTTGTTTTGTGGGTGCATAAACAATGTAAGAGTTCATGCCTGGCTGCTGTGCGGAATAGAGCGCGCTACCGGTCGAGGTTAGTGCGCCGCAATTTGATGAGAATATTAAGTACCCCACACCCCAACATCGTGGCGATTAACCTCTCCAGACATAGGAAAGGTTATTTCGTTGCTGAATGTTAACTTCCAAGCAAAATGTTCATTCTCAAGTGCTTCCTGCAAAACTGAAGGCGCCGGCCGTAAGTTTTCGGTTTTACCACATCTTGCGAACGATAAGACGCATTTTTTCTTCGAAAAATTAACTCAAAAATTCAGGTTTGTCTTGTATTCGACATTAATATAAGAACGTCCAGTGTTTGATTCAAAATTCCTGCCAGTCTTGCCTTCCGTGGTGGCCGAGCGGTTCTAGGCGCTTCAGTCTCGAACCGCGCGGCCGCTACGGTCGCAGGTTCGAATACTGTGTGATGTCCTTAGGTTAGTTAGGTTTAAGTAGTCCTAAGTCTAGGGGACTGATGACCTCTGATGTTAAGTGCTCAGAGCCATTTGAACCTGCTAGTCTTAAAAATGGCCATGTATTCGATGTCGTGGGAAACCTATCGCCGTAGACACTGGACTCGCATTCGGGAGGACGACGGTTCAATCCCGCGCCCGGCCATCTTGATTTAGGTTTTCCGTGATTTTCCTAAATCACTCCAGGCCAATGCCGGGATGGTTCCTCTGAAAGGGCACGGCCGACTTCCTTCCCCATCCTTCCCTAATCCGATGAGACCGATGACCACGCTGTCTGGTCTCCTTCCCCAAACCAACCAACCAACCTACCTATCTCCGTCTGGTAGATTCGACTAGCAGCAGCAATGCACCGAAGCGACAGACATGATTTGCAGGAATTCACAAGCTTGCTGACACTGTCTCCCTTCCGCCCCGCCATCACAAAGCCACGACTCTTTCAGCATATGATGCATCATTGCAGGCTACGGTGCCAGTGCTGGGCGAGTTCATTCGTTTGTTCGAAAGGGGAAGCCGATGTGTCTGCCCCCTGTAGGCTGGTCGGCGATGCCCATATCGAGGTGCTTTCCTCGCATCTACATCTACGTGATTACCCTGCTATTCACAATAAAGTGCCTGGCAGAGGGTTCAATGAACCATCTTCAAGCTGTATCTCCACCGTTCCACTCTCGAACTGTAAAATGACTTTTTTTTAAAATAATATCAATATTATGTATGTGTTTGGAGAGAGAGAGAGAGAGAGAGAGAGAGAGAGAGAGAGAGAGAGAGAGAGAGGGGGGGGGGGGGATTGAGTTTTTGATTGAGATTTTTACTTTAAGTCGTAACTGGTACCTGAATTTTGGTTGCTGCCTCCTTGAATGATCAGCTTTTGCACCGGTTGTTGACGTATTGCAATTTGGAGGAAGTTATTGTTCTTTAAGGTTTAAAATACGACTCTCTTAGTTACTTCGCCGTATTGCGGATAGCTTTGAGCCCAAGTTTTCGTAGCCGGCCGCGGTGGTCTAGCGGTTCTAGGCGCTCAGTCCGGAACCGCGCGACTGCTATGGTCGCAGGTTCGAATCCTGCCTCGGGCATGGATGTGTGTGATGTCCTTAGGTTAGTTAGGTTTAAGTAGTTCTAAGTTCTAGGGGACTGATGACCACAGATGTTAAGTCCCATAGTGCTCAGAGCCATTTTGAGCCAAGTTTTCGTAGCTTTTCATACCTAAGGGACCACTGTTGTAAGTAAGAAAGATCAAACAGCAATCTGCTTTTCGTGAGAAAAGGAGATTGCTTGGCACACAAACAGCCTTCAAACTACACGTCCTGCTACATCAAAATTGGTCAGTGGAGTTCAGCACCATACTATTGTACAAGAACATAATCCAATTACTGTAATTAAGAAATTATGAGAGGTTGTTACTTATTGAATGAAAACTATAGAGAGGGCATTTCTTTTTAGTGAACTTTGTACACGTACAATTCTGTCAATTGATAGACGGCGACATCAATGAAGTTCACCTCCTTTTCCAAAAACAAGATATTTCTATTCTTCACTTCCAGAAAGTTTGTAAATATAAATGGCAACTCTTACACATACTTTACTCGGTTTTATCACTAGAATATCAATTTTCATTAACAGTAACAATACGTTCTGAGCGACGACCTAGCAACACGTCCTCTTTCGACAAGATACAGAGTAACAGTCTTATTTTTAAAAAATAAAATCAATTGTCTTTCTTTTGTAGAGTCCATACTCAAAGATTCTCTAATACTATCGTTGCGGGGATTCCGCGCTAAAGAGTTTCTTGTTTTCCAGCTGCGCTTCACTTCACTTCACTTCAAGTACTTCTTGAATTACATTTACGGTATTTACATACATTACTGAGCTTCTCAGAATAAAATCAGGCACAAATTAGTTAAAGAAAAAAAAAGCAGTGAGGCACACATAACATTACAGAACGGCACGCAGGCACGCGAGCCCAGATTTCTCTTATTTTATCGTGATGATCATTTCTCCCTATGTAGGTCGGTGCCAACAGAATGTTTTCGCAATCGTAGGAGAAACCTGGTGATTCAAGTTTCATGAGAAGATCCCGTCGCAACGAAAAACGCCTTTGTTTTAATGATTGCCACTCCAATTCACGTATCATGTCTGTGACACTATCTCACCTATTTCGCGATAATACAAAACGAGCTGCCCTTCATTGTACTTCTTCGATGTCATCCGTCACTCCCACCTGATGCGTATCCCATACCGCACAGCAATACTCCAGAATAGGGCGGACAAGCGTGGTGTAAGCAGTCTCTTTAGTAGACCTGTTGCACCTTCTAAGTGTTCTGCCAATGAATCGCAGTCTTTGGTTTGCTCTACCCACAACATTATGTATGTGATCGTTCCAGTTTAGATTAGTTGTAATTGTAATCCCTAAATATTTTGTTGATTTTAAAGCCCTCAGATTTTTGTGACTTATCGCGTAATCGAAATTTAGCTGATTTCTTTTAGTACTTATGTGAATAACTTCACACTTTTCTTTATTCAGCGTCAATTGCCACTTTTCGCACCATACAGATATCTTATCTAAATCATTTTGCAAGTCGTTTTGGTCATCTGATGACTTTACAAGACGGTAAATGACAGCATAATCCGCAAACAATCTAAGACGGCTACTCAGATTGTCTCCTATGTCGTTAATATAGATCAGGAACAGTAGAGGTCCTATAACACTACCTCTGGGAACGCCGGATATTACTTCTGTTTAACTCGATGGCTTTCCGTCTATTACTACGAACTGTGACCTTTCTGACAGGAAATCACGAATCCAGTCGCAAAACTGAGGCGATACTCCGTAGGTACGCAGTTTGGTTAGAAGACGCTTGTGAGGAACGGTGTCGAAAGCCTTCTGGAAATCTAAATATATGGAATCAATTTGACGTCCCCTGTCGATAGCACTTCTTACTTCATGAGTTTAAAGAGCTAGTTGTGTTTCAAAAGAACGATATTTTATGAATCCGTGCTGACTGTGTGTCAATAAATCGTTTTCTTCGAGGTACTTCATAATATTCGAATACAGTATACGTTCCAAAACCCTGCTGCAAATCGCAATTCTTCTCAAACGATTTTACTGAAACTATTCGGTTAAAATATTCATTTTTGCGTTACTTGTGTCTTTATGTGTCAGGTTGATGATGATGGGCCCATTATTGCGTTAATGATCATAGTTATTGTGATTTTTCCATTGAATTAAGGTATAGCGCGAAATTCGAAAATGTATGCAATGTAAATCAGGGGCACTATGATTTTGCGTTTGATGTGTATTATGTAATACTTGGCTGAATAAGTAATTTAGCGAAGATATTGAATTTTTCATTAGATTTGAGTGGAGATCTCTGTCACCAATCTCTAGAAAACTGATCTTATGTAGCACACTCATTTGCAATCGCGCCGCGCCAGCGATAAAGCCTGAGTAAAATATCAACATTCCTCATATTTAATAAACGGTTTGAGATACTGAAATGAGATTTTGGCATATGATAGCATCCAAAAGGGAGAGTATTTTCCTGTATGGTTACTATGCAAAAGTTCATATCTACTTTTTTGATGAAAGAATGTAATTTTAAGGCCCACCCATAACTGGTGAAACAAGAAATACTCTGGATTTTGGAACAGCAGAAGTGAAGACATTATTCGTTTATTTTTTTACTGAGGATGTGCTTTTTCATGAGCTAATGGCCTTATTTTTCCTCAACTCCTCACTTAATAAATTTCAAAAAGTAACATTTCAACGTCGCATAACAGCAGCTGCGGAAGCTGTGACTCAAGACATGCTCGCTGCTGCAGTGTGGGAACAATTTGAATACCGCATTGACATACGCCAAGCATCTCGCGGGAGGGGGGGGGGGGGGCGTATCGAACACCTAAGATTCCTTATAATACACCCTGTATTTATGACCCCCTCACTGCCACTGTTTACACCAGACGTACATGGTTTCTACATATAATGACGTATGTACCCAAGAGGCTACAACTAGGGCTTTAAAACTACCTTATTCAATTATGGCACAGCCTCTGCATTCACCACACATTATCTTGCGTCACTTGTTTTGTTCCAAAAGTAAAAATACCTTCAAGGACCGTCGTTTTATTAACATAGACGAGATTAAAAACTCATCGCTGAGAGAGCTAAAATCCACACCAAAGATGAAGTTCGAAAAGTGTTTCGGGGATTGGAAAAAGCTCTGGTATTAGTATTTATAATCTGATGGCAATCATTTCGAAGAGGATAATATTGATGTTAACCTCTTCGAAATGATTCCCATCAGATAACATATAACATTGATGTCAGACTTCGAGAAGAATATAATAATTCCAATCCCAAAGAAAGCAGGTGTTGACAGATGTGAAAATTACCGAACTATGAGTTTAATAAGTTACGGCTGGAAAATACTAATACGAGTTCTTTACAGATGAATGGAAAAACTGGTAGAAGCCGACATCGGGGAAGATCAGTTTGCATTCCGTAGAAATGTTGGAACATGTCAGGCAATACTGACCCTACGACTTATCTTAGAAAACAGATTAAGGAAAGGCAAACCTATGTTTCTGGCATTTGTAGACTTAGAGAAAGCTTTTGACAATTTTGACTGGAATACTATCTTTCAATTTCTGAAGGGGGCAGGGGTAAAATACAGGGAGCGAAAGGCTATTTACAATTTGTGCAGAAACCAGATGGCAGTTACAAGAGTCGAGGGGCATGAGAGGGAAGCAGTGGTTGGGAAGGGAGTGAGACAGGGTTGTAGCCTCTCCTCGATGTTATTCAATCTGTATATTGAGCAAGCAGTAAAGGAAACAAAAGAAAAATTCGGAGTAGGTATTAAAATCCATGGAGAAGAAATAAAATCTTTGAGGTTCACCGATGACATTGTAATTCTGTCAGAGACAGCAAAGGACCTGGAAGAGCAGCTGAACGGAATGGACAGTGTCTTGAAAGGAGGATATAAGATCAACATCAACAAAATCAATACGAGGATAATGGAATGTAGTCTAAGCCGTGTGATGCTGAGGGAATTAGATTAGGAAATGAGACACTTACAGTAGTAAAGGAATTTTGCTATTTGGGGAGCAAAATAACTGATGATGGTCGAAGTAGAGAAGATATAAAATGTAGACTGGCAATGGCAAGGAAAGCGTTTCTGAAGAAGAGCAATTTGTTAACATCGAGTATTGATTTGAGTGTCAGGAAGCCGCTACTGAAAGTATTTGTATGGAGTGTAATCATGTATGGAAGTGAAACTTGGACGATAAATAGTTTGGACAAGAAGAGAATAGAAGCTTTCTAAATGTGGTGCTACAGAATGCTGAAGGTTAAATGGGTAGATCACAAAACTAATGAGGAGGTATTGAATAGAATTGGGAAGAGGAGGAGTTTGTGGCACAACTTGACCAGAAGAGAAGAAGGGATCGATTGGTAGGACATGTCCTGAGGCATCAAAGGGATCATCAATTTAGTACTGGAGGGCAGAGTGGAGGGTAAAAATCGTAGAGGGAGACCAAGAAATGAATACACTAACCAGATTCAGAAGGATGTAGGTTGCAGTAGGTACTGAGAGATGAAGCTTGCAGAGGATATAGTAGCATGGAGAGCTGCATTAAACCAGTCTCTGGACTGAAGACCACAACAAAAACAACAACAACATAGATGTAGACGAATAAATAAAATACTTTCCAAAGACAAAATAAAAATTGCTGTAAATTTTTTAAATGTATTTCCTGCCATAATTGAGTTACTAGTGTACAAAAGTTACTAATCTCTTTTCCTTACCCCACAGATATTGCTCCATCGTGCACTCGTGCATGCGTGGAAGAGGAAGCTGAGGATCCAGTATCTTCTGCGACAGGCGATTGCTGCGGTAACGTACTGAGTGTCCTGTTTTTGGATTTCACGTCACCAATATCATTAGTAACGTAGAGGATAAATCGTTTTACTGCGGTAGTCTACTACACTCATGCTCATAAATTAAGGACAATTGCAGAATGTGGTGCCACACAACGTGGCACTACACAAAACTGGCGCTAGTAAGTCCACGGTATTGGTGGTAAGTTGAGAAAACCGTCCCGAAACACATGTGCTACAAAACGCCACTGTTCCCTGCGCATGTACCCCGACATCAATATGGGATATGATCACCGTGCACACATACACAGACCTCACAACGGGTTGGCATACTCTGGATCAGGTGGTCGAGCAGCTGCTGGGGTATAGCCTCCCATTCTTGCACCAGTGCCTGTCGGAGCTCCTGAAGTGTCCTAGCGGTTTGAAGGCGTGCAGCGATACGTCGACCGAGAGCATTCGAGACGTGCTCGATGAGGTTTAGATCTGGAGAAAAAGCAGGCCACTCCATTCGCCTGATATCTTCTGTTTCAAGGTACTCCTCCACGGTGGCAGCTCGGTGGAGCCGTGCGTTATCATCCATCAGGAGGAATGTGGGACGCACTGCACCCCTGAAAAGGCGGACATACTGGTCCAAAATGACGTCCCGATACGCCTTACCTGTTATAGTCCCTGTGTCAAAGGCATGCAGGGGTGTACGTGCACCAATCATAATCCCACCCCACACCATCAAATCACGACTTCCATACAGGCCCCTTTCAAGGACATTATGGGGTTGGTATCTGGTCCCTGGTTCACGCGAGATGAAAACCCGGCGAGAATCACTGTTCAGACTATACCTGAACTCGTCCGTGAACATAGCCTGGGACCACTGTTCCAATGACCGTGTACTGTGTTCCTGACATCAGTCTTTACTGGCTCTCCTGTGACCAGGGGTCAGTGGAATGCGCCTTGCAGATCTCCAAGCGAATAAACCATGGCTGTTCAGTCATCTGTAGACTGTGTGTCTGGAGACAACTGTTCCAGTGGCTGTGATAAGGTCCCGAACAAGGCTACATGCAGCACTCCGTGGCCGTCTGCGGGCACTGATGGTGAGATATCGGTCTTCTTGTGGTGTTGTACGCTGTGGACGTCCCGTACTGTAGCACCTGGACTCGCTTCCCGCCTGCTGGAATCGTTGCCATAATCTTGAGATCACACTTTTTGGCACACGCAGGACCCGTGCTACCATCTGCTGTGCTTGACCAGCCTCCCGTCGGCCTAGTATTCTACCCATCATAACGTCATCAATATGCGTTCTTTGAGCCATTTTTAACACAGAGTCACCATTAGCACGTCTGAAAACGTCTGCACACTTGCTCGCTGCACCGTACTCCGACATGCCCCAACACACCTCTGCGGATGTGGACTGCTGCCAGCACCACCGTGCGACGACCGCAGGTCAAATGCACCGCATGGTCATACCCCGAGGTGATTTGAACCCGCAAACCGCCCACCAGAGCCATGTTTCACCATGTATCAGCATTATCCTTAATTTATGAGCAAGCTAAAATGTTCGTTCACCTCTACTACGAGTATTGGTACACACCGTTCAGCCACGCTATCATGCGTGTCTATGACCGGCTGCAGAATTATTTTTTTTTCCAAGAGGGACCAAAATGCCAGTTTCCATACCACTGATTGAAAGAGTCTGAAACCGTGACGACCCCCAAAAACTAAATTTGACAAAAAATACAGAAAACTTACTTTATCTGAGAAGAGAGTCATATTTATAAGATCGATTACAAAAATTCCAAAACGGTAAGCATATTTCAGTAATGTATGCAAAGTACCTTTTTATGTCATAAATATACGGGGTGACCCCTAAATCCGCCAACATTTGAAAATTCAATATTTCATGGAATAATGCATGTCTGATAACAAAAGCAATAATCAGCATAACAACTGATATTTAACAGAGACGATGTTGTTTATAGCAAGTGCACAACGTGTTGGCCGTCATACATCAACAATACTTATAGTCGAGGGACAATGTTGTGAAAAGCCACTGTACAGCGTATCAGTAGCTATGCCGAGAAACTGCCATAGGAGTGTGTTTTAGCATCCCTAATGAGGTCGGACGATCGTGGTAGACTTGGGACTTTACGGTAACCCCATACCAACAAACACACACACACACACACACACACACACACACACACACACACACACACATTGAGGTCTGGGGACCTGGGAAGACAAGCATGACGGACGTTCTTCTCGGGTACTGGGTGTTTGTGTTGTCCTCATCATCTCACATCATTCGGGAAGTGCCGAGACTGGAAACAGATTTGGAACTTGAACGGGCGCTGATGACCACGATGTTGAGCACCCCACAAACCATCACGATCATCATCATCATCATCATCATCATCATGATGGACATGTCGGCTCAGCGTGCGATCCTCACCAAATGATGTATGCAAGTGATCTTTCATACATCTAGCTATATGAAGGGGAGCGCCATGCTGCATAAAAGTCATGCTTTCCAGCAGATGTATATCAGCCAGGCTAGGGATGATGCCGTTTTGTAACATAGTGGCGTACCTCCCACCCGTCACTCGTTCTTTGTTTCAACAAAACCCTATGTCATTTCAGGCGACTGCGTTATTTCGTGAAGTAGTGCATTTTCAAGTGTTAGCGGTCTTTTGGGTCGCCCTGTAAATCTGGGTGCCACCTTCTTGAGTAAACGATTTAAAGTATATCCTCATGGATTAAATGTAGCATAACCAACGAGTTATGAAATAAATCCATAAAACAGTCACAAGAATAATTATCCATTTTCGCATTATGTTAGATTAAAAACGAATATTAAAAATTTGGAATAGGAAAAAGAGTCAGAATGGTTGAGAAAATGCCACATTAGTTCTCCCCGAAGAGGACAAACAGGAAACAAACTCTCAAGTAAAGGCTTATTGAACTCTGACGCCATATTCAAAATTTTGTTTGTTTATAAAGCTTCACATCTGAACTCATCAATGCACTTCTGATAGTACATTCATGCTTTGCAATTTTTATTGTGCTGGCGAAACTGAAGTTGAACAAAGTGTATTTTGTAATATACAATTGTTATTGCTGCTATGTAAAGTGTTGTCCAAGGGCTAAATTGTGACTAGGTGAATATGGGAAACCTTACAAAAAAACCCCTTCAAACTGCCCGACAGAATCTAATTTTAGAGGCCTAGGACTGACTAAGAAGGTATTTCTCATGTTTCCAGATACCCACATTATTGTCCAGTCAAGACAACTGGAATGCAGAATTCATAGCTCTGTTTGCATGTGGCGCTTGTTGCACCAGTAGATTTTGAGAAGGCACCAATCCTGGAGAGAACATTCTTTCGACCTTGAAATTTCACATTCTTTTCCCATCTTTTCTAGTGCAGATAATCGTATTATCTTTTTTCCACTGATATATTTGAGTATAATTATATACATACCTACAGTATAGCGTGGCTGTATTCCTCCAGTTACTACAAAAGCCCTGCCGTGTAAAACTGAATGGACCATCAGCAGTCCATCATGGGCTTCCCTTGATACCGTTGTGATTCCACTGTGCTTCTGGGCGATGGGGCGCTCTTATGAGAATATAATGCTGTCATGTTTATGTTTTGAGAACCACCGAAGGAATCAGTGGGCTGAGGTGGTGGTGTAAGGTGTCAGGCAAATCCAACACCTTCCATGAAAACCCTGACATGATAAGCAAATCCAGTAGTATGTCACATAGCTCCGAATAAATCGTGACGTTAAATTAACCAAAGTAATACGAGTAACGAGTGATCAAATGGAATACAACAGACTAACACAAGAATGCCCAAATGCATGTCATACCTTCCCACCGTGAGACAGACGCAGTTCCGAGGGGAGAAACGAGAACAGAAGCCGAGAGCAGAACCGTGTTAAGCTAGAAGGCCCTACGATAAGGGACGGACACCCACGTCGCCAGCCGACCGCCAGGACCACCCCCCCAGCCCATGTTAAAAGATAGAGCCCTGCAGAAGAACAGTATAGATCTTACGATAACACTAAAAGGACCACACCAGCTGCAAGTTTTAGCGTGAGACTTTCTCGCGTCTCTGTTACGTTAAAAACATTGCCCCACCACGAAAAGTATAACGTTTCTCATTGGATGGACAGAATTTTTGTAGGCGGAGCTTAAGGTTAAGATTGAGACCCTGATTGGTCAGTTGAAAATATAGCCAGATAGCCTTTTTTAAACCAACTTCGGTAAATTGTAGTAAGGAGAAGTTAGGAGAGAGTTGCTTCCGAGAGGGCGAGCTGGACGGAGCTGCGCCGGCCGCTGCCCCCTGACGAACACCGACAAGGTAATGAACGCACGCGATGCCGCATAACAGCGCATAAAGCATCACTCAGAACTGCAGAAGTCTCATCTGTTACATTCCCTTTTTACGTACTACTAGTGTCGATCGTCAATTAAAGCTCACTGGTATTCACATTTGCTCCGTAAGTTAAAATCTGAAACGTGATGATTTTTCTGTTATATAATTATTGAGAAGCCACATCGGCCACTGTAATTTACGACAAGTTAGATAAGTAATTAAAGATAATTGAGGGTCACTGTAGACCATTTTGATAGTTTTCTCTTTTGTGAAACTTAATTTAAACCTAGATTATAGATGTGATATGGCATAGGTCATCCTTCGATCCATTGTAGAACTTGGAAACCCACTCAGGGAATATTCGTTCACATTTTTGTTGACACAGTTGGTTTTTATCATCCTGTATTAAAATATTTCCTTTTATCAATAGTGCAATTTATAAACAATGTTTTGTGAGTAGAATAAAATTTCCAATGGTAAACTTAACTGCTTTTTCGACGATATTTTACCAGCTAACTAAAAATAGGAAAGCCTTGAACCCCTTCCCCTAAATTTAGTTAGTATTAAGATTCTAGCTAACTAAAAATAGGAAAGCCTTGAACCCCTTCCACTAAATTTAGTTAGTATTAAGATTCTTTTTACAAGGGGTGCAGTGGAGCTGACGCTGAAATCATTAAGTATTTGGTGATATCATCGCTAGTCTCACTGAACTTTTCTGAACTCTACATGTCATGTGTGGTCTGACGTCTCCTTACCAGCAACAGGTCCCAGGTTCAAACTAGTCAGTTCCCTAAAAAACACGCTCAGAGCGTCGTTGCGCGAAAGTGGTAGGGAGACACGACTTAGAACAAACAGAAACCACGCAGAATGTTAGAGTGGACCTGCTCCTTTCTGCATATCAGTAAGAGCTGAACGAGACAGTGACTGAAAAAGACTGAACACTCTTTCAGCACTGTGCTATAAAGAAACAGCTTGACTTCACAACAGTGCAAGAATTGCAGCTGTGCCAAGGAACCAGCATAGCCGCCTTTGAACAGAGTGACAGCTAAGAAAACCCAACTGGATGATAAAGCTGTAGTATTTTCCCTCGCATGTGGCAATGTTAAATCTGTAGTTTGTGGAGTCGCAAACAAAGACTGCACAAAATTCGAGAAAATTCTGCTATGAATAAAAAGGCTGTACTCAGATTCCAGGATGGGACAAGTGCACTATAATGTAATTACCTGTCAAAAGGCTGAATAACTACTTTTTGTAAGGTGGAGCGCTGGAAGAGTGTCAGAGAGGTTCTGCAAGGTTCAGACAGAGAGGTGGAGCCTTGTCGGCACCAGTGACATGGTCAGCTGTTGTAGGTTTCTCGGTCACTGATGCCCTTAGGGGCTCAGCATTTGTTTGCTGAGTACGGGCTTGGCGACCCCGGGGTTTCTGAGCTGGGGACTGGTACGCGCCGCCAGTCCCCTTCCACCGTAAGCTCTGGGCATGCTTCAGCGACCACCGTGCGGCGCGGCAGTGGAACGTTGTGTGACACAGGGAACGGGGATCTTGGCTTGACCGCCTGGATTGCGACGATGGAATAAACCTCTATAAAAAACCTCAATCTCAAGGTGTGCTGCGTGCTGAAGAGATGCATGGCTGTTGAGGTGGAGCAGTCATTAGCGGGCAACCTCTGGGGAACCTGCCACATCTCAGTTGTATAAGGCTTACTCAGGCACGCGGGGCTCTCTCTGAGTGGACCCTTATTTCCCTAGCTGCTCGTGGGACCGAGATGTAACCCTCGAAATTTTCTTCTTCTCCTCCCAGCGGGAATGGTGTACCGCCTGGGAGTTCTCACACCCATTCATCAAAAAGAATGATGGAGGCTAATCGTTCTGCTAATCATTTGTCAGTAACTGGGCTCAAGGAGTCATGAATGACAATGTCTTTCTGGTGATCAAGAGGAAGGAGGGGTCGTTTGAGAAAGTGTTCCCCTTCTATATCCATAAAGGTTTAGAAGGGCTGGCTGGTATCCTAAAGTCTATTAAGCGATTTTGCAATGATTCCTTGCTTGTTGAGACTAACCAGGCGAAGCAGGTGGAACTCCTTAAGAAGTCACAGAAATTGGGTGAGTAAGACATCATTGTTGAGTTGCGTAACTCCCTGCATAGCTCCCTTAACTCCAGCAAAGGTGTGGTGACATGCTGGGATATTGTTGATACAGACAACGCTGAACTCAAACAAGAATGGGCACCCCAGGGGATCATTGACTTGGAACAAAGGACTCGCAAGAACAATGGAGAGATTGAGAAGACTGCCACTTTCATTGTGACCTTCAATTCTCCAACTCTACCTGAACACATCATGGCAGGTTTCCTCCGACTTAGGGTTCGGCCCTATGTACCTAAAACTATGCAATGCATCAAATGCCAGCGTTTTGGTCATACAACCAGCGACTTGTGGGAAGTGTGGAAAGACAGCCCATGTCCATCTCCAGCAGTCTGCATTAATTGCTCTGGCAGCCATCCCGTCTGGAGCTGAGCCTGCCCAGTTTTTGCAGAGGAACGCAAAATTCAGGAAATCACAAAGCGAATCCCCTATTCAGACGCCAAATAGGACTATCAGGCGATGAAACCCCCTGTCTTTGCCACTTCTTATGCTTCATTGGTGCAGAAACCTGTTACTAAGGTCGACGCTTCGACTCAGACGACGTCCAGTGATCCCTTATCCACCTCTGGCACCTGTACTTGCACCTTTATGTATCAAAGTAAAGTGAAAGACGTAGCGATTCAAACAGTTACGATGGAAGAGACAAGTCATGCTTCCACAGTGCACAGCCCGAAGACACCCTAAAAGCTGTGTGCCCCTCAACGCCAAGTTTCTTAAAAAATAAAAAAAAAAAAGTGGCTCTCATCGCCCCCTTTCCCCCTCACGCTTGCTGGGAAAGGGAGCAGGGAAAGGATCCCAACATTCAGGACGAAAGCTGACCCAGGCACCGTCAGAGGTAATTTTGGCACGTCTGACTGATGATATCATGGATTTTGATGCCTCATCACCAGACCCAGTCAGCCCTAAAATCCCACCTCGTTCTACAGGCGCCTCACCACCCTGGTGCAAAAACAGGGGTAAATCAAGACCACATTGAAGAAATGGCTCCCATATTCCAATGGAAAATAAATGGATACAAGACTCATCTGGAGGAACTGAGACGCCTTCTACAAGACAGACCCTTGTGCCCCTGCCTTCAAAAGACTCATTGTAAAGAGGCTGACACTCGTGTACCTTTATAGAAACAATGACCTTACTGGTGAGAGGGCCAAAGGTGGGGTCTCAGTATTTGTAAAGGACACGTTTCACTGCTCACCTATTCCTTTAACAACAACACTACAAGCTGTTGCTGTTTGGATAGTGGCACATGTTGACATCACAGTGTGCTGTGTGTACTTACCACCCAATGAACCTCTTGATAACGGGTCCTCACTCACCGTCTTGATGAACTACCATGTCCGTTTCTCCTTTTGGGGGACCTCAGTGCACACAGTGCTCTATGGGGTTCTAGCACCACATGCTCCAAAGGTCAGGTACTTGAGGACATGCTACACGCAACAGATCTTATACTGCTGAACACGGGTCAAGCCACACATTGTAGCACCGCTACAGGTCCGTCTACCGCCATAGACCTCTCCTTCTGCTCGCCTGCTCTTGGGGACACTGCTCAGTGAGCAGTGGACGATGACCTTCATGGTAGTGACCATTTCCCTATATGGATCCCTGTGCCTGACGGAGCAGATCCTGGAAGAAAGCCACCGAGATGGTTGCTCAAGAAGGCTAACTGGATGCTTTACAGGCAGTTAGCTGTTTTCGAGCAATGTGACGGCGTCCAGGACTGGGTAAATCACATTACAGCTGTGATTCACCATGCAGCTGATGGATCCATCCCAAAGTCTTTGGAAGTGCCTAGGAGGCGACCCATCCCTTGGTGGAATGATGAGTGTCGTTTTGCAATCGAGCACAGGAGAGCAGCTATGCGCAGATTCAATCGATGCCCTACAGATGCGAACCTTGCAAACTTTCGAATATCACGTGCAAATGCCAGGAGAATACTTTAATTCGAGGGAGTAAGCAGAGGTCTTGGCAAGAGTTCCTGAACGCCATCAGTACGTCCACAACCACAAGTAAAGTATGGGAAGCCACCAGGAGGATCTCAAGGCACAACTCTCAACTGCCAATAGTAGTTGTACAAATACAGGGGTCTCTTGTAACATCAATGAGGGACATAGCTCAGACAATGACTGAATCATATAAATCCATTATGGCTGATTATAGTTAGGATCCCACCTTCCGTCGATATCGGGAGGCCCAGGAGAAGGTTGCTCTTGATTTTCGTTCCACCAACATGGAAGAATACAACCAGCCTTTCTCTCTGTGGGAGCTGGATTCTGCTTTGTCAGTTGCTTGTGATACGACCCCCAGAAACGACCGGATAACCTACAGCATGTTGAAACAGTTGTACCGACGGTGGAAGGAAATCGTCCTTCAGTTTTTCAGTAAAATTTGGATCACTGACAACTTTCCCAATTCGTGGACAGAATCTATTTTAATCCCAATTTTAAAACGGGAAAGAATCGGACAGACTCCAGTAGTTATCGTAGTATTAGCCTGACAAGCTGCATAGGAAAGATACTGGAGCGTGTGGTCAATCGGCGCCTGGTGTAGGTTCTTGAAACCAGGTTGTACCGTGCGCGTAGGGCACACAATACTCATTAAAGCCTGTACTATGGTAAGTGAGCGGGGTTCACCTTACGAGACAGGATTTTTGTATAGATATTGACCGCGTGTACCTGAATGGAGGCAAATCAGACTTACACCCACTCTGTAATAACAATGATACGTCAAGCAAGTCCGAAATACAACTACACGTCAGGACAGACAAGAAACAATACAGAAGATGCTACCAATTTGTTAATAATACGGTCGCCAGCCTAATTAGGCATTAACTGAGTTTCTTCCCTGTACAAGTTGATGTACGTTCATGCAAAACCACCCGTAATAACACTGCATAATATGGTAAATTTTAGAACCAGAAAATCTACTGAACTGATAATTTCACTTTCTGTACTAATATGGATAAACCATGAATACATAACATTACGCCGGCCGCGGTGGTCTAGCGGTTCTAGGCGCGCAGTCCGGAACCGCGCGACTGCTACGGTCGCAGGTTCGAATCCTGCCTCGGGCATGGATGTGTGTGCTGTCCTTAGGTTAGTTAGGTTTAAGTAGTTCTAAGTTCTAGGGGACTGATGACCACAGTAGTTAAGTCCCATAGTGCTCAGACATTTGAACCATAACATTACACTATAATGTTTACTACAAAACTTCGTACTGTCTATAGATCTGATTAAAATCGGGCATAGATTACCCTAGAAATAGCACTGTGGGGCCACACACAAAATATCAGTTTTGATAAAGATAAAATACTGATAATTTTTGACATATATATATTGACTTTAACTTTTGCTAGTCAAACAAATTTAGAACACTTCAGAATTCAAATGAATAAAAAAAGGGGGGGGACCCTGAAACTGTTATGATCACTGTATTAAAACAATTAATTACTGAAATCATTATACCCTCAAGATTTCCAATATATGATTTGCTACTCTTTTTGTCTTATTTCCTGCTCATTTAAATACCATTATATCTGTCTCGAAATAATTAAGCTTCATTAATAAATCAATATCAAAATTATCTTCCAACTTTGTCAGACCTTGTTATTCGTCTATCGGTTTATTAACAAAAAAGTTCTTTAAACATCATTCTAACATAGCTAGGTCTGCCGGTAATTATTATTAACATAAACTTTAATTCTTCATGGGATGAGAAGTTCCGCCTTATGCAAGACACCTTTTTTCTCTTGTTTCACCCATACATGTTTCAGCACTTTTGTGCTATCATCAGTGGGTTCATTTTTATTTTAACTTACATTATATTATTGTCCTCTTATTTTGGTAGCTGTTATGCTACACAATATACAACATGTCATAGTTTTGAGGTTGTGGTATGTTTTCCTGTTTTGTTGGCGAAGTAAATGGGCTTACTTCTTTTCCTGTGTTCGTGTGGTAATGCAGTTTTTCGAATACTCAAAACGGGAAAACATACCACAACCTCAAAACTATGACATGTTGTTAGCATAACAGCTACCAAAATAAGAGGACAATAATATAATGTAAGTTAAAATAAAAATGAACCCACTGATGATAGCACAAAAGTGCTGAAACATGTATGGGTGAAACAAGAGAAAAAAGGTGTCTTGCATAAGGCGGAACTTCTCATCCCATTTTCTTAGCAAGCACGGAGACAACAAGAAGAACTGCACCACAAGATGATTATTTAATTCTTCATTTCGGGACACTCGGATTGCACAACATTTGGAAAGGACCCTGTCTAGGTTAGTTGTGAGGATAATTAAATGATAGGACAGTTCTGGTAAAATTTAAGTTGTTATTGAACAGTCAGGAACAAAAGTAACACTGGTCCACACGAATACAGTACTAAAAGTTTCAACCTGTTTGTATCGATGTGGCGGTTGGCGGGCGGCGAGATGGCGAGGCACAGAGCACACATACAACCACAGCAATGGCTCTTGATGTATCGGCACTTTACTTCTTCATAGCGTTGCAATAATTTCCCATTTAGTGCCTATGGAATTTTGCCATGCTGTATAGGCGTCGGAACGGCATATCCGAGGCTCAATGAAACTACGTCTTCCAGGAGAGCCTCCTCGATCCAGGACGTGTTGCTCAGACCAATGCCCAACTCCGACTACTACTGCAGAGCCCGTTATGCCGTGCAGTGCCCGTGTGCATTTTCCCGCGCTCGCCTGCCATCCACCTTTTACCGCTCCCCTACAGACAGGGTATTCACCCGAGGTTTTGCATTCTACATATCCTAATACATTGCCTATGTATGGACCAGACGCACAATTACAATTTTAACATCTTACAATAGTTTCAACGTTTCTTACATTTCAATTCTGTTATAATATTGCTTGAAATTTGACATAAACATTAATAAAACATTAATATTCACATCGAAAATTGTTTACAGTTTCTTTAACATAATGGCATGAAACAAAAAAGAAGTGAAATCAGAACATCGATTACACTAATTTATCGAAAATCAGAAGAAAAAAGTATTATATGTACAATAGTACAGCGTGGTTGTTGTTACAAGGTCCCTACTCAGTCGCTCCGAGTGTGGGTTCAGGAGGTACTGCTCAACTGTCGATAACCTGAGCGTGTTCGAAGCTGTAATTCAACAAGTTTTCCTTCGTAAGCAACACCTTATCGGTGTTTTCTTCGATTTGGAAAAGGCCTACGATACTACCTGGAGGCATAATACTTTGTCGCAACTCCATCAGTGGGGATTCCGTGGACGTCTGCCAATCTCCATACAGTCCTATCTTTTGGACAAAAAATTTAGGTAAAGCTTTGGGAATGTCCTGTCTGACGATTTAAGCAGGAGAATGGTGTCCCTCAAGGGAGTGTTATAAGTGTCATGGCTTTCGCTATTGCAATCAATAGTATTACAACGACAGTGCGACGTCCAGTACTGTGTTCCTTGCTTGTGGACGGCTTCTGTGCATCCTCGAGCCTCGCCAAGGACACTCTGCAATTGCAGCTGACGATCAGGTGGTTGGAGGAATGGTCTTGCACCACAGGTTATAAATTCGCATTAGAGAAAACAGTTTGTGTTGATTTTAATCGTTCTCACTGTCTGTTTAATTTGCCCATTTTAAAACTGGGGGACACCATTCTCACTTTTAAGGAAAAGGTGAGGTATCTGAGTCTTATCTTTGATGAAAAGTTAACAAGGTTGCCATACTTAAAAGAACTGAAACTCAGATGTCTCAAAGCCTTAAACATCCTGAAATTTGTCAGTCATAGGTCTGGGGGAGCTGACAGGGCACGTCTGCAACAACTATATAAGGCCTTTGTGCGACCCCATCTTGAATATGGATGCCAGATATATGGGTCAGCAAGGCCTTCATACCTTAAAATGCTGGGTGCAGTTCGCCACGAGGGTATTAGGCGGTCTACAGGGGCCTATCACACGAGCCCGGTTGTTAGTTTGTGTGCAGAGGCTGGTGAGCCTCCGCTGTCTATTCGACGTCTTCTGTTCGTGGTACGCCAAGCATATAGGGCATTGTCCGTTCCTACATCGCCAGCATCCAGTTACGTTGTTCAGCCGCCATTGGAACGGTTGTTCGATCATCGGCCACGAGCAACACGGCCATTTGGGATCTGTGCAAGGGAGAGCCTTGAATTATTACAGGTTGGTGGCATTAAGGTCCAAAGCCACGGTCGGAGTAGGGCCGCCTCCTGGCTACTACCAAGGCCCAGATTGCTTTTAGAACTGACTGCTAACAAGAAGCATTGTACCCCAGACTATGTTTTTAAAGTTAAATTTAATGAAATTTTACGTAGCCACCTAGATTTTATTACCATCTACACGGACGGTTCCAAGCAGGGAGATGTTTTCGGTTGTTCGGTCCTGTTCCCCGTCATTGTCCTCGGGATAAGGCTCGCAGAGCAGATTTCAGTTTATTACGCGGAACTGTTTGCTATCCTGAGGGCAGTGGAGCAGATGAGAAGGCGTCATCTACTCTGATTCTCAAAATGCCCTTCTCGCAGTTGGACAGATGTACCCAGCAGATCGGATGGTGCAACAGGCACAAGACGCTCTCCTTCTCTTGTACAGGTAAAACAAGGAAATCAGTTTTTGCTGGGTTCCAGGGCACATAGGCATGCAGGGAAACGAACTCAGTGATGTAGCTGCTAAGGAGGCTTGCTCCCTTACTCCTCCTGCCCGCTGTTCAGTCCCTCTGCGGGCTGTCACTTCATTTGTGACCAGCAGGGTTGTTTGCTGGTGGAAGTCCCAGTGGCTGGAAGTGAGGAACAATGAACTACGGTACATCAAGACCTCAGTGCGACCATGGATCACCTCCTTCCACTCGCGATGGTGTGAAGAAGTTGCCCTTACTCAGCTTAGAGTGGAACATAGTCCATTGGCACATGGCTTCCTTTTACGTCGGGAGGAGCCCCCAGTATGTCAGAGATGAGGGACACAGCTATCAGTATGACCTGAGGGTTGAACTGGGTTTCCCACAGGATCTTCCCTCCATTTTAACTGATAACGAGGCGAGTGTTGTTCGTGTCTTAAAATTGTGTGTGGTGTCCGGAATTCTTCCCAAAATACAGGGCTATTACGAATGATTGAAGCGATTTCATAAATTCACTGACATATGGTCACGACACACTATAGATACGTAGAAAAACTCATAAAGTTTCGTTCGGCTGAAGCCGCACTTCAGGTTTCTGCCGCCAGAGCGCTCGAGAGCGCAGTGAGACAAAATGGCGACAGGAGCCGAGAAAGCGTATGTCGTGCTTGAAATGCACTCACATCAGTCAGTCATAACAGTGCAACGACACTTCAGGACGAAGTTCAACAAAGATCCAACCAACTGCTAACTCCATTCGGCGATGGTATGCGCAGTTTAAAGCTTCTGGATGCCTCTGTAAGGGGAAATCAACGGGTCGGCCTGCAGTGAGCGAAGAAACGGTTGAACGCGTGCGGGCAAGTTTCACGCGTAGCCCGCGGATGTCGACGAATAAAGCAAGCAGGGAGCTAAACGTACCACAGCCGTCGGTTTGGAAAATCTTACGGAAAAGGCTAAAGCAGAAGCCTTGCCGTTTACAATTGGTACAAGCCCTGACACCCGATGACAAAGTCAAAAGCTTTGAATTTTCGGCGCGGTTGCAACAGCTCATGGAAGAGGATGCGTTCAGTGTGAAACTTGTTTTCAGTGATGAAGCAACATTTTTTCTTAATGGTGAAGTGAACAGACACAATGTGCGAATCTGGGCGGTAGAGAATCCTCACGCATTCGTGCAGCAAATTCTCAATTCACCAAAAGTTAACGTGTATTGTGCAATCTCACAGTTCAAAGTTTACGGCCCCTTTTTCTTCTGCGAAAAAAACGTTACAGGACACGTGTATCTGGACATGCTGGAAAATTGGCTCATGCCACAACTGGGGACCGACAGCGCCGACTTCATCTTTCAACAGGATGGTGCTCCACCGCACTTCCATCATGATGTTCGGCATTTCTTAAACAGGAGATTGGAAAACCGATGGATCGGTCGTGGTGGAGATCACGATCAGCAATTCATGTCATGGCCTCCACGCTCTCCCGACTTAACCCCATGCGATTTCTTTCTGTGGGGTTATGTGAAAGATTCAGTGTTTAAATCTCCTCTACCAAGAAACATGCCAGAACTGCGAGCTCGCCTGCGAGCTCGCATCAACGATGCTTTCGAACTCATTGATGGGGACATGCTGCGCCGAGTGTGGGAGGAACTTGATTATAGGCTTGATGTCTGCCGAATCACAAAAGGGGCACATATCGAACATTTGTGAATGCCTACAAAAACTTTTTGAGTTTTTGTATGTGTGTGCAAAGCATTGTGAAAATATCTCAAATAATAAAGTTATTGTAGAGCTGTGAAATCACGTCAATCATTTGTAATAACCCTGTACTTGGTGTGAGGTCTTAATGTGTCACAGAGTGGTTGGGTCATGTATTATTTCTAAGTCGTCATCCAGCCACGGTTATTTGTCCCTTTTTTAACAGCGTCCTTACAGGTATTTTATGCATGTTTTTATTTAGTTACCACGCTGTGTCTCGCTGGGGTCCTATTACGAACTTTTATGAACGTCACCTTCTTGGGGTTGCTTCATGTTTCCTGTGGTGGGATCAAACGTATTTTTCCGAATTATTGATCTTCTTCCACAGACTGTGAAAATCTCCTTCGGTATAACATTAATGCAAAAAAAAAGGTTCGAATGACTCTGAGCACTATGGGACGTAACATCTGAGGTCATCAGTCCCCTAGACCTTAGAACTACTTAAACCTAACTAACCTAAGGCCATCACACACATAAATGCCCGAGGCAGGATTCGAACCTGCGACCGTAGCAGTCGCGCGGTTCCGGACTGCAGCGCCTAGGACCGCTCGGCCACTGCGGCCGGTAACATTAATGCAAGGGCGCTGATGACCCAGCTGTTTAGCGCCCTCCACCATAAATCATCATCGGTCGCTGAGCCATGATGTGAACAGCCCGACCAAGATGGTCCAACGTATTCTCAACTGTGTTTAATTCTGGGGAGCTTGGTGACCAGGAGAGTATGGTACTTTCATCCTGATGCTCTTCAAGCCACACACACGCTGCGAGCTGTGTGACGCACAGCATTGTCCTGCTGGTAGATGCTATCGTGTCGAGAAACAAAACCGAATGTAGGAGCGGATATGGTCCTCAAGAATACGCACATACCTGTGTTGATCCTCTGTACCTTCCCGAATAATGATGTTGTCATTACTACTATGGTTACGAAAGTTAAAAAGTCGGTCAAGAAGGCTAGGAAAGTATTCTGACTACAAAGAGCAGATAAGAAGTTGTTAGCATCCCACTTAGTAAATGAATCGAGTTCATTTACTTCCGGTACGTTGGACGTGGAAGAATTATGGGCAAATTTTAAACACATTGTAAATCACGCATTGGAGAAGTATGTGCCGAAAAAGTGGGTTACGGACGGAAAAGGCCCACCGTGGTTTAACAGCGCAATTCGGAGAATGCTCGGGAAGCAAAGACATTTGCACTCGCGGTACAAGAAATATCGGGAGAATGAGTACAGGCAAAAGTTGTACAGATTCGTGCTGCTGTAAAAAGAGCGATGCGCGAAGCGTACAACCACTACCACCGTCATACCTTGCGAGGTGCCGGGGCTAGTAGTGTATTTATCACTAAATTCTACTAGAATCCACATGTGTAAATCATGCTCTAAGCCCCCCCTATTCTAACTCCGACTTTTGCTGTTGCACAAGGATAAAAAAAATACGCGAACTGACTCTAATCAACCCTGCTAGTGGAGTAGAAGAGAGTTTGGCACCTGCAATAATTTAATTTGATACATAAGTTAAATAAACAAAGGTTTCATTAGCATAGTGAGGAATGATAGGGTTGCTCTATCGATTAACAGAATGAAAGTTCTGTTCAAAATAACAATATGATTTATTAAGCTTGAACACAGAATAGTAAAAGAAACACAGGAAATTTATAAATCATCAAATTGGCTAAAATTGGAGATTCATACAAACACTATAAAGGTGAAGTTGTCCCTAACTTAGATCCTGAGGTTTAAGACGAAGTGGTATGTGGAGCCAATTCCTTTCCACTCAAATCTCAAGAGAGACACACAGCTAACCCAATAGTAATTGCTGTTACTCGAAACTGAACACAGTTAGAAAAGGATGAACAGGCGCGCTCTGCTGAGCTCTGATTATCACCTAGGAAAAATCCCTATCTGCCGGTGCTGCGGACGTACATTACCAACAGTCTTCTTATCTCCCAGAACACGATCTGGCGTACCGCAGGCGAGGGCTGGCTGCTACGACGTCCTCGACCGAAAGGCGACTGCCGACCACTCAGAGCACCCGTACAGGCCGAACACCGAACATTCCCGCCCCCACGACAGTGGCCGTGGTTACGTTCCAATCAGCAACTCGAAAACCGGCGGAAATTCCACTCCATTGCCGGAGCACTACCATTCCACCAATGGAGATTCTTGGCGCCAATTTCTGTGCTGATTTTGCAGAAAGTGCGGGAATTTTCCCGCCACAACTGCGTGGGTACACAAGTCATTCCCACGCCTCGCTGGTAGCCCGCCAGAAAGTGTTTTCGCAAAGTTTCTCTGAAGTAACGGAACCTCTAGCCCAGCCGCTACTTCACACCCCAGCGGGCGTGTCTCTTGACAATGTCGGCGTCTGAAAAGCATTCACTCGACTGCCTCACACACGTCGGCTTAACTCTCTCCCGTTCCACAGAGCCCGCCTGTCACCGGCCCACCCGGGTGACGAGAGACGCTGCGTGGGAAGTACGCGTGTTAAGGAAAAGCAACCCTCCACCGCATGCAACTAGAGAGGAGAATCGTAAGATAGAAATATGAGAGGGGGCTCATGCCACCTCTCATTGCCCCTACGCCATTTTAGATTGTAATTGGTGAGCGGTTGGCTCACTTAGGAGCAAGGTAGTGAGTCAATCGCCCAAGAACAATCTTACAAAGTGACTCCACATACCGCACTCTATAAAAAAGATCATTGCAACTGAAAAATGCAACTCATAGAGGGAGGATTATTTATGATGTAGCCAACTTCACCTTCTTAATATGGAACATTAACACTCACATCACACATCCATACCCAGGGAGCCCCTTCCAAACACCGATTCACGCAGACATTCACGCTCTAAACATGGCCCGGGCATCTGAGCCAAATATGGAGCAGTTTATTCTTTACAATCAGAGTTGGAGTGCTCCGCAATTAAATGCCCAAGATGTTACAACAATTTTAATCATTAAACTAACCTGACCTCACTCACACATGATAATATTTAAGTTAACAATCTCTTTGTGAGTTTTCAGAATCTAGTTACAACCTCCGATTCATTCTGTCTCCCTGCAGCAAGAATAACCTTTACAAAATGTTCCCTGAACTGATGGTCCATTCACAATGACAGTGGTGGTATCTGCTTCAGTTTATGGGGACTTCAGGCACACTGTTAGCATACACACAACAATAAACACAAAATACAAAAAAAACATGATGTGGAGAACAATACAGTAATCTGTAATAAGAATTACAGTGTAAAACACAAACGCATACAAGGTATAACATACATTACAGAAACAACATAAGAGAAAGAAATTTAAGAAAAACAAAAAAAACAAGGTTCATGGGGCATCAAATTGTGCGTGCACATTGCACAAAGTTCACGACTGTGCTGAGAATGAGGCACTAAATCACATTGTTAGAAATATCCGTGGCACTTCACTGATTCCACTGTACTGACATCACATAAGGCTAAACGTCGGTTGTAGTTGCTACGTTGTGGCAACAGCAATAGGGAGTTCTGGAGTGTCTGCAGTACGCTGTTGAGATTGTAGTCAGACCCACGCATATGATCACGGCCGTATGGTAGGAAGACACAGTGATAGGCTCTCCTCACGTCGATTAATTGTCTCTGAGGTCTACTCGTTGGGATACATCACTAGTCTAGGTCTCTTCTCTCGCTGGACAGAACTTTATGTTTCCCAATATTGCAGTTCGACGAGGGATGATGGCACGTGGAGTGACTCCACAAGTGTGTGAGGTCATCCATACAGGATCGAACTAGGAGCGACTATTGTTAAAAACTGCTCTCTAATAGAGAGGAGAAGTAAGACATGAGACCATACATTTGTTAGTGTGGCACGATACTGCTTTGTGTATGCAGATCGGCCAATGCTAGTGAGTTGTAAAAACCCAAACAGGTGAGTATAGAGCGTCCCTTTCTGTCCTGAGGCACATGAGGCGCAGGTTCTGACACGATATGTGATGTTCTTCGTGTACTCACGACAACGTGGTCTGCCGCAGGGAATCCCTCCAAGCGGCTGCCGCGTCCGGAGAGCTAGCAGGCTGTCGCGTGTCAGGGTCAACGGCCAGCCCCACTTTCGCTTGTGGCGGGGCGAGGGTCCCGTGTAATCCCTCAGGTAAGCAGCCGGGTGACTGTCAGCGTGTAGGACGGGACGCTCGCCCTCTAGCAGGTAGCCGAAGACCTCTTGTTTTTGCGCTGGCTGGCCTCTGCATTGCCACGTTCCTCGTCATCTGTACAATTCTTACAAAAGTCTTATGCCTAACTTTTTCCCATGACCTTCTATGTTATAATAAATTTACCTAATGAAACATTGATGGTCTGTCATTTCAGACACTCTTATTTTACTTTTATAGTTATTAATCTATGGCAATCATTATAACATCTAATCTAGACATGGAAATAATTTATTTTGATATACGTGTAGAGACCGATCTCAGTAAGTACATGGTGTGTGATAACTGATGCTTTGTAATGGATGAACAACTAAATGTGCGGGCCCGCACTAATATTACTATTAATTATATAGATCGACAGTAGACATGCTCAAGAATTAACTACCATATCCCAACGATCTACATTCTACGTCTTTTAATTAAATTATGTTGTTATGCAGGTTGAAGTTTTACTGAACTATAAAGACATGCAACTATTGTACGTTCGAACATGCAACTATTGTACGTTCGCTCGCCGGTCGTCCCTCCATCTCGGGTCTGTGGTTTCATGATCTGAAAAATAACAACCCAACAGGCGCGCGCCAAACACAACACTTGTGGTAGAAAACCCCCACAATATTAATCTAGTTATTGTTAAATCCTACAGTTTAACTTATCCTAGTATCGTACTTTCCCTTTTATTTATTTATTTATTTTATTTTATTTTATTTATTTATTTATTTATTTATTTATTTATTTATTTTTATTTACCTTATACAATACCCTTACATAGTTCCTGTTACGCTGAGATGTCTTGCTGCTCGCCGCTATTGACGACAGTGATGTGCGCGCCGTACGACATGACCTCCGAGTTTTCATTACGCCTCACTGAAACTCCAGAGACTGGGTTAGCCATGGCTATACACGACAATAAATTTATAGTTGCAACTTCCTTCTCTATGTGAAGCGGTTTTCGCGATCGAAGTACACCTTTCCAGAAGCAATGTAATATGACCAAGCCAGGACTGGTTCCTGTTGAGGATTCAGACACCCAACACACGCCAGCTACACAGTATGTCACGAATATCCAAGTACAATTCCTTGGTGATTCATCTGTGACAAAAACGAGCAGCACGCTAAATCCCCAACCAGCACATTAGCATGGTAGGCTTTTATGCCCTCATTTCTCTCGTCTAGGGCACCATTAGAGTCAAATGCTCACAGGTTCACCCCGACTTGCAAGACAACGATACCGGCGCAGCTCTGCAAAAACTATACTGCCCATATTCACCCTCGAAATCGCGCAATATACCACAATCGTGCAGTGCACTGACGCGTGCCTGCAAGCATTGGTATGAACGTCTCACGAACTGGTTGTGGCCGCTATGGAGCGTATCACGACCTCTCAGAACGCTTCTAAGAGCACGTTCTTGTATGCGCCCGTTTGTGCGACGTCTCGTCACTCATCCTTATCCCTCAACATGGACACCAGATAGGAAAGGACAAAAACATTGCTCATGAAAAGGTAGTGTCTCCTACTCCATCGACATTGGAGATCGCGAACATAAACAAAAAGAGGATAGCAGCAGTAAATTCTTATGCAAGACAACGCAGCGTGTTAATACTTTAGCAATCTTAATCTATTAATGTAACGATTATTGTTCCCCGAACAAAGGTTCATATATTTGCCTATTCTACTATGTACATTTCTTACACTACTACTATTCTACGAACTCCTTTATGTGAGATATGTGGTGGAGTCCTATGGACTTCTTTCCTTTCAGCGTCTCCAATTCATAAGCATTGTGGTGAGCTGCTCTCCTTATACGGTACGGGCCGTTGTAAACAGAATAGAATTTTTGGCATTTCATTTTTTGTTTGTTCGAAAGTCGGAAAGACTTAACGAGCACCTTTTGTCCAATTTGGAAGTGTCGTAGACGAGCTCCCCTGTCGGCACGTCTCTTCCTGACCTCTGCTGCAGCCCGTATCCTCTTGAGAGCCAAATCCACTATGGCTTGGTGCTGCGTTCGCGCCCTTGGTGGGAAGTTTACGACCTTGGTTATCAAGTCCTTAGGAATCCGGTTTTTCAGTACTGTAATGGGTGCCAATTTTGTTATCCCATGGGGTGCCTCATTGATCACCTCCTGGAAGTCTTTAAGGAAAACGTCCCATGTCGTGTGCTGTTTGTTACAGTACAACCGGCACAAGTTTCCGAGTTCTTTAATAACCCGTTCTGCAGCATTCGAGCTCGGATGGTGTGAAGATATAAAAATGGGATCAATTTTACATCGACGCAACGTCTCCTTCCATGTTTTTGACTTAAACTGTGGCCCGTTATCAGAAATGATTCTACTCACATGACCAACCTGTGGTAGGAAATCCCGGATTAGGGCTCGTGATACAGTTCGTCCTGTCGCCCTCTTCAGTGGCGTAAAGGTAACGTATTTGGACGTTAGTTCAACAAACACTAATACGTAAGTATATCCTCTTCTTGTTCTTGGCAAAGGTCCCATTAAATCTGTTGCTGCTAATTGTCTTAATTTGGTCGGTACGATTGGGTATAATGGTGCCTGCATGCTCACAGTGGTGTGCTTAGCCTTTTGGCAGTCTTTACACACCGACAGTACCCTCCGAATTCGACGCTCCATGTTTCGAAAGTAACACATGGTCCTTAGTTTGAGATTGCACTTGCGTGGTCCGAAGTGTCCATAGCTGAGGTGAGTATGCCATATAACCTTGTTTATTAGGTGTTCAGGGATGCATACCCCCCATTCAGTGTCATTGGCATAATTTCGGTGGAAAATTATGCCTTTCCGCAAGAGGTAGAACTGCCTGACGGTGGCGTGTCTTCTGTCTATCCATTTCTGTTTCAATAACACTAGGGCAGGGTCCTTGTCTTGCTCCTTCTTGATGTCCTGCATACTACAGGTAATAAAATTTTCAAAGGCTACTTTCTGCATATAGTAAAGGCAGTAGTGATTTTCCTCCAGATCTTCTTCCATGTTGTGCTCAAATCCGATCGGTGACCGTGATAAGGCGTCTGCAATAATGTTCTGACTGCCGGGGATATATTCTATCGAAAAGTTGTACTGCTGTAGATATGATGCCCACCTAATGAGCCGCCTGTGATTAAGCTTTGCAGTCATCAAGAACTCGAGTGCCTTGTGGTCTGTGTAGACCCTCGTCTTGCGACCAAACAGAAGGTATCTGAATTTTTCAAACGCCCATACAATAGCCAGCGCCTCTAACTCGGTTACTGAGTAATTCCTCTCACTCTTGGCTAGTACTCTGCTAGCAAACGCAATTGTCTTCCACACCCTGTTTCCTTCATGTACATAGTCTTGGAACACCATGACACCCAGACCGGAGTATGAACTGTCCGTTACTATGCAAAGCTCTTCAGCTAAATTAGGGTGTGATAGGATGGGTGCTTGTAATAATGCGAATTTTAATGTTTTCCATTCGGATTCGGCCGCCTCATCCCATTCCCAAGGAATCTTCTTTCCTGTAAGTTGATGCAACCGAGGACTGCTCTGAGTTTTGACATGTATAAAGCGGTTGTAAAAATTTATGATCCCCAAGAACCCCCTTAACTGCTTCTTTGTCGTAGGAATGGGAAACTTTTCAATCGCTTCGATCTTTTCGGGATTTGGCGCAATGCCCTCACCCGTGATGATATGTCCTAGAAATTTCACAGAGGACGTCCCAAAATTCGATTTTTCGATATTGATAGTCACACCGTATTCCTTGAATGTCGCTAGGAGTTCACCGAGGACCGCATTGTGCTCTCCCCAAGATTTCTCCGCGATCAGCAAATCGTCCACATAGCTGGTGACATGACGTTTCAAATTATCGCTTAGTATGCCGTCCAGCCCCCGAATGAATGCGGCAGATGAAACGTTCAAACCAAATGGTAGACGACGAAACCGGTAACATCTTCCAAATGCTAAAAAGGCTGTGTACTGTCTGCAATTTGGATGGAGCTCGATCTGCCAGAAACTCGATTTTAGATCAACTGATGAGAAGATTGATATTCCATGGAAGTTTTGTAAGAGTTCCTCTAATCGTTCCGGTCTGTCTGTTTCGGGTTCTATTATGGTATTAATTTGTCGCGAGTCCAAGACTAAACGAATACTACCATCTGCCTTCTCGACTACTCTTAACGGGTTATTATAGGCTGAAGCCGTAGGTTCTATTATTCCTTCACTCAGCATTCGCGTAATTTCAGCTGCTACTTTCTGTCGATATGCCAAGGGGATTGGATAGGGTGGCACACGAAACTGGTTGTGCGGACGTACACGAAATTCATATTGGAAGTTCTTTATTGATCCTGTCTTGGGAAGGAAGACCTCCGCATGTTCTACTAGTAATTTATGAAGTTCTTTGCGGTGTTCGCCCCTTATATTCTTTATTGCTTCCACTTTTTCTCCTATTTTCTCCTTTATTTCTCCCATTATTCCGACTTCATTCTCATCCGTGTCCTCTCCCCTATCCGCAACGTCGTCCTGTTCTTCCTTTCTGTCTTTCAGACACGCATAGTTTATCCGAACACAGTTAGACGGTAGTTGAGCTGGGATCAGCTGATCGTCGAACTTAATGTGGACGGGATTCCCTTTCCTCAAAACCACTTCACCTCGTCCTAGATCAACTATCGCTTCATGTTCATTTAGGAAGTCCGTTCCTATTATCATGTCGATCGCCAGATTTGGCACGATCCAGAAGTTAGACTCTATTTTGTGTCCTTGGCAGGAGAATTCCAGTCTTGTTTGTTGGGTGACCTCCGTACATTTACCCGCTAATGCCCCTTTTATTTTGGTTTTCTTAACCGATAGGACAGGCCAGTCCATCTCCTGAGAGCACCTCTTGTATGCTGCCTCAGATATTGCTGTTATGTAGCTTCCACTATCTATTATCGCATTCAGACTCTTTTCAGCTATTGCTACTGTGATAAGAGGCTGCCGATCATGTCGAGGAGTTGCTTTATGTTCCTCGAGCAGGATTTCTGATAAATCTTCGTAATGTATCATCCGTAGTTGGCCAGGTCCGAGATTACGTGCGAAATTCCGGCGGCCTGTGTTCGCACTAGTCTGGCGTCAATCCCTAGTTAGGCTCCCCCTCCTCTGACGTGCATTAGGATTTGCGGGTCTGGTTTCAATCTCCTGGTTCCACCGTTGTCCTTGGTTTCGCTCTCTCCAATTACGGTCGCTTTGCCGTTCGTTATTCCTTCTATCCCAGATTCCTTGTCTAGATTGACCCTGCTCCCTGACGTTCTGGTTTCCGTGTCTTTGGTTTCCATAACCTTGAATAGCGTAACCTTGACTTCCGTAACCCTGGTTTCCTAACTGACCAGTGCGATTATGCAATCTGCTGTCGTCTTCTGTTCCTGGCCGGTGGTATTTGTTACTTTGCCCCTTCTTCCTGTCCTTTGCGTCTTGTTTATCAAAGACTACTTCGAGTTCGCGCAATAGAATCTTGAATGCTTCTATGTCAGCTCCACACTTGCCGACAAGTGTCTGTTGGTACCTAACTGGCAATTTGGAAAAGCAAAATTTAATGATTTCTCCGTTACTATATGGACTATCTAAAAATTGATTCTTCTTGAGTAAATCATCAAGAAATTTGGTTGCGCTCCTATGCCCGGACACTTCCAGTTCAGGACAAAATATTATTTCCTCTTTAATCCTATCTTGCGTTTCCTTTGACCAGTAGGTCCGCAGGAATGCACCAACAAATTCCTGATAAGTCCGACACGTCACTGCCACACCCCGCATCTTTTCCGCGGCTTGGCCTTCGATGTGTCCACACATGAATTCTAATTTTGCCTGGGTTGGCCATGATGCCGGTAATGAATTTGTAAACTGCATCACCCAGCTCTTCGGATGCATCGACCCTCCATTTTCTTTGAACTTCTGGAATTTCAGTATCGACAGGAAGTGATTGTGATCAAAATCCTGTCTGATCCTCGCACTGGTGCTGTCACTCGTTTCCGATACTTGCACGTCTGCTGAGTGTCCTGTTCTATCTTGCTGATAACTGTGATGTGCAACCTCTGTATCACAGTGGAAGTGGCACTCAGAATTCACTCTCCTAAGTGGGCTATAATTATTGGAGCTATTACTTGCTGTTTCTGCGTGTGCATTGTTAGTTCCGCACTCTGTCACTGGGCTAGAGCACGGCGGGCTTTTCCTCGGAGACACAATTCTGTGTACTCCATCATGGGTATCCGAACGCGCAGTGCTCGTGTGCCCGTTTTGCTCTAGTTTTGCTATCCGACTCTCTACTTCTTCCATTCGTTTCGTGGAGTTCGCAACCGCGATATTACCTTGAGTTTTTAAGAATGCTAGGGATTTTGAGTGGGATTGTGTTGTACGTCGCAAGCGCCCTGCGAGTTTAGAAGTTGCTTCCGCGACTTTCATTGCCCCTGTTGCTGCAGTTTTGGCAAGGCCTGCTACTTTTTGTGCTACCGTTGACATTTGTTTTGCTTCTCCACATTCTTTCTTTATTGTTAATAATTCCCCACGAATTTCCCCTATATGCGAAATTATTGCCTCCGTGTCCTTCTTACGCTGTTCGTCAGCTTCTTCCTTCTCCTTCTTACGTTGTTTCTCCTCTTCTTCCTTCTCCTTCTTACGTTGTTTCTCCTCTTCTTCCTTCTCCTTCTTACGCTGTTCGTCAGCTTCTTCCTTCTCCTTCTTACGTTGTTTCTCCTCTTCTTCCTTCTCCCTCTTACGCTGTTCGTCAGCTTCTTCCTGCTTCTTACGCTGTTCGTCAGCTTCTTCTTTCATTGATCGTAGGAAGCTCAGTATTGGGTTTACGTCATCTTCTTGATCCTCTTCAAACATGGGCGATGTAACTCTGGACACCTGGGCGCTAGAGCTCTGACGTGACCGAGCTGGCCTCTGTCTGCACTCGTTCGTTTGACTATAAACTTCTGCTACCGTCTCGACCTGTGTGCCTGTCTCTGTTTCATCCTCTACTTCACTATCATAATCACGGCCGCAACGCTGCTCTGAGATCGCGTCCAAATCACCTTCCTCATCAATGCCCCTGGCGTCCTGTCCTGCTAAAAATGTGCCCATCTCATCTCCGAACCTATTCCCGTCAGTAAACTGCCCCTTATCCATTATGCTATCCTCTTTTGTTTTAGCTTCGCCCGATAATAGTCGTGCCTTACTTCTCGTTATCATTCATAAAAAACAAATTTATCTAAAATGCACAATAAAATTAATCTACTCCATATATTTTTTACACATAAACATAAAATTTCAACAACGCTGTTCCAACGCTGTAATCACAAACACAATTTGATGTGGTACAGAAACCGCACACAAATCCGACAAAGTGCGATGCGGTACAGACACCACATCAGCGAAACACAAAAAAAACAATGAACAAAAAATATATATACACTGAAAACAAAAACTGTAGTCATGCGCCGCTACTTAAAACTAAACGCGGAACTACCAAAAAAAACTTGGGTATTAATCATTAAAAAAAATAGAGAGAAAAAAAATTGAATGTTCCTACTAAGAATCCTGTTTGTTTATCAGAGATTCACAGGAAAGATCCGAGGCCAAGGGTCGCCATATTATGCGAGGTGCCGGGGCTAGTAGTGTATTTATCACTAAATTCTACTAGAATCCACATGTGTAAATCATGCTCTAAGCCCCCCCTATTCTAACTCCGACTTTTGCTGTTGCACAAGGATAAAAAAAATACGCGAACTGACTCTAATCAACCCTGCTAGTGGAGTAGAAGAGAGTTTGGCACCTGCAATAATTTAATTTGATACATAAGTTAAATAAACAAAGGTTTCATTAGCATAGTGAGGAATGATAGGGTTGCTCTATCGATTAACAGAATGAAAGTTCTGTTCAAAATAACAATATGATTTATTAAGCTTGAACACAGAATAGTAAAAGAAACACAGGAAATTTATAAATCATCAAATTGGCTAAAATTGGAGATTCATACAAACACTATAAAGGTGAAGTTGTCCCTAACTTAGATCCTGAGGTTTAAGACGAAGTGGTATGTGGAGCCAATTCCTTTCCACTCAAATCTCAAGAGAGACACACAGCTAACCCAATAGTAATTGCTGTTACTCGAAACTGAACACAGTTAGAAAAGGATGAACAGGCGCGCTCTGCTGAGCTCTGATTATCACCTAGGAAAAATCCCTATCTGCCGGTGCTGCGGACGTACATTACCAACAGTCTTCTTATCTCCCAGAACACGATCTGGCGTACCGCAGGCGAGGGCTGGCTGCTACGACGTCCTCGACCGAAAGGCGACTGCCGACCACTCAGAGCACCCGTACAGGCCGAACACCGAACATTCCCGCCCCCACGACAGTGGCCGTGGTTACGTTCCAATCAGCAACTCGAAAACCGGCGGAAATTCCACTCCATTGCCGGAGCACTACCATTCCACCAATGGAGATTCTTGGCGCCAATTTCTGTGCTGATTTTGCAGAAAGTGCGGGAATTTTCCCGCCACAACTGCGTGGGTACACAAGTCATTCCCACGCCTCGCTGGTAGCCCGCCAGAAAGTGTTTTCGCAAAGTTTCTCTGAAGTAACGGAACCTCTAGCCCAGCCGCTACTTCACACCCCAGCGGGCGTGTCTCTTGACAATGTCGGCGTCTGAAAAGCATTCACTCGACTGCCTCACACACGTCGGCTTAACTCTCTCCAGTTCCACAGAGCCCGCCTGTCACCGGCCCACCCGGGTGACGAGAGACGCTGCGTGGGAAGTACGCGTGTTAAGGAAAAGCAACCCTCCACCGCATGCAACTAGAGAGGAGAATCGTAAGATAGAAATATGAGAGGGGGCTCATGCCACCTCTCAACCTTAGCAAAAAAAGGTTCATATGGCTCTGAGCACTATGCGACTTAACTTCTGAGATCATCAGTCGCCTAGAACTTAGAACTAATTAAACGTAACTAACCTAAGGACATCACACACATCCATGCCCGAGGTAGGATTCGAACCTGCGATCGTAGCGGTCGCTCGGTTCCAGACTGTAGCGCCTAGAACCGCACGGCCACTCTGGCCGGCCCTTAGCAAAAGATCTTGCTGAAAACCCAAGGAAATTCTGGTCTTACGTAAATTCGGTAAGCGGGTCGAAGGCTAGCGTCCAGTCACTCACTGATCACTATGGCCTGGCAACAGAAGACAGCAAAACGAAAGATGAAATTTTAAATTTAGCATTTGAGAAATCTTTCACGCAGGAGGATCGTACAAACATACCGCCGTTTGAGTCTCGTACAGATTCCCGTGTGGAGGACATAGTGATAGACATCCCTGGGGTTGTGAATAAATCGACAGGTCCTGATGAGACTCCAATTCGGTTTTACAGAGAGTACTCTACTGCATTGGCTCCTTCATTAGGTTGCATTTATCGCGAATCTCTTGCCCAACGTCAAGTCCCGAGCGACTGGAAAAAAGCGCAAGTGACGCCTGTAAATAAGAAGGGTAGAAGGACGGATCCTCAAAATTACAGACCAATATCCTTAACATCGGTTTGTTGCAGGATTCTCGAACATATTCTCAGTTCGAATATAATGAATTTCCTTGAGACAGAGAAGTTGCTGTCCATGCACCAGCACGGCTTTAGAATGCATCGCTCCTGCGAAACGCAACTCGCCCTTTTTTCACATGATATCTTGCGAACCATGGATGATGGGTATCAGACGGATGCCATATTCCTTGACTTCCGGAAAGCGTTTGACTCGGTGCCCCACTGCAGACTCCTAACTAAGGTACGAGCATATGGGATTGGTTCCAAAATATGTGAGTGGCTCGAAGACTTCTTACGTAATAGGACCCAATACGTTGTCCTCGATGGTGAGTGTTCATCGGAGGTGAGGGTATCATCTGGAGTGGCCCAGGGAAGTGTGGTAGGTCCGCTGTTGTTTTCTATCAACATAAATGATCTTTTGGATAGGGTGGATATCAATGTGCGGCTGTTTGCTGATGATGCTGTGGTGTACGGGAAGGTGTCGTCGTTGAGTGACTGTAGGAGGATACAAGATGACTTGGACAGGATTTGTGATTGGTGTAAAGAATGGCAGCTAACCCTAAATATAGATAAATGTAAATTAATGCAGATGAATAGGAAAAAGAATCGTGTAATGTTTGAATACTCCATTAGTAGTGTAGCGCTTGACACAGTCACGTCGATTAAATGTTTGGGCGTAACATTGCAGAGCGATATGAAGTGGGACAAGTATGTAATGGCGGATAGTCGTCTTCGGTTCATTGGTAGAATTTTGGGAAGATGTGGTTCATCTGTAAAGGAGACAGCTTATAAAACACCAATACGACCTATTCTTGAGTACTGCTCGAGCGTTTGGGATCCCTATCAGGTCGGATTGAGGGAGGACATAGAAGCAATTCAGAGGCGAGCTGCTAGATTTGTTACTGGTAGGTTTGGTCATCACGCTAGTGTTACGGAAATGCTTCAGGAATCTGGGAAAGGAGGCGTTCTTTTCGTGAATCGCTGCTGAGGAAATTTAGAGAACCAGCATTTGAGGCTGACTGCAGTACAATTTTACTGCCGCCAACTTACATTTCGCGGAAAGACCAAAAAGATAAGAGAGATTAGGGCTCGTACAGAGGAATATAGGCAGTCATTTTTCCCTCGTTCTGTTTGGGAGTGGAACAGGAAGAGAAGATGGTAGTTGTGGTACGAGGTACCCTCCGCCACACACCGTATGGTAGATTGCGGAGTATGTATGTAGATGTAGATGTAGAATGACGAATCAGTCACGGAATGCCACGTATACGTTTGCCAGACTGTAACGCTTCCTCCTCTGGCCAGGATCCTTTGTTTTCAGACTTTTCACAACGTACACACCAACGGCTATCTGTCTGATACATCTGAAAAGGCCACCTGTCGCCATTCAGTGAACGTCCATTTTCAGTATTAGGGGGCAAATTCTAACCTTCGCCGCCAATGAACTGCAGCCAGCATGGGTACGTAAACCAGGCACCTGCTGCAGAGCCCAAAGGCAGCAACGTTCATTGAGGAGACATAGCTGGCAGCCTCTTGCTTCATCTGGGCGGTCAGTTGCTCAATAGTTGCACATATATTCGCCCGTACACGTCTACACTGTCATCGTTCAATTTGTCATCTATGGCCTGTGGTGGACCACAGTTGGCTCGGCGCCAGTTTTGGACTGGAACATTTTGCCAGGCACGGTATGCTTTAACTACAGCCACACACGAACATGTTACAAAGATCGCGGTTTCGGCAATGTTTCCCTCTTCGGCCCGAAAACCAATGATCACGCTCCTTTGGAATTCATATAATTCGATCTGTATCCGTGTTACTGCAGTGACCACTGTTTTCCGCGTCCCCAGACACGCTTTACATACCCTATACTGCTAAAGTGCGCGTCATTTATGACGGCGGCCGAGTTTAGGTTCGTTCTGCGCATCTGACGTCACAAAACACAGTCACCCAATGAACAGAGAACGACGTTGCCAGAGCTCGACTGCAGTGCAGAGCACGGACGAGTGTCTTCAGTTTTAGAAACGTTCAGTCATAAATAAAGTAATTGAACAAAAGCAATGTCTTGATAGCAGACTTTCTTTTATAGGAAGTTTGGAAAAAGTATTCTTTATACCAATTGCTTCATATTCTATTAATTAATTAAAGCAAACAAGCAATAAGCCTCCTAATTCAGGTGATAGCAAGGAAAGGTGTTTGTATCATTCTCACTAACCGCTTTTTCGCAATAAAGAACAGCGGTAATTGTTTATTTCCTATTGTACTTCGACGAAACGTGAGTAATTCATAATCATACCAACAGTGTTTGTCGGTATTTTGCGTGATATTTTGAAGTCCTCCGGGAGATATATTGAACGACGAGCTGAGTTAGCGTAATGGTTAAAGTGTATGCCTGCTAAGCGAAAGGTTCTGAGTTCAAATCTTTATTTAAAAACAATACCGTATTGAAGTGTCTTACTTCATGAATTGTATTCGTTTGAATGTAATTTTTTGAAATTTCTAGTGGCAACTAAAATCGACCATACGGAAAGTATACACTATGGACTTTTACCTTTGCAAACTCTTCATATTTCGTGCAATGGTTTACTACATCTAATGCTGCACAATAACTGCGTTGGACATCGAAACAGAATTAAGTCATTTATGGGGGGAAACTATCAGTCAAGAAGACGTGTAAAAAATCAAATTTTTGGGCCAAATAGTTTTTGTGAAATCGAATGATAAAGTGTGTCAAAGCAGTCGAAACACCATGTGTATGCCCAGGTGAGCAGTGCAGTGATGACAAAATCGGGCACAGCTCGGAATGCGGGGAGCACGTCTCTGTACCAGCGAAAGGGTTAATGCGGCCGTGTTGGCTTTACTTCATAAACTGCGCGCTCCCCCCTAAACGTAAGTTTGCGAACTATACTATACTATGGCGCTGCTTCTCTTGGCGCGTGCGTCGTGTGCAACTGGCAACGCAGCAATCTCCCGCGTCTGGGCGGGCATGCGCGAACCGCCAAGATAAAAGAATTGAACTATAGTCCTGCCAGCTGTCTGTGACTGGTTATTGCACTCCGACACCGAACATAGGCGGTGGTCACATTAACGTGACTGGTTCGTGTATTAGGGTCACCAGGCTCACTTTACTTTCAAAACTGAGAAAAGGGCTGTCGACCTACTAGACATTCTAAGACCATCTGACTACTCCATTCTGGAAGACTTGCAGCTCATTCGTTATATCTCTGAAATTCAGGGATACAACCAATAGTGCAAGCTCAGCCACAATAAAACATGTAAAAACACATAAAGTAAAGAGTAGACCACCCGCATAGGAAGGCTATCTGTGGAGAGGCCAAACTACCATCTGGTTCCTGAAAAGGGGCTCAAAAAATGGTTCAAATGGCTCTGAGCACTATGGGACTTAACTTCTGAGGTCATCAGTCCAAGGACATCACACACATCCATGCCCGAGGCAGGATTCGAACCTGCGACTATAGTGGTCGCGCGGTTCCAGACTGTAGCGTCTAGAACCGCTCGGCCACTCCAGTCGGCTGAAGAGGGGCCACAGCCTTTTCAGTAGTTGCAGGGGAAACAGTCCAGAAGGTTGGAATGATCTGTCCTTGTAACATTAGGCAACATGGCCTTACTATATTGATAATGTGAACTGCTGAAAGCAAGGGGAAACTACAGCCACTATACACTCTAAGACAAAAGCACAATGCACCACGGAGGATTTATCACAATGATCAAAAATTCGTATTCATACAGGAATCGACGAAAATTGCAACATTCTATGTTTTGGCGGCCGATGAATGTATGTGTGACGCGGTGGCGTAATTTCACCTCGCAGCTGACAGGGATATTAAACAGAGTACATGTCGATACCTGGGCATAAAGTCTTCGCGAATTTCATTCTGTGTACTCAGTAAGTGTAGTTGGGCTCAAGAAAGCCTTTTGGAATAATCGGCTAATCGCTCTTCATTTTAATGAAACCTATAATAATTCTAGTCCCAAAGAAAGCAAATGTTTACAGATTTGAAAATTACCGAACTATCATGTTTAATAAGCCACGGCTGCAAAATACTAACACGAATTCTTTACAGACGAATGGAAAAACTGGTAGAAGCCGACCTCGGGGAAGATCAGTTTGGATTCCGTAGAAATGTTTGAACACGTGAGGTAATACTGACCCTGCGAGTTATCTCAGAAAATAGATTAAGGAAAGGTAAACCTACGTTTCTAGCATTTGTAGGCTTAGAGAAAGCTTTAGAAAATGTTGACTGGAATACTCTCTTTCAAAATCTAAAGGTGGCAGGGGTAAAATACAGGAAGCGAAAGGCTATTCACAATTTGTACAGAAACCAGATGGCAGTTATAAGGGTCGAGGGACATGAAAGGGAAGCAGTGGTTGGGAAGGGAGTGAGACATGGTTGTAGCCTCTCCCCGATGTTATTCAATCTGTATATTGAGCAAAGAGTAAATGAAACAAAAGAAAAATTCGGAGTAGGTATTACAATCCATGGAGAAGAAATAAAAGCTTTGAGAATGAGATTTTCACTCTGCAGCGGAGTGTGCGCTGATATGAAACTTCCTGGCAGATTAAAACTGTGTGCCCGACCGAGACTCGAACTCGGGACCTCCCGAGTTCGAGTCTCGGTCGGGCACACAGTTTTAATCTGCCAGGAAGTTTCATATCAGCGCACACTCCGCTGCAGAGTGAAAATCTCATTCTGGAAACATCCCCCAGGCTGTGGCTAAGCCATGTCTCCGCTTTATCCTTTCTTTCAGGAGTGCTAGTTCTGCAAGTTTCGCAGGAGAGCTTCTGTAAAGTTTGGAAGGTAGGAGACGAGATACTGGCAGAAGTAAAACTGTGAGTACCGGGCGTGAGTCGTGCTTCGGTAGCTCAGTTGGTAGAGCACTTGCCCGCGAAAGGCAAAGGTCCCGACTTCGAGTCTCGGTCGGGCACACAGTTTTAATCTGCCAGGAAGTTTCAAAAACTTTGAGGTTCGCCGATGACATTGTAATTCTGTCAGAGACAGCAAAGGACCTGGAAGAGCAGCTGAAGGGAATGGAAAGTGTCTTGAAAGGAGGATTTAAGATGAATATCAACAAAAGCAAATCGAGGATAATGGAATGTAGTCAAATTAAATCGGGTGATGCTGAGGGGACTAGATTAGGAAATGAGACACTTAAAGTAGTAAAGGAGTTTTGCTATTTAGGGAGTAAAATAACTGATGATGGTCGAAGTAGAGAGGATATAAAATATATATTGGCAATGGCAAGGAAAGCGTTTCTGAAGAATAGAAGTTTGTTAACATCGAGCATAGATTTAAGTGTCAGGAAGTCGTTTCTGAAAGTATTTGTATGGAGTGTGGCCATGTATGGAAGTGAAACGTGGATGATAAATAGTTTGGACAAGAAGAGAATAGAAGCTTTCGAAATGTGGTGCTACAGAAAAATGCTGAAGATTAGATGGGTAGATCACATAACTAATGAGGAGGTTTTGAATAGAATTAGGGAGAAGAGAAGTTTGTGGCACACATTGACTAGAAGAAGGGAGCGGTTGGTAGGACATGTTCTGAGGCATCAAGGGTCACCAATTTATTATTTGAGGGCAGCGTGGAGGGTAAAAATCGTAGAGGGAGACCAAGAGATGAATACACTAAGCAGATTCAGAAGGATGTAGGTTGCTGTAGGTACTGGGAGATGAAGAAGCTTGCACAGGATAGAGTAGCATGGAGAGCTGCATCAAACCAGTCTCTGGACTGAAGACCACAACAACAACAACACATGCCACTATTCGACGAAGTTCGGAGGAGGATGGACCATGGCTGGACACAGCTTCAAGAAGGAAGTAGTCAACCTAGACGGACAACAGAGCGTGAGGAGCATGCAATTGTCAGAGAGGCACTTGGAATCCCGAATTCATCATTATCATCGATCCGACGTGTAACTGGTGCTTCATTGACCACAAGGGCCATTAACAGAAATCTCATAGAAAGGGCACTGTGCTCACAGTGAGAAACGCCCCGGCCAGCGGTAGGACACGAACCTGATTGTCGCCCGCCATACAGCCCAACAACTAGGAGTGATGGTATGAGATGCCATTTCATTTTCGTAGGAGGACCCTTTTGGTTGCATCCGCAATGCCCTCACAGTACAGCGGTACATCGACATTATTCTACGTCCCGTTTTGTTGCCCTTCATAGGAAACTCTTCCGGGTTTACATGACAGCAAGATAACGTCCGGCTGCACGCATGACGACTTTCTACTGCTTATCTTCGTGATTTTCATACCCTACCTCGGCCAGCAAGGCCGCTGATCTCTCCCCGACTGAGAATCTTTGGAGCACTATGGGCAGGGTCCTCCAACCAGCTCGGTATTTTGACTTACTAACGCGACAATCGGCCATAATGTGCCACGATATCCCTCAGGTGGACCTCCAACAACACTATCAATCAGTGCCAAACACTGCATAAGGGCCAGTGGTGGACCAGCGCAGTACTGACTTGCTCAATTTGTGGATCTCTTTCTCTTGGATAAATCCTCCAATTATTCTCAAATTATAATCATTTGTTTGTCTTACATACACATCACACATCGATTTCTATCCCATTCGGGTAACTCCTTCGTGGTGTGTAGCTTTTCTTTTCTTTCTATCACTCCTTTTTTTTCTTTTTTTTTAATATTAAAATATGCGGGTTAGTGCTGTCGCAGTAAATGATTGCTCGTAATTAGAGAAAAGTGTAATGAATAAAAAGGCTATACCCAAATACCAGGAATTGGCAAGTGCACCCTCTTGCGCCCCAGCCCTCTTTCCCCTTGCGGATACCATGTGCCTGCTCATAAACCTTGTGTAATGTAAAATTCCTGCCTCGCCTCGCATTCTTTTCCAAACAAAATGTTCTCTCTGAATGATAGTTATAGCCCTCATTAAATATCCAAACTGCTGAAACTTCCTGGCAGATTAAAACGGTGTGCCGGACCGAGACACGAAATCGGGAACTTTGCCTTTCGCGGGCAAGTGCTCTACCGACTGAGCTAGCCAATCACGACTCACGCCCCGTCCTCACAGCTTTAATTCCACCAGTACCTCGTCTCCTACCTTCTAAACATCACAGAAGCTCTCCTGCGAACCAGCAGAATTAGCACTCCTGGAAGAAAGGATATTGCAGAGACATGGCTAGCCACATCCTGGGGGATGTTTCTAGAATGAAATTTTCACTCTACAGCGGAGTGTGCGCTGATATGGAAGGTACAAGACGAGGTACTGGCGGCATTAAAGCTGCGAGGACGGGGCGTGTGTCGTGCTTGGGAAGCTCAGTCGGTAGAGCACTTGCCGCGAAAGGCGAAGGTCTTGAGTTCGAGTCTCAGTCCGGCACACAGTTTTAATCTGCCAGGAAGTTTCATATCAGCGCACACTCCACTGTAGAGTGAAAATTTCATTTTGCAAACTGCTGTTTGGTTCTCTTCATAGCATATTCATTGCGTACAGTGTCCAGTCACCTTAATGTTACCACGTGGCAAAAGCTTGAACAACCAGGTTTTGCAGCACGGACAGCTCTAAGGCGTCCACAGAGCAAGTCAGTGAGGTTCTGGAAGGCACCGACATGGATGTCGAGCCATGCCGACTCCAGCGCTGTGGCCAGCTGCACAAGGTTTCTCGGTTGACAATCCATGGTACGAACAGCACAATTAAGGTGGTCCCCAAGGTCAGATGCTTACTTGTGTTGATCCATTTCGCCTGACAGAATGACGAGATCATCCAGGGAATGCCACGAATATGTCTGGACCGTAACGCTCACTCCTCTAGCTTGGACCTTTCCGACGATTGTTGTGGAGTGTTTGCTTTCAGACGTTTCTTGCCGTACGTGCTGTCCGCCATCTCTCCAATGAAGCATAAAACGTGATTCATCTGAAAAGGCGACCTGTCGCCACTAGCTGGACATAGTTGCCTATTTGCGTCCAAATTCCAGCAATCAGCATGACTACACGAACCAGGCGCCTGTTGTGCAGGTCCAAACGCAGCATCTTTCACTGAACGGTTGCTAAGGAGGCACTGTTCGTAGCCCCTTCATTAACCTGGCCTGGCAGTTGATTAACAGTTGTCCATACACATATCCGCATCCCCATCACGTATGGCCCCTGGTACACCACAATTGCCTCGCCGCCGGTTTTGGATAGGATCATTTTGCCATGCACAGTACATCTACATCTACATCCATACTCCACAAGCCACCTGACGCTGTGTAGCGGAGGGTACCTTGAATACCTCTATCGGTTCTTCTCCTATTCTAGTCTCTTATTGTTCGTAGAAAGGAGGATTGTCGGTATGCTTCTGTGTGGGCTCTAATCTCTCTGATTTTATCCTCATGGTCTCTTCGCGAGATATACGTAGGATGGAGCAATATACTGCTTGACTCTTCGGTGAAGGTACGTTCTCGAAACTTTAACAAAAGCCCATACCGAGCTACTGAGCGTCTCTCCTGCAGAGTCTTCCACTGGAGTTTATCTATCATCTCTGTAACGTTTTCGCAATTACTAAATGATCCTGTAACGAAGCGCGCTGCCGTGCGTTGGATCTTCTCTATCTCTTCTATCAACCCTATCTGGTACGGATCCCACACGGGTGAGCAGTATTCAAGCAGTGGGCAAACAAGCGTACTGTAACCTACTTCCTTTGTTTTCGGATTGCATTTCCATAGGATTCTTCCAATGAATCTCAGTCTGGCATCTGCTTTTCCGACGATCAACTTTATATGGTCATTCCATTTTAAATCACTCCTAATGCGTACTCCCAGATAATTTAAGAAATTAACTGCTTCCAGTTGCTGACGTGCTATTTTTTAGTTAAATGATAAAGGATCTTTCTTTCTATGTATTCGCAGCACTTTACACTTGTCTACATTGAGATTAAATTGCCATTCCCTGCACCATGCGTCAATTCGTTGCAGATCCTCCTGCATTTCAATACAATTTTCCATTGTTACAACCTCTAGATATACTACAGCATCATCCGCAAAAAGCGTTAATGAACTTCCGATGTCATCCACAAGGTCATTTATGTATACTGTGAATAGCAACGGTCCTACGACACTCCCCTGCGGCACACCTGAAATCACTCTTACTTCCGAAGACTTCTCTCCATTGAGAATGACATGCTGCGTTCTGTTATCTAGGAACTCTTCAATCCAATCACACAACTGGCCTGATAGTCCATATGCTCTTACTTTGTTCATTAAACGACTGTGGGGAACTGTATCAAACGCCTTGCGGAAGTCAAGAAACACGGCATCTACCTGTGAACCCGTGTCTATGGCCCTCTGATTCTCGTGGACGAATAGCGCGAGCTGGGTTTCACACGACCGTCTTTTTCGAAACCCGTGCTGATTCCTACAGAGTAGATTTCTAGTCTCCAGAAAAGTCATTATACTCGAACATAATACGTGTTCCAAAATTCTACAGCTGATCGACGTTGGAGATGTAGGTCTATAGTTCTGCACATCTGTTCGACGTCCCTTCTTGAAAACGGGGATGACCTGTGGCCTTTTCCAATCCTTTTTTAACCATGACGGCAACCGAACTGTTTACAAATTTAGTGATTTCGGAAATGCTTCCACCCTTGGCCGAAAGCCACTGATCTTGCTCTTTAAGACATCAGATAAATAGTTCCGTTTCCACATTACAACGACAATTGCACTGTTTTGTGTTCCCCTCGCACACGGCTCATTCATTGAATCAGTGAAATTCGGGAATATCATCAATTGCACAAGCTTCACCGCAATGAAACACATAAAAACACGTAATGTAATCAGAAGAATAGACCATTCACGTTGGAGGGCTACCTGTGGAGAGGCCAGGCTAACATATGGTTCCTGAAGTGAAGCGGTAGCCTTCTCAGTAGTTGCAGTGATTCAGAAGGCAGTGAGACAGGGTTGTAGCCTGTCTCCTACGATACCCAATTTGTACAATGAGCGCGCAGTGAAGGAAACAAAAGAAAAATTTGGAGAAGAAATTAATATCCAGGGAGAAGAAATAAAGACTTTGAGGTTTCTCGATCACTCTGTCAGAGACGACAATGGATTTCTTGGTATAGTCAGATACAATGAAAGCCCAAAATACCTGGGAGTCACTCTGGACAGAACTTTGACATACAAAAAACACCTTGCCAACTTGGCCACGAACATACAAACACGAGTGAACCTTGTGAGAAAGCTGGCAGGCAGTACATGGGGAGCAACCATATCAGTCCCCCGAGGTGCATCCCTTGCACTGGTATACTCTGCTGCAGAATACTGTGCACCAGTCTGGCTCTGAAGCGCCAACGTAGTGAAAGTAGACGTCCAACTGAACTCAGTTATGAGAGTAATTAGTGGTACAGTCCGGCCTACACCTACTTGCTGGATACCAGTGCTTTCAAACATCTGTCCACCAGACCTCCGTCGAAAGGAGTTCTGTCAGCAAGTTTCTGAAAACAACTCGATACTTCTTCATGACGATTTGCTATCACTGCCCAGAAAACGCCTCAAATCTAGAAGACCAGCATATGAAATGGGAGTCTAAATGCTATCCACAGGATTCGACCAGGACGCAGAGTGGAAACGTGAGTGGCAAGCTACAAGAACCCGAAACCACGAACTTGTAGACAATCCAACAGTTTCAGTTCCAGGCTTCCACCAACCAAGGGAGGTGTGGGTGCAGTTAAACAGATATCGGACTGAAGGGGGTAGGTGCAAATACAACATGCACAAGTGGAGCTTTTCAAGTGACAGTGTGTATGACTGTGGCGACACCCAAACAATGAGCTACATTGTGAATGACTGTCCAATCAGACGCTTCCCTGATGGCACTGAGAACCTCCATCAAGCATCCCACGGGGCACTCCGCTGGATCGAGTCCATCAACATCCGAGTGTAGTCTGAGCCGTTTTAAAACTTTTGTACTATATATAATTTCACATGTTCATTTTTATATATATTTCTTTGTTTTGCTAAATGTGTATTACTGTAATTGATGCATACGATAATAATAGTGGACTTGCAAGAGCAGTTGAACGGAATGGACAGTGTCTCGAAAGGACGATATAAGATGAATGTCAACAAAAGCGAAACAAGGATAATGGAATGTAGCCGTATTAAATAGTGTGTTGCAAAGTGAATTAGATTACGAAACAAGACACTTACAGTAGTAGATGAGTTTTGTTATTTGTGCAGAAAAAATGCTGGTGATGACTGAAGTAGAGAGGATATAAAATATAGACTGGCAATGGCTTAGGAAGTCTTTTCTGAAGATACTTATCTGGAATGTAGCCGTGTTTGGAAGTGGAACATTGACGTAAAACAGTTTAAACAAAAAGAAAATAGAAGCTTTCGATATGAGGTGCTACAGAAGAGTGTTGAAGATTAAATTGGTCGTTCACGTAACTTATGAGGAGGTACAGAACAGAATTGGGGAGACAGGAAATTTGTTGCACAGCTTGACCAAAAGGAGGGATGGGTTGGTAGGACATATTCAGAGACACCAATGGATCACCGATTTAGTACTGGAGGGAAGTGTAGGGGGTAAACATGGTAGAGGGACACCAAGACATGAATACACTAAACAGATTCAGAAGGATGTAGGTTGCAGTAGGTACTGGGAGATGAAGAAGCTTGCACAGGAAATAGTAGCATGGAGAGCTGCATCAAACCAGTCTCAGGACTGAAGACCACCACAACAGCAACGACGACGACGACGAAACGAAACGAATTACTGAGTTCAAACAAAGCAGGAACTCCTTGTACAAAGACTTGCGCGCATCCATAAAAAGATAATGTTATGCATATGGTGGAACAGCAAAAGTGTGGCGTACTAGGGATTGCCTTTCCACCACTGCTGACATTTATTGTAAACAACTGACACGTCTTGCAGACGCAGTCCGAGAGCAGTGTCCAGGAAGACTGCGTGAAATAACGTTACTGCACGATAATGCCCACCTGCATTCTGCTAGACTGACAAAAACCACTATACAGAAGTTGGGTTGGGAAATCGTTCCGCACCCACCTTATTCAGCTGATATTGCGCCATCACATTTTCACCTTTTCCGATCTCTATCGAACAACCATCATAGAATTTCTTTTCTGGATGAATATGCGCTCCGAACATGACTCGACAAGTTCTTCTCCTCAAAAACCACGTATTTCCAACAGTCGTGGAATCGAAAAGTAAATAGTAAAGGAGAATATACTATTGGTGACTAAAGTCTCTGATTTGTGTGTCTTGGGTTTATTAAACTTTTGGAAAAGCGGTACCAACTTATGCACCAACTCAGTAGTTTCACTCGAAGCTTTCTTATTGGGAAGTGACTGCTGTCGAGTTTCACAGTCGCATTGAGTTAAGTATGTCAAACGGGAAGCAATGTTGGTTGTTTGGCGCCCTGGCGAGGCGGTCGAGCGGGAGGGGGGGGGCATAGGGGGGGGGGGGAGGGGGGGATATAGGAGTCTCTACATAGAGGTGAGAACGTTTGCATATGTTCAAAGCAGGAAGAGTAATATGTGATGGACGTTAGGACCGCGAGGAAGAATGCATTCGAGGTTATTGCGAGCTATTTTCGTAAACAGGTTCTGTTACAGCAAGAATTTCCGTGCATACAAACTGAGACATCAAGAAAGCGAGCGTTAACTATTTCTGGGACACTATACAATTTCCGAGAGATCGACTCGGTTCTTATTTTACATAGCCATGTGACATCAGTATAAGATTCAGAACCTTGTTATACGATTGGGACGGTTTGTAGCTATGCGCAGTGATGCGTCAGTATGCGCGTCACACATGTCGCGAGAAGTTTTTCTAGAGCACGATCTCTGACGTCAGTATGCGTGTCACACACACATCGCGACCAGTGGAACTGTTTTTCTATTGCATGATCTGTGATGTCAGTATGCGTCACACACATGTCCCGAGTGGTGGAACAGTTTTCTACAGCGTTTGCGAGGGTGAGTCGCTCTGCAAATAGGTCTTTGCTGGAACGCAGGTAGAGAGAGGGATGACGTCGGCAGTAATGAACCGAGGCCCACGAGAAAGACAGGCCGCGGCGCGTACGTCACGAAGGTAGTCCTAAACTCGCTCGCTCGCTCAGCTTAGCAGACAAAATGCGTTTCTAAACCTGTTAATTCTCAGCTGGGCGTGTAAGTACTAACGAGAATTGCATCTTCCACTGGAATCTGCTATTATGAAGTCTTACTGATTAACAGTACACCAAAGTTAATTTAAGATCAGTACTCAGTATAAATGGTATAACGGCTTATTTATAGCATTTAGTCTCTTCCGCCTAATAGTACTCATTACATGCTGAGAGTGGTGCCTTATGCAATTGATAATAATTTTAGCATGATTTTATTTTATTGTACGCCAGTACAGCCGTAACAAATTATAAGTAGGCCCATGGACTTCCCGTCATTATAGGACTAACAACAGTAAGATTCCATAATAGCGGATTCCAGTAGAAGATTCAGTTTTCGTTTGTACGGACACGCCTAGTTACGAGTTAACAGGTGTAGAAACGTAGTTTGTCTGCTGATTGGAGCGAGCGAGCGAGCGCAGGACTACCATCGTGACGTACGCGCCGCGGCCTGTCTTTCTCGTAGGCCTCGTAATGAACACATGTGCGTGCGGTCCAGAGGATGACTTGGCCCTTATTTAGACAGACATGTGACGTCAGTATAACAGTCGAAGACATTTCACAGCGGCATGAGCGTAATGGCTCACACTGGCTTGTGTCCGGCAGTGGCTCGCGCCCTTGGATCGTCTGCGCTCTGCAAATAGGTCTTCGCTCCCATCCAGTCACGTCACCAACAGTGCCTAGGTGATCATGTATTTCAAGAGGAATTTCTCAGGTGTCAAGTATGATTGGGATGTGGCCCCCTCATGGTTGTGGGCACCTGTGCGTGGTTTGACAGCTATCGGTGCATCTCGACTTCTGGGAGAATGTGCGGTAGCGTCCTGTGCGGTCCAGTGGACAGGGGAGTCTGTGCACATAGTTTGCATGTGTGTTGCATTATTTTGTGAGCAGGTCTGTAGGATGTGCTATGTGTTACTTCGACAGTTTATGAGTTGATTTCGTGTCTGCACATCAGTGTACTGCATTATGTAGGAGAATTTTGCATGTCTGTACCGAAATTATTTCAGTAAGTTAGGTTAGGAGTTGTTTGCATGTCTGCAGAGCATTATTTAGTAGTAGTTGTTTACAGGTCTGTGGGCTGTGTGGTGTGACCCCAAGCATGTCAGAGCGTGTGTTTTGTATCAGTATGATAAATATACCATATCAAATCCATCCCTAAATAAATTGTTCCAAAATGAATAAAGTACACTCCTTCCTCTCTCCAGCAGCAGGCTGTCATTTTCCCCTCCAGACAGTAATCTTGGGTTATGTCACAGAACGGATGACAGCATCCTCCGGTGACAGTATTGTGTGCTAGGTCCATACATTGTGGCGACCACACTGTTTCACACCATCTTGCCCCCACCGTTTTGGGTTACATCACAGAATGGACATCACTCTCTGGTGGCAGTACTGTGTACTAGATCCAGACCGCATGGTGAACACAGTTTCCCGCCAAAATCCGCCATCTTGGATAATGGTACTTTGTCATCAGCTGACATCATGGCCGCCATCTTGGATTATGTCAGAGAATGGACGACAGCTCCCTCTGGTGGTGGTACTGTGTACTAGGTCAGTTGGACTCCGAACCCCTGGTGAGCATACTGTTTTCTGCCATTTCCGCCCCCCCCCTCCCCACACCAGACTGCCATCTTGGATTACATCATGGAATGGATGACAACGCCCTTTGGTGGCAGTACTGTGTAAAAGGTCAGTTGAACTCCAGACCCCATGGTGACTACACTGAATGGCGGTAGTGCCTCTAATTGTTTAACTAAATACTGCATGCAAAATAAAGACTTACGTCCTGCACAGGTCCAAGTCCTCTCCCTAATAATCCCTAGGAAGAGGTGGCTGTCGGATGACTTACGTTAGTGGAGGTAGCCCAATTGACCTATTTCCCACCATTTTCTTAGGTTAGTAGAGGTCTGTTGCACTGTGTTGATGGAATTTGAACTTGCCATCCAAATCAGCCACCTTGTATGACGCCATGGCCACCATCTTGGATTATGTTATGCACTGTTGCCAAGTCTATACGCCGCCATCTTGGATACATCTGGCAACAGTGCAGAGTGCGCCAGAATGGCTTTGTCCCAATAAATATATGTAGCTACAATGTCTAAGGTATTTTCATTGTGTGTTGGCTGCTGAGCTAGTTGCTCAAGACAGTTTCACTGTCACACTCAACTTTGACCACACTAGAGACAATATTTTTGTCAACTCCAATGAACACTCCCCATCCTATGGTCTCTAATCTGTCTTTCTGATATAGCACTTTCCTGCAGGAGTGAGGTTGTTCAATATTGCACACATGCTAGGGAATATTGACGAACAAATTCCAAGAGTTACACTAAATGAATTTGCAAATGTGAATGAGGACAACCATCAACTGTAGAACAGAATAATGAAAATGAAATTGGTGCCGGACTGGGACTCGATCCCAAATCCCGCTTATCACGAGTGGTCGCCTAACCATTTGGCTACCCGTTCACGGCTCACAGCCAGACCCAAACTTCCATATGTCATCAACCATGTGTCTACGATCTGTACTCGACATCCATTATGTACATTCCCATACAGGTCAGACGTTGTACTAGAAAGTCACTTGTCCAGTATCAGCACAGAAATACAGTATCGCATGTCTGTCCAAAGGAGCAGGCACTGCAGCGACTACAGCTGTCATGAAACACACAAGCAAGCAACTATTAAGTAAAATGTCTCCACTGTACGGGAACATATAGGGTGATCCATTGATAGTGACTGGGCCAAATATCTCACGAAATAAGCATCAAACGAAAAAACTACAAAGAACGAAACTCATCTAGCTTGAAAGGGGAAACCAGATGGCGCTATGGTTGGCCCGCTAGATGGCGCTGCCATAAGTCAAACGGATATCAACTGCGTTTTTTAAAATAAGAATCCCTATTTTTATTACATATTCGTGTAGTACGTAAATAAATATGAATGTTTTAGTTGGACCACTTTTTTCGCTTTGTGATAGATGGCGCTGTAATAGTCACAAACGTATAAGTACGTGGTATCACGTAACATTCCGCCAGTGCGGACGGTATTGGCTTCGTGATACATTACCCGTGTTAAAATGGACCGTTTACCAATTGAGGAAAAGGTCGATATCGTGTTGATGTATGGCTATTGTGATCAAAATACCCAACGGGGCGGGTGCTATGTATGCTGCTCGGTATCCTGGACGACATTATCCAAGTGTTCGGACCGTTCGCCGGATAGTTAAGTTATTTAAGGAAACAGGAAGTCTTCAGTGACATCTGAAACGTCAACCACGACCTGCATCAAATGATGATGCCCAAGTAGGTGTTTTAGCTGTTGTCGCGGCTAATCCGCACATTAGCAGCAGACAAATTGCGCGAGAATCGGGAATCTCAAAAATGTCGGTGTTGAGAATGCTACATCAACATCGATTGCACCCGCACCATTTTTCTATGCACCAGGAATTGCATGGAGACGACTTTGAACGTCGTGTACAGTTCTGCCACTCGGCACAAGACAAATTACGGGACGATGACAGATTTTTTGCACGCGTTCTGTTTAGCGACGAAGCGTCATTCACCAACAGCGGTAACGTAAACCGGCATAATAAGCACTATCGGGCAACGGGAAATCCACGATGGCTGCGACGAGTGGAACGTCAGCGACCTTGGCGGGTTAATGTATGGTGTGGCATTATGGGAGGAAGGATAATTGGCCCCCAGTTTATCGATGGCAATCTAAATGGTGCAATGTATGCTGATTTCCTATGTAATGTTCTACCGATGTTACTACAAGATGTTTCACTGCATGACAGAATGGCGACGTACTTCCAACATGATGGATGTCCGGCACGTAGCTCGCCTGCGGTTTAAGCGGTGCTGAATAGCATATTTCATGACAGGTGGATTGGTCGTCGAAGCACCATACCATGGCCTGCATGTTTACCGGATGTGACGTCCCCGGATTTCTTTCTGTGGGGAAAGTTGAAGGATATTTGCTATCGTGATCCACCGACAACGCCTGACAACATGCGTCACATTGGAACAGCCGAAATAAAATGTTCAAACGCACCTACGTTCTGTAATTTAATTTAAAAAACCTACCTGTTACCAGCTGTTCGTCTAAAATTGTGAGCCATATGTTTGTGACTATTACAGCGCCATCTATCACAAAGCAAAAAAAGTGGTCCAACTAAAACATCCATATTTCTTTATGTACTACACGAATATGTAATAAAAAAGGGGGTTGCTATTTTAAAAACGCAGTTGATATCCGTTTGACCTACGGCAGCGCCATCTAGCAGGACAACCATAGCGTCATCTGGTATCACCCTTCAAGCTAGACAAGTTTCGTTCTTTGTAGGTTTTTCGTTTGAGGCTTATTTCGTGAGATATTTGGCACGGTCACGATCAATGGACCACCCTGTATATTTGCTAAGCTTCACGAAGGAATTATCCGAAAGGGACGGAAATCGCTAGATGTGATGTACGGTACGTGTGCAGACAAAAATTGGATGATTTATTCAAGAGAAAGAGCTTCATGAACACAGAAAGTCAATAACGCGTTGGTCCACCTATGGCCCTTATGCAGCAGTTATTCGGTTTCGCATTGATTGAGAGAGTTGTTGCATGTCCTACTGAGATATATCTTATGACATTCTGTTCAGTTGGCGCGTTAGGTCGTCAAACTCCCGACCTGACTGGAGGGCTCTCCCCTTAACACTCCAAACGTTCTCAATTGGAGAGAGATCCGCTGACCATGCTTGCCAAAGTTGGGTTTGGCAAGCATGATGGCAAACAGGCGTTTACCTCCCCTTGACACAGGACATAGGTTATTTTCCAGTAGCTGAAGTGAGTCACACTAGCTCAGTTTCGATTTCAGTAGAAGACAACACCTCGACCCCATTTATTAGGTGGAGGAGTGTAACATCCTTAGTTCTCTGTGATCCCTGTCTCCGCTGTACAGGACTCCTAGACCTGTCATTGAAGCGTCACTCACAGTCAAGTAAATGAATAATGATGGGTCCGGTATTTCGACCGAAAGAGACAGTATCCTCAAGAGAGGATAATGTTGAGATACATATGGTACATAACACTTGTTCATAGCAGCTTCCAATCACTTGACAGGAAAGAGAGCGATTTCCAGCTGCTTACGAACAGCAACCAACTTATCCCATACCCGAGAACAGCGAACACAGTGAGACTGCATTGCGTCTGGTGCAATATTTTACAGAACGGTAAACAAGCGACTTACAAGGTGCATTCAAGTTCTAAAGACTCCGATTTTTTTTCTCCGGACTGGAAAGAGATAGAAACATGCACATTGTTTTAAAATGAGGCCGCGTTCATTGTCAATACGTCCCAGAGATGGCAGCACCATACGGCAGATGGAATTTTACCACCAGCGGCGAGAATGAGAACTGTTTTAAATACTTAAAATGGCGACGTTTTCCTTACTTGAACAGCGTGCAATCATTCGTTTTCTGAATTTGCGTGGTGTGAAACCAATTGAAATTCATCGACAGTTGTAGGAGACATGTGGTGATGGAGTTATGGATGTGTCGAAAGTGCGTTCGTGGGTGCGACAGTTTAATGAAGGCAGAACTTCGTGTGACAACAAACCGAAACAACCTCGGGCTCGTACAAGCCGGTCTGACGACATGATCGAGAAAGTGGAGAGAATTGTTTTGGGGATCACCTAATGACTGTCGAACAGATCGCCTCCAGAGTTGGCATTTCTGTGGGTTCTGTGCACACAATCCTGCATGACGACCCGAAAATGCGAAAAGTGTCATGCAGGTGGGTGCCACGAATGCTGACGGACAACCACATGGCTGCTTGTGTGGCATGTTGCCGAGCAATGTTGACGCGCAACGACAGCACGAATGGGACTTTCTTTTCGTCGGTTGTGACAATGGATGAGACGTGGATGCCATTTTTCAATCCAGAAACAAAGCGCCAGTCAGCTCAATGGAAGCACACAGATTCACCGCCACCAAAAAAATTTCGGGTAACCGCCAATGCTGAAAAAATGATGGTGTCCATGTTCTGGGACAGCGAGGGCGTAATCCTTACCCATTGCGTTCCAAAGGGCACTACGGTAACAGGTGCATCCTACGAAAATGTTTTGAAGAACAAATTCCTTCCTGCACTGCAACAAAAACGTCCGGGAAGGGCTGCGCGTGTGCTGTTTCACCAAGACAACGCACCCGCACATCGAGCTAACGTTACGCAACAGTTTCTTCGTGATAACAACTTTGAAGTGATTCCTCATGCTCCCAACTCACCTGACCTGGCTCTTAGTGACTTTTGGCTTTTTCCAACAATGAAAGACACTCTCCGTGGCCGCACATTCACCAGCCGTGCTGCTATTGCCTCGGCGATTTTCCAGTGGTCAAAACAGACCCCTAAAGAAGCCTTCGCCTCTGCCATGGAATCATGGCGTCAGCGTTGTGAAAAATGTGTACGTCTGCAGGGCGATTACGTCGCGAAGTAATGCCAGTTTCATCGATTTCGGGTGAGTAGTTAATTAGAAAAAAAATCGGAGGCCTTAGAACTTGAATGCACCTCGTATAAGCTTGCCGTGATTCTATTTTAATTTACGAGTCTGATATGCCATAACACAGTATGTTACATGTTTATGGAAACTGTGAATCACAAACGCCGATTTGTTAAGAAATAGATTCTGCAAAACACTTGTAACTCACTAATATCTCTGCAAGAAAATTCTCGAAAATATACCTTTTTTTACGTAAATGTATAACTAAATTAGAGGACTGTTGATTTTGAACAAGGGTACTGTGGTCAAAAATTTCTGGAAACACAGTTGTAGTTTACATTTGATAATACAATGCTACACAATACCTTGCTCCCTTTTAGAGCTACAGCGATTTGGAGCCGGAACGAGATATCTGTTACGAAAACAGAAAGCTTTGAACTTCACTGTTCCTCAAAGTTTTTCGGGTTGTGTTCACTAATAAAGTCGACAGTAGCTTAAGTTACTTGAAATGCATGAGTATACAAGTCGGTTAAAAGAAAAAAAATTAATGGGACATTGTATATTACTTATTTATGGAAACTGTAAATCACAGGAGCCGATTTATTAAAAAATATATCCTGCAAAATGCATGCAACTTAGAAAAACCTCTGCAAGCGTCCGAAGATTCACAAAAATATGCCCTGTTTTACGTACGTACATGACTAAATTAGGGAACTGTCGATTCTGAACAAGGGCAGTATGGTCAAAAGTTTCTGAAAACACAGGTTAAGTTTCCACTTGACGATACAAGACTACACAACAGCCTACAACAACTTTCTGAAAAGCGACAGGTTATGATTATTATTGACAGATAGTACTACTCAGTATATGACGACACCCGAAAGAGTTTTGATAAAATCGAACTGAAAAACATGTTTAAATTTTACGTCAAATCTTTGGTCCTAAGGTTTCTGAACGATTTTATTTCAGTGGAGACCGGTTACTTCTTGTTCTCTTATTAACCTGAAGAAATGGAGAATCCTTCCAGCGAGCGCTGACAGCTTTTGCGACTGCAGGCTTAAGAAGATCAAAGCCACCTACTTGTATACCCTCTCCTGGACAACCCACGCACAACACAAGATGTTTACTAAGGAAATGAGAGAGCTATCGCAGTTTTTTTTTTTTTTTTTTTTTTTTTTTTTTAATGCCGACCGGACACGGAAATGAATGAATGAACGATTCTTATCTACACAAGTGATTTTACTCGGGGACAACCGTAATGCTGGCAGTCGTCTTATTTACTTAAATAGAACCAAGTAAACGTGCGAATCACACGAATTTTGCGTCTTATCTGATTTGGCGTCTCCTTTTACACTAGCATGCCAAAGACGAACGCCGGCCGCGGTGGTCTAGCGGTTCTAGGCGCTCAGTCCGGAACCGCGAGGCTGCTACGGTCGCAGGTTCGAATCCTGCCTCGGGCATGGATGTATGTGATGTCCTTAGGTTAGTTAGGTTTAAGTAGTTCTAAGTCTAGGGGACTGATGACCGCAGATTTTAAGTCCCGTAGTGCTTAGAGCCATTTTGAGGGTTGGAACTTTAATAGTGGCAACTATTTATTTACAGCTCATACAAAACAGGTACGTGTTTCAAAGTTTTACTGACCTTCAAAGTAGTCACCAGTATTGTGTGTAACCCGTTGCCAGCGATGTGGAAGTCGTAGGATACTCTTAGCAGTGCCAGTTGAGTTGACAGTTCGAGCGGCGCCCTCTGTTGCCCGACGAAGTTTTAGCAGTCCTGAAACAAATGCCGTGAAGTGTCTCCTTCTCTTTAGAAATCGAGTTGAACCTACGAGGGCGTAAGTCAGGGAAGTGCAGTAGCAGGTATGCTGTTCATTTTTGGAACACAACCTACTGCCAGCTTAGAGACAGAAGTGATGACACTTTCTGCAGGACCTGACCATTATTTTGCAGGGCAATGCTCAGGCACGTACTGTATTTGACTGATGCGGCTGCACTCCCCTGACTTAAGCTCGCTTAAGTTCAACTCGATTTCTAAACTGAAGGAAATACTTCACGGCATTCGCTTCAGAACTGCTAAAAATTCGTCAGGCAATAGACCGCGCCGCTCGAACTGTCAACACAACTGGAACTGCTAAGAGTATCCTACGAGTTCCACATCGCTGGCAACGTGTTATACACAATGATGCTAACTAATTTAGAGGTCAGCAAAATTTTGAAACACTTATCTATTTTGTACGAGTTGTAAATAAATAGTTGCCACTATTTAAGTTCCAACCCTCGTACTTCAGTACCTGTGTCACACTCTACCACAGATTAAACAAACCTATGGCCATTCGTGCTGCCCTTCTCTGTATACTTCAGTATCCCTGTTAGTCCTATCTGGTAGGAGTCCCAGACACTTGAGCAAGATTCTAGAACAGATTGCACGAGTGATTTGAAAGCAATCTCTTTTGTAGACTGATCGAACTTCCCCAGAATGCTACCATAAACTGAAGTCTACCACATGTTTTACCCACTTTTACCATTAATATTGTCTGCAAGGTCATTAATATAAAGATGAACAGCAAGAGTCCCAACATACTTCTTGGGGGCACGATGACTCTCCAGCCAAGATAACATGCTGTGTCCTCCGTACCAAAAATTCCGCAGTCCAGTCACAAATTTCATTTGATACCGCATATGGTCGTACTTTCGACATTACGCGTTGGTATGGTACTGAGTCAAACGTTTCTCGGAAATCAAGAAATACTGCACCTTCCTGGTTGCCTTCCTCTAAAGCTTTCAGTATGTCATGTGAGAAAAGTGGAAGTTGGGTTTCACGTGACCGATGTTTCCAAAATCCATGCTGCTTGGCATTGAGGAGGTCATTCTGTTCAAGATACCTCATTATGTGTGAGCTCATAATATTTTCTAATATTTCTGCAACAAATCGATGTCACGGATATTGGACGGTAGTTTTGTGGATCACTTCTACCACCCTTCCTGTAAACGGGCGTGACCTGTGCCTTATTTCAAGAACTGGGCATGGTTTTTTGTTCGAGTAACATACGACAGATTATAGTTAGAAGAGGGGGTAACTCAGCCACAAATTCAGTTTAGAATCTGACTGGAATTCCATCGGGGCCACAAGTTTTGTTCAGTGTTGACGATTTCAACTGTTTCTCAGCACCACTCAAACTAATATTTATTTCATTCATTCGTTTAATGGCACAATGATTAAATTGGAGCAATCCTCTTGGGTTTCCCTTTATAAAGGAACATTTGAAAATTGAGTTAAGCAGAAAACGGAATTCAACATTTCAGCTTTCGCTTTGCTACCCTCAGTTTCAGTTCCTATCTCACTCATTGGGACAGGACACTAACTTTGGTGCCACTACTAGCCTTTACATATGACCAGAATTTCCTTGGGTTTTATGAAATATCATGTGACGGTATTCTGCACGGTTGTCATTGAAGGCATCACCCATTGCTCTCTTGACAGTTAAACGCGTTTCCTTCAGCATCTCTTTGTGTATAGGCGTATGCTTTGTTTTACACCTATCATGCAATAATCACTGTTTCTTTAGGTGTTTCTTTACAGTGACTGTATACTCTGGAGGTTCCTTCCTGTTATGAACTGTTTGTTGCACGTTGTCTACATCTATCCAGTGCATGGTCAGTTATTCTTTTAAACTTGAGCCGAGTTCCTCTACATAAAAATACGGTAATTTCATCGATATTGCCATAAAATAAATACCTGAAATACGAGGAGCCTAAGTAAACGGAAAATATACAATCTAAAGTTAATTACAGTATACTTAATAGCAGATAATGAGGGAGTATTTTGTGGAAGCAACCGCTCGTTTCGGCAGGAAACGAGAAGTTATGGATAGGTTGGCAACACTGTCGTGTAACCAACGTGACGCCAGTGATTGCTTCTGTTTCTGACGTAGGGGGAAGGAAGTAAGTTGTTAAGTAATGTTTTGAGAAGAAAATTTAACGTGTTCTTGTTATGAGCTTTTGAAATTGATAAAGCTCAATGCGGATTGTTCACCAGGTAATGTATCAGGTTCTAAAAAAAATCTATGTGAAATTGTATGAATACTGTGTGAAATACCATCCTAACCTAGATTTCAAGGAAGTGTTCGTCCATCGATGGGACTCGTGACCTCCATATTCGTTAACGGTATTTTTTTTCGCCTCCGTGGAGCAATTGGTTTTAAAGTAATATAATGTACATCAACAAAAGTTTACAGTGATTTTTTGTTAGTGTTTTTTGTTAGTGTAGTTTGTTATAGATTCTCCTGTTCACTGAAAAATCATTTCTTGGGTTCCAGTTTAGTGACTTTTAATATTATTTTTTTACATACATTGGAAATGTATGTAGTCACAAAATGATTGTGTTTACAGGACGACAGCAGAAATATGAAAAGTGAAGTCCGCAAAAGTCACCACCATAGTCGTCATCGCCATCATGAGCGCCATTCTAAACATAAACGACGGCAGGAGAGTTCATCGAAAACCGCCACTGATGACGCATCCCCAGCTCCTGTTCCGTCAGATACGTCTGGAAGTGAGAGATGTTTTCCTGTTGCCAAGGACCAATGTGGTGCTAGTGGCAGTGAATCTCCCGAAAACGTTGCACGGAAACGGCGACAAAGGGACGGTGAAAACACGCGTTGTGATGTGATGACAATTTCAATTAGTGACACTGATAACGACGCAGAAGGAGATGAAGAGAAAGCCAAGAGAAGAAAGAAGCACAGGCATAAAGAAAAAAAGAAGAGAAAACATTGCAGGAAACATAGGCTGGACGACGATCACACAGCTAATCATTTAAGTGAATCGCGAAGGAAACGTGATGGGGAAACTGATAATGATCATTCGCCTGATCATCAGCATGAACAACAACAGATGCTAGTGAGAGTGAAACAGGAGCCACTAAGCAGTGATGAAGAGACAAGACGCCGTCAAAGAGCAAAGGACCTGAAACAATCAGCAGACGTTAACGACAGGAACTGGCATTCCAACAGGTAGACGTAGTTCTTGCATTCTTATCTTAGTAGGACTTACAACAAAAATGCATAATGTATTTAATGTGTTGTACGTTACTGAGTGAGGTGATCTCAAAGTGTGGAGTCTTTCATAAAAACAAACATGTAGGTGTAGAGTTTCACCATAAATACATATGATTATGTTAATGTAATTTATCACACATGATTAATATAAGCAGCATAGTTAGACATTGTGTGTGTGTGGCAGCAGTATTACTGTTGACAATACATATTTGTTATTTTAGGTATTTCCCAATATTTAATTATATAAGTGTGTTTCTTAAGCAGTTGGTACATAAAATGTTGTTTCGCAGTAAAATTGAATATCATTGCTGTTCCTAAAAATTACACCAGGGAACATAATTGTCGATTTTACTTTTGTAAGATTTCACTCAATTCTCTGGGGTCGTCATTTAAAGAGAAAATCACACTTCTTTTTTTCTTTAAAAAACAGGGTTTCTATCTTTATGACCTTGATATTGTTAGAAAGGTAACTGCATAATTGTGTTCTACTCTGAAAGACACTTTCTGATGAGCAAATGTTTTGACATGGATGACATGAATGTTATTGCAATTTCTTGTTCTCTGTGCACAGGGCTGTTGTGGTTATATGAATTGGAGATTCCTGGGTAGGCTTATTTTCATAGAAAGGCCATTGCTTTGTGTGTGCAGGCATGGAGGGTTCAGTATCATTTGTGTTGTGGATGCAAGTTGTATGTAACATTTATAATATGTGATGCTGGCAACCGTACAAAAATTGAGAACACATACGTAAAGTTTCATGCACGTTTAGCATATGTGATGCAGCAAAGCTGTGTGTCCATATAGGTTGTAAATGTCAGACAGCAACATAATTATCTGGTTCTAACAAATAGGCCTGTATTGCCTAGATTTGTAGTCGAAGAAAAAAAAAAGCGGGGGGGGGGGGGGGGCGCCTTCACTGTAACTTTGCTAGAGGGACTGGTGGGACAAATACTGTGTTAAAATATAACTTCCTCCCTACCCACATCTCCTTTTAAAGGTTACCAATTTGGTGTTTTGGAAATCTGACATTACTAATTGGTTTTGGTAGTCTTATATTCTGAACACAATTGGCATTGTGTATGTTAATTTCATAGTTGCAATAATTACTTTACTTTCATACAAGCCTGCTCCAACATCCAACTGTTGTTACATTTACACTGTTTACATAATCCATTCTTGTGTGGCAGATATTTCTTTCTTGACTCTATATGTGGCAAAATGTTCTCTCTGTTGAACCTGAGTTTTGCCCACATACAGCTACAAAGTTGTGGACAATGAAATCTATTTGTCAGCATTGTGTAACCTACTTTGTTACTAAGACATCATACAGACAGGGAAGGTTTTAGGAGGGGATATTTTTGTTAATAGTATATGAAGAACTTGATATTTTCAAGCTATAGAAAATAGAGATTTTCAGTGGGGATATAAATATAGCTATAGCTTTATAAAAATATAATTGTCTTGTCAAATCATTGGCTTTGCCTACTCGCATCGAAACTATTGGCTTCCGACCTAACTGAGACCTGTGGCTGTACGGAGATCTCACTGGCACCAGAAACTAAGGGTCAACTGAAAACTGTGCCCCCACCCATTGGCTTGGACCTGAGATACAACTGTTGTCTTGTGTGATTTCATTGTTGTGTGGCTTATTTGAAATGGATCTTATTTGCAGAGCACCTGTTGGAGTAAAGTGGTGGCGCATTCTAGTGTGAGATGTGTCTGTTCCTAAATTGTTTGTAGGTGGTGTTGGTGTGGCATTGGACTTAGTTCTATGTGTTACTCAGTGTTTTGGGAAGGAGTTAAGTTATTGGCCACTGATTTGTTTTTGGTCTCAAGTTGTTATTTCATTGTGTTGTCCATGGTCTGAAATTTGATGTGATCGGTGGTGTTCTCTGTTGGTGTGTTTACTTGTTGTGTGTTAGGTGATGTTTTTGGTTTAGTTTGCGTGTGTGGCGTGTTTATAGGTGGCGTATTGTTGCTGTCGGTGGTTCTCTCTGGTGGTGTATTTATGGTTAGTGCGTTACGTGGCGTATGAGGTTCATTTGCGTGGTAGCATTGCACGTGTGTGGTATTGGTGGTGACTGATTTCAGCAGACTATTTTTCAGTGAGTTAACTATTTTGGTTTTGTTATGTCAACGTTATTGTAGGGTATTTTCTGTTCGGCGTGTGTCAATTTTGGTACATCACTTTGTTTATGTCTTTGGTAGGTATGGATATGACTGGCAAGGTCAAAAGTTTTCGGTTGTCGGCGATGATGAGGGACAGTGCATTGTCTCTAATAAAATTTCTTCAGCTATTCGGCCTGTTGGCTGAAGTCATGAAGTGTTCAGTGTGTTGTGAAGAAATGAGGCTTACTAAAGTTCCGGTGGCTCGGATTAGGGACGGCTATATGTGGAGATGTCGTAAGGATAGCAGGTCAAGGGAAGCGTTCAATTCCAATTTTGTTTTTGTAGGTGTTTCCTTTTGTGGTAGGATTCATTGTGGTGGTGGTGAAAGTTATGAGACTCAGTGTGGTATCGGTAGTTGCTGTTGACCTATATAGGTCAAGGGAAGTGTTCATTTCCAGTTTTGTTTTTTGTTGTGCTTTTTGAAGTAGTGATGATTGTGGACGTGCTTGTAGTTTTGGGCTTCATGGTTTGGTATCGGTAGTTGCTGTTGATCTATATAGGTCAAGGGAAATGTTCGATTCCAGTGGATATTGTTTTTAGTTGATTTTGGGAAGGTTGTGGTCGTTTTATTTTATCGTTTGGTTTAGTGACGTGTGTTTATTTTATTTTGTCCCCACCCAACAACCCCCTATTTCCCCCGATTGTCGTGTTAGTTTCAGTATAGTTTTGGAGGACTATGTGTTTGATGGGTTTTCGATCTATTTTTGTGTTTGGTGTCATGTTTACGTCATAGTCACGATATGGGAGTTTTTGTGAATTTTCGTTTCCACCATATTGGTGACATCATTGGTCAGAGCAGACGGGTGGAATCGAATGTTTCCGTAAACCCAGTTTTGTATGTGTGTTATGTTGTGCTATCCTAGATTTATTTGCCAGCTGGCTTTGTGTGGTATGTATCTTTTTATGGTATTTTTGTTCTTTATAGTCGGAACTGTAGTGTACTGGTTTTTGTACCTAATTTTGTTTGAGACGTGGGTATTGAAATTTACGTTAGAGTAGCTTTTTTATGGTTTTGGTTGGTTTTCGAAGTCTGTAGCATTGGATGCAAATTGAGTATGTTGTAGTTATTTTGGTCTGGTTAGGTTTTGGTAATAGTTGGGGTGTGTTGGTATTGTAGACTTCGTTTGACCTATAAGGGTTGAGTTAAATTTTTGATGCCTAGTTTTTGTAAGTTTTTTTGTTCCTGGTATGGTGGGCTTTTTGAGCTAAATAGGTCAAATGATATTTCCAATACCCACTTTTTCTGATTTTTCCATTAGGTTCATTTTTGCATGAACTCTTGTTTTGCTAAGTCTTCATTAGCTACTAGTATTGTCATGTATCTAGTTTGTTGGGTCAACAGAAACCTCCGATCTTACTCGTCGGCTTTGACCCGTGACGTAAGCGTGTTGTGGTGTGTGACGTCATTACGGCGCGGAGTTTTGTTTGTGATTGTGGCGTGTTTGTAGATGTCGTGGGGATGTTTGTCGTGCCCTCTGGTGGTGTGTTCATGGTTTACGTTTGTTTGGTTTGTTGGGGTCAGTTTGCTGTTGCTCAGTGGTGAGTGTTGTGTTTGTGGTTTTGAAGCGGAATTTGTATTAGTGAGTTAACGGTTTTGTGTGATGGTTAATGTAATGGTAATTGCTGTACGTCGTGGGAGTTTGTTATTGAGTGTATTCGGTTGTGGTTTTTTGTTCAGGAATGGATATGAAAGACCGCATGAATAGTGTTCGGTTGAGGGCGATGATGGGCGATATACCGTTAGACCTGATCAAGTTTCTACAGCTATTCGGATTAATTGCCGAAGTTGTAAAGTGCTCTCTTTGCCGTGTGTGTGTGTGTGTGTGTGTGTGTGTGTGTGTGTGTGTGAGATTGTGGTGGCTAATCTAGGTTGTGGGGCTGGAACTTTTTTGTGGTAAGTTCCATTTATATATATATATATATATATATATATATATATATATATATATATATATATATATATATATTTTTTTTTTTTTTTTTGGGTATAGGGAAGTGTTTCATTGAGATTTGTGGCTGTGAAGGTTGGTATTGGTATTCGTATTGGAAGATGTGTTTGAGATCATAGGTCATGGGTAGTGGTCAATATGGGATTGGTAACTGGTGTTGAGCTATATAGCTGGAGGGAAGTGTTAATCTCAATGTTTGGTGGAGTATGTCGATTTTTGTAATTGGAGATGAGATCGGGAGTTGCTGTTGAGCTATATAGGTCAAGGGAAGTGTTCGATCTCAATTTCTGGGATCGGGAGCTGCTGTAGATGTATGTAGGTTCAGGGAAGTGTTTGTTTGTTATGGTTTGTGGTGGTTTTTCATTTTTGTATTGGGTGTTGGGATCGGGAGATTCTGTTGAGCTATATAGGTCAAGGGAAGTGTTCGATCACAATTTATGGGATCGGGAGCTGCTGTAGTTGTATGTAGGTTAAGGGAAGTGTTTGTTTGCTTTGGTTAGTGGTGTTTTTTGAGTTTTGTATTGGGGGATGGGATCGGGAGATTCTGTTGAGCTATATAGGTCAAGGGAAGTGTTCGATCCCAATTTATGGGATCGTGAGCTGCTGTAGATGTATGTAGGTTTAAGGGAAATGTTTGTTTGCTATGGTTTTGTTTTTTTTTTTTTTTTTTATTTATTTATTTTTGTATTGGTGGATGGGATCGGGAGATTCTGTTGAGCTATATAGGTCAAGGGAAGTGTTCGATCCTAATTTATGGGATCGGGAGCTGTTGTAGATGTATGTAGGTTTAAGGGAAGTGTTTTTTGAGTTTTGTATCGGGGGATGTGATCGGGAGGTTCTGTTGAGCTATATAGGTCAAGGGAAGTGTTCGATCCTAATTTATGGAATCGGGAGTTACTGTAGATCTATGTTGGTCAAGGGAAGTGTCTGATTCTGGATAAGAATGTGTTTTTTTTGGTATTTGGTCAGTTTCGTGATGTTGATTTTTTTCGTCGTTTTGCGTGGTTTTGTATGGCGGTCGGTGGCTACATTTGTGTATATTTAGTTTCTCCCCACCCAAAAACCCCCAATTTCCCACGCTTGTCCCGTTAGAGTCATTAGGATTTTTGTGAAACCTGTGTATTTCAGTGTTTATGATACGTATGCAATGTTTTTATATCCGCCATATTGGAATTGTCGTTTATGGTCGTTTCCGCCGTATTTGTGACGTCATGGGTCAAAGCCGACGGGTAAGATCGGACGCTTCTGTATTTCCAGTTTGTTCCCACACAAAAACCCCTATTTTCTGCATTTGCCCTATTAGTTTCATGTTATTCCTACAGTTATTTTTTGTGTTTGTGTCTGATCGAATGCATAATGTGTAATGTCCTGGTTGTCATATTGTGTAAGCTTTAAGGAATGGTGGTCCACCATCTTGGTGACATCACGACTGAAAACCGTGTGGTACTGCAATTTTCAGTAATGTCCAAACTACGTACTGAAATGCTGACGGTGATTTTATGATACAGTACTTGGATCAGAATATCAAAGTGATTGGCAACAAAGCACAGTATTGTGTGGAAGGGGGCGATTTTGTTGGGTCACAGTGTGCAATGACCCTAGTGGCAACAGCTGTAAAAATCCATACCAACTGTCTTGTCGGGTTCCCTGTTAACATGCAATGAAAATCCACTCTACAACATCATAATAATATTATCTCATAATATATTTACATGGTCTCTTACAATAATCAGTATGATTCAAATTTAGTTGGTGTATTCGTAATGATAGCAGTGCTCGAATGGATCTGAATTCTTCATGTGAACACAATAAGTAACAACTTTAAAACAATATAAACTGCTTAAGCACATACTAATCACTGTATAGTCCTTGCAGTATCTTGTACTTGTGCAGAGTGTTATTTCTGTATAGTGAAATGACATTTGTAATCTAACCATGGTAGATGCCCCTCACTCGGAATATGAAACAAAAGCTGTGTCTACAAACACTGAAGAAAAACAGAATACAGTGAAGGGTATGTACCTCTTACGTCAGATGCTACATCTGTAATATTGCCATTATCAGTACTCTGATATGTGGAAGAGCCATTGGAATTGCCCAAGGATGTAATTGCATCTTCGATATTATTGTCTGAACGCACTTTGCTTCATCAACAACTGTTTCTGTGTTGCATAAAACATTACTCCATTTCCATAGCATTATTTGTGCCATTGCTTCCCCCAACAGTTTCTGAATTTCTGCTAGAGTGATGGTGGGTTTTTTTTTTTTTTTTTTTTTTTTTTTTTTTTTTTTTTTTTTTTTTTGCCATTACTGGAGCTTCATCTTTAATAACTGCAGATATGGGGCATTAACAATTATGGTAGCATAACTTCTGATTTGTTTTCAAATAGTTGCCTTTTTAAAATACTGCAGAATACTGTAGTGAGTCATCTCCCCATGGCAGTTGCTTGATTTCCCCGATTTGTAAACTGTAAAACAGTTCAGTGCAAAACCAGAGAAAGTCCCAGCATACGAAACAGTCATCATAGTGCCATTGCCACGGGAATAGGAGTACTTCCACATATATCGTCATCTCTCCATGTTCTCTAATGGAATGATTGGTGTTTAGCCATTTGTGATCAAGCTACTCAGTGTCTTCAGATTGTACCTTGACAATGTCTCCTAAAATTCAACTATGTCACTTAGCTCTATTTTATAATTTTGGATCTATTAATTTATTTTTACCGGAAACCGAGGGTTGTGAAACATAAATTTTTGCTGCCACTGATAAATCCTTCTTGCGTAGAGTAAGGTACAGATATTTTTCTATGATTCGATGTTCTTTTCTCTGACAATGCTAATATTTGTGTCGATGAGCAGTATCTTGCTAGAGTGAGTCTGTTGCTCATTGTTCTCGCTTACTATTTTTAGCTTAGATGAAACAGCCACTTCCTGTTCTGCACAGTATTTCTGTTTGCAAGCTTTCTCAATAGTTTTTTTATGAATCTTCGAAGAATATGCAGTTTTTTCAACTACCTTCATTAGAAGTAGTAGGCACAGTTTCTATTTTCCTTAGGAAGTGAAGAATTTTGCTCCAGACACCTCTGTTGTTAATGATTGTATAATCTATGTAGTTAAGCAAAGATACTTTCACCTTAAAAAAATTGTGCCCATAATAATAGAAATAGTAGAAACATTAAGAAATAAATATGAAGAAAATAATATAAAATTGTGATCCAGCTTTGCAGTCAGGTGCCTTTGCTGTAAACTTTTAACTGTTGCAGAATGTTTCACAGAAAACCAATAATCCTATAATTTTTCTTAACAACACAAGAGCAAGAGAGAATTTCAGTTTGAAAGCAGACATCCTGGAGACCAGTGTATTTAGAGTATGTGGCAAACACCATGCCTTGTGTTTTGTGTAAAACAGTTCATTTCCTGTGTTATTGGTCAGAGAGAGCTGCAGGTAACAGCACTTAGGTCGTGTTACTTGACTTCAGAAAAGCCTCCAGTAAAATTTAATATTTCCAGTTAGAAAATTAAATATTACGTATAGCAAGAAATAGGCGTAGGGAATTTGTCTTACTAGACACTTGTAAGTCGGATTTCATTAAATTGAAGGACTGGAAATACTTGTTATGAACTTGCCAGATAAAAGTTTTCGTTTTTAATGCTTGAAATTCAATCTCCAGCATCATTACAAAGCTAAAAAGTTCTCAAAGAATGTATTGGCATTTTAGAAATGATTTTGCTAGTCAAGTATAATATACTCCACTTTCTAGATTATATTATGTATGCTTATACCTGATATTCAGTCATGTTATGGCAACAGCTTACAATGTTGTAAATCTGACCTGATTATTATTTTGCAATTTTCCTGATCTCTGATCATTTTGCAGTTTTCCACATTCAGTGTCTTCTATGCTGTGCTGATCTTGATACATTTTTGTGGCATTTAGTGTTCATAGAATCTGTTGTTCTTTAAATTTTTATTCTAAAATTTAATTCACATTTCACAGCAGTCACAACAATTTGAGGCCAGACCATCGTATAAAGGAGGAACCCCGTGATCGCTCTAGTTCTGGTGAGCGAAAGCCCCACCCAGAGCTACTTAGACGTGTTAAGCCAGAGAGGAGGAATGGAACCAGTGAAGATCACCGCAGACACCGAGATCGGAGGAATGGCCGGGTGAACGGTGAATCGTCATCATCCGTAAAGACTGAAAGGGATGATGATTCTCGTTCGAGGAGCAGGACCAGAAGACGGAGGAACGATGAACAGGAGGAGCGATCCAGGTGAGTGACTGACTGACTGGGGGAGAGGTGACACAGTGGAATCACATTTGTTAAGTTTTTCAAACAGTTGAAAGTGCTTGATTGAAAAACAATAATATGAGTGTGTGCATTGGCATGGTGAGGACTGGGTAGAGTTGCTAAGGGCAGTTTCGGGAGGCTGTGTTGGGGATAAGGGCAAAAGACCAGTGGGAATGTTGGTGGAGTAAAAAGTGTGTGTACTGCTGGAGTGGGTGGAAGACCGGGACGGGACTAGTGGAGTTAGAGGCCAGGGTCTATAGGAATGAGAGATATGTTGCAGGGAGAGAACGTACTTGCACAGTTCACCCATTTAGGACCAAAGAAACGTAACTCTAAAAACAGTATTTTAAGATAATTCTTTTTAAAGGTTTTTGTCCAAAAACCTGAGTAATTTCTAATAATTTTTCACAAACCTTCTATGGTAAATAAATAGTATACTTCATTGACTGTTGTTTTCTAATAGGTGTTACATATTCTAGTCACTAGGTGGACACTAATGCAATATTTTATGAAGTTACCCACATAGTTACGTTTGTCCTATCCTTAGCTTAAAGGCTGCTGCTGTATAACATATGAAAGTCAAAAAAATAATACATAGCTTTAAGCAATGTTATCATTTGATAGATTACTGAAGTTGTATTAATAATGTCTTTATAAATACAGATTACATGAAATGAGCTATGGGAATGTGTGTCACGGCTATTCAGTGAGTGCTATAAGCAAGAGAACTGTGATGGAGAATACATAAAAGCCATTAATATTTTCACTTTGTATTATTTGTCTGCAGTCACATTGAACTTACGAGAAATAATTTACAGGTAACAGAAATGATATTCCTGTTTTTTAATCTTCACATAACAAACATAGGAAAAACCATTTTAGCGAAACACAGTGCTCCCTCACACTTGTTTTTCTGTTTGTGGATTACTGTTTCAAAAATAATACAACACAGACATTTAAACTAGCTAAAATTAGTGGTTTCATGAAATAGCTAATGTGATGAACTAGGAACAGTAATAAGGGATACAAAAAACAGAGAATAAACATGAAGTCTATTCCTGTGATTCCTCCATGTTTTCCTCATTTTCTAAATCGTTAACAGCATTGAGTCCTTGGTATAATGTGTGATACATAAATCTATAAGATCTTTTTTCTTTATGTATGCAGAGAAGATTGTCATATGCTGGGCAGATAGTATTATCTTTAGGTCCTGAATTCGAAGAATTTCGTAGGCCAGGTCTCTTCTTGGTGTGCAAAACTTGAAAGTCATAATGATCGTAGGAGTACTTGAAAAACATGGTGTCACGCTGTTCTTTCGTATTTTGCATCCAATCAATCTTAAGTCATTTCACAGTTTCTCCATTTTCAGCAGTTTTCCTATTCTGAATTATTTTCTTCTGAAGCTGGTTGAAATCTAAAATTTGAGTGTTACCCATCTTTGTCACTCTGTACTTGTTGAGTTCATTCTTAAAATTGTACACCAGCCAATGCGACCAGAAACATCTATGTGTTTTCATTTTCTTTCGATGCTCGCAAACACTGAGTCTTCCATTTGTGAATATAAAGGCTCAAAAAAGCATTGGTCGATAGTTGGAATGTCCGTTGCATTTGCTGCTTGCAAACACGTAGTGCTCATGTTGGCATTCCTGTTCTGGCCCCCACATGTATCGGAAAACAAGGTTATCGATTTTTTAGTGCATATTTTTTTCAAAAAAATCCCACAGAAATGAAGCCACCTTTATGTACCCCATTTTTGCTGTTGTCTCGTCCCACATGTAGCAATTAGTTTTCTTTTCTCCTATATTAAGAACTGTGAGATTGTACATGGAGAGTCTTCTTTTATAGAATACTGCCTTTTCATTCACTTACGGGCAGTAAAGCACAGCTTGTAAGTGAGATTCAGCTAGCTAAGATTCGCCTTTTCTTGCACTTTCTTTCTTAATGTTCTTAAAATCCCTTGCCATTTCTTTCCTTTTCTTCAAATGCTCTTCCTGTTCCCTTTTAAAATCTTTGTCTTCCTTTTCCTCGGCCAGGTGTGAAAACTTTAAACATTTATCACACACATCTTTTTGTGGGCTGTGGAATTTCAGATTAAACTCCTTTGTGATTATCTCCCCATACCATCATAATTTATTGACTGTCTTTCCTTCCTCATAGCATTGTACCCGATATAACTCATACATTATCTTAATACTCATATTGGCAGGTAAATAATCTGCTGTACATTATTTCCTCTTGTAATGAGAAGGAAGGGCAGGAAAACTTTTTTAACGTGTTTCCTTATAGCCTCTTTACTTTCTTCTGCTCTCTTTATATCTGGTTCACGACACCCTCTTCACTCTTTCTCAATTATGTGATGTTCATCTCTCTTTTTAATAGCATTCCTTACAAAGGTTTCAGAAATGTCAAAAGTCTTGAGAAAAAACTGCATACACACTTGAATCTTATCAGAACCCTTTAGTAAATATAATTTCTTGGTCCTCTTCCTTCGTGAGTTATCCGATTTTTGTCCTCGCACCTTTTTTCTCTTTGTCTTCCACTAACTTACTTAGGTACTGCCTTTGTAGCTCAACTGATCCAAGTTCCCAGTAAGCTCTATGGATATTTTGTCAGTCTTGCTCAGTAAACTTATTGCTGAACTGTTTTGGACACCTAGAGCAATCTTTCCGCTTCACATTTCTTGCAGGAACTTCACAATTCTTCATAAAAATACATGCTCTACCCTGCTGTCAATTGATTTTTCTTTGATTTCTTTTCCATTCCTCTTCAACTGCTACCATTTTTCGTTTTCTTGTTTTGTTTCTCAATACCAGCGTAGGCATCTGCAGTATCCCCGTCCTGATTGTGATGATTTACTTGTGCACTAGTTGCATCCTCAGCAGTTTTTGTGACCTTCTTTACAAGGGACATTGTATGCTCAACACTGCTGTCTGTAACAATAACATGACAGGTATTCAGAGAAAGGGGGGAAAAATCACTGAAACTGCTATAGTGTCTAGTAATTGTTTGGCTTCCCACCAGAATCTATAGTGTTGTCCTGTTTGTAGGATGAATCATCATCTGTATCTGAACCAATGAATGTCCTGAGCATCTCCACATCACGTTCTTCCTCAGCTATGAATATAAATAATAATGTCAACACCACTAATAGCTATAATAATACTAGTAATTATTATTATTATTTTCGATTATTCCCATTTAAGAGAGTGTTTGAACTTGAAATTCCTTTATGATGATTGTTTGCGTTTTTTCTGAGCCCAAATTTTCTTCATGTGTTCACTGTGTTGCTTCTTTCGCTCCGCTGTCCATTTGCATCTTGGTCTCTTCTGTGTTTTGGTGTCAAATTTATGTTTTTTGATGATGTTCCTGAATTCAGTTCTATTTTCTGCATCGTTTACTGTTATGTGTGCTTGTCTGAGGTCCTCTTCAACTTCTTTTATCCATTTTGTTTTTCCCCTGCCTGAGTTGATGACTTCAAGAATTCGCTTCGAAATTCTGTTTCCATTCATCCTGTGGATATGTCTGTAGAACTGCATTCTTCTTTTCCTTATTGTATCCGTAATCATGTCTGTGTATTTATATAATTCTGATGTTGGTCTCTTCTTCCAGATTCCTTGCTCTTGTATCGGGCCAAAAATTTTCCTGAGAATTTTCCTTTCTTGTTTCTCTATTTCTTTGATTTTAGTTTGCCCACCTATTTGTGTTGTTTCAGATGCCTACAGTGCCTCCGGAAGTACGACAGTGTTGTAGTGCCTCAATTTTGCGTTAATGGATATGGACTTCTTGTTATAATAGTTCCATGTGAGTTTATATGCTTTCTGTAGTTTTTTTATTCTTTCCTCATTGGCCTTTAGGTTGATCCCTGATGGCTGGATTTCTCCCAGGTACTTAAAAAGTGGTACTTGTATGATTTTCCCATGGGTTGTCACAATAGGCAATTTGTCGTGTGGCATTCTTTTATGTACTGGGTTTTCTCATACGAAATTTGCAGGCCACTTCTTTGTGGAATTTCGTGTAACTTCTCTATGGCGTTAGTGGCTTCTTTTCTATTATTTGTGAGGATTGCAAGGTCATCTGCAAAAGCTAAACACTTCACATTGAATCTCTTATCTTTTCTAATGCCAATTTGGATTCCTTTGACTTCTTTTTACCATGTCCTGATAATTTTTTCAAGAATGATATTAAAGAGTAATGGCGAAAGTCCGTCACCCTGTCGCACTCCAGTTTGGATTTCAAATGGTTCCGAGATAACCTTGGAGACCGTGTCAGTTAATGTTTCCCGAATGATTGCTCTTGTCTTTCAGAGCACTACTCTTGTCTATTGAGTCGTAGGCCTTTTTAAAATCTGCAAAAGTGACCACTGTGTTTCGGGTGTTTCTCATCTGGAGAATCATTTTCAGATTGCATATCTGCTCTATGCATGATCGTCCCTTGCGAAAACCAGCCTGGTATTCTCCTATTTGTGGGTCAGCTTGTTCTTCTAATCTAATCATGAGAACTTTTGATAGGATTTTATATGTGACCGGTACGAGTGAGATACCCCTGTAATTATTTGGTAATAATAATACTAGTAATTATTATTATTATTTCTCTTTCCTGTCTCAGACGTTATGTCTGGTTAGAAATGGAAAGCGACGCGGACCTTGATCAAGCGTGACTTCCTTTTAACTGTATGGTATATGTTACATTGCATTTAGGAACTTTTGGGTAACAGAACATGTATCAATAATTACAGATTTCTGTAGTAGTATATATACGTTTGGATGTAGCTGTATTGCGTTGATGTACTGGTGGATATTGTGTGGTATGACTCCTGGCAGTTGATAGTATAATTGGTATAATGTCAACTTTATCCTGATGCCACATGTCTTTGACTTCCTCAGCCAGTTGGATGTATTTTTCAATTTTTTTCTCCTGTTTTCTTCTGTATATTTGTTATATTGGGTATGGATATTTTGATTAGTTGTGTTAATTTCTTCTGTTCATTGGTGAGTATGATGTCAGGTTTGTTATGTGTTGTTGTTTTATCTGTTATAATGGTTCTGTTCCAGTATAATTTGTATTCTTCATTCTACAGTACATTTTGTGGTGCATACTTGTATGTGGGAACATGTTGTTTTATTAGTTTATGTTGTATGGCAAGTTGTTCATGTATTATTTTTGCTACATTGTCATGTCTCCTGGGGTATTCTGTATTTGCTAGTATTGTACGTCCGCTTGTGATGTGATCTACTGTTTCTATTTGTTGTTTGCATAGTCTGCATTTATCCGTTGTGGTATTGGGATCTTTAATAATATGCTTGCTGTAATATCTGGTGTTTATTGTTTGATCCTGAATTGCAATCATGAATCCTTCCGTCTCACTGTATATATCGCTTTTTCTTAACCAAGTGTTGGATGTGTCTTGATCGATGTGTGGCTGTGTTACATGATGCGGGTGCTTGCCATGTAGTGTTTCCTTTTTCCAATTTACTTTCTTCGTATCTGTTGATGTTACTTGATCAAAAGGGTTTATTATTATTATTATTATTATTATTATTATACTTACTACTGAAATATATACACCAAGAAACAGATTGTAATACTTACAAGATTCCATTAAATTCGTTCCTTCTCAGGCACATTTTCACCATCTTTCTTCCTGTCGACTCCATATTGCTCCTAATTGCTTTTAAACCCATTCACAACTGAAACAGTATTTATCTTCCTTGCCAGGAAGTCGCATTTCATTGTCGTCACAGAGCGACACTGTGTCTAAAGAGAAGTAGAGGGAAAAGCAACTTCTAACAGTTCTTTTAGGCTCAGAGAAACGCAAAGAGCTGTTCCGTTTCACAAATTAACTCTGTGTCCTGTGGTCTAAAACTGGATCAGCTGTTCTGTCTGTCTGATCCTTACTAATTTATTTTTTGAGCTTCTGTAAAGTTTGGAAGGTAGGAGACGAGGTGCTGGCAGAAGTAAAGCTATGAGGGTGTAGCACGAGTCGTGATTGGGTAGGTCAGTTGGCAGAGCACTTGCCCGCGAAAGGCAAAGATCCCGAGTTCGAGTTTCGGTCTGGCACATAGTTTTAATCTACCAGGAAATTTCATTATTATTATATTATTATTATTACCATCACCATAACTATCAGTGACAGCCATTGCAGTAGTTCAGATACTGTACGTATAAATTTATTATATCGTAGGCAGTATTAATTACTCACATAGCCACTTAAGACACTCAAATCATTTTAATATTGTTTCTCATATTAAAATTGCTATTTCTTAGGTACATATGATGTAGAAAGGGTACTGTACATGTGAAACCATGGCCTGATGTAAGAGAGGCCCAAATTAGATCAGGTTAAATAAATAAATAACTGCTAGTGAATGGTATGTGTACATTAGTGACCCAGCAACAAAACAGTAATCTTCAGTGAAAGACACCGTCATCTCCACAGCCCAAAAAATGTGACAAGTTCACAGCAACATCAAATTAATTCTAACTAATAATACATCTGTTTTTTAATGCAGTTTTCTGTAAGGATTTTTTCCATATGGTCAGACAGTCACAGGAAAGTTCTGCTATATTGAGTAGATTTACAGATGATGTTACACCAAACATTCTGAGGTAGGACAACAAAGACTGATTGCTGCATTATTTCTTTTTCTTACTGAAAATGAAAGGTTTAAATGGCAGCATTTTGGCTCCATAGAAGAGATTAAAGTGTAATCGGCCAACAGAATTTCAGCACTACCTCCATCAAGGGGAAAATCATCAGAAATGTTGCATATGAGGTCTGTTCAAAAAATTCTGGATTATTTGTAACATCGTGCCAATGATGTGTTGGAGTGAAATGTGGTTGGCATCCCTGCACATGCCTGTATTTAGTGTTTAACTGCCGGAAGTTTCATTTTTGTATATCTGTTAGTTATTTTTCGGTGCTGTATTGAGTAGAATGTTATGTTGCACATGGCAGAGTTAGAGGAGCAAGTCATCTGCATTAAATTTTGCATGAAACTCAAGAAAATCTTGAGACACACACCAAATGATGCAGGAAGCCTATGGTGATGAGTGTTTAAGCTGGATTTGGTGTTATGAATGGTTCACAAAGTTTAAAAATATCCAGACGGAAGTTGAAGATGACCTTCATTCAGGATGCCCTTTGATGTCTGTCCACATCACTAACTGTCTGAGAGATTGCAGAAGAATTTAACAATTCAGTAATATCATGCCATGAAATCCTGACAGAGCATCTTGGAAGGCATCATGTTGCCACCAAGTTTGTCCCATGGCTCATGAGTGAAGACAGACCTTCGCCTCACTGTCTGTGAAGAGCTTTTGGATCATACAAATGAGAACGAGATGTTCCTTGAGAGAATAATAACTGGTGTTGAGACGTGGTTATATGGTTTTGATGTTGAGACAATGGTTCATTCTTCATAATGGGTCAGGAAAGGTTTTCCTAGGCCAAAAATAGCTCTTCAGGTTAGGTCAAATGTCAAAGCCATGCTGATAATCGTCTTTGACTTTGGAGGATTAGTTAATCATGAATTCCTACCACAGGGACAAACTGTTAATGACACTATCCGGTATGTTGTGACACCTGCAAGAAAATGTGAGAAGGAAATGGCCTGAAACATGAGAGACAATTCATGGCTCTTGCATCATGATAATGCAGCTGCACATTCAGTCCTGTTGGTGCGTGACAAGTGCACAAAAAAATGAAATAACTGTGCTGCCTCATCCTCCATATTCTCCAGACCTGGCCCCTGCAGGCTTCCCCCCCCCCCCCCCCCCCCTTCCAAAAGTTGAAAATCCTGCTGAAAGACGAAGGTTTGTAACGATAGATGAGATAAAAGAAAATTCGCAGATGGTGCTTCACCGATCCCGCTAGAGACGTACCAAGACTGCTTCTGGAAGTGGAAACGGCTTTGGGAGCAGTATATCAATTGGGAGGAGAGTATTTTGGAGGAGACCATGCACAATAACTAAATGGTAAGCATAGAAAAATTTTGTGGGCAAAGTTCCGGAATTTTTTGAACAAACATCGTACAAGTGCATGGAGACAACCTTGATAGTGAATGGTGGAAATTAAGTTGTAGGTTTTGTAATTCTTGCAGGATATTCTCAGACATTTAGGGCAGCACCTTGTAAATGAACATACTCAGTGAATGATACAGAGAGACAGACTGAGGCAGTATCCGTTGTTTCCATTTAAAGACTCAGTTGGGAAGATTTTTGCGAGAAGTTAAAATAAAGAGCAATTACATAAAAGACAGCGATTACAGGTAATACTTGCACACATTTAGAAGTGAAGCTATTTTGGTTAACTATTGGCTGTATATTTATGTTTTGCCAGTAATGGTACACATTTTTGTCAAATAAAAAATAGCATTTTTTTTCTAAAAAGAACTTCCTGAGATGTGAGGAAACACATTAAATAAGGACAGTATTGTAAAACTTCATCCAGCATAAACTTTCTGTGCCAAGTCTTTCAATTACAGCAGATGGCTGCCCATTTGGAATTTCATCATGCCCATTAGTATGGCTATCAGTTGAACACTAATACTTTCTTGTTACTGTTCCATCCATTTATTGAGCTGTGAATCAATTTTGACTGCTTTTGCACACACAGAATGACTCACTGCTTATATTTCATGCTTAGGTATTCTCAACTATCTGAGGCATATTAGAATGCACAAACAAAATAAACAGGCGCAAATAGTTCAATTATTGTGTTCGTGGATAACCAGTGGATGTAGATACTCAGCACACTAGCCATTAGTGTTGCCTTTTTATTATTTTGAAGTAACATTGGAAAAAGTAGAGTTACACATCTAATAGTGCAGTTCAGTGATGATTGGGATGTAGTTGATAGTGTTAAGTAATGAGTCACCTTCTAGTTCATTTTCCAGTCACATCGAAGAAATGATATTTGTGCAATGATCATGCTTCTTCATTGCTCTCATCAATGAGAGAGATTCTTGAGACTGTCTTTGTAAGTAACACAAGACTGAAATGTAGAGCTTGTTTCTTCACATACAGAATAGCCATCACATTGTTTTGTGACATTTCTGCCAAGTGCAGAACAACCTTTTTATTGTATTAGTGAAAGCAGTTGTCAAATGAATGTAAAAGCATGCCATTTGCTTTCCAGGGACCATGTAGGTGATTCACGGGAAGGTCCTCGCCGAATAAAACGTGAGCGTCCCACCGAAGACGAGAGAGAGTACGAGTGGGGCAAGTCTGACAACAAACAGGCTGCAAATAACAACTCTGGAGGCCCTTCCTCAGCTGAGGATAAGAAGAAGCCAAACTTTGGCCTGTCGGGGAAACTGACAGAAGATGTCAATGTTTACAATGGTGTTGTTATCAAGTACAGCGAGCCTCCAGAAGCTCGCAAGCCGAAACGTCGGTGGCGATTTTACCCATTCAAAGGCGATGAGGCATTGCCCACACTGTACCTTCACAGACAGTCTGCATTCCTGATTGGCCGTGATAGAAAGGTTTGTATACTTGATGTGCCATTCTTTTTCTTAGTTGCAAAAGGCAAAAATATCAATTCCAGCTTCATGTATTATTGCAGTTATAAATCATTCCGTCACATCCATGAGTGTTTGTGATATGTTTTCCCACGGTTATGAAGAGTACACCGTAGGAATCACTCGGAGATGGTGCAGTAAAAACTGCAATGCTGACATCAATGCTGTATCATGTTGTGTTGTCATTGCAGTTTTGAGTGAATATAAGGTTATTTACATGAAAGTTACTGGTGATCAACTGAAGTGTTATGCTACAGTTATCACTGTATCGAGGAACTCCAAGACAGTGTTTTGAAATGCCAACCGATCGCGAAGTTTACTAACCACTGCAGACAATGGAAATAGTTATGAATTAAGTTTTCTGTATTTCCTAAGAAAAATGAAATGAAACAAAAACGGATAAATTTAAACCTTCATTCCCCTAATGTGTCCACATAAATTGGGTAATATTGAAAACTCAGCAATGTCATTAGCAAATGCAGTTTGATAAACTTTCAATGTATCATCTCAAAAATTTGCTGGAAAAAAAAGACCTAAAATGAAAACATTGAGTGGTCTTCAAGAAGCCGAGCGGTCTAAGGCGCTGGATTCGTGGACTGTGCGGCTGGTCCCGGCGGAGGTTTGAGTCCTCTCTCAGGCATGGGTGTAAGTGTTTGTCCTTAGGTTAATTTAGGCTAAGTAGTGTATAAGCTTAGGGACTGATGACCTTAGCAGCTAAGTCCCATAAGACTTCACACACATTTGAACATTTTTCTTCAAGAACACACTGATGCCGGTTTCATCTTTATGTGTTGCAGTTTGTGAGTTCAAGTGAACTGAATGAAATAAGAGATTGTGTGTGTCTTCGGTGTGCTCCTGCCTAAGTGTCAATCTTAAAGAAATTGTGAACTGATTGTCATTAATGCTTTCTGTACAAGTATTTGCAGTATTTTGAATTTAACCCTCTGAATGTAATTACTGACTGGCCAGTTTGTGTCACAGTAATTTTACAATTTTCTCAAATGAATTTTGATTTTGATACACTGTATATGTTATCAATGATAATATTTGTAAATTAGTTGGTAAATGACTCGAGGATCATCCTTCTGTAAACATATAGTCTTCCAAAAAGTCATTACTTGATTTGTTGAAGAGCCTGTTTTCCATTTGTGTTACGTCCACCGAAAGTGTATCTTGCCAGATTGTTGGTCCCTCCTGTGCTCAGTTAGGGGGAATGTGATGGAATAGGAACGTAATTTTCTCACATCCTGTTACTTTGTTGGTGTTTTAGCACTAGTGTCCTCAGTACCTATCCTCACGTATCAAATACCTATCGTCATTCCATAACTGCAATACCAGATTAGATATGTCCAGCATCTTGGCTGCACCTTTGCATAACACTAAATTTTTCTTCTTCTCCCTTTCAGGTGTACAAGTGTGGAACAAGGGACCTAGTAACCTGCATTTTAGCTAAAAAGTCCGTTCAGTCAAGAGGAGATTAAAGCTTTTTCTCTTACCATCAGCGTTATTTCTCTTTTGATGTATACCAGCAATTTTCCTTCTGTCTGACACTATATTTGTTAAATTGCTAACACTGAAATGCTTTTCTCATATCTATCCATTACTGTTTTCGTCCCTCCGTCTCATCTACTATCCTTATCTTACTGTTTCTCACACTTCCTCTGATCACTCAGCTGCTTCTCCACATTTGATTGCTTCAGTACTGTAGTGATACATATCATTCTTATGTTTTTAAACATTGCTTTCATTTGTTTCATGGAACATCCATGACTTCACGCGAAGTCTTATCGCATCTGCAGTCTTGGCAATGCATGGCATTTGAAAGAAATGACATAGAGCACTGCTCTCCAGATTTGATTGGAAATGTTTGATGGTGGGCCCGGATTAATTGTTTCACTGTTATTGGGTTAGTGCATAAGTTCATTGCATTTTTCCATAAGTTTAATAAATACACCAGATGCACATAACTGAGACTTACATCATCCATATAATCTCCTTCACTATTTACAACAGTCCAACAATGTTGCAGTAACTTTTCAGTTCTGTGAGTGTAGGAATCGTGATTTTGAGGTGAAGAACTCTTCGAGCTATATTCAGAGTGCATTTTCATCCAGAAAAGAAGTTTCTTGAAGGTTGTTTTATAGAGAGCAGAAAAGACGAAAATGTGAGGCCACAAGATCTGGGGAGTAAGGTGGGTGCAGAATGTCTTTCCAACCCAACTCCTGTATAGTATTTTTTGTAAATCTAGCAGACTGGGTGTGCGTTATGGTGGAGCAGCATCACTTTATGGTCTTCCTGGTCATTGTTCATTGACTGCATCTGCAAGACATCTCAGATGTTGACAATAAGTACACCACACTATCTCCACCAGTTGCGCAACATTATCTTTTGTGGATGTGTGCTGGCCTTTGTACAGGGAGTTGCTGCTTTGTTTGGGCACAACCGTTCTTTTCTTTTCCTTATGTTAGCATAAAGACACCATTTCTCATCAGCAGTAATCATTCAGGGTAGGAACAGTCGATGTTTTTCACGAACCAATTGATGACGAGCAAACAGAAATGAACATACAGGCACCTACTGATTTTTGTGATTGTGGCTTAGAGCCTGCGGTATCCATTTACTAGATTTTCAAACCTTTCCCATTGCATGCAAATGTCATACATTCGTGGAATGATCAAAATTCGTCACATTTACCAATTCTCAAATACACTGATGTGGATCAGTGTGTTTAAACGATCTTCATCAAACCCTGAAGGTCTTCCTGAACATCGAGAGACACTTGTATCAAAATGATCCTCCTCAAAACGAGAAAACCATTTCCTTGCCATGCTCTGTCCAATTGCATTAGCCCTATACACAGCACAAATGTTTCTGGCTGCCTTTGCTGATGTCGCCACTCTATTGAACTCGGACAGAAGAATATGTCAGAAATGTTCAGATTCTCTACTTGGAACCCCATTTTCTAGTGCCCAAAGTTCCACTCAGTATCTCCAGAACACAAAATGATAATGTGTAAACTCAAATAGCAACAGTGAACTACAAATAGAAAATTACAATTGATAAATGAATCCATGCAAAAGAAAAATGCTATAAACTTATACACCAACCTATTACATTAGACATCAGTAAAAGGAAGGGTAGCCAGTCTCAAGTTGATCTGTGAGACAGGGTTAAATTTCGCAACTCAACTGTCAGTAATTAAAAGCCCTGTAACTATCAAACTGCTTTCATGAAAGTTTCAGAGATCCAACCATTGGACTGGAAATGATCACCGCTAACAATTCAATACACCTCTCTCAACTGGCTATTAGTAAGTGCCCTTATTAATTACTGTAGCAACAAAACAAGTAACAATTCAACAAAAGCTCATGTGACAGCCTTTTGCCACATGTCTCAATAGTTCTGTCCCTCAGTGGCTCTGCATTCGTTTGCTGAGTATGGGCTAGGTGACCCCGGGGTTCCTGAGCTGGAGACTGATAAGTGCCGCTAGCCCTCTGCCACCATAAGCTATGGGTATGCTTCAGCGACCACCGTGCAGCACAGCGGTGTAATGTTGTTTGTTTTGGATAATGTAGGCCTTTGCTTCACCGCCTGGACCGCAATGAAGGTACAAACCTCTATAAAAAAAACCTCAACATGTGCTACGTGCTGATGTGAATGGCTCTGGAAGTAAAGCAGTCTCCGGCAGGCAACCTCTCGGGCACCTGCTGCCCTCTGGTTGTATAAGGCTTGCTAAGGCACGCAGTGCTCTGCCTGGGTCGATGGTTGTTTGCCTAATGTATCATGGGATCCCTGTGGAACGGTCTAATCAAACTACTACTACTATTGCCACTGACGGTACGGGTGTACCGTCAGCTGGTACCTACACCCACTCCTCAAAGAGAGCTTGGTTGGTCATTCCTCCCGAAAAGAAGTCTCAGAAACATAGTAACGGGGCATTATTGTGCCATAACACTTTCATTGTAATCAAGCAAACAGGGGGAACCTTTGAGAAAATCTCCCCTTTCTATATTCACAAGGCATTGTAAGATATTGCTGGGTCTGTAAAAAGTGTCAAATGACTTCGTAATGGAACACTTTTAGTTGAATCAGCAGATTCAAACCAAATATCTAAGCTTCTGGGATGTAAGGCCCTAGGTGGCTCCCCAGTCGAGGCTGAGTTGCATAACACCCTTTACGTTAGTAAGGGCATGATTAACTGCTCCAATATAATGGAGTTGGACCCCGTGGAGTTACCAGTGTGATGCTACAAATGTCAGAGATTTGGCCATACCACTATGGGATGTAATGGGAAGGCTACGTATTGCAATTGTGGAGGCTCAGCTCACGACTCGGGCAATTTTTGTACACTTCCTCCAAAACATATGAACTACTCTGGGGATCACCCAGTCTGGAGCAGGAAGTGTGAGGTTTACAACGAGGAAAGCAAAATTCAGGAGTTGAAAGTAAAGAGACACATGCCCTATGGGGAAGCTATAAAGGCTTTCAGAGCTATGCAACCACTGGTTTTTGCTACTTTTTTTTGCATCCGCTCTTAAGACGCCAATCACTAAGTGTGATGCCTCCACACGAACTCAGACCACAGATTCAAGTATGAGTACATGCACTTGTCGGTGTACCTGTGTGGAGAAATGCTCCACTTGAAACTGAAGTCATTCAGAAGTCATCGACAACAGGCTTGCCACCTAAGCCACATACTACTACCAACATCAGAAGCCAACTAAGCCATCTCCGCAATCCAGCCAACCACCTGTCAGTAAAGGAAAACATCCTTTGAAAAGTAGTTAAAACTCCAAGAAAGTAGTAGTTAAACCTTCAGATCGGCACACTCTCTCCCTTTCTGATGGGCACTATGCTCTTGAGGATATGGACTTCCAGTTGGAGGAACCGGAGACCAAGGAACTGGCTAATGTTCCCCCTGACCTCTCCAGTAAATCACCGCCTCCAAGGGAGAAAGAGAACAACCATTGCTAACCAATGGCTTTCACAGGGACTTCAGTGTTGCAGTGGAATTTGAATGGATATCGCTCACATTTGAAAGAATTGCAGCTATAGGTCCAGGAGAAACCGTTTTGCATCTGCTTACAAGAAACGCATCTTAAAGTCACTGACACACCTGCATTATGGGGCTACCAGGCATACAGGCAGGGCGATACTACTGGAGACAGGGTTAAAGGTGGAGTGGCTGCCCCTCTTACCACGGCCATGCAAGCAGTTGCTGTGAAAGTTCTTGTATCCTTTAATATCACACTGTGTTCATTGTACCTTCCCCCTATTGATGCTTTGACGCACTGGAAGAACTCTTCCGGGCACTACCATGCCCATTCCTCCTTGTGGGGGAACTTCAATACACAAAGTGTGCTGGGGGGCTCAGCTACCTGTTGCTCTAGGGGTCGGATGATCAAATGACTCATCTACTCTGAGAATATCGACCTTCTGAACGTGGTTCAGATGACACACTTTTCCACAGCTACAGGGTCTTTTTCAGCCATCAGCCCCCCCCCCCTCTGCCCCCCCCCCCCCCCCCCAGCTATTGCAGACTCATTTCAGTGAGAAGTAGCTTCAGATTTACAGTCTAGTGACCGCTTCCCAGTGTGGATCTGTATGCCGACTAGGATGGTGGCCAACAGGAGACCTTGCAGATGGATGATGCAAAGGGAAAATTGTTACAGTAGAGTTGACAGGCTATTTTTGAACAAAAATATTGTGCGTAAGGGGTGGTGACCCATATCACTTGTGAGATCAATTGGGCTGCCCCAGCGTCCATCCCCAGGTCTAGTAACCACCTGAGACGGCAGCCTATACCTTGGTGGAATGACGACTGTCGATTGGCAATCAGTGCCAGACTGACAGCTCTGCAGAACTCCAAACACTGTCCAACTACAGACATTCTTCATGCCTCCACATCTGCAGGAGCACATGCGAGACAAGTGATAAAACAACAAAAGAGGGCTTCCTGGAGGAAATTCAAGACTTCCATTAATTGGTCCACTTCAAGTGTGCAAGTTTGGGTATCAATAAGATGGATTTCAGGCAAAGGTAGTACTCATCCCCTTATGGCCGTGGCAAGTAATGGGGTCTTGGTGGACACACCAGAAGACATGGCTCAAGTTTTAGCTGAACACTTCTTTACTGTTACTATGTCATCCTGACAAGCTCCTGCTTTTCAGGTGTTCTGTAGCACTGCAGAGGTGAGGAAGTTAAATTTCTTATTGAATAATGACGAAGTCTACAACCTTCCGTTCTCCATGCGGGAAATGGAATTAGCTTTGTCTGCAGTCAGACACACTGCTCCAGGATCTGATGAGATTCATAATGCCATGCTTCATCATGTGCCCTGAAGTGAAAGGACAGCTCTTCTCTTGTTTGTCAGATCTGGTTTGATGGACAGTACCCCACGACTTGGAAGGAGGGAATATTAATTCAATTCTGGAAACTAGACAAGGACTGTGGCGCCCCTGTCACCGGACTGTCACCCTTACCAGTTGTATGGGTAAGACTCTTGAACGCATGGTCAATAGCCGCCTCATCTGGCTGCTCAAATCCCGAGGTCACCTGAGCCGCACCCAGTGTGGTTTCAGGTGCTACCATTCTACCCTTGACAACTTAATTCTACTGGAGACGGCGATACAGGATTCATCCTTACGCCAAAACCATTTTGTCTGTCCTTTTTTTTTTTACCTCGAAAAAGTGTATGACACTACTTGGAGGTACAACATCCGTTGCCTACTTCATGAATGGGGACTACGTGGACACCTGCCACTTCTTATCCAATCCTTTCTTGAGGACCAGCGTTTCCAATATCGCATTGGCAGTGCCAAATCTGACTTCAATGTTCAGGAGAATGGGATCCCCCACAGCAGTTGCCATCGCTGTCAATGCCATTTCCTCTGCAGTCACGAGCCCTGTCAAATGCTCTTTGTTTGTGGATGACTTTGCAGTTGTCTACTCTTCCTCTGATCTTATGACGATGACAGAGGCAGCTACAGCTGACCATTAGGAGGCTGGAAACCTGGGCCAGGACAATTTGTTTTCGTTTCTCACCCAAGAAGACTACATGTGTCACTTTTAAACGTGCTCGTCAAAGTTTTAACCAACCTATGCTCACAGTGGTGAACAGTATTTTATATTTTCAAGATACTGTGCACTTTTTGGGTTTATTATTTGACTCAAAATTGACTTTGCTCCCCCACCTGAAAGACCTATCAACAAAGGGTTTCCAGTCATTGAATATTTTGAAATGTCTTAGCGGAAAAACATGGAGCTGACAGGTCCCGCCTCCTGCAGTTTTATAGGGCATTTGTTCGATCACACTTAGATTATGGCAGTGTGGTCTACTGATTGACCTGTCCTTCCTATCTCAAGATGTTAGATGCTGTCCACCATGAGCGCATTTGGATGTCAACTGGAGTGTTTCGGACCAGCCCAGCTCGGAGTCTGTGTGTAGAGGCTGGTGAACCACCACTCTGGATTTGGCAACATATCCATTTGGCTTGGCAGGCACTGAAAATCTCAGTCATTGACATTTAGTTCAGTGGTCCAACCCACCTTTGAACGGCTGTTCAGGAATCAGCCCCATGCGACCAAGCCATTTGGGATACATGCTATGGACTGTTTCAAGGATCTGGATGTACCAGGCATCAAAATACACAGCCAGGGACAGAACACATTGCCGCCTTGGTGTTTTCAGAGGCCCAGAGTGATTTTCAGCTTGACACAGTACAGCAAAACTTGTACTCCAGATTTTGTTTTTACACCTATGTTGTCATCCATTTTAAGTACGTACCACAGTTTTATCGTTGTTTATATAGCTGGCTCCCAGCAAGAGAATGCTCTCGGTTGTTCTGCTGTTTATCTTGATAGAGGTTTTAAAGTGCATCTTCCAGAACAATTTACAAATTATGATGATGAATTATATGGCATTCTGGTGCCACTGGGGAGGGTTCACAGACATCACTGTACAAGGTTTCTTGTCTGTTCTGACTCTCTTAGTGCCCTGCAAGCACCAAATGTATCCAGTAGACCCACTGATTCAGTGCAACCATGACTCCTTATAGTGGTTCCAACACTGTGGTAAGGAGGTGGTGATGTTTTGCTGGATACCTGGAACGACATGGCTGACAGTCGCCAAGGAAGCATGTTGGGATGGTGCTGTCCATCACTGACCCATCCCGTTGCATGCCATCATCTCATTTTCTGACAGATGCATTGGAGGCTGAATGATTGCACGTGACAGACAATAAACTGCGGTCGCTCGAATCAACCACAAAGGCTTGGCAGACTTCATGTCAGCTTCGCCGCTGGGAGAAGGTTCTGCGTACCAGACTGCGCTTCAGGCATAGCCCTTTAACACATGGTTTTCTCCTCCAGTGGGAGGATCCCCCACTCTGTGAAGTTTTTGGCGTGCCACTTTCAGTTCAGCATATTTTGGCTATGTGTGTCCTGTATACTGATATCGGGGCAGCCCTTATTCTCGCTGGAGATGTGCCCACCATCCTCACAGATACCGATTCTAGTGTTACAAGGCTGGTGGAATTTTGTGCACTGTCAGGCCTCATCCCTAAATTGGTGGGGAAGGGCAGGAGATTTTGACATTATAAACTGCTCTGTATGTGGGGACAGCCTTCATCCCCACCAATGAGATTTGCATGCTGACTTTTCATCAGGGCTCTGATGACTATGATGTCTAGCACCCCCTCAACTCAAATCGTCATCATCTTTATAGTACTGTATGTTCCTAGCTCGCTATAGCTGTCTGTTACAGCAGCGAGTTTGTTCCTTCATGCACTTACTCCAAACCTAAGCTGTCGATTCTGCGGTGCAACTGGATAGCTGGCTACTATAGTCATTAGCTACTGGTACAAGAAAATATCTCAGTTCCTAGTGAGATTTCCGCTGACCTAGCATTGCTCTCGGTCTTCGTCTTCTCCTCGCAGCATCAGCATCGATTTCATACCGAAATGCCTTTCGTGTGAAGTTTTATGACTCGCCACCATTTCACTGTCTTTACTCATGCTACACAGCCCAACATGTAAATCGGTGTTTCATGCTCCAAGGCATTCCAACTGGCAAACATTAATGCCCACGTGAGTGTGCGTAAGGTCCACTGGACACTGCCAGCAAACTCGTGTGTTAAACACGTACGTTTAGTCCAGATCTTGTCCAGACTATTTTTTCCACAAGAGATGATTAATTCTAAGCCTCTCGCTTCGATAAAATTTGGTATTATGCTGGTGATACTTGGGGACAAGGTAGTGACTTCGTTTGTTGTCCACTGTTCCTACCGTGCGCCACCTTTGTCTTGTGCCACCACATCGACGAGTGACTTTCCTCACTATCTGATAATTTTAAGACATCTCATGTTGTTCTTTTTAGTCATTTAATAAATGCATTCTTATTCATCTTTGTTCAGTACTTATTGGTCCTTATTTCACAATTAATTACATGAGGTAGGTAGGGAAACTGTCATGCGATCACTGAAATATGCACATGCACAAATTTGCACAGAAAAAAAATGAAATTTATTGTTATTAATTAACTCTATCCAAGTCCTACACTTCTGTTCAAATCACATCTCCAGCTGGCTAATGTTTCCACACACAACTCTGAACCCTTCTTTCACAGAACAAGTGGACACTCATTAATCCATGGCACTGACAGACAACAAGAAAAAAGTGCTCGCGTAGAATTCGATGCCCCTGCAGCGGAACGCACTTTCGAATGCTTTATAGGATTCCGTTCCAGAAATGTAATCTTTGATGCCAAGAAGCCACTAATTCCAGACTTTCAAAATTAGCATTTGGAAAAAGAAAAAAGAAAAATGGCTGACAGCTTGCCACCTCAATTCGATGAGGGCTCAGTCTGACTCCTCAATTTCGTGAGCACTCAACCAGCACACAAAATTGTTTAAAATAGAGACCTTTGAGCCATTCATAAATCTGGAGGAGAATGTAAGCATTGTATTAGCCATCCCCTGCCCCTGCTTAACTGCACTTCTGTAAAGTGATGCCTCGTGGCAGGAGTTCAAGAATCATTGCTGCAGTATTTCTCTCCCTCCGAGCCAGTCTACTTGGCTCCAACTGGCATCCATTTAGGGAAAATCCAACCCATCTTCCTCTGGCCGAACATAAACTCACTTCCCTCTGCCACTAGAAATCAGCTTGAGTGACTACAGTATCAAAACTGCTAAAGAACACCTGGGTGGCTAGGAAAGGATGTGTTACAATTTGATAAGAATGTAATGAGGAAATAGCTTAACATAATATCACAAAGACTGGCATTTCATAAATTATAGATATTCATTATGAGAGCTGTTGGTGTTATCATCAGCCATTCAGTCAAATTAATTGTCACTATTTGCTTCTCGTGTAGTATGAATATCATAATTTCAAATCTCTAAGGATATCTAGTAATAGGCCTGATGGCTTTAATGTTCTCAGGTGCCACATATCCATAAAGAAATAATATTACAAAATTGATTTGCATTTTGTGAATCTGGATTGGTGTCAGCTGTTTGTGACAGTTGAAAATATGTGCAGGACTGGGATGTGAATCTGGATTTCCCGCTTATCATGAGCAGTCCCTTAATCACTTCAGCTGTTTGAGCATGCCTTCAAGACTGACCCAAACTTCCACATGGAGTCCACAACCCTTGCACACATTGTGATTTTGACACAGGGAGAGACAGATATTTATCATCGTTTTATCTCCTATAGCCAAGGATACATCATGATGGTTACAATACCTGCGGTTATACAGTTTCCGTGTCTGCAGTGTCCATGTCTGCACATCACATGTCCCTGATATGCATGCATGCATGCATGAAGGAACAGACACATGAGAAGATAGACACTGTATAAACACGGACATTGTAACCATCATGATGAAATAAATAACACTTCTGCCAGTCTACTACGTACAGAATCCCTGTTATAAGCTAGTATTTGAAATTTTTGCAGGTGGCTGATATCCCTGTGGACCACCCATCGTGTTCGAAGCAGCACGCAGCCCTGCAGTATAGACTTGTGCCTTTCACTCGAGAAGATGGAACAAAAGGCAAGAGAGTGCGACCGTACATCATCGACTTGGACTCTGCTAACGGCACGTACGTGAACAATAAGCGTATTGAGGCACGGAAGTATGTGGAACTGATGGAGCGAGATGTTATTAAATTTGGATACAGCTCAAGAGATTATGTTTTGTTACACGAGCACAGCAAAGGCGACGAAGAAGACGACGATCAGAATGGGTAGTCACAAATGGCTGTCCGGGAGATACTTTGAAGGAAGGTAGTTGCCTGTTTTATTGAACTGGTTAGTTAACGTTTACTTGAATGGGTGAAAAAAAAGTGATTCATTTGTTGATATTGTTGAATGAGCTCCATTCATCTAGACCACTTTGTCATATTGTGCCCACTAGGCAAAAATTTCCACTGATTAATGACATCGCTAGACTGCCTCATTTTGTATCACGTTGGTTGTGATTCATCAGAATCGGTCATTAAACCTCAACAATGGCACTTCTGTCTTTCTTTTCATCATGCTACTTACATTGGTGGCTGTTGTTGTTGTTGTTGTTGTTGTAACAATTCTAATAGCAGTAAAAGTACCTGTTTCATCTATAAAGTTGATAATAATGCTGTTGTCTGATAGTGGAGGAAATGTTCATAGTAGAATATGCGTTGGTGCCATATTATTTAACTCAATACTTCAAAAAGAGCAGAGAGAAGGACTAACTTCACCACAAGGGAAGTTGGTTATGGTAGTGATAACTCACTAGACTTAGTCCATTGTATGTTGTGCAGTGACGTGGTCCATGAGAAGTGTGTAGTATGTTATCTGTGGCACTTTTGCATTTAAGACACAAATGACTGTGATATAGTTATAAAAAACAGGGTATGGGTTGAACTTATGTAAAGTAAAGATTCCTTCAGTTTAATCCTTTCTTGCCATTTGGCACTTGCAGTTATGTACAACTGAATTTTAATCACAATACAGAGGTGAAGTTAATTGATACGAATTCAATCACACATTTTTAAAGGGAGCAGACAGTGCTTCAGTATTTTTTGTTTTGTTTTGTTGTTTCAGTTGTAGAACAGCATTTGCATTTTTTACTATAGCCATAGTTATTATAGGTACCCATTTGCATTGTTTATGTAATAGCCGGTTAAACGTGTGTGTGTGTGTGTGTGAGAGAGAGAGAGAGAGAGAGAGAGGGCGGGGGGGGGGGGGGAGATTAAGTGTAATTACAATTTTCAGCTGTTTGTGAAGACACACTGACTAATAAAACTTTTTGACCACTGCATCATGACAATCACATACATTGAATTCCCATTTTCCCACCATGTTCACTGGAGTATGTAAGTTTTGCTTTCATTATCTAAATTATATTTCTGTTAGCAGAACACCTAGAAGGTATTGCTAGATGAAAGACATTTTGAGGATGTTATATAAGGTGGTACAGGCAGGGTGCATCACCAAACTCAGGACAATTTATTAGTTTCTTTAGATAAAATTGTGTTTGTGAAATATTTAATATTATGAAAAATTCTTTACATGTGTAGAACACAGTATTTCAACCCAACCTCTTTTAGCATAAACAATGACCTCCAATATCTGTCTGAAGTGCATGTGTGCACAAAATTATGTATCATAGTCTATATTGGCAAGTGCTGCCTACCTCTGTGATGGTCATTAATGACATCAGATTGGCATGTTGAGATTTGTTGGAAACCCTTTCAACTACTGTCTGTGTGCCGTAGTCCATGAGATCTAAATTAGGAGTGTTGGCATGCTAAAATTCCTTAGGAAAAATCATATCAAAATTGTGTAAAATACAGTATTGTGCCAGATAGCTTATGCGGGCCATTGCACTGTTTTGCTGAAAAACATGTGGAGTTCAACAAAAATATGGAGACATGACATGACCTCACAGGACACAGTGGTGAGCTTGTCAGAACTGACAGGAATTATTTTTTCTGTCCTAAAGATATGTTCACACCAGAAAAAAAATCTGATTCACCCCATGGCATTGTTGTTCAAAAACACAAAAAAATATCAGTGACTGACAGGCTCTGCTTTCTCAGTTTCAGGGAGCGTTTGTCTGGCCTTCAATTGTAAGATTTGTGTCGTATATCATCCTCAAAAATTATGTTCATTGTCAGTTTGCTTACATCAATAATCTTCACCAATGATCACAATGATGGTCTCGGCTCCTCTGAAACAAACATTTGAGCTGTTTCTACAACTTCAGGGATCCTCACGATGCAGTCGTTCGAGTGATGCTTCCTTGACAATAAACTGGAGTCTGAGTTTGAGTGTACTGGAGCTGAATATTTTGCCAAAAGACAATAAGCTCCCGATCTCAGGTTGTTCAAAGAAGGAAATTGCATATGCTGCTGAGTGCCCAGTGTGAATGCTTTTGAAAATGACGACTTTACCATACTCTGCAAATTGTGTAAACTTCTTGGGCAGTTTGAGATTACACCTGTTTACTAGGTACATCTTACAGTGCAGAGTACCAACAATCACCTCTGGCGGATGAATAATGTTGCGGGAAATATAATTTACCTGGATTTTGGTGATTCATCTGCTGTCTAATTTCATTGATATAGGTACTTTAATTTTGACTATTTTGTTGCCATGTAACTTTCCTCTCTGCAGTTTCTTTAAATAGTTGTGATATAGTCTGTTTGAACACTGTTATATAGCTTTTGATAAAAAAAATTTCTTCGATTTATTAAGTTTCCAGTTGCACAATGAATTATATCACTATCTCTGTTAAGTTCAGATTTATGCTCACATTTGTTAAGGGGATGCAGAATCTCCCATTACCGCAGTGTTAATTTATAGCTACTTTAGGGAACATTTTCCCTCAAACTACTGGAGTTGGAGAGAGAATTTTTACTGTATGTGGACTGATATGTCATAACAATACAGAAACAACAGTTTTTGTTCATAGTTACTACTTAAAGAGATATTAAATTTTTCCATTACTTTTCACTAAGTTATCTCCTCTAAATCTTTTGTAAATCAAATAATTTGAAAATCATTGTTTCAGTATGTACAAGAAACATATGTGACTATGTCATAAAAATTTCAGACTTCTAGGTTCAGCAGTGGGTGTTATAATGTTCCTAGAAGTAGTAAAAAGTAAAGTTTTCACGGAGAAAGAGCATTAAAACATTCCTGAGCCACTGTTAATACCTTCTTCACAATATTCCTAATCATGTTTAATTCTTCTTTTGGCCCCTCTTTTCACCTGCCTTGCTTTTTTCACTAATGTCTTAACTGTATTGTTTGCACGCATTTGTCTGTGCCAGTTGAAAGTCGACATAGCATATGCTGTGCGGAAACCAACATGCACAGCCAGCTTTTCAAGGACCTTGCATTTAGAAATATTCCCAGGATTGAAGGTTGCCGCAGCATCATGCACTTCAAAATGCAGTGTATTAATTCCAACAAACACTGTTTTTCGGAGGTGATGCCATATCATACTGTTCAAGCACTCGTAGGGGTTCTGCCTTCTTCCATGAAGACATTTCATCAGAAGACTTCTGTCAGCAAGATCTCTGAAGATGCGATTTATTTCTTCCATTATGGTTGCTGATAGACTGTGGTGATAACTGTACTTCTTCCCAGTTATTAGTCGTCTATTGTATTTACACCAGCTCTTTTCACCTCTGGGGCACAAACCTTGTTGCGGATGCTCATCTGTGACTGTGGTGTAGAAATTCAAAGCACGTATAGCTTTCCACATTTCTTAAAGACTGCCTGTATTTTGTCTGATTGCTAGACCATACCAAGGTTTTCCCGTCATCTAATTTTTTCCCTTTCATAACTGATTTCAACCTTCTCAGCGTGGCACCCATTCTCTTTTGCACGTGTCCTGTACATTCAAGTTTGCTTATATTTACACTGTTCCTACATGGTTTGCTTTCCAAAACTTCTTTGAATGCTTTAGAGTCACCATATCCCAGATACTGGGCATAGCGAACATTATACTACTCAGAAGAGAGATGAAAAATTCTTTTCATCCCAGCAACCTCTATGCCACCACTACTACCAAACTAATTAGCACGCAATCATCAACGTGTTAATTTTTCAGCCTATCTATGCATCTACAGTATTTGGACATTATTGCAACATCAATAACCTTAATAGTTTCAGCACTAGTTGCTGTGGCAATACCACTATTGCAGGTGTGACCCCTTTTTTGTCTCGTGTCATCAGAAGCTACTGTGAGGTCGCACTGTTGTCTTCACTTTCCTTTACTGCTTCTTCTACAACTTCCTGAATCGAATTATGTGCAACATCTTCAACTGCAGATCGTAGTACATAGTTGTAAGTATCAAACTTTGAAGGTACACTGGGAAGATTTAAAACACCACATAGCAAGTTACCTGCTGTGTTGCCCTTATCAACCACTCACAACCCAAAGACTAACCTAATATTTAAACTACAAAATTCAGTGTTCTTGTATCCATTATTTGCAGTTACTGAAACAGAGCTTGGAAACTTAACAGCTGTATTCACAAACAATCCATAGTAAATAAACAGGGCAGCTAGACAAACATGGGATTCTACTTTTAGAGACATTTCTTTGACTTTTTTTGCAGCACACATTTTTTCGTAAGAGCTTTGCACAATATACTTATGCCAGTGAGTTCAAAAACTTTCTTTCTTTTATCAAATAAATTGTATTTCTCTTCCAAATCTTTGGGAAGCGCTGTTTTCATTTGGAGTAAGTTCGTTCTGCAAATCAGAAGTAAGTGGACTCATGTTTTCCAACAACGATGATGAAGGAATGCTTCATTTGCTAGTGAATCAACATTTATTTTCTTTTTCCAGTTCACACACTTTTTAAACGCTTTTGCCCTTTCTCTAAGCATTTTCAATGCGGAAAATCAAGCACTATGGGGGGGGGGGGGGGGGGGGGGGGAGAAAGAGAAAAAAAGAAAAGGCACAACTACTTTATTACAGCACACTGTTTACAAGCAATCCTAAGTCAAAAAATTAAAGAGTAACTTCATGCAACCAGACAAACAATTTCGGACAAATGATGTATAAAGAGTCGCTGGAAAGCGGGATTTTGAATTCATGTCACATGAATATAATGCCAGAAAGTTTATCGTCCCCCATGACAGAAGTGTATCACAAAAGCGCAATATCTGATCTCACAAATCTATAAAAATAAAATAGTTATAATTCTAATAGAGACGTGTATGATATTTCATATAAAGAGGAATCTATTTATTTCACCAAAAATCCAATTCCTTATCCCCTTAAACAGAATGGGGAATTTTCCTTAGTCACCTGCAGCTGTTGACAGAAAGGTTTCAACAGTGCAGGACTGTTAACTTACTTTTGTTAAAATGGTAACTTTTGTCAAAAATGCACAGAAAATGTGTGACAGTATTCTTACAGTGTCTCTTCCTATAAGTTAACAAGTCCATGTTAGAAGCTAAACTTGGTAACAAATCAGATGGTAAACTGTGCTATGATTAATAAAAACTTTATGCCATAATAGCCTCTGCACATGTCATATTTGAATGATGTCCACTGTCATCGCACTTGTGAGTGACATTGTTACACTTGTCACAAAACCAGAATCAGTTGTACTGTTGTTATAGGTGCATGTCACAAATTTAAAATTGTGTGTCTTTCAGTGTATAACCACACTTTACATGCCGGCCCCCCTGAGAAGAAACATTATCATCACATAAATGAAACATACAGAGTGACAGCAAATATCTGTCTTGAGACATTATTTCACGAAAGATTGGGCTCTGAAGAAGAGGATCTCTTGACTTATAATGTGGTATGTTCAACTCATCAGTGCATCATAAGCAGGGTTACCGCCAGGAAACAATACATTTCATCAACACACGTGTCTCTCCAGTCAAAAACACGGCTCTTCCCTTTAATAACAATATTCTGCACATTATATTTATGATAACTGTGAGTCTCTCCTATTATACGTGAAACTATATCAGATGGAGAAAAGAAAAAAAAAATTCTCAAATTTCCAAGGCACTACAATTATCTGCAAATGCAAGATTTGCACCCGAATTTGATGAGTCAAACTTACGTATCACATGATGCATTACCTTTCTCTGCCACTGAAAACTACCCAAAGACGTGCTTTTCTTTTCACTGGAAGGGACCAAATTGTCATAGTCACCAGTTTTGCTCAAAGAAGACAAGCACGTGAAACGTGAAAGACAATTTTCTTGGCCTTGAGTTGTTGAAGAGCCAAAATGCTCATAAGATGATGAAATTAATTTTCATCCTCAATGTCATTGTTCATAAGCAACTTTCCTACTTCTGCATTTGACTGTCCAAGCTTGCAAATTTTTTAAGTGATTTGTACGTGTTCCGACACTATAATACCTCCAAAAGTAGCGTAAGGCAAATACGAATTGTCTCCTGCCATCCGTAAGTGGTATTGTGAAGTTATTTGTACAGTATACAAACACATGATATGCTGTAGTTCTACATGTGTACATCAAAACATAGGTATATATCTGACATTTGCCCTTACGGCATTGTCGACTGCTGCTGCATATATACAACATTAGCAAAGAGAGCATGTAAGTATGTATCGGAACCAGTTAAAAGGGTTCACCTAGGTGCTGAGCTTAATTCTCTTTCACTGACTTGTGTACAATATGTACTCCGGGATACTCCTCCAGAAGAAATAAAGTGGTTGAAGGTTGATTCACGGTATATGGCAATGGACCAGCACCGAGCAAAAACATCATCACCGTCGATGGTAATGAATTCACATTAGAATGTCTCGTCCCTCAGCCCAGTTCTGAACAGTTAAGGTGAGATGGGGGACAACCCATCTGAAAAATAAAATATTCAGGGCACCCCAGAAACAGCTGATGGTTTGAGAATGGAACAAGTCGGGGGAAAGAGTAATTTTTGTAAAGGTACATTCCCTTTTTATAAAGAATTAAAGTGTATATCACTATTTCTTAAAAGTAATATTTGGTAAGTGTCAGTCATGCTGAATAGCACACTTACATAGGCTGTCTGGAAGAGAACATAACTCACTGTAACATGTTGTTTGGAATCTCCAGAATGCACTCACGAATTTGATCTGCTATCTCGTCTGTACCAGTTGTTCACGAACTTTCTGTTAAGATAGCACCACAATGAATAATCAGATGCTGTCAGGTCAGGTGAAGTGAACAAGAACAAGCCAGTTGGTGTCTTCAAAGTGAGAAATGATTCTGCCTGGAAACATTTCATTCAGGGCTCCTATGGAAAGATATGTAGTACTGACTATTGCGCAATCTTGCTGGAACCATAGGTGGTTATGGGGATTGACTTCATGATGTAGAAATGTTCTGCAGCTTGGCTGTGTTGCATTTGGAATTTATTTTCACAGTATGGCCCTCATTCTCAAAAATACATATACCAATAATGTGCTCAAAGGAATTGCTCATCATATTGTCACTTTTGAGCAGTGTCTAGTATGCTCCAGCAATCCACACAGGATGTGTGGAGGCTAGAACTGACAATTCTGTTTGTTTGCGTGCCCAGACAAGTGGAAAAGAGCCTTGTCTGACAGCAGTAAGCTTGCAGGAGCTCCAAGAACTTATTACAAAATTGAAGTATCTTCATCTTGACCCTTTTAGTAAGCTTAAAGTCAACTTTGACCTTGTACATGTGCCAGAGAAGATTTTTGTGCAAGATAACGGTGAACACTGGTATCGACTAACCCGAGTGCGATAGCTTGCCGTCGAGGGATACGCAAGATCATATTCCATACATTATTCACATTTTCCGGTGTAAGTATCGAACTAGGACATCCTGCAGGCTCACTGCAGTTTACAGTTCCGTTGTGACACAATTTTCAATACCCATAGCAACGGAGTATTGTGACTAGAGGCTTCATGTTGAGCAAAACTGCATTAAAAGTTATCGAGCAGCTAAACTCCTCTAGTGTCGTTGTGCAATATACAGGTAACACAGTCGTCTTTTTTTCCAAAAAGTAGGAAAATTAACACTAAAGTGGAGAAGTAGGATTCAGTGTAGAACTTCAGTTGATGTACAACATAATACGATAGTTGAACTTCTCCAGTGTAAAAACAAAAAAAAGGTTAAGAAATAAAGCAACAAAAATACTAATATGATCCATTCAGCTTTTTATGAAGATTGTTATATTTGAAACACAAATAATTTTCCTGTTCTTCTTATCATGATTTGCTTTTTGAAAATGAGAATATATTCACAGTTATTGGAATCATATTCCCTAAATTCACAACCTCATTTTAATATGAAAACATCAATATTTTCTACTAATGATAGAGACTTCCAGTTTCACTAGTATTTTTCTTTAACTGCAGACTGTGTAAGGAAAGTTACTATTACCTTTGTTTATAAATATTTCTATGCACTCCAATTTTTAACTTCTTATGACATGACATATCTATAATATTACTTGAAAATACAGCTCTTCGGTTGCATAGGTAAAAAATTTTCAACTTTACCTAGGTTTCAACTGCTCTAAGGCAGCCTTCATCAGAAGCAAAAAAAATTTACATTACCTATAACAGAATTTTGGAATAATATAAAAATTATTAAATTAAACATGTAATAAAATTACATCATAGCTAACTGCTACAGTACAGAAAGCATACTTACATAGGGTAAATAGTTATGAAATGGTTTAGAGCAACAGTGCTCACGTTAAAGATAAAAATATATTTGTACATTATAAAATTTTCCTAGGAATGCACAACTTGACTAAGACGCGCCGCTAAGGGTCGCGTGTGCGGCCGGCACTGTAAGCAGCATCAGACTGACAGGCGCGCGGCCGTCGATGTTAGCAAGTCGGCACCTTGTATCGCGTCATCTAGTATTGAATGCTTGTAATTTACAGTGACAACAGCTGTCAGAAGCATTGGAACAGGAGTGCACGTAATGTGCTGATTACATTATGTCAGATAGTATGTAACAGATCAAAAGTTGAACAAAATATTATACTGTAAAACGGAGAGAGAGAGCACAATATTTAAGGCTACAGTACGGGAAGCATAATAGCAATATTCTGCATTAAGTGATTTTAAGCAAGGGCTTTACACCATCAAATAAATTTTTATCACGTAATTGTAATTGCTCATTGAGGATTAAATGGTCGTTACGGGAAAAATGTTTGAAAATTTCCAACTGTTCAAGAATATCAAGTCTGAAGCCTTTCTTTTCTGTATGTAAGATACTGATATCATGAACATCTTTAGGTTTGTGTCCTGTGATAAGAAGGTGGTCAGCGAATGACGAATTATGTACATTCGTACCTTTTTTCCCTAATAGATGCTCTTTAAATCTAATCAAAAAAGCTCATCCAGTCTGTCCTATATAATAAGCTGAGCAAGTGTCACAGGTGATTTTATAAACGCCTGAGTTTTGCAGAGGTGACCGTCTTGGTTTTAAATTATGGATAAGATTATTTTTGAGGGAGTTGTTGGTAGAGAAAACTATGTTGTAGCCATATTTATTTTTAAGGAGACTTTGCAATCTGTAGGTTATTGGCCCTACATACAGTAAAGAGAAGTATTTCTTCAAATCGCAGGCTCGTCAATAGTGGTCCCAAGCGTGGTAATTCTGTTATTGGTTTTCTGTCTGAAGACATCATCTACTATATTTGGTTCGTAACCATTATTAACTGCAATGGTTTTAATTAGATTCAATTCGGTTTTTAAATTTTCAGAGAACAAAGGGGTAGAGATTGCTCTATGAACAGCAGAGTGAAAAAATGCTTTTTTGTGAGATCGTGGGTGTGTGGAACAGGCTGGCACAATTTGGTCAGAAAAAGAATCCTTATGAAAAATATTGAAAGAGATTTTGTCATTCACTTTTGTCAAGGTTAAGTCTAAATAATTTAACTGATGGGAGCTGTTTTCAAGTTCACATGTGAAGCTGATTTTTTTCATGTAGTTTGTTAAGGATCTCGAACAGGTGGTTAATGCCATCGTTCGTTCCATTATAGGCGATTAAAATGTCATCGACGTACCTAGAATATGAAACAATTCCTAAGGTGGTAGTGGAAAAATTTTTGAAAAATGGCTCTTCTAGAGAGTTGATAAAAATGTCTGCTAGGATGCCAGCTAAGGGATTGCCCATACCAAGACCATCAGGTTGTTGGTACAGCTGTCCACTGAATTCGAAATAATTGTACTTTGTTACAATCTGCATTAGGTTAATGAAATCAGTGATCTGTTCATCAGAGAGTTCTTCTTTGAACAAATGTAAGTTATTCTCTATGATATCTAAAGTTGTTAGTACAGGCACATTGGTATAAAGGTTTTTAATTTCAAATGAGAACATCTTTGTGTTTTCGTCGCAGTGTATGTCTTTTATTTTGTTGATAAGGCTCTGACTGTTAGCTATAGAGTAATTATTTCGAAAAACGTAAGACCTTTTTAATTTATCATGAAGGAATTTTGCTAGATCGTGGTAAGTGCTGTTCATACTATTAGAAATAGGCCGAATGGAGTGATTTATTTTGTGGACCTTAAACTGGGCCCGAAGCTTAGGCGGCTGGGGGTTCATGTTAATCAGCTGTTTTTTCTGGAATGGCTTAAGTAAGGAATTTACATCATTGACCGCGGATCTAATTTCTTTTTGTAAAATTGGGGTAGGATCTACCTGTAGCTCAGAAATATTGTTTTCCTCAAAAAATTCTGAAGTTTTTGCTACATATTCATCTTTTGTAGCAGTAATAAGAGAATTACCTTTATCTGATGTTGTTATGAGAGCATCATTATCTCTAAGTTTAACATTAATAGAGTTGATTGTCATGAAAAAAATTGCAAATGTTAATTTCAGTGTCCTGATGTCTGGAAAAATACTTAAAATATTATATCTCTTATGTGTGGTCCGTTAGTTTTGATTTAAGGGTTTGTGCCGTATATGGGACAGCATGCAGTTACGGCTAACATTTTGTTATTCTAGTTTCAGGTTGGATGAGAAAACACTTAAAAAATATACAAAAAGATACTGTATAAACACACATTAGCAGGACTAAGTTTATTTTTTTAAAATAATTACAATTTCTGTTCATTAATTTATTTGTTTGTTAGAAATCAAACATAAAGATGCACTGTACTTCAGACATGCTATGCAGAATTTTCCATTACAATCTGGACACTTCCATCGACCACAGTTTTCGAGTGGTCATAGCTGTATCCTGGCACCCTATTAAGAACAAAAGCTTTGAACCCCAATTTATGTGGTTTACTAGAATTGTATTGTTTTAGTGAAGATCTGCACTTTGTTGGAATAATCTATTCATTAACAACTAAAAATTCCTCTTACTGGTACTCGCAACAGTCTTTCATGCAACTGGTCTAGCAGTGGGCGAATTTTGAAAAGTTTGTCATGGTTGGGGTCACTAGCAGGGACTAGATTACTGTTATCACAAAAGTGTATGAAGCATTTGATTTCCTTCCATTGGTTACAGATCATTATGTCACTTACAGCAGGGTGGCCCAGATGTTGAGACCAATAATGCCTTGTTGCTGGGAGTTGAATAATGGACATTGGCATGGTCATACCAGTAAAGTCTTCAATTTCTTCGACATTAACATATTGGGTTGCCGTTGTACAGAATACAAATTAGTTTGTTTTGTTATGTACTGCACTATGTCTTCAGTAAAGAAGTACTGAAAATATTCCACAGGATTGTCAAGATCCAATATTGATTGGTATCACCGGCGAATTTTATCTCTCCATCTTTTCTAATCAAGTGTCCTACTTTCCAGTGTATTGTAGGTTTCTCCACCTTAGTAGGAGGTTTTGAAATTCATTGCTGTGCTTTAACCCTATCTGCAACACGATTATCATCAAGGTTACAAACAGCAGTAAGCCTCATCTCACCGTCATCTTTTGACTCTGATTCTGGTATCACCGTTCTTAACATTATAGCTCTTAGGTCTGATATTATCATAACTATCTGACTCTGAACAAAGCACATCTTCATTTTGAAAATATTGTTCTGCAGAAAATGTTTCGTCATGTGACATATCTGGGTCTTTGCTAACATTTCCATCCTAAGTGACTCTTATTGTGGCAGAAGACCTGTAAAACTTTGTTTCATTCATTGCACTAACACAGCTGGAAAGAAGCTGCGAAAGTTAGGGTATGATGAATGTTTACTCTATGCTACCAATAATGCATGTTGTGCCATACGTATCACAAACCAATTTTTCAATGTTATATGTATTCTAATTGACAGATATATACACTTACATCTTTACAATTAGCCACATACGTTGTTTCCCCCTAGAAATTATATAAACTCCGAACTCAAATGTTTACTGCGTCAAATATAACTTTTCATATGACCAAACTTGACATAAACGGCTCGCAGCGCAAAGCAAAGATTCTTACTACATAGCTCCTTACTCTCAACAGATGGCATTCATTGTTTGCAGAGATATTCTTAACAGCATACCATATCTGTCCAAACATAAGTTTACAAAATATATTTTCAAATATGAGCTCCACAATGAGGAAAATGGTATGTGCTATATGTGACCCAGTATGCGGTAAGGGGTTAAGTACTCAAAAAGTGAAAAGAAAAAGAAACAATCAAATAAACAAAACATTTTCATTCTGTTCTTCTTTTCTTTTTGTTCATGTCTCTCTTTATTTTCACATATAGTTTCTAGAGCAATGGTTGTGTCATTTAGTTTATTTTGTGCTGCTTGTAACTTTGCTTTGTCTGTCAGATCCTCACGCCAGTCATATCATTGACTTTGAGGGCATGTTTTTCTCCTTTACTTCAGATAAAAGTGTGTTGGTGGCACACGATTCCAATTTGGTATCCATCCCCCCCCCCCCCCCCCCCATGAAATTTTTTTTTCTTTCATTAAAGTTTCTTTTGATTTTCTAAAATATTTTTTTTCTCTGTGCTGCTCCTTCATCTTTCTTCCTCTCTTCATATTCTTCTTTCCTTTGCCTAATACCCACTTCTTGCAGTTGTTTTTCTCCTCAAGTCTAATTAAGTAACATTGATGATCTATATGATCTATTTTCAAAAACTTTTTGTGTTATAGGAACTTTTTCCATGGTTTGAAAGAGAATTTTTAGCATTAAAAAAATCCTCTTTCTGGATCTGCATTGCCTTGTGACAGTCTAATAACGCTTTCACCAATTTATTCAGATTTGGGAATGTAGCACTATCTACAGAATTTTTTTCTGAGAGCTTTGAATGATATTCGCAGTCCATGATTCACATTTGTTTGCTGTTTGAAGGAACCTACTCTCTTGCACTATTGATTGTTGACTGTAATTTTTGAAGGTAGTGTCCCGCCCCCCTCCTCCATAAAATTGTCTCTTACTAAGAACTGACTTCTGCATTTCAGGTACTAACTTTATAAGAATTTTCCTTGTTTCACTTCCAATTTCCATTCCATAATCGGTCACTTCAGTTTACTATCAGGGAATTTCTATACAATATCCGAAATACTGCTGTTTTGTAATTCTTTAACATGAACAAAACACCCATGAAGGATCTTCGTCAGCGATGTCATCTCATCAACTAAGACACAAATTAGAACATGTAACTGAAGTAAAATTTTGTTTTGCGTACTTTGTATAAGATTAATTTTACCAGATCAAGAGTTACCACCTGTTTTTTAATCACTCTTTGGCAACTCAAGACAAGAAGTATTTCCAAAGAACAGGTCTCTGACGTAAAATTCTTTCAGTGCATGGAAGAAGTGTTGGCCATCTACATTGCGCATGTCTGATATGTTTCAATTTTGGATGAAGATCATCATGAATTTTTTGAATTCATGTATTATGTAAAGTGCAGCTGCCAATATCAGTTAGTTCCAGATAGTTTAAAATCTTTTTTGTTCCCTAATAATTCTACCAACTGCTTCATTTACATTTGGTCTATCACTGCCCAACAAGATTAATAATTTTTAAAGGCCAGTTGATGATCATCCAACAGCTTTCATGATACTCTATGATCTATCTTTTGCTGTAGCTTAAGACATCAGGTAAGTGTTCAAGTAATGAATTGTAACTTCATCATTGACATGTGACCAGTACCTTACTTTAATATCTAACTACTTTTTTTTTATTTCTCTATTAATTCATCATATACAAAAGTATAAGAACCTGATTTTTGCAGTTCATCTAATGATAGTACGTGGGAATGTGGCCGTATGGTGTCTGATATCAGATAGGAAAATTCTGATGCAGATAATGCCAATTTGGACAATGCCCTTGCCGCAGTGGATACACCTGTTCCCATGAGATCACCGAAGTTAAACGCTGTCGGGCGTGGCCGGCACTTGGATGGGTGACCATCCAGGCCGCCATGTGCTGTTGCCATTTTTTGGGGTGCACTCAGCCTCGTGATGCCAATTGAGGAGCTACTCGGCCGAATAGTAGTGGCTTCGGTCAAGAATACCATCTTACGACCAGGAGAGCGGTGTGCTGACCCCACGCCCCTCCTATCCGCATCCTCCACCAAGGACGACACGGCGGTCGGATGGCCACTCGTGGCCTAACGACGGAGTGAGAGAGATAATGCCAATTTTCCAGCAATTATACTATTGGGTAACATTACCATGAATAGCTTCAAGTTATCAACAGACCTCCACCTAAAATTATTGCATGCCCCCTTTGAAGGGCAAAGAAGTTTAGCTGTTGTTGTGTTATTCCTACTGTACCAGCAGACTATTGTTAGTTTATTGCTTTTGTATGCATTGGAAGAGATACTTGCATAACATGCTGACTTCCTGACATTACGTCTTCAGTATTCTTTTTATGCATCTCAGTTTCATAATGGCGAAGAAGCTAAGTCAATTTTTGTCAGATCTAACATTTTTCTTCTGACATTTAGACACCACACTACATTTTGATCATAAGTATTACATCAGTCTCAAAGAAAATGTTCATCGCAGTCCTTAACCTGAACCACGCTTTGCTAAAAGAAGTTAGGTTCTTCGGCATTTTTATGCTTCATGTTCAGGCTAAAAATAAAAGTGCAGAAATGACACTTGTTTCACACAGTAAAAACGATAACTCGTATATTTCATGCACCCATTTGTTTATTTTGCCTTCAAAACTCATAAAACTTTACAGAAAGTTTTAATTACTTCACACTTTTTAACACTGTGTGTTCATACAATTTACACACATGCAAGATCACGAAAATAGGATAATTGGGTAGTGATTAAATAAATACATCATTGTTCAGCCATTGCCTAAATATACATGTGTGCCCAACACATTGTTCTGCACTGTTGGTAGAGATGTCACCTTGAGCTCACCAAAATAACTCAGACGGTAAATGTGGGCTTATGGTGACGTTATGCTCAAGGGTGCTAATCTGTCCAGCAATACAGATTTATGCAGTGTGTTTAACATTCAAAACATTTTATTACTTGTAAATGGACTGATGCTGCCATCTAACAATAATAATAAGTACTACTACACTACACAACATTTTTGAAATTTTGGCAAACAGAATAAAACTCAAAACATGAAAATGAATTTATTATTTTTTAAGCCAAGAATAAAAATTTCAAAAAAAGTGGGAAAGGAGGACATATAAAGAAAATGTAGGAGCATTCATACTATAGTAGAAAAGTAGGAGGAATGTGATGCACCTGAATGTTTCACAGACCAGCTAAACTCCAGAGAACATAGCCGTCATCCCGCAAATGAAAGTTTAAAGGTCATCACGTGTTTCTGGCCACCGTGTATACACATAAGCATGTCAGACAGTGTTGAGATGGCAGTACATTGTTCCTTTTTACTTTATATCTTGTTTTCCTTATCATTGGCAGATGATGGCTATTCAAAAAAAACTGTTTTTCTCCTTCAGCCGTGCTGACTTTTCCACTGTTCAAAAATTCTCACTAAACATTTAACCTGTTTATGCCCAGTGTAGACAGTTACGTTATCCAGCTGCACATCATAAGATTCCTCTGAAAATGGCTGAGACAAAGACGAAAAAGTCTTAACCTCTTCACTCCTGAGACGAAAAAAATTTACAGGGAATTTTTCTTTTCATATTTTCCTACAAACTAGTATACAAGCATGACACATATGCCAAAGAAAAAAAATTGGTTATTCACTAGGGCACAAATGGAGGTCCACATGTGTGGACCTCGGGTCACAGTTATCATGATAATGTACTCGTCTTTGATTACATTTTTCTCTCTCTTCCTCAGTAAAAACATTTTTTTTTCAACAAAATAATTATTTTATTGTAACCTTAACTACATACGTTAATTTACACAGAAAATAAGTATTTTAATTTCAGTATTTTTAAATACAGTGTTTCCAATACAGGTTTCTGTTGATACTCCACAAATGAAAGAAAATAAAAATATCATGCAACAATTTCTGCCAAATAATAACTTGATATTGCCCATAAATGCATCTTTACTTTTTGTGATAGGCTTCAAAACAATTATTTTTCATGACACACAAATACATTTCACATTTGATGCAGATGACCCTTGTCTTGGAACTGCAGCCATGATTCCTGCATTTTAAGGCATTCTTTGCCTCAACTAATTTTGGTAAATGGACTACATTGTCAAACCTAACTTCTGCAATTGGTTGTGACAGAGCTCTTCTTGGCTTTTTATCCATATTTTGTACATCATCTACATCTTCACTATCAGAGGAATTGACTACTGAAGGGCGCCCTCTTCTTCTAGTTACAGGCTCAACATATTTGTAATTAATCATAGCTTTGCCTACGTGCATTTTGTAATCCATCAGTCACAACCTTCTTTGTTTGGGTATTTCATTTTCTGAGCACCATCTGTGGTACATCACCCAACAATTGACAATCACAAGATCTATAAAATGATTAAACATTCTTACAGGCCATTTTGATGTGCAAATGTAGCATCTGTAATATGATAAAAATCTATCACAGAGATCAACACCTCCCATGTTTTCATTGTAAAGCTTCACTGCCACTGGCTGAGGAACATCTATCTTCTTTTTCTGTTCTCTTGACCACCTCTTACATGAGGTTGGAGGGCTGCTTCCAACACATGATGAGAGTATTAGGACACTTTTGTTGTCTTTCCACTTAATAAGACAAATTTTTTCATCTTCCCTAACCCATTCTTCCCATTCCCCCCGCTGAAATAGCATGTCATTTTTCAGTTTCTTCACTATTGGACCCAATCTGTTCTTCATAACTGTACCTGTCTGATAAATTTTCCTTCCCAGCAACATGTCTACAGATTTTACACTTTTGAAAAATCTATCAGTGTATACACAATGCTGGTTGTCTCTAGGAACACTTTCTGTCATCATCTTAACAACTGCTGCACTGAGACCATATTCTTTCATATCTTCAGCTGACACAGTACCTGACCCAGCATAAAACATGAAGTCCAACACAAGGCCATCAGGTGCAGCCAGAATGAAGCATTTTAAACCTAATGGATTAGGTTTTGATGGTACGTAAGTCACAAAGCCACATTTACCAGAGAATGGCACCATTTGTTTGTCAATGGAAAGATGATGTGATCTTGGAAGGGTCAGACACTTCTTCTGCACAATCAAGAAAAGGTTTTACCTTCCAAAGCTTCTCGTTGTGCTCACTTGTGTTGTCATGCACTTAGCAATAACTGGAACCTGAGTATCTTGCTGCCAGTACAGCTTACTTTGTGCATAGCCCAGAACTCCCATAACAACATGTATTCCAGCTAAATGCAACGTTTCTTCTCCACTGGTGTTAACAGATTTATGTTGTAGTTATTGAACTGAGTACAAATTGGTTTGTTGTATGTGTTCTTCCCAGAATGTCAGAGGAAGGTATTCCAAGAAAGATTCAAAAATTCCTTTCTCTTCTGCATAATCTGGAAGTCACAAGGATTCGAATACGGCATTTCATTCTTCCTCCACTTCATAGATCACACTGGCAGATGTTGTGGAACAAGAATTTCGTCTTGGGGATCTACAATTAAACAAAATTGTAAGAAAAAAACATGAGTAAGTTCGCTACATAATTTATAATATTATTGATCATTACTATATAGGGTAAACCTACCATTTCTATCGTCTAATTCTTCAGAAGAATCCACAGTCTCATCTACTATTGCTTTATCTTCATCATTGGCTTCAGGTTCAACAGTAAAATCTCCAGTCAAAAATGAAAATTCGTCATCTTCCCCATCAGATAATTCGGCATTACTGTCGTTCAGAAGCGTCAGTTAATATTTCATTCATATCTGTAAAGTATAAAAAAGGAGAGTTACTTCAGTACTCTACTGTCGAAGACGAAATTGAAGTCAGCAAATTCATATTGTGACCTGAGGTCCACATACGAGGACTTTCAGAAAATGAGTTATTTCATAGTAATAAACAAAATATATTCAAATCGGAACTAACTCTCAACATCTAGAAGAGTTAACACACTTTAGAAAAAAAAATCACACCATTTTAGACTAATATTTGGGCATAATAATTATTTACATACCTTTCTAACTTTAGCAGTCATTTTGAGTGCACAATCAGCTGTAAACAAATACAACAGTCGTTCCTTGCGAGGTGCTGCGCTCTCGTGTTGAAACTGAGAAATAAAGGTCCACGCTGGTGGACCAGTAGTTTGTAAGCGGAAAAATACGCATATTTACGGGGGAAAAAAAATAACGAACGTAGGTCCACATTTGTGGACCGCTGGAACGAAGAGGTTAAAACAACTGTTATTCAACCAGAAATACCAGTTGCAATAATGACAGCAAAGAAAACTTTTATAATTAGAAAGCTACTTCCTCAAAGACCACGACATACTGGAGAGAAGAATTAGAACGGCAAAAGAAGGAAGAGGAACAGTGCAAATCTCATCATGACCCAGGCACAGAATGGTGCATTTAGTCACAGTACCACATGTGCTTCACTTAGTGTTCCTTTTCAAGTAATTCTTTTACCAGAGTGCAGTATCAGCAAAGGAGTGAGTAGACGAAAAATGTAAGTAGCTCTCATACAAAAGGCATGTGGCTCCTGTGTTGCACCTAAATGTGTGGCCTGATGCAGGTGTACACGACCGGGAGATGGGGGAAAAACCTGGTAATTTTTTCGTCCGGGAAAAACCGGGGAATTTTTCATTGTGTTAGTTATCAGTAAAATTTTTGTGATTTTGTCTGGTAAGAACCAATTCTCTAACAAAGGATATTACTGTATCCCGTGTCTGCAGAATAATACTGCAGCACCAAAACATGAACGAGAGAGAAAGAAAAAAGAAATCTTAAGTCGCAAAGGAAATGCGCCATATACAACAACAACAAAACACAGTGCACATACAATCGCCTGCCAACAGCAAAGTGTGTCAAAGGCTTTAGGAAGAATATGCAATGCTTCCTAAGAACAAATTGCCTTCGATGAGCGTGACGTGACAGCTGTTTACATTAGATTCGTTTGAGCACTTGCGGGAGGGCTCTTGCATGGGCAGTCGAGTCGCGTATGACTCCCGCTTCTGGCTACAGTTGTGTGGCTGGGCGCCACTAAATAATATTGCCGCGGTTCGGAAATATCATAGATCCGGGACTGATGCACAGAGCAGTCTGATTGTAATGGGGAGGTGGGTAGCCTCCCCGTGACCTGTGTTAACGTTCAGTGATTTCGGTATTTCCTCTTCATTTATTGCTCTCACATTAAATGGAAACGAAACAGATTTCTGTTGCCGGGAGCTACCAAATTAATTAAAATACGTTCGCATAATTACGGAAGGCTTAAATACGTTGTTAGTTTCAGGTTTTATTTGCACCTTTCTCACAGTCAAGCATTAATCGCCTTGCAGAACAATGAAGTTATTTTTGTCGGTTTGCTAAAGAGATTTGGCTTTTATTAATCTTTTGTGCCGATGCAGGCAATTTATTTGAAACGAAGTGTTTAATTTCGCACTGTTGGCTAGTTTCAACTGTTCACTGCATGTCAAGTGCACGTTTTCCATCTTCTAGCTCGTATGGCATTTGCCATAATAAAGAACCAAACGTGAGATAATACAGTACTGGCACGCAAGAAAATTTACATCCGAATCTGGACATACGAATGTGCACTTTAAGCCGAATTATGCATTTTAGTAAGGTTCACGAAATTCCGATGCTCTTTAATTATCGTCTGATGTCTTGTTTCTTCTATGACATTGTGCAAGATCTTTTTAATGTTTTACACGTACGAACATACGGGCTTCCTGTGTCAACGTAGCTGCGCAAGCGCAGTGACGCCTGTTATCTGGCGCTCTCTGGCAACTGCTAAAACGAACCAATTTCTAACAGGTCACGGGAAAATATTGCGAATGGTGGTTTGAAAAGCGTTACGGTCAAAGTAAATTCCATTTTACGCAAGATGAAATATGTGCGATGAATTTCTTAAATCACAGAGCATTTGACACTCATTTAAAAATTAACTCTTTGAGGACGACCATGGAGAAGAATTTCGAGCCCAGATCAGACAACATCGTTATTAAAAATTTTACTTGCACATTTGTGTGATGTATCTTAATGTAACGCGCAAAAAAAACAACATTATATGTGGAAACTTAGCTTCTCTTGCAGCCTATTAATATTCGAAACCAATATTATATGTGAAAGCTTTGTTTTTCTTGTAGAAACGCTATGTATATTAATTTAAATCATTAACTTTTCCGATTTGTATGTTCACGCTACTCACAAGTGATTTTGCTATTGGTTGACTACATCACGTGTCCTATGCTGTCATCAGCTGGCGAGATCACGTGACATGAGCTTACAAAAGCGCGTCGGAATCTCGATTACAATGCTTCGGAAACTAACAAGCGGTGTTTGGCGGATTTCGAATTTATACCTTCGTAACATGAAAAAATGCAGCGTACATGTTGCTGCATATCAAAGATCATTCCAAAACGTGTTTTTTTCCTCCTGATTTTGGTTTTCTAAAGTGCTGGGAAATTCTACGTCTGTGTAGAAAACCATAAACATTCTAAGGATTGACAAGTTTTACAGTGCCGAGGAAAAGTATACTGGCACTTTACACAGAAAAAAGTGTATTTTCAACTGGGAAATCCGGGAATTTTTTTTCCTTGTACATGTATACACCCTGTGATGTATATACTTGAGCATGGGCTGTTTGTAGCAGTTTCGTAACCCGACCTGTCAGTATTTTTCAGTTCTTGAATGACAGTAGACAAAATAACTTAACTGAAAACATATTAATGTAGTGGAGTTTTTCAGTTTGCTAAATGAGGACTTTTTTCAGGTATTAATTAAGCTTTAATATGTTCCTGTAAACAATACGTGAGAAATGTTTACTTTGAAAATGTGATGATGTCAGTGACCTTTGTGGTGTTGGTGGGAAAAGGGTTGGATTGGTTAATGTAGCACCTTGTTGCAGTCTGTTGTTAACAGTGTACTGTAAAGCCATGTACTTGTGTCGATAGTGAATTAATGAATGACCAGAAAGTTATTGAACCTCTGTCGCCATTAATTGTTACTGGTAGGCTTCCATTCAGGAATTCCTGCCACTTCTAGAGTGAGCTGCACAGAGTGAAGCCACCTACCACACATCCACAGTATACTTTCAGAGATAAGTGTGAACATTTCTGATGGAATGGGATTGATGCTCAAGTCTAGAACAGCAATTTCCTGTAAAACCTTACTTGACTTACCTAAAGTTCCATAATTGCCGTACACTAAACCCCGAGTTATCTCATTTTTGTTATTTTGACAGAAACTTAAAATCGCAAGTAGCCTATACTTGGGTAACTTAAGAACGTAACTTAAAAAAACTAAAATCCTGTTTATAACATTTTCAGCACTGATAGCTAAATGTTCAACTGCTAGAGAGCATATGACCCTACATTTGTAACCTGGCCATCGTGTTTCAGTTCAGATGCTTGCCACCAGATATTGTCTTTACTGTCGGCAGCTTTGGATACTCGAAAATAAACGTGCACTTGCAGCCTCTCTCCTGTGTTGTTGTTGTTGTTGTTGTTGTTGTTGTTGTTGTTGTTGTTGTTGTTGTTGTTGTTGTTGTTGTTGTTGTTGTTGTTTAGGCAGTGCTTTGAAAAAAGAACGGCTGTAGTTATCAGCACCAGCACCTCCTAGATTTATGTTCATAGTAAACCATTAAGAAATACATGGTTAGACTTCATAGTTAAGCAGAAACTAAAAATATGACTTCAAGTTTCAGGCTATTTTAGTTAAAGTCCAGTGTGCAAGTATACTCAGGACAGGGTGTATACGCCCTGGGACAACTGGAAAAATCCAGGGAAAGCCCGGGAATTTTTCATTGTTTCAGTTTTCAGTTAAATTTTTGTAATTTTGACAATTTTTGTAATTTTGACTGGTAAGATCTGATACTCTAACAAAGAATTTTACTGTATGCCCCTACTGCAGAATAATACTGCAGCATTAAAACATTAATGAGAGAAGAAGAAAAAACTTGGTTGCGAATGAAATGCACCATTACAACAAAACACAGAGCACACACAAGCGTCTGCCAGCTGCATAATGTATCAAACACAAAGGCTGTGCAATACACCAGAACAACAAACTGCTCCCAATGAGCATAAGGTCACAACTGTTTACATTAGATTCGGTCGAGCAGTTGCCATCAGGTTCATGCGCATGTGCAGTTGAGTTGGGTATGAGCATACCTTCTCCCACTTCTGGCTACTTGAAGTGTGGCTTTTAGCTGTATCAGCAACAGCAGTGAGCAGTCAGATTCTAAACAGAAAAGCTCTTCTGGCACACCCAAGCTGCAAAATTCATGCATGTGCAGAGCAGTCAGAGCTCTAGTGGGGAGCGTGTCTTGTCTCTGTGTCATTCGTGTTCTTGTTTAGTGATTTTGCTGTTTCCTCTTCATTTACAGCTCGTACGTCAAATGAAAGCAAAACCGATTTCTATGGCTGGGAGATATCGAGTTAATTTAAATACATTCACATAATTATAGTAGGTTAAAAAAATGTTATTAGCTTCGAGTTTCATGATTTTATTTTATTTCCATGTTTTTGGCAACCAAACATTAATCGCCTTGCAGAACAATGAAGTTATTTTGTCGATTTGCTACAGAAATTTGTCTTTCATTAATCTCTTCCACAGAGACAGTTAATTTATTTGAAACAAAGTGTTTCATTCCACACTACTCGCTAGTTTCCAGCTGTCTGCTGAATTTTAAGTGCACGTTTTATCTTTTGGCACTAATGGCGTTATAACTAATCATGAGATAATGCAGTACTGGTACTGCATTCCGAAAACCGCACTGAAAAGCTTAATATCAGGTTGCGGCCAACTTCTTTGTGAACCTGGACTTGCGAATGTGTACTGTAAACTGAATTATTCATTTTAGTATCATTTATGAAATTCCGATGCTCTTGGATTATTTTCTGATGTCCTGTTTCATTTATGATGTAATGTAAGATATAATGCTGCATACATGGGCTTCCTACGTAGTCATAGCTGTGCGCCCAGAGGCGCACTCTGACAACTGCTGAAACTAATTCTAAGAGGTCATGGAAAATATTGCGAATGATGGTTTGAAAAGCGGTACTTTCAAAGTAAATTTCATTTTACGCAAGGTGAATTATGTTGCATGTGAGAATGTGCTTTGAATTTCATAAATCACAGAGCAATTGACCACCATTTGAGCCATCAACTGTTTCTACTTGTATGTTAATGCTACTTAACAGTGATGTTGCTATTGGCTGGCTACATCACAAGTCCTATGCTCTGAATATCTGCTATCATTGCCTGGCAAGATCATGTGACATGAATTATGATTGCCTTACAAAAGTGCATCGCAATCTCGATTTCAATGCTTCAGAAACGAACATGCTGTGTTTGGTGGAATTTGAATATATACATTTGTAATACAAAAATACGCAGCATACATGTTGCTGCAGATCAAAGATCTTTCCAAAATGCTTTTCTTAAAAGTGCCCGTAAGTTCTACACCAGTATATTAAACCTTATAAACCATATCCATTCAAAGGATTGATAAGTTTTACTGTTCTGAGGGAAAATATAGTGTTACTTCGGATGGAAAAAGTGCATTCTTAACTGGGGAGTCAGGAAATTGTTTTTCCTCGTTCGCATGTACACAATGCAGGATTTTATTAATGGTAATCTTCAAAATTTTGTAACTCATTGTTTTGAGCTCTAAAAGCTGTCATTGTGTGTCGAAAATGTCATTTGTTATAGGACCTTTTTCATTAATAAAAGAAATATTAGTTTTCGGAATATAATTTGGAAAATTCAATTTTATACCACTAAAACAATATTTCTATATTATGCGATTTTTCCTACCCCTCCAACACAGAATCTATTAGTCCGAGAGAAAAATAAATTGGACCTTTTTTGTGGGGAATGTAACATAGTTTAATTATGTACTGGGAAACGTTTTTGCTAGAAGCTACGTATTTAGAGTTACAACTTTTTATTTATGTTGCATCCCAAACATTTGTTCGGGTTGGGGTTCACCCCTTTAAAACTTCTTTTTGAGCTTCTGGGATTCAGTAGTCTCGCATTCACTATTTTCCCAGTGTGTTGTGATGCTATTGGAATTTTGTGATGCACTGCAGTTGTGTATTACAATTTGTTCCCTGGTAGATGGAACCCATGTGTCTATTCAGTGCATGCTTCCACTAATGCGCTTCTTTCCTCAGCATGCTATAATATCAGATGTTTCCTTACAGTACTCGCGTGACTTTCGGTTTTGCTCGTGGTTTCCTTGCTGCTTTCTACCTTGCGTATTTTTACGAATGATTCCAGTTCCTCTGTCAGTAATCCAACATTCTGAAGCTGAACTCTGTTTTCTGACACATTCAATGCATTCTCTATGCATTTACCTTTTTTAACCATCACTAGCAAAATTTGTACATGCACTCATTGTGCAATTTCTTGTCTTGGGATAACCATTTCCCTTTCACTCTGTCCTGATGCCTTGCCTTCCACTCTTAACAACATTACTTTTTCTTCTTGGGGACCTATTTCCCCATTGGATTCTTCACCCAGTTTAAACTCTTAATCTTTCGGTTCTTCCTCTACTATTATGGGTGTGTCTCGCCCCTCTATTCTTACAACGTTCTCCGCATTATCTAACTTGACCTTATGCTCTGTTACGAAGTTTCTACCTATTAATCCATTGTAGGGAATGCCTAGTCCTCTCGCATACACATGAAATTTCTGTCCAACTTTCCCTTCACTGTCCCCATTTAGGTGTATTCGTCCCGTACCTATTGTACTTACAGCTTCGCTCATTATAACTTTGAACTGAAGCCTTTCTGCTTCATTTATTCTAATTGTATTCTTTGCTTGAGTAAGCACAACTGTGCTCCCCTATGTAGTAACAACTTTATATACCCTTTTAATTCTACACAGTGTAACACTAAAACATCATTCTCCTTTGCACAGTCAATTACCGTAACTGTGGGCTTACCTACCGCGACAATGCCTGTGCCGCCCTGTACTACTTTGCCTGTTTTACTCGATACTGGCACCCTGCCTTTTCTCCAGGCATGCCAGGGCCCTTCATGACAATATGGCCCTGCCACTTACACTTGAAGCAGGCTCCCTCTTTCACTCTTATACACGGGATTCCGCAGATACCCGGTAGGTTACAGTGTGGACATCTCTATTCACGTAAACCTCCGTCGGTTTCTTTACGATATCCTTTAAATTCCGTGACATCTATAGGATGAACTTACCTTAGTCTTACCTGACATTCTGTGCATCTGTACGACCCAGCTTGTCACGACCGTAACAAAAGCTAGTGAACTCTTAACAGGTTATTGCCTGTACTCTGCCCTCTGGCATGTTCTTTCTGCATTTGCTTGCAATATGACCTCTCAAGCTGCATGTGAATTATTTTAAATCATTAATCTCTTATGTACTCTTCACAGTTTCCCTTCCACGGGTAAATATTACCCTCAGAGCCAGTCCCCGCTCTTTCGTGGATAATATCACACTTTTCTCTTGCTGTGCTAACTCTACTGCTGCTGCCGAGCCTATTTCATCAACTCAGCTTCGCACTGTTGTCTAAACACTATCGTTGCTTAAACCCTGAATGAAACAAGCTCTTCCTAATGAATCAACCAATTCCCTGACACCTTTTACGTTTCCCCGACTTGTGACCCAACTTACAGCTTCCATGAAATCTCTTTGAATTTCATCGATTCTGCTTGCCCACAACAAGATCAGTTCACCTTGTGCTTGACCTGCCTGAAATATTCTGCTTGCATAACAGTCTATAGTAGTTTTTCTTGCGTAATTTTCTTTTAGAACGCGCTTCGCTTCTTGCCATGTACCCGTACATTTGTGTACTTGCAGTCTCGACCTGGCCTCACCAGTTACCTTAGCTTTCACAAATTTTAATGATCTTTCATGTTCCTCTGGGTTCACTAATTCTAATGCCACATCCACATTCTCAATAAATTCTCTGAGATCTCTTTCATTCCCTTCAAACCCTTTTGAATCAATACACTTGAAACAGCACACAAAGCTTCCTTAACTGACATTTTACCATTACTGGAGGATGACGGACCTTCATTAGTTTGGGGCATCTTACCAATTTTAACAGTGTTAACGCTCTAAAGCTACAATATACTTAAAACAAAATTAATAGGTACCGCTTCTTGTGGTGCGTCATCTGGTGCTTTCTTGCCGCCCGTGTGTCTGTGCTGCCGCAATGCGTTGGGTGCTGTCCTCTGCTGTGCCAACCCGTCGCTTGCCTCGGCTGCCACTGCAGCTACTGCTGCTGCTGCTGCTGCTGCTGCTGCTGCTGCTGCTGCGTCTGCGTCTGCTGCTACAGAGCCCAGACTCTGGGTCTCGAATTCATAGACCTCTGGCTGCTTAGGCACCCTGTGCCCTGCTGGTCTGCGCCTTGCTGTCGTAGTCCTAAGTTGCCTTGCACCATCTCTGGTGGTGTGGGGATGATTACCTGCTTGCGCTGAAAGTTGCGAGTCACCACAGCTTCCTGCAGGTTGCTACAGTCGCTGTAGCAGTGGCTGCTGGCTGCCTCCAGTGGATCGTACCTCCCAATTGCCTAAGTGCTTTTGCGGTACCCCACACCTGGCACCAAAAGTTTTTATTTATGTCGTGTCCCAAACCTGGGCTCTACTTGAGATTGAGTGACACAGTTCATAACCACATATTAGCTGGTTGGCATTTGTGAGAGGGAGACTATGATCTAGCCAAGAATTTACAGTCTCTGGTGTGAAGGTAGAAAAAGGCTGGGAGATAATTGAAGTATTCTCCAGAAACATTTCACTATCTGAAGTTTATTCAAAATATACAGAATGAATTCCTAACTATTCTGGCTGAGATATTTTCAATAAGTGGCCAAGTCTCATACAGAGACAGTGCAAGACAACTACTGTTCTGTCTATTCATCGGATGCAACCCTTATGACTAACTCAAAGTCCCACAGCTGCTGCCTACCTGATCATCAGCTCTGGACATTAACTCTGCATCGATCCAGAAGCCTCTCTCTTATTTCTCCCTCTCGTCCTCTCACTAACCTGAAGTGCTGTATGCTTATTAAGTTAATTCCAAGCCATATCACAGATCCCGTTGTCAAAAGTATTGAGAGCCCCCTTTGTGTCTTTATAGCTTATATCTCGTAGCTCATTATCAACTACAGCTGCCCATCTGCCTGGCATCGGCCACCCAGCCCGTTTCCGGGTCTGTTGCTCCTCTCGCCATGCCTAAATACTTTACTGTTGTCTCTTTTACAGTTTCCCCTTTTTGTTGTGAAAATGCATTAACAATTGCCTGTTTTTTATGAATAATGCTATTCAGACCTGGCTTTACTCATGGACATAACAACTATAAAATTTTTTCCTTGCTAATCAACCTTTTTTATCTTTGTTGAAGGAGCTATAAAACTGATTTGCTGCAGCTCTCCACTGTAGTCTATCCTGTATAAACCTTATCAGCTCCACACAAAAATTCATTTCACAAGTGCTCACTGTAATGAAATCTTGATTTCCCTCTACAATGTTTACCTCTACACTTCCCTCCATTAGCTAAGTAACTATTACTTGATGCCTCAGGAAGCATACATCTATCATCCCATTGATCTCTTAACATCTGTTGACCTCACTGCTTTTAGACTTCTCCCTTTCCAAGTTTTCCTCAGCCTTACATGTTTTCTATGGTTTGGTGGTGTCCGTAGTATAGTCTTTCTAGGTAACCTGGATGCATACATGCATTAGACATGAACATACCATATTAATTGTTTCCAGTCTGTCAGTTGGGCCCTTTTATACCCATTCATAATTGAACCATTTTTTGTAGTTGTTCTCTGTAACTCTTCATGTGTCTACCCCATAATCGTCATTACCTATAGTATCATATTGTACTCCTAGAGGTGTAACTACTGCAAGCTCAGTTTCCCCTGTATTGAGGTTGATGCTGGTTAGTTCTCCCCCTATTGGAAGGTATTTAGTTTTCTTGGTAATATGTTCCAAGCCCTGTCATTTATACTCTTCCTGTAGTTTTCATGCCATATATTGTAGATATTTCTTTCTTTTTTTTCTTTTCTTTCTTTGGCGATTACATCATCTAGAAATTGCAGTGTACACAATCCAGTCTCACCTATATCACTCTGTCTGTACCCACTCACTGCATTTCTTTTTCCATTGACTTAGAGCTTTTGCTACATACATTTTAAACAGGGTAGGTGACACACAACAGCCTTGATAAAAATCATTACTGACAGGAAATCTTTGAGATTTCCATTACTGAGTTTTATTCATGATGTTTAACCATTATACATATTTTGGATAGCCCTTATTATTAAACTGTAATTCATGTCTGTGTCCTGTAGTAATTTCCAGAGCCTTTGTGTAGGTACTGTAGCATATGTTCTGTGAAGGTCTATAAACATAATACAGGCTTTTTGGTTGGTGTTTGATCTTCTCTCTATTAAATGTCTCAAACAAAACACATTGTCAATCCAAGTCCCACCATCTAAGAATCCTGATTGCTCTTCTTTCTCTTGATTTTCATATTCTGACACTACTAGATCTCTGAAATTTTTCCTTACAAATGTCTTATCATACTTGTCACTGAAATGCCTGTACAAATTTGCACAATGTAGTTAATCCTTTTTTTGTAAATGTACCGTATCCAAATATCCTGTCACCGATCTAGTAGGCAAGTGACATTTGCTTACACACCATGTCAATGCTTCAATTATTATTATTGTTGTTGTTGTTGTGCCAAACTTGATGAGTCAGTCCTGTTGGGATTCCTCCTCGACTTAAAGATCAACAGTTTTTTAGTTTGTGAATAGCCCTCTCTGTGGAAATGTCCTCTCCTTGGGTTAGTATTTCTGTATGTAGAATGGTTTTGTATTCATTTCTGTTTTCTGTCAGTAATTGCATGTAGTGATCTTACCTGTTGTTTCGTTGGCACTAATATGCAACATGGAACCATCTCCAAATTTATAGTTTTGTGCTATATCATGTTTTGAAAAACTTTAAAAATAAAATTCTGTTAGGTGAGAATGTTATTACAGTGTATGTTTTAGATACCAATGTTTAAAATAAAGAAAGGTATAAAATATAGATTTTCCTAGGTGGAAAGGGCATAAATGGGAATTGGTTCCTTACTGCTTACCTCAGTAATTTAAAATGGCACTTCAATATTTTGTGTTGCAGTTTGAGGGATTGGGTATTGTGCATCAGGAGCTTGAAAAACCTGTCAATAGTGATGTTTGCATGTATTAATATATTAAACTTCAATTATTTACCAAACAATATGAACATAATACAATGCAATGGCAAGAAAAATAACAAGTTTTGCACAATGAATCTGATGTTTTTCCAAGGTGAAGTTCAGCTCCCCATCAGGCCCATCAGTATTGTCCACAACACCACAGTCTACTGAAAGATTACTGTAAAACGTAGTAGCATCACTCTGGATAAGATGCATAATGGATGTGATGTTGTCCAGTTTTGGCTGTGATATATGCTTTCCATTAGGCCACAAAGGTAACAGGAGAGATGAGAAATTCACTGCAGACTTTGGCAACCAGCTCTTCTTTTCTTGACATCAACTTCAACAAAATTCTCATCTAATTCTGTATTCATAAATACAGAGAAGGGATTGCTCTTTGAGATTCTAATCTGACGGAGTTGCAGCCAGTTTACTTTGTTCTAATGTATGTCTTGTTCCCTATTAACAATACTTTTTTCAAGTTTTGCAGTTCCTTTAAAGTCACATTTTTGCACCTTATGGACCTGTAAGGGATTCTTTTACCTTCCCTTCTGCATTACACAGATATAATGTTCTGGCATATAGAGTCTATCCTGCATCTTCAGAGCGTGTCCTATATCGCCAAAGTCGCTATTGTTAGGCAAAAAAGAATGGCCTGAGATATTTCAATGTAATTGTCTCCAAAGAACTATGCTCTTCTAGAGTTGCTTTTAATATTAAAACCATTATTACAGTTTTGTTCCCCACATGAATCCGACCACAAAACCAATTCCTTCACTCACTGTATGTGACATCGGAGACATGACCCAACTTCTTGAGCCCCACAGCCAGCAGTGCATTCAATCCAGGTATAGCAGTGCACTTCATTACATTGACCAGTATGTCTACATCTACATGTACATGGATACTCCGCAAATCACATTTAAGTGCCTGGCAGAGGGTTCATCGAACCATCTTCATAATTCTCTATTATTCCAATCTCGTATTGCAAGCAAAAAAGAACGAACACCTATATCTTTCCGTACAAGCTCTTACTTCCCTTATTTTATCGTGGTGATTGTTTCTCCCTATGTAGGTCTGTGTCAACAAAATATTTTCACATTCTGAAGAGAAAGTTGGTGATTGGAATTTTGTGAGAAGATTCCGTCACAACACGGCTCAGTAACAATACATGAGGAATGGGTTTAGTTGATTAATATACAGATCATGTAACAGAAGTAATTGTTTGTATTAAAAAACATAAAATAAATTGAAAATAGTATGAGAAAGCTGAATAAAACTTGAAATGTATGTACAAGTTAGGAACTTTTTGTGGAAACTTTCCGTTTGTGGGTGAATGGCGAAACTTCCTGTAGGAGTGCTCTGCAGTAATCCGTCAAAAGGTTTGGTGACCATCTTCCCTTATATCGTCTTTCCGTGGCAGCAATGTCATGGTGAAATCACTCATGATGTTGGTCACTCACATCTCCAAGATTAGTTAGGAAGAAACCCAACTGGGAATGAAGGAAATGTAATTTCAGAGACCTGTTGCACCCCATAACCTTGTAACAGTCCAGCATGTGTTCCTTCAGTTACCTATAATTCTCAGACATTACGTTTCTGAAGGAATTGTAGCATACATCTTTAAGAGCAAGCCAAGCTGACTTCTGAGTATCTGTCATCAACTGTTGAACGATTGTGTGTTTCGTCTAGTCACAGATCTGAGGCCCAGTGAAAATTCCTTCTTTAATTTCTGCAGTACTAATCACAGAAAATTTAGATGGTAAAAAATCGGAAACCTTAGCCCTCTTTGCCCACTGCTTTCACAAAATTCTTCATAAAGCCCAGTTTCAGATGGAGAGGTGGTAACAACACACTGTCTTTGTCAACAAGGGCTTCATGTGTGACCTCTTTTTTTCACCGGGATTGAAAATCCCTCTTAAGGGGAGTTGGAATGCCCTATCTCGCCAATGTTAAATTTGCTAACTTTGTGTACCTTTTTCTTTGGAACTATTATCTTCAGAACTTTGAAATTCTGGCAGAGGTTTTCAGCATATATTGTGAGCCCACTGAACTAGAACCAATGTTTTCTTTTTGTTGGTATAGTATTTATGAATTTTTTACCATTAAGCCATTTTTTATTGGAAAAAGTATAACATAAACTTCCCTAGTTCAGAGAATAAGCCAGTTCTTGTCATGATTCTAGTTCAGTGGCCTCTTTGAACTGTTTTGCAGCATTTCTGAAAATTTGAATGTTGTTGGTTGAGTGGTTTATGAGATAAAGGTACATGTAACACTAAAAATGTCAAATGCCAGAAAATGCGATTAAAGTAATTTATTATGAAAATTCACAAATACCTTTTATTCTATTATCAAAAGTGTCCAGCAGAGTAATCAGGGTCATCTTCTAGTTCTTCTTCTTCACCTAGAAGCTTTCTTCTCCTTGCTGCCCTTGCTTTTTTTGTATTAAATTCAGCTGCATACTGAGCCTTCCTTACTCGCACGCTGTCCAGAAGCTGAAGACCTCTGATGGTGTTGATACCAGGAGCAATGCCGAGCCTTGCCATGACCTTTAGCCTACCCATATGACCATCATTGAATGAAATAACAGCATCACTGACTCCCCATTTCAATGTTTTTATCCCAACAAATACATTCTTAGGTACACGAGTCCAAATGAGGTTGTTGAACGACTCGTTTTGATTCTGGGTACAACCATGAAGACATTTTCGCAGAAGATCAGGATGCCCCAAGTCTCTATATATTGGTTTAATTACTTCCATAACAGCCAATGGAATATAATTTTTATGGTGATAAGGATCCCCAGTAGCTTGAGATTTTCTATAATTGCACCATGACTGAGGACCATCTGGACAAGCAAAATGTTGAGGATTATCATCAGTTGATGATCGATGTAAATATGTGGCCCATACAGCTTGTCTCATTTCCTGCAAATTATTTGCATTATTTCTTATTGCCATACCATAGTATTGTTGTAATTCATTTATAATTTTATCTGACAGGCGACCTCTAATGGTTTTACCATCTGACAAAATTTTGTCCTTCAGATTCTGTTTCAGTTTCCTTAGACGAGTGCCCATTCGTTTCTGAACATGACCGACACATTCTAGTTTAGTTATTGTCTTATTGACATATGGCATGGATTCTGTAACACTTTTGTATGCCTTGGAGTCCCCATCTCCAAGGAATTTTGTGTAAAATACTCCCCGTTCTTTTTCTGATCTGCTAAACATTTTCACAGCAGCGGCAGCCTCCATGCCTCCACTCGTACCTTCATAATTCTTGCTACATATGTGAGCTGCTTCTATCTTACCAGATGCACAATGGTAACAATGTTTAGTGAGCACTTCATAGTCCAAAACTTTACCGCTGTCCACACTAGTAACAGTAGCAACAGCATTTTTGGATGTGTGACCCCTTTTCTGCCAGGTTCCATCAAAAGCAACAGGGATATCTGGGTTTCCTTCATTTATATATTTTGCTTCACTGGCAGCAGCTTTCATTGATAAATCTGCTACAGACTGAACAGCATCTCCTATCACTTCAGTGTAATTGTCAATTTTAGCAGGTGGAGGTGGAAGATTCATTATGGCACAAAATGTTTGAGCAGCAGTATGTCCTTTACCAATTGCTCTCATTGCATACATTAGCCTGATATTACTCTCAAACAAATTGCTACTGCATGTTTTAGAGCTCCAAAAACAGGTCTCATTTTCACAACTGGCACAAACTATAGCAATTTTGCAGGAAAGTCCTATAGATTTTGTTATGTTCATATCAAAAGAACCTCCACAAAGATTACAACACAAACATTTCTTCATAAACTCAGTAAAAACAGGAAAGTCGACTAAAACATATTGTTCATTAGAAGCTTCATCTGTAATTTCACTTGCACAGTTTGATAACTTCTTTTTTGATGCACTGGTGGGCGTGTCTCCTTCACACATCTCAGCTGTACAAACGTCAGAACTTTCACCAGCATCAACAGGTGCTGAAGCAGAATCACTTGAACAAACGTTATTTGTAAATCTATTACCGCGAAACTTTCGCTTTTTAAATAATGATGCACTCCTAGGCATCGTAGAAACTACGCACTCACCACTGAAAGTCAAAACAAGACAGATAACAAACTCCAAATGAGCGACAAACTAAACTCGAGGCTCAAAACAAACACTCACAGATCAAAAACTGAACAATAAACACAGCTAGTCGTAAAAACAATGGTACCTATGGAAGGATCAAAGATTCTACAACTGAAGAGTGAAATCCACAGCCTTCTATATGTAATGTTTTCGGAAATGCGAAGATTTAAATGTGTACAAATCACAAGATGGGTAACTTTGCTGGGCGCACATGTAATTTTGAAAAATTAAATAAAAATACTTCCAATTGGAATTTCTTAACAAATTTTGCACCATTTTAAGCAGAAAATTTCAAATTAAGTTATAAGGTTAAAAACTGAAAATGTGAATTTTTTCCATTTTCCGGCATTCCAACTCCCCTTAAAGGCCACTCTTAGACTGCATAATTGCACTTCCTTGCCTTTAATATCCCAGTGATACAAAAAACAGCAATATTTTGTGTAACTATTAACAGAAGTAGTCACAGAACTTTGAGATCACCATAGATTTTCCATTTGTGATTTGAATAGCCAATGTTGTTGTTGTTGTTGCTGTTGTTGTTGTTGTTGTTGTTGTTGTTGTTGTTGTTGTGGTCTTCAGTCCTGAGACTGGTTTGATGCAGCTCTCCATGCTGCTCTATCCTGTGCAAGCTTCTTCATCTCCCAGTACCTAATGCAGCCTACATCCTTCTGAATCTGCTTAGTGTATTCATCTCTTGGTCTCCCTCTACGATTTTTACCCTCCACGCTGCCCTCCAGTACTAAATTGGTGATCCCTTGATGCCTCACAACATGTCCTACCAACCGATCCCTTCTTCTAGTCAAGTTGTGCCACAAGCTCCTCTTCTCCCCAATTCTATTCAATACCTCCTCATTAGTTATGTGATCTACCCATCTAATATTCAGCATTCTTCTGTAGCACCACATTGCGAAAGCTTCTATTCTCTTCTTGTCTAAACTATTTATCATCCACGTTTCACTTCCATATATGGCTACACTCCATACAAATACTTTCAGAAACGACTTCCTGACATTAAAATCTATACTCGATGTTAACAAATTTTTCTTCTTCAGAAACGCTTTCCTTCCCATTGCCAGTCTACATTTTATATCCTCTCTACTTCACCCATCGTCAGTTATTTTGCTCCCCAAATAGCAAAACTCCTTTACTACTTTAAGTGTCTCATTTCCTAATTTAATTCCCTCAGCATCACCCGACTTAATTCGACTACATTCCATTATCCTCGTTTTGCTTTTGTTGATGTTCATCTTATACCCTCCTTTCAAGACACTGTCCATTCCGTTCAGCTGCTGTTCAAAGTCCTTTGCTCTCTCTGACAGAATTACAATGTCATCGGCGAACCTCAAAGTTTTTATTTCTTCTCCATGGATTTTAATACCTACTCCGAACTTTTCTTTTGTTTCCTTTATTGCTTGCTCAATATACAGATTGAATAACATTGGGGATAGGCTACAACCCTGTCTCACTCCCTTCCCAACCACTGCTTCCCTTTCATGCCCATCGACTCTTATAACTGCCATCTTCTTTCTGTACAAACTGTAAATAGCCTTTCGCTCCCTGTATTTTACCCCTGGCACCTTCAGAATTTGAAAGAGAGTATTCCAATCAACATTGTCAAAAGCTTTCTCTAAGTCTACAAATGCTAGAAACATAGGTTTGCCTTTCCTTAATCTTTCTTCCAAGATAAGTTGTAGGGACAGTATTGCCTCACGTGTTCCAACATTTCTACGGAATCCAAACTGACCTTCCCCGAGGTCGGCTTCTATCAGTTTTTCCATTCGTCTGTAAAGAATTCGCGTTAGTATTTTGCAGCTGTGACTTATTAAACTGATAGTTCGGTAATTTTCACATCTGTCAACACCTGCTTTCTTTGGGATTGGAATATTATATCCTTCTTGAAGTCTGTGGGTATTTCGCCTGTCTCATACATCTTGCTCACCAGATGGTAGAGTTTTGTCAGGACTGGCTCTCCCAAGGCTGTCAGTAGTTCTAATGGAATGTTGTCTACTCCGGGGGCCTTGTTTCGACTCAGGTCTTTCAGTGCTCTGTCAAACTTTTTACGCAGTATCATATCTTCCATTTCATCTTCATCTACATCCTCTTCCCATCCATAATATTGTCCTCAAGTACAATACACTTAAGGAATAGTCTCATGTTCTCAAAGGTTTCCTTTAAATGAACGGAATGGGCCACTGTTATCAGGGTTTCTCATTTCCTTTATGTAAGAGAAAAGATTTGGACTACGGTTTGAGGAATGTATAAATAGGGGTCATTCTTCCAGATTGTGAATCATCCCAAATTTTGTAAGCAGCCCATTTATGTCATTACATCGTACCAAACTCTCTGTATTGAGAAAAAAGTGGGAAGACCAAGCTGTCATTTACAGAATTAAATACTAGTGTTTGCTTGTTTAAGGTTCTTTTGTTGGAGGCAAGACCTAAGTAATCCTGCTTGCCTCATTGAAAGATTTAAATCTTCATGGTAAATGATAACAGCCAACCAGTTGCAGAATAAAGACTTATTGAAATCCTTGACCATGATTTTGGTATATCTAAATATAACTTCATCAGAAGCAAAACTACAGCTGAACAGGATGACACCTTCATTAGCAAGAAACATAGCAATATAACTGAGATAGAAGGAAAGAAAAAAAAAACAATTATAACTTAAGTAACCATGAAAATTACCGAAGTATTACAAGCACAAAAACTTTTAGTCACTTACTAAAATGACATCCTGCAGTCAAGATGCATAAAACAATTGTGCCAAAGGCGTTGTCAGTAGTTAAAATTAAAATATCACCCCCCCCCCCCCCCATCTGTACAGCATAATTATAGAGAGACGGTCAATGGTACACGGCATACTATCAGTACTTAGCCTGTGAACTAGCTTGAAGAGGGTGTGGAAGCTCTAGGGCAGACAATTTCACCAAGAGAGGGCACTTGTGGTATGCGCGAGACACTCACGCATATTAAAACTCCTAGATACATACTCGTGCGCATCAAAATTTTAAAGATTGTGCTAATTTAAACCCTCTGTCTTAATAAATAAAACATATCAGAACCATTTAACACACTCGCATACATAGAAAGAAGCTTGCACTAAGGAACATATCCCACGAGAGAGGGCACTAGTGTTATGCGCGAGAATCTTGCGCAAATTAAAGGCTACGATACATACTAGCGAAAACGAACAAAATATTGTAAATCGAAATCATCTGTCGTCATGAATAAAAACATAACAGAATCATTTAAACCACACATGCACATCAAAAACTGTGAACAATAATTATCAAAAACATGTAAAATTCCAACAAGACAGGAAAGGAGCATCTCACCAGCATCAACAGACAAGAAAATTAGCTTCTAGTCAGCCAGACTATATTACGTTACAACTAGAAGGGGTTTGAAACTATACAAAAAAATTTTTGTTTCTAAGCTGCACCTGTTCATTAAGAATAAATCCATCTTTTTGAGATAAATGTTTGAAATTTTCTAATTCCTCGAACAGGTCCAGTTTGTAACCCTTACTCACTTCGTGTAGCAATTCTATGTCATCCAGTTTACGTGGCATATGCTGTAAGAGCAATAGATGTTCAGCAAAAGTGGAATTGTACACATTTTCCCTGTTTTTACCTAGCATGTGTTCTTTATATCTTACTTTAATAAGTCTACCTGTCTGTCCAACGTAATATTTGGGGCAGTCATTACAAGTAATTTTGCCAAGTTCTTCCCGTGCCCCAGTAGTGGTATGAACACCTCTTTGTTTTAAGCTATTATTTACGGAAAAGGCAACTCTGTAACCATATTGCTTCTGTAGAAGTCTCCTTATCTTGTATGATACATTCCCCCAGAACAGAATAGATATAAAGTTATTACCCTCACTCTTTATTGCCCAGTTCTCTCCTAAGGTTGAACATTTTACAGCTGTTTTTTTCCTAATAATTTGGTCAATTAACATAGGGTTGTAACCATTGTTAATAGCTATGGATTTTACTAAAGATATTTCTTTTTCTAAACAATTCTGTTCTAAAGGTGTGTTCACAGTACGATGAACTGCAGAGTGAAAGAAGGCAATTTTGTGAATTTGTGGCTGACACGAACCTGCTGGGATAATATTATCAGAAAAAGTATTTTTACGAAAAATGTGAAAGCTAATGGTGTTGTCAAATAACTTAAGCTTCAAATCAAGAAAATTGAGTTCTCTCTCATCATTTTGCATCTCTTTTGTGAAATTCATTTTTTTGTGAAAACTGTTAAAAACATGAAACATTAGTTGCACATCTTGGTCACTCCCTTGAAATATTATGAGTACATCATCAACGTAACGAGCATAGAAAGAATTCATATCACCCAACACAGGATTATTTTTGAAAAAATTGCCTTCTAAAACATTCACAAAGATGTCAGCTAAGATACCAGCTAACGGCAACCCATGGCTAAGCCGAATGGTTGCTTATACATTTTGCCATTAAACTGAAAGTAATTATACTCGAGCACAACCTACAATAGTGACATAAGTTGTGACAGTTGCAACTCACTTAAAATTTTATGTTGTTGAATGTTATTTTCAATAATTTTAAGAGTAATGTCTATCGGGACATTAGTGTAAACTTAACACATTGAATGAAACCAACTGGGAGGAGGTAGTGTGATCTACTGCTTTTAGCTTGTTTATTAACTCAGCACTATTTTTAACAGAATAATTATTTTAAAAAATGCTTCAGCCATGTTTAAAATTTCGAGATTTAAATGTCTTACAAGATCGTTCAGTTCTGCCTGTGACAACGGCTGTGGTTGTAGCCATGCTGCAGATGGCGTGTACTCAAGACCTTCATGATCTGTTGGTAGTTCAGGAGCTGGAAGATAACCACAATGTGGAATTGCGTGAATTGAAGATTCCAAATATGGATAAGAAACTGCATGTTTTGGTTTATTTCAGATTCCTTTTACTTTGATTAAACAAAAGTAGCAATCTGTAATGTGGTTACTGGGTGTGGTACAGCGAATGGCATAGACAGGTAGTTGCCATGTAACCAACCTGTTAAATAGCAGGAGCAACGTGAGCAACAGTTCTGTGGTGCCAATACTTACCCTCATCTATCTTTGATTCAAAATACAGTTTGTATGCTTTTAGCTAAGTGAAATGGGATGTCTTCGAGACTTAGTCATAAACTCACCATAAACATAGCGGAAAAGATTTGGTGAATTAACACACTTCCTAGACACGGCAGAGTATAACAATCATGCAAATACACACAAACAATGTTCATCACATTAGCGAATGTACACACATCAAGAACTGATACTGTGTGGTTGATAGTTAATTGTCTGATGCAACTGCCACTTGCCTTGACCTACCCCAAGTGCCTATCTCCCCCTTCCCTCTCTATTCCCACCACTAGGCAATAGTATTCCTAAAATAATAAAAGGAGGTAAGCGTCTTGACAGCATAGGAGATAAGCGTCTTGACAGCATAAATAACACAGCCAAGTACAGATAAAAGTGCATTTCCAGAAGAAAGTTCAGGTGATGGCTAATAAAGGTTTTCACCATTGCCATCAGGACACTGAACTACATAACAACACATATTTTTGTTCTGCAGCAAATTAGATTGTCACACTATACAATTTGTCTAGTCTTCTCTATTTCAGTGATTCTATTGCTAATGCTTTCAAAGGACTAATCTTTGTTATTAGGGGTCTCATCATCAGAGATTGCATACAAACCTGTGATTGTTGCTGTAATTTGAAATAAATTCTTATTATTAGTGTGATAATTTCATTTACAGTTTCAGAGTGTATTATTTTATGTTCACGTTTCTTATTACTCATGAAAGAGACATCTCTCTTTGCTCTTTGACCACTCTTCAGAAAATATGTATACAGCGTGTCCAGTATTTATTTTGTAGAAACAGTTATGGTACTTGCAATGTTTGCTATGGTATTGGTTTATTAGTGATTAGTTTCAAAATGTTCACCATCAATAGCATGACCCACTTCCCATTTTTCAGCCATGGCGCAGTACACGTTCTGAAGCATTAGTGGTGTTATGGCAGCAGCAGCTTGCATAATGCGGTTCCTGAGCTCCTGCAATTTGGTAATGCATTGAGTGAACACATGTTGTTTGATAATCCCCACACAAAAAGTCCATCAGCATGAGGTCAGGGGAACGTGCTGCCCATGGCAAGGGGCCTGCTCATCCAACTCACCTCCCAGGAACTGTGAATTCGGGAATGTGCAAACATCTAAGGTGTAATGACATGGTACCCCATCATGTTAAAAGTTAACAGTATCCCGACACCCACCTTGGGTAAGCTGTGGCATATCTAGGTACACTGCTCCATTTATCATTTTTTCAGCAAAGGAAAACAGTGCATAAACCCTGTCATGCTGATGCCCATCCAAATACAGGGTGTCCCACTCTAACATCCCTGATTTCAAAGACCCAGGAAAAGAAACCCACAGTAGATATGACAGTGAAAAATGCACCACATTGTAGAGCATCTCAAAGAATTTATTTATTTATCATCAATAAACCTCTGCAAGTGAACCATTTGTAGCCGAAGAATATTGAGTCTATATTCAATTTCTTGCCAAGTTCTTTGTAACATTTCCTCTGTTATTGTTGCAATCGCATGAGTGATACGATGTCGCAACGTAGGAATATCGTCCACTTTGGTTGCAAACATGAGGTCCTTTTTCACGAATCCCCACATGAAGAAATCAGGCGACATAATGTCGGGTGCACATGGTGGCCAAGCTATGGGTCATCCGCGTCTGATCCAACAATTGGGAAATTTCCTGTCCAGGAACTTGCAAACAGCCGTTGACAAATGGGGCGGAACTTCATCTTGTTGAAAAATGATGTTGGGTTGCAAGTCTTTTATCTGAGGGTACACAAACTTCTGAAGGTACACAAACTGCTCCAACATGTCCATATACACTGACCCATTCACTGCTTGTTCCTCAAAGAGGCACAGTCCAAAAATCCTGTCGTACATTAGCCCGCACCAGATGTTTAGTTCAGGACTATCACGAACATGTTCAATGACAACGTGCGGATTTTGCAAACCCCAAATCCGAACATTGTGCCTGTTAACCCTTCCTGATAGATGAAAGGTTGCCTAATCTGAGAATTAACATCTCTCCGGGAAGCTGGCATCCATATCAGTACGCGGCAGCACATCCACAACAAATAATTTTTAGCGTGGTTTGTTGTTCGGTATCAGATGTTGCAGAATTTGCACTTTGTAAGCACACATACGAAGACGCTGGTGAACTACTCGATGCAATGTTGATCGAGGTACATCAAGTTTCCTAGCCAGAATGTTTCAGAACACTTCCTGTTGCCAGAAACTTCCTGTACCATTCCTTAATTGTTTTCACATCAGGTGGATCACATTCATACACACTACAATAATTTCTTTGCACAGTAATCGGCGAATTTGTTTCTGCAAACCACACTACTGCTTGCACGTGCTACTGTGGAGTCGCCATTTTCACTTCATGCGACCATACTGCACTCTGGTAACGATACTTGGCACTTCTGACACAGGAATATAAATTATTTGAGATGCTCTACAATATGGTGCATTTTTCATTGCCGTATCTACTGTGGTTTTTCTCTCCTGGGTCCTTGAAATCAGGGAGGTTTGAGTGGGACACCCAGTACTAACCTTAGGGTAGTCTTGCACGACTTCAACATGGTCCAGTGGTGTGGTATTGGCCCATATAATACAGTTATGCTTGTTAACCTTTCCATAAATGTGGCAGGTCGCTTCATCACCAAATAAGATATGCTTCAGGATGCTGCGCTCTTCATGTGCACATGGCTATACACTGCAAAATCCTCTTCATGCAGATGGCGGAGAACCTGCAGATGGTATGGCTTCTTCTTTAGTGTAAATCTTAACACTGTGTGTACCATTGAACCTGGAATGTCCAATTCCACTGACAGACACTGCACCGATTTTATACTCCTTTCAGTGGATGTCCTGATGGCTTATATCCTTGTATTGGAGGCTGACAGACATCTTTGTCTGGACTCCCTTCTCAGTGATCTAGTGTGCCTGAACTTGTTTACCAACGTGCGGATTTTTTTATCTGTGGGACCAACGTGATGGAATTTGTGGTTAAATCTCATCTGAATGTCATCGTATGACAACCTCTGGTAGCCTCCAAATAACAATAGTCATCTTCACAACTATGATAAACATCATGCACATTCGTCCTGGAGACAATTAAGTACATTTTTAATTATTAGCATGAGATTATTGCATGGTACCATGCAATGAAGTACACACAAAGTACGTTGAATGTAGCAGCAATGATATACCATACACAACCCACTCATAAAGTACGTATTTCTGCAAAATAGATACTTAATTTCGGGAGACCCAGCATAATTGTCCAACATTTCTGAACTTGTACATTCCAGATTTTAGTGTTCATGCACCTTTTCTGTAGCCTTTTTCATTTTCCAAGTGATCCGTCTGAACCCTAAAAGGCAAGTATTCGGTTTCTTGATAATACACTATGTGATCAAAAGTATCCAGACACCTGGCTGAAAATGACTTATAAGTTCGTGGCGCCCTCCATTGGTGATGCTGGAATTCAGTATGATGTTGGCCCACCCTTAGCCTTGATGACAGCTTCCACTCTCGCAGGCATACATTCAATCATGTGCTGGAAGGTTTCTTGGCGAATGGCAGCCCATTCTTCATGGAGTGAGGTATCAATGTCAGTGGATGAGGCCTGGCATGAAGCTGGCATTCCAAAACATCCCAAAGATGTTCTATAGGATTCAAGTTAGGACTCTGTGCAGGCCAGTCCATTACAGAACGTTATTGTCGTGTAACCACTCTGCCACAGGCCGTGTATTATGAACAGGTGCTCGAATGTGTTGAAAGATGCAATCGCGATCCCCAAATTGCTCAACAGTGGGAAGCAATAAGGTGCGACACAAAACAACAAGGGGTGAAATCCCCCTCCATGAAAAGCACTACCGCACAATAACACTACCATCTCTGAATTTTACTGTTGGCAGTACACACGCTAGCAGATGACGTTCGCTGGGCATTTACCATACTCACACCCTGCCATCAGATCACCACATTGTGTGTCGTGATTTGTCATTCCACACAGTGTTTTTCCACTGTTCAGTCATCCGATATTTACGCTCCGTACACCAACCGAGGTGTTGTTTGGCATTTATCGGCATGATGTGAGGCTTATGATCAGCCACTTGACCATGGAATCAAAGTTTTCTCACCTCCCGCCTAACTGTCATAGTACTTGCAGTGGATCCTGATGCAATTTGGGATTCCTGTGTGATGGTCTGGGTAGGTGTCTGCATATTACACATTACGACCCTCTTCAACTGCCGGGGTTGCCGTCAGTCAACAGACGAGGTCGGCCTGTACGCTTTTGTGCTGTACGTGTCGCTTCACGTTCCTACCTCACTATAACATCGGAAACAGTGGCCCTAGGGATGTTTAGGAGTGTGGAAATCTCAAGTACAGATGTATGACACAAGTTTATTTATCGTATAATGATACAGAGCTTGGATCAAATACATAATTTTAACAGTATATAGTGTAAGAAATGACAAGCAAAATACATACACATTCACCAACAATGTTATTTATTGTTTGCAGGGCAGCTCCACAGTCCAATCTGGAGATGTTGCCCAGCCCCACTTGTGCTTTAGATATCCGCAGTTCCCTTGTCCTGTTCAGATGCGGTTGATGGTTCTTCACTGGCATCTGGGGAGTGTGAAACCTGGAACTCGCATGGAAGGCTTTTCAACCAGATGACCGTTGAACACTGGTGATTATCCCACTGACTTCTCCATACTTTGTTGATGTTAAAGTCAGAGGCTTCAAGATGTTGTGCAGTTCACCAAGGTGGTTTTCTTGACTTCAGACAGTGATGTTCTGCCCTTAATATATCACTGTGTATGGATAGCTGGGGGTTCTTCTGAATGTTTCTCCAGATCTTCAGGAGAGCACCTGATCTTCGTAGAACTGGAGGTTGGATGTTACTTAAAACTGGTAGCCATGCAGTTTGAGTGCCATGAATGCAGTCTGTGATAAGTTGCATTGTCTGATTGAGTTTCACATCTATCTTGCTACAGTGAGCACTGTTCATCCAAGTTTGACAACGATATTCAGCGACAGAGAATGATAGTGCGAAAGCAGTTGACCTTAGGGTTTGAGCGCTGCAACCCCAGGAGGTACCAGCAAGCTTCTGAATGATATTATTACAGGTCTTCACATTTGCGGCCTCATTGGAGAGATGTCGGAAAGTTAGGGACCTATTGAGTGTTATTCCAAGGTACTTCTGTGTGCTGCAGTACTTTAAGGTTTGTCCTCGGTGTTTAACTTCTGGTTTATAGTCAGAGTGTCTATTCCGTAGGTGAAATGCTGAAGTCACAGTTTTCTGAGGGTTTAGGTGGAGGCGCCATGTCCTGAAGCAGAATTTCCATGTCAGCAGTTAATGGGCTTTCAGCAGGGGTGAAACTGGAGCTCTGGGTTATCTGATGTCATCAGCATATATGAATTTCTTTGAGGTTGTGGCTGGCAGGTCACAAATGTGTAAGTTGAATAGGAGAGGGGCTAATACAGATCCTTGAGGTAGTCCGTCACTTACTTTGAAGACTTTGCTTCTGTTGTTAAATCTGGAAAGGTCTGTTGCTTAGCATGTTGCTAAGTAGGTTTGTAAGTTTCCGACACTGAATGATGCTCACAAATTTAAAGAGAAGGCCTTCTTGCCATACGGTGTCGTAGGCAGTGGATAGATCCAAGAAAGCAGCTATGCTTACGCATGTCTTCTCATATCCATTTTCAATATGGGTTGTAAATGCAAACACTTGGTCATTACAGCTTCTACCAGGCTTGAATCCAGCTTGTTCTATGGGTATTTGTTTATTAATTGTTTCATAGATCCTGTTGTAGATGAGTCGTTCAAGTAGTTTGTAAGTAACACTTAACAGGGCTATTGGGCAGTAACTTTCTACTTTTGTTGGGTCTTTGTTCGGTTTAAGGGTCACTATTAGCTTGGTTTTCTTGAATAATGGTGGGAGAGAATGTCTGAGAAGAAGTTAGAAAGCCATTTGATAGTTGCTGGTCCACACTGTGTGAGAAATTCAGAGTACATTCCATCGAATCCAGCTGCCTTCCCAACTTCCATGTTTCTGATGGCATCTCCTACTTCCTCTTCATTGACTGGATTGGAAAATTTAGAAGAATTTGGTGTTGCTCGTTTCTTGGCGTTGAGCTGGATTTTGATTTCCCTTCTTGTCTGCGTATACTTTGGGCTCTTGGAATTTGAGATTAGATGTTTGGCAAAATCATTCAGCTTGATGGCAGTTCTAGGTCTCACCGGCACTGAGTTTGTTGCATCCAGTTTTCTGATAACAGGCCAAGCTTTGCGACTTGTATGTGTGTGGTCGAATCCCCTCGTACATCACCTGTCATTCAACAACATCTTTGCCTCTGCACTTCCGCCTCGACTGACATCTCTGCCCAAACTCTTTGTCTTTGAATATGTCTGCTTGTGTCTGTATATGTGTGGATGGGTATGTGCGTATGTGCGTGTGTGCGAGTGTATACCAGTCCTTTTTTCCTCCTAAGGTAAGTCTTTCCGCTCCTGGGATTGGAATGACTCCTTACCCTCTCCCTTAAAACCCACATCCTTTCGTCTTTCCCTCTCCTTCCCTCTTTCCTGACAAAGCAACCGTTGGTTGCGAAAGCTAGAATTTTGTGTGTATGTTTGTGTTTGTTTGAGTGTCTATCGACCTGCCAGCGCTTTCGTTTGGTAAGTCACATCATCTTTGTTTTTAGATATATTTTTCCCACGTGGAAAATGTATATATAAAAAACACACACCAGGTCGTTTGCTAATGTGCCGGGAATTTCAGGCCGGCTCATGAAACCTTAACCCTTCAAAGGATTCATAAGTTTTACAGCTCCGAGGGGAACGTATCCTGTCATTTAACACAGAAAAAGTGTATTTTCATCTGGGAGAAAGTGTATTTTTAACCGGGAAGTTTTTTTCCTTGTCCACGTATACACCGTGTCCTTGATCAGATGAGAGTACCAAGATATTCCCAATGAATCTTCTTGCACCTGTAACCGTGACAACGGGCCCTTACAAGGTACTGCCATGTGCACAAAGGCTTTTTTTTTTTAGATGTTACTCCTGTATCACTCACCCTTTATCCTGGCTTGTGACAGAGCTTGGTTTAGGGTCCTCCTTGATCAGATCAGAGTACCAAGAGATTCCCAATGGATTTTTGACATTATTATACTCACAGCCATCCACATTGAGTTTCAGTTCAGCATCTTGCTTATATGAAGACTTCACTTCTTGAGTCTTTAGTGAATCGTTGGGAAACTTGATTCAGACTCTCCTCCAGTTACGGAAATTCTAATTTATACTTTTGTAATATGAAAATATGCAGCGTACTTATAAACATTCCACGTGGGAAAAATATATCTAAAAACAAAGATGATGTGACTTACCAAACGAAGCGCTGGCAGGTCGATAGACACACAAACATCCACACAAAATTCAAGCTTTCGCAACAAACGGTTGCTTCATCAGGAAAGAGGGAAGGAGAGGGAAAGACGAAAGGATGTGGGTTTTAAGGGAGAGGGTAAGGAGTCATTCCAATCCCTGGAGCGGAAAGACTTACTCGCTCACGCGCGCGCGCGCGCGCACACACACACACACACACACACACACACACACACACACAAGGGAAACATTCCACGTGGGAAAAATATATCTAAAAACAAAGATGAAGTGACTTACCGAACGAAAGTGCTGGCAGGTCGATAGACACACACACACACACACACACACACACACACACAAAATTCAAGCTTTCACAACAAACTGTTGCCTCATCAGGAAAGAGGGAAGGAGAGGGAAAGACGAAAGGATGTGGGTTTTAAGGGAGAGGTTAAGGAGTCTTTCCGCTCCCGGGATTGGAATGACTCCTTACCCTCTCCCTTAAAACCCACATCCTTTCGTCTTTCCCTCTTCTTCCCTCTTTCCTGATGAGGCAACAGTTTGTTGCGAAAGCTTGAATTTTGTGTGTATGTTTGTGTGTCTATCGACCTGCCAGCGCTTTCGTTCGGTAAGTCACATCATCTTTGTTTTATATATATATATATATATATATATATATATATATATATATATATATATATATATGTGTGTGTGTGTGTGTGTGTGTGTGTGTGTGTGTGTGTGTGTTTTACAGCTCCGAGGGAACGTATCCTGTCATTTAGCACAGAAAAAGTGTATTTTCATCCAGTAGAAAGTGTATTTTGACCGGGAAGTTTTTTTCCTTGTCCGCGTATACACCCTGTCCTTGAGCAGATGAGAGTACCAAGATATTCCCAATGAATCTTCCTGTATCACTCGCCCTCTATCCTGGCTTGTGACGGAGCTTGGTTTCCCAGTTTTGCCCTCAGGTTGCCTCACTGTACGTGCAGTACCAGTAAATCAGAGATGTGAATGCAGACAATATTCTCAGTTTCATCTGCTTCCAAATTAAGTTTAGGGTCCTCCTTGATCAGATCAGATCAGATCAGAGTACCAAGAGATTCCCAATGAATCTTCCTGCACCCGTGACAGTGACAAGGTGCCCTTACAAGGTACCGCCATCTATGCCATGTGCACCAAGGTTTATTTTAGAGACGTTACTCCTCTATCACTCACCCTTTATCCTGGCTTGTGACAGAGCTTGGTTTAGGGTCCTCCTTGATCAGATCAGAGTACCAAGAGATTCCCAATGAATCTTCCTGCACCCATAACCATGACAAGGTGCCCTTACAAGGTACTGCCATCTGTGCCACGTGCACCAAGGTTGTTTTTTAGGGAAGTTACTACTCTATCACTCACCCTTTATCCTGGCTTGTGACAGAGCTTGGTTTCCCAGTTTTGCCTTCAGGTGGCCCACTGTACGTGCAGTACCAGTAAATCAGAGATGTGAATGCTGACAATATTCTCAGTTTCATTTGCTTCCAAATGTAGTTCAGGATCTTCCTTGATCAGATCATTTGCTTCCAAATTTAGTTCAGGATCTTCCTTGATCAGATCAGAGTACCAAGAGATTCCCAATGAATCTTCCTGCACCCGTAACCGTGACAAGGTGCCCTTACAAGGTACCGCCATCTATGCCAAGTGCACCAAGGTTTATTTTAGAGACGTTACTCCTCTATCACTCACCCTTTATCCTGGCTTGTGACAGAGCTTGGTTTAGGGTCCTCCTTGATCAGATCAGAGTACCAAGAGATTCCCAATGAATCTTCCTGCACCCATAACCATGACAAGGTGCCCTTACAAGGTACTGCCATCTGTGCCACGTGCACCAAGGTTGTTTTTTAGGGATGTTACTACTCTATCACTCACCCTTTCTCCTGGCTTGTGACAGAGCTTGGTTTCCCAGTTTTGCCTTCAGGTGGCCCACTGTACGTGCAGTACCAGTAAATCAGAGATGTGAATGCTAACAATATTCTCAGTTTCATGTGCTTCCAAATTTAGTTCAGGATCTTCCTTGATGAGATCAGAGTACCAAGAGATTCCCAATGGATTTTTAACATTGTTATACTCATAGCCATCCACATTGAGTTTCAGTTCAGCATCTTGCTTATATGGAGGCTTCACGTTTTTAGTCTTTAGTGAATCATTGAGAAACTTGATCCAGACTTTCCTCCAGTTACTCTCTTACGTCACACTGAATGGGTAAATCTAAACCATGGGGTCTGGCTCAGTCGGTTCCCCATCTGTTTCCTCTTTCTTTTTCCATCCACATAGTTTTCTTATTGTCCATGGCTGCTGTTCACCACTTCTTTCGCATTGGAATGATAAACTTAGTTCATGGCGTCTGATTGAGTAAATGCATAGATACCTCTCATCTCCTTCCCTTTTTTGGTAGATTGTTATCTTGTGGATCTTCGCTGCAACGCTACACCCATTTCACAATGTAGGGTAAACCTGGACCATACATGCTGGCTTCGTAGATGTTTCAACACCTGCCAAGGATAAACCTCGACCATGGATCCTAGATTTAAAAAAAATCCAGGAAGTCTTCCTATGGTCCCCACCTCTGGAAACATAAAAATATATAACTGTCCACAAAACACAAGATAAAGATTTTTTTTCACTACTACAGGGTTTGTATGAAAAGTATTGAGACTAAGCTTATGAAACAAAGTTTATTCTGGTTTGATGCAGCTCTCCATGCTCCTCTATCCTGTGCAAGCTTCTTCATCTCCCAGTACCTACTGCAACCTACATCCTTCTGAATCTGCTTAGTGTATTGATCTCTTGGTCTCCCTCTACGATTTTTACCCTCCACGCTGCCCTCCAATGCTAAATTTGTGATCCCTTGATGCCTCAAAACATGTTCTACCAACCGATCCCTTCTTCTAGTCAAGTTGTGCCACAAACTTCTCTTTCCCCAATCCTATTCAATACCTCCTCATTAGTTACGTGATCTACCCACCTTATCTTCAGCATTCTTCTGTAGTACCACATATTGAAAGCTTCTATTCTCTTCTTGTCTAAACTATTTATCCTCCATGTTTCAATTCCATACATTACTACACTCCATACAAATACTTTCAGAAACGACTTCCTGACACTTAAATCTATACTCGATGTTAACAAATTTCTCTTCTTCAGAAACGATTTCCTTGCCATTGCCAGTCTACATTTTATATCCTCTCTACTTCGACCATCATCAGTTATTTTACTCTCTAAATAGCAAAACTCCTTTACTACTTTAAGTGTCTCATTTCCTAATCTAATCACCCGATTTAATTTGACTACATTCCATTATCCTCGTTTTGCTGTTGTTGATGTTCATCTTATATCCTCCTTTCAAGACACTGTCCATTCCGTTCAACTGCTCTTCCAAGTCCTTTGCTGTCTCTGACAGAATTACAATGTCATCGGCGAACCTCAAAGTTTTTACTTCTTCTCCATGAATTTTAATACCTACTCAGAGTTTTTCTTTTGTTTCCTTTACTGCTTGCTCAATATACAGATTGAATAACATCGGGGACAGGCTACAACCCTCTCTCACTCCCTTCCCAACCACTGCTCCCTATCATACCCCTCGACTATTACAACTGCCATCTGGTTTCTGTACAAATTGTAAATAGCCTTTCGCTCCCTGTATTTTACCCCTGCCACCTTCAGAATTTGAAAGAGAGTATTCCAGTTAACGTTGTCAAAAGCTTTCTCTAAGTCTACAAATGCTAGAAACGTAGGTTTGCCTTTTCTTAATCTTTCTTCTAAGATAAGTCGTAAGGTTAGTATTGCCTCACGTGTTCCAACATTTCTACGGAATCCAAACTGATCTTCCCCGAGGTCGGCTTCTATCAGTTTTTCCATTCGTCTGTAAAGAATTCGCGTTAGTATTTTGCAGCTGTGACTTATTAAACTGATAGTTCGGTAATTTACACATCTGTCAACACCTGCTTTCTTTGGGATTGGAATATTATATTCTTCTTGAAGTCTGTGGGTATTTCGCCTGTCTCATACATCTTGCTCACCAGATGGTAGAGTTTTGTCATGACTGGCTCTCCCAAGGCCATCAGTAGTTCTAATGGAATGTTGTCTACTCCCGGGGCCTTGTTTCGACTCAGGTCTTTCAGTGCTCTGTCAAACTCTTCACGCAGTATCTTATCTCCCATTTCATCTTCATCCTTATCCTCTTCCATTTCCATAACTTCCACCTTTCTGCTTTCCCTTCTTTGCTTAGAACTGGGTTGCCATCTGAGCTCTTGATATTCATACAAGTGGTTCTCTTCTCTCCAAAGGTCTCTTTAATTTTCCTGTAGGCAGTATCTATCTTACCCCTAGTGAGACAAGCCTCTACATCCTTACGTTTGTCCTCTAGCCATCCCTGCTTAGCCATTTTGCACTTCCTGTCGATCTCATTTTTGAGACGTTTGTATTCCTTTTTGCCTGCTTCATTTACTACATTTTTATGTTTTCTCTCATCAATTAAATTCAATATTTCTTCTGTTACCCAAGGATTTCTATTAGCCCTCGTCTTTTTACCTACTTGATCCTCTGCTGCCTTCACTACTTCATCCCTCAGAGCTACCCATTCTTCTTCTACTGTATTTCTTTCCCCCATTCCTGTCAATTGTTCCCTTATGCTCTCCCTGAAACACTCTACAACCTCTGGTTCTTTCAGTTTATCCAGGTCCCATCTCCTTAAATTCACAACTTTTTGCAGTTTCTTCAGTTTCAATCTGCAGTTCATAACCAATAGATTGTGGTCAGAATCCACATCTGCCCCTGGAAATGTCTTACAATTTAAAACCTGGTTCCTAAATCTTTGTCTTACCATTATATAATCTATCTGATACCTTTTAGTATCTCCAGGATTCTTTCAGGTATACAACCTTCTTTTATGATTCTTGAACCAAGTGTTAGCTATGATTAAGTTATGCTCTGTGCAAAATTCTACAAGGCGGCTTCCTCTTTCATTTCTTCCCCACAATCCATATTCACCTACTATGTTTCCTTCTCTCCCTTTTCCTACTGATGAATTCCTTTCACCCATGACTATTAAATTTTCGTCTCCCTTCACTACCTGAATAATTTCTTTTATCTTGTCATACATTTCATCAATTTCTTCATCATCTGCAGAGCTAGTTGGCATATAAACTTGTACTACTGTAGTAGGCATGGGCTTTGTGTCTATCTTGGCCACAATAATGCGTTCACTATGCTGTTTGTAGTAGCTAACCCGCACTCCTATTTTTTTATTCATTATTAAACCTACTCCTGCATTACCCCTATTTGATTTTGTATTTATAACCCTGTAATCACCTGACCAAAAGTCTTGTTCCTCCTGCCACCGAACTTCACTAATTCCCACTATATCTAACTTTAACCTATCCATTTCCATTTTTAAATTTTCTAACGTACCTGCCCGATTAAGGGATCTGACATTCCACGCTCCGATCCGTAGAACGCCAGTTTTCTTTCTCCTGATAACGACGTCCTCTTGAGTAGTCCCCGCCCGGAGATCCGAATGGGGGACTATTTTACCTCCGGAATATTTTACCCAAGAGGACACCATCATCATTTATCCATACAGTAAAGCTGCATGTCCTCGGGAAAAATTACGGCTGTAGTTTCCCTTTGCTTTCAGCCGTTCGCAGTACCAGCACAGCAAGGCCGTTTTGGTTAATGTTACAAGGCCAGATCAGTCAATCATCCAGACTGTTGCCCCTGCAACTACTGAAAAGGCTGCTGCCCCTCTTCAGGAACCACATGTTTGTCTGGCCTCTCAACAGATACCCCTCCGTTGTGGTTGCACCTACGGTACGGCCATCTGTATCGCTGAGGCATGCAAGCCTCCCCACCAACGGCAAGGTCCATGGTGATTTTCATTTTCCCGTAAATGAGAGTTGCGCATGTTGTTGATTCTGTTGTGGATAAATGTTGACTCATCAGTGAAAAGAATATGTGGAATTAATCAATCATTAGCAATGATCCATTGACAGAATTATTGCCGGGTGGGAGCATCTCCTTCATGCAGATGATGTACACTTTGCCAATGAACGGGATACAGACTGTGCTCGTGTACTGTGCTTATCACTCGTGTTTGTGGAATACCGAGTTGGGTAGCAAATACTTGAAGTATGTTCTCAAATTCATTAATAGTTTGTTACATGGGACATTCATAGATAACATTTACGCTGAGAAGCACACCATGCTCACACAATCCATGAAACACCCTGCTATCTGGCACTCTGCGATTCAGAAATTATTGTTGGTATTCTTGCACAGCTGCTCTGGAATTCCCGTTGAACAAACCGTAGACAAACATCATGTCAGCATACTCTGCATGTGTGAAGATCCATGGCATTTTTTCACTACACAAAACTGTATTTGTTGTTCACTTTACAACACTGTAGTACCATGCACTATGACAAGCACTGTCGGACTGAGACTTGAGGTAAACAACTGCACCATGCGCAAGTGAATTGCGTACTGACACGGTTAGTAAGGTCGACAATACATGTTTCCTGTTCCTAGTTTTCTTCATTGGTTTACCTGGTAATGGTTAAGAAAAGGGCATATGTTTATTAGGAGTTTTTTGTTCAGAGTCACCACTGGTATCACCCTCAAAGCACGTACCGTTCCTCCTGACTCATCCTGTATGACCCTTCAGAGTCAACAACCCGCTGCATGCGAGATTTCCACGCTTCAAGTGCTGCCGTGAATGATGAGTCCAGGATGGCCTTCAAAGCCCTCACTGTGGCGGCTTAGGCCTCCTCCACAGTCCAGTGATGGTGTCCTTTCATGGAAGTTTTTAGTTTGGGGAAGGAAAAAATGTTTGGCGGGGCTGCATCGGGACTGTAGGGGGCTGTGGAATTGTTGAAATCCCTATCTTGGTAGGTAGCCGGCCACCATGAAGCAGGTGTGATTCGGCGTGTTATCATGATGCAGCTTTTCCAGTCATCAGCGATGGCTGGCTTCACGTGATGGACCCTGGCTTTCAGTCACTTGAGCACTTCACAGTAAAAAGCGCTGTTGATAGTATGGCCTTGGGGCACAAACTCATGATGAACCGTCTGCAGCTCGTAGTCTCGCAGTCGCGTTCTCGCTTCTCGAGCACGGGGTCCCAAGTTTGATTCCCGGCAGGTCAGGGATTTTCACCTACCTCGAGATGACTGGGTGTTTGTGTTGTCCTCATCATTTCATCATCATTCATGGAAGTGGCGAGATTGGGCTGAGAAAAGGTTGGTAAATTGTACGGGCGCTGATAACCGCGCAGTTGAGTGCCCCACAAATGAAACATCATCATCATCATCATCATCATGAACCACACCCCTGACGACGAAAAACAAAATCAATGTGGCATTCACCTTCGATTTGCTCATGCGAGCCTTTTGTGGACGTGGAGATCCTGCAGTGTGCCATTCGGCACTTGTGTGCTTTGTCTCTAGGTCATACTGAAACAGCAAGGTTTCATCTCCGATGATTATTTCATCTAAAATTCCAGATCAGGTTCAAGGCTCTGGAGATTGTCTCGGCAGGCATACACAAGTGCTTGCTTTTGAACGTCTGACAAAATCTTCCGGACTGTCTTAGTGCAGATCTTCCTCACTGACAATTCTTTGGTGGTGATGCTGTGCATTGTCATTTTACCAAGTCCGAGGTCGTCTGCTATCATCCTGACACTCATCTGACGGTCAGTGTTCAATAAAACGCGTACGCTGTCGATGTTTTCTTCAGTTTTGCTGGCTGATGGGCGTCTGGAGTGGTCCTTGTACCCGGCACTGTCCTAGTCCTCTGAAAACCTTGACTGTTGATAGGCAGTCATCACTACAGGCTTGCGGACATATATCCAATTCTTCCGTACCCGATGTTACTAGTTTCACACAAAACTTGATGGCGTAACGTTGCTCGATCATTTGCTGTTTGTTGTGCCACGACCGATGACTTAGCAACGTGTCCATTCAACGTATGATGCTGCTGAGACAAGAACCCCCAGACAATTGGCATGTCGCACGTTTTCAGCCAGACATCATCCCCCCACTACCCCCGGGCAAGTGCGCGCTGTGAGGTACAATCACGTCAGCAAAAAATCAGTTTCATTATTTTTTATACAATATCTGTAAATCATTGATACATGTATATAATTGAATGCTAGTCGTGGACTCGTTTTCTCAAAAAAGTTCGCAAAAATACACCATACAGTGAAAGAAACAATTGTCCACAGTACTGATGTTGAGTCTGATCACGTTGTCTTTGTGTGCAGCCTCCTCCATTAGTTCTTGGGCTTCACTGTCCTGAGGCAGTGAGGTTGGAATTTCTGAGGTTCCATTGGGTGCACACCTCTCATTTTGTCGTGCTTCTGTGAATTGCTTTTTGGACTTGGCAGAATATGCTACTTGACCTTTAGCACAGTTGTTACGGTGTGATGGGATTATTTTAGCTCTGAAGCATCTTGCATTGTGATTTCCTGTGCACTTTGTGCAGATTGGTTCTTTCTCTGTGTAGTCTTCTGTTGAGTGGCCGAATTTTAGGCACTTTAGGCAATGGATTGCCAGTGGTCTTCGGCATCGTGTTATTTCTGTATTGTGTAGCTTGAAGGAGGTGTATACGCCTCTTGTCGATAAAGAGTCTGGTGTATCATCGCAGAGCATAACAACAGGAAATTTCAGTTGATGTTGCAGGGTACCTAGAACAGTATCCAATGCCTTTGTTTTACGTTGTTTTATGAACTTTCACAGTTATGGATAATTATTTCAAAGAAAAGAAAAAAATCTTACTAGCATCTAGAAATATTAGTGACCTACTCAAATGCAAATCAAAATGCCGTATTTGTTAAAAGATAAGGTGTAGAATGAAAAAAGATTCACGTATCATGAGCTTCACTAAATCCCTGTTTTGATCTCTACATAAATCACTAGCTATGGCTCTTACATTTCATCTTGTTAACAGGGTTTTATTGTTTATTTATTTATTTTGGAAACAGACTCCAAAGAAATGTAGCTTCATTCTCAATGCAAAAAATTCATCTGTGCTTGTTGAAGGCAGTTAAACACACCATGTCGGAAGAGAGTCTTAGCAGTAAGCATGAAAACAATATCAGTGCTGCGAAAATTGGCGGATGGTGATTCCTGATAGGTACATGTTTGAATAATCACTGATGTCTACCACAAACTTCTGAAGTGAGGCAAATCACACAAGCACTTGTGAACTTCATGACAACTGTATATGTGTAATTTTACTGCTTGTGTTCATTTGCATATCATTCTCTTTACGCTTTTTTTATGGAAACAATCACTGTCTGATATTTTGGTAGTGCTTCTCCTAAGATCGCTTACCATAAATTTCTGCAATATGTAATTTACCAAACTGTTACAGAAGGTCTTTAATTCATCTTAAGCTGTGTTTGTAAAAGCCAGGCATTTCATATCCCTGGATAACTATATAACTTAAAACTAAGAGAATAGTCCTTAATGTTATTAACATTCAAACAAAATAGCAGCGATCTCAGTACTAACAATGAGGCATGCAGTATTTATTAAATGTTTATTATTAACATTTCACATTTATGTACACCATACACTTTATTGAGAACTATAAACCAGTTTTCTATTTGTTAGGTAAAATTTTCTCATGAAACTTCCTGGCAGATTAAAACTGTGTGCCCGACCGAGACTCGAACTCGGGACCTTTGCCTTTTGCGGGCAAGTGCTCTACCATCTGAGCTACCGAAGCACGACTCACGCCTGGTCCTCACAGCTTTACTTCTGCCAGTATCTCGTCTCCTACCTTCCAAACTTTACAGAAGCTCTCCCGCGAAAGGCAAAGGTCCCGAGTTCAAGTCTCGGTCGGGCACACAGTTTTAATCTGCCAGGAAGTTTCATATCAGCGTACACTCCGCTGCAGAGTGAAAATCTCATTCTGAAAATTTTCTCATGTTACTAGCAGTACTTACAATACAGGATGTCCCACTTGAAAAAGGCCCCACAAGAAAAATTTGCTCAAGTTACATGTAAAAGCTTTGTACAAAAATCAGTAAATGAGATGAAGTGAAACGAACATTTCATTCCTTGTTCATGGGGAAATAAAGGTGAATCACAGAAGGTGTCAGAAGTGACCACCCTCAACCTGTAAATACAGTTGAACACTACGTTGCAGATTCTTGAATGTTGCTGCCAGAACCTCTGGTGTCACTGCCTGGATTTCACAGATGATGTCCTCTCATAAATTTTTTCAAGTTGTATGGTTTGTTCCTGTAGATCTTTCCTTTTAGACCACTGCAGAGGAAACAGTCAGGTGGTGCTAAAACAGGTGCCAGTGACCTTGGGGGCACAGTCCTTTCGAAATCACCTCAGCCATGGTCACTTAAAATGTAAGGCATGTGATGCATCCTGTTGTTACCAGCCGAGGCTAAGTTCTTCATTGCCAACTGGTTCACAAATTCCCAAAACATTTCAAAGTAAACTGCACTTGTCACAGTAGACTAAAAAAAAAAAACTGGGCCGATTATGTGACGCTGTGATATTGCACAGAACACAGACCTTTGCATATGGGTTTTCATTACACCACAAACATGTATTCTGAGAGTTTACGTAGTCAGAGAGGTGGAAGCATGACCCATCACTGAACTGTGTGTACTGCAATATTCCTGGCCTCGTACTGCAATATTCCTGGCCTCTGGGCAATACATTGCAGAAACCACTGGCAAAATGTAATGTGTTTGTCTTTGCCATTGACATTCAGTTCCCGAACTACTATAAACCTGTATAGATGCATGCCAGCTTCCTTTGCAGCTCTGTGACATGTGCTCCGTGACATTCCACATTCCTGAGATAAATGTTGAATAGACTTTGCAGGGGAGGCCAACAACTGTTGTTTCACGTCAGTCGCTTTTTCTTCCAATAAAGGCGCTGTCCTCTGCTGTGAAGATCCAGCGCTGTTCCGCTGCTCTCTGTCTTGTTCACTGTCTTTTGCATGCAGCATTTTGGCAGTCACCAAAATGATCAATAAACGTTCACTGGCCTGTCTTAATGGAACCAGTAATTGAATATTGTTTCACAAGGAACATGTGCTCTTAGACAGAATAGCGATACATTATCACTAAACATTGAACACTGTATTTATTTAGCGTATGGCAAGTACAAATCACGTTTATAGAGAAGTAAGCTGCTACAATAACTTTATAACTTTGGCACTAAAAACAAGACATAAAGAATTAAATACAGCTATGTCATGAACAACATATATATAATTACAAATTAACTTTTAGGTTTTTAATATATTGAACTGCACTTCGAGTCGCATCCAGGAAGCCCGTTGTTTGACCTGAGTAGGTTCTCAGAGGGCACTCTGCAATGATGTGCCGGATCGTCTGCTTCTCAGCGCTGCAGTCGCACTTTGGGGATGGTGCTCTTCCCCATTTGTGTAGAGTGTCTGCACATCGACCGTGGCCCGTTCTGATCCTGTTGAGGATGGTCCAGGTTTTACGTGGTAAGCCAAAGCCTGGAGGTCTGTTGGACGGTTTCAGTAAGGTGTTTACCTGTGGCGGTGCTGATTCTTCCCATTCCACTTTCCAGCGTTCTTCAAGACAGAAACCATTTTCCTCCATATCTTTGGCCCTTATAAGAGGTGGATGTCTAGAGCGCAATCTATCTCTGTCATTGCCATTGCTCAAAGCGTGAATCGGAAGTTGCGGGTTGCCTTGTATTTTTTTAAATTCTCTGAGAAGCGCATGTTCTCTTCGTAAGTGAGGTGGCGGTATGTGGCTCAGTAAAGGTAGCCAGTGAATGGGGGTTGATTTTATTGTACCTGAAATAATCCTCATAGTTTGGTTCAGTACTGTGTCCACCATCTTGGTGTGAGCGCTCTTTAGCCAAACAGGGGAACAGTACTCTGCCGCAGAGTAGACAAGCCCCAAAGCAGAGCATCACAAGGTAGAGGCGGAGGAGCCCCAGCTGGTACCACATAGTTTCTGAATGATATTATTCCTAGTACGGATTTTTGCAGCAGTGTTGATGAGGTGTTGTTTGTAGCTCAGGCTTCTTTCTAATATCACTCCCAGGTATTTTGGATTTTTATTATAAGGCAGAATATTGTTATCAAAATATATCTTAAGGTGTCTGTTAGCCAATTTATTATTCAGGTGGAAACACATAGCCTCAGTTTTAGTTGGACTAGGTTGTAGTCTCCATTCACACTGTGAACTCCAGCCACACCGACACATAGAAACACACCGTTGCATCAAGTGATGTAGCACACTGCATGATACGATATCAAACCTCACAAATTACATGTTTCCATTTCAGTGGAATTACTGCACATATTTGTGAGTCCTCTTTTGAGTGGGACACCCTGTACAAATTTGTTATAACATAACAACAATTGAATCAGTCTTTTCTAAAAGGCCTTCTTTGCAAAAAGTAAGTTTTGAGCAAAAAAAGCACTTTGTTACTATCTTTGTTCTTGATTTTTTAAATAACTAAGGGCCATTTTAAAATGAAAGCTAGCTATATAAAAGTTCATATGGCACAGGAAAGTTTTTGACCGGTAAAGTGGTTACAAATTATAACAAACTGCTGTATTTGACGCTCAAGTGCATTTTATAGTATAAAAACAGGTAACTGAAAAAATGAATGATTTCATTAGCGTAACTTGCTTATTTTACACTTACACTTACTGTTACTGTATACCTTCATAAGAAGTTGAAGGTTCATATGTAATATAATTTCTTAACATTGAAAATGCCTTTCGAATTTTCTGGGTTAAGCATCATCTTTCAACATATGCAGGGCTAGTAGGAAGGGTTAACAGCAGGTAGCCAAAGATCAAAGGTATGCCCGATACATGCATCTATGAACTCTGAAGTATTTACAAAATGAGGAAGGCTAGCAGTGTACTCAAATTTTGACTCGCTGTCTGGAGCAGATGACACCTTTGTTTGCCAAGGTACTGCTTTGACTTGAGACTTGAGATTCTACAAAGAGGTAACCTTTCTTATAAAATTTAGGCCACCATAAATTGAAGTTCAATATGTTGTTTGTTTCTACCTTGTAAGCAAGAAATTTGTTATCTCTTGTGCAATGAACAATAAGTTCTACTTACCCTATCGCCACATTCTCTCTGTCTCTCTCTCTCTCTCTCTCTCTCTCTCTCTCTCTCTCTCTCTCTCTCTCTCTCACACACACACACACACACACACACACACACACACACACACACACAGAAATAGCCCTGTTAATTGACCTAAAATCCCAGTCGCATGGCAAATATGAGTGTCCAGTGACAGGAAATCCAAGCATATTGTGGAATGATTCTTGGTTTGTCTGGGCACGAGTCAGAATAAAGATGTGGCTCTCTCATGGTATGTGGCACATACTCTTTAATGTATAGTCTAAGAAAAGAACAAGCCTCATTGGCCCCCTTTCTTGGCTGTTCTCTCATAGTACACTTAGAGAACTGATTTACATGTTCGTAACTTATGCATGCAGAATATATAAACCAATAACTGACATAGATAAAACAGTTTCTGAACAGGAATATGTGACAGGGGTAGAGTCTGCATAAAATCAAAAGGAGAGTGCAAAAACTCGATCATTTTATCATACTTCTTTCTCAGAATCGTTCTTTCTTGCACAGAATTTGGATGCAGACTTCTTGTGAACAACTAATTCAGTGGTAGCAGCCTTTTTTGCAGCTTCATGTATGCTGTGAATTTTAGCTATTAGACTCTCACATATTGAAATTCTCATTAAAATATTTCAAATAAAATTTAACAAATAACCGAAAATCCAGGATGGAATGTAACAATATTATGAAAAGGAAAGTTACTACTCACTGTATAGTGGAGATGCTGAGTCGCAGATAGGCACAGCAGAAAGACTATCACAACTAAAGCTTTCAGCCATTAAAGCCTTCATCAACAATAGATGACACACACAAACACACACACACACACACACACACACACACACACACGACTGCAGTCTCAGGCAACTGAAACCACACGGCGAGCAGCAGCACCAGTGCGTGATCGGAGTGGCGACTGGGTGGTGGTAAGGAGGGCCACCAACATCACCTATCCCATCAAAGGCAGGGCTACCTGTGAAACCAGCCTTGTGGTCTACAACCTAAGCTGCAACCACTGTGCTGCATTCTATGTGAGCATGACAACCAACAAGCTGTCTGCCCACATGAATGGCCACGGACAATCTGTGGCCAAGAAACAAGTGGACCACCCTGTTGTTGAACACGCTGCCAAGCATGACATCCTTCATTTCAGTGACTGCTTCACAGTCTGTGCCATATGAATCCTCCCCACCAACACCAGCTTTTCTGAATTGCGCAGGTGGGAACTTTCCCTGCAATACATCCTACATTCTCATAGCCCTCCCGGCCTCAACCTTCATTAGTCACTGTCCTCACCCATCCAGCCCCTTCCCTGTTCCCAGTCCAGCACTACACAGCCATCATTCTACTGTCACGCCCAGTATTTTTACTTCTCTCCTTTTCTGGTACCTCCCCCCCCCCCCCCACCCCCTTTCCCAGCTTTCCTGTGTCCCCTGTCTAACCTGCAGCACTTCACTATCCGCCACCTCCACCATACTGTCCCTCCCTCTCCATGCCCCTGCCTCCTCCTTACATCCACCCAGTCCCCACACCCATCATGCACTGGTGCTGCTGCTCGCAGTGTGGTTTCAGTTGCCGTAGACTGCAGTCGTGTGTGTGTGTGTGTGTGTGTGTGTGTTTGTTCTGTTGTTGACGAAGGCCTTAATGGCCGAAAGCTTTTGTTGTGATAGTCTTTTTGTTGTGCCTGTCTGCGACTCAGCATCTCCAATATATGGTGAGTAGCAACTTTCCTTTTCATAATATTGTCAAATAATATTTATTTATTTATTTATTTTTGATGTATTAGGGTCTTTCTTCATGTAGAGTTCATGCATGATTCTTCCATTCAGTCTTTCGCATATTCCTTTGAAGTGTAATGAATCTTCGTTACAGGGAATGACTGAATATGATCATGAATTTTCATGCATCCATTGGCAGAAGTTACCTTTTTAATGAGTTTTCCTTGTCAATCTTTTGATGATTTTTGAAAACAGTAATAAACTTTTAAGCATACATACTCTTCTTCTCCTTCTTCTGTAAGACTCAAAATAGTTTTTCTGCAAACCTGAATGTCTGCTTCTTGTGCTAACATAAAATGTAAAGGAACTTGTGTGACTGGTATCTTCACCGTTGGCTGAACACATCATTGCACTGGTATGGCATGAATGAGACCCTGAATGAATATATGTTGTTCATCCTTTGTATTGAGGGATGAAAATTGCTTAGGTAGGTTCAGTTGAGATTTATTGTGTGTTCGCCGAAAAATTGCTGTGCCCGGATAAAGTAGTAATATATTTTACGTTAATGACTTCATTACTTTATTCTGCTTTTTATTAAATATACCAAAATATTATTGCTGTTTTCCTTATAATAATCTGCAATGCAGAACGGACAAGTCAAAGTAATCTCAAACAGCAGTTGAGCTTTTAATTATTGTTGTTGATAAAGGAGTTAGTGGATGTTTCGAAAAATATTTTATCGCAATAGGTAAAACTAAATTATTATGTCACTACCTACATTTTCAGTGCCAATAAGTTTAGCTTTTTTGATCACGTTCCTTTTGTACGTCAAGATCTGAGTTTCTCTCTCTAGGTTTATTTGGTTACTTTTCAATTTAAAATTGATGGTTATATAGCATTCCAATCCTTTAATTAACTTAATACAGAGGAATTATCTCTGTCGTATAAAACAAATTAGCTGTTGATAAAACTCAGTTTACATTTATGTCACCAGATGGAATCACGGCATTCCAAGACTTTCATTGCTAGAAGGCTTGCTATGCTGTAGGTGGGATGCTTCAGAAATGACTAAATAATTTAGTGCCTCCTATGTCTGTGCATTTAGATTAAGGGAAGTTCTAGGAGCCTTTGCACTAGGATAAAGAATCCACAATAAAACCATTTTTACAACAAAAGAAATTGGAGAAAGGTCCTTTTAGATACTACCAATTCAATTACACAGTCAGCATTTTCAAGATAGAGAATCTGTGATGTGTTTTGCATATCACAGATATGTGAAATCAGCAAGTAAACTTCGAAAATTTGGCATTTTGAAATTCAAATTCGTCATTTATTTAGCATTTATACTTTCAAACGTGTTTATGCATTTAAACAACCCAGATGTATACACACTAAACAACATTTACTCACAAAATACTTACCTTACATTTCACGTTTTATTTGTTTTAAAAATAGGGGAAATTCATTATTTCTGTAACACAATACCATAGTGTTAGTTACCATTCAAATTAACACACTTTATAGGCAAAAGTCGCCAAAGGAGGATGTTCTACACTGTTAGCAGAAGAGATGTATGTTCCACTGAACAGACCCAGAATGAACTAGGGCAGTTCCAGATTGAGTAACTTTGTGGTACTTAGTTGTTTAACTCCACTGGGATGTGAAAAAACAAACCCTACAATGGCTAGTCATCTCAGTCTTCAGAGTCACTCGTAAGCTTGTAGCCAGCGTGTTGCGTATTCGTAGCTGTGAGTTGTAGTGGGAAGCAGCCGACATCTGACACTTGATGCAGCAAACCTGCAAGTTCCCACTGGGCTTGTGAGACTCGACTCTCGAGTGCCATTTGTTACAGTGCCAGTGCCTCTGCTATGATGTAGGTCGGCTTTGTTCAACCTATCTGAAAATCCTGTGCAGTGGTGCCAGGGAACGTTGCAGTAAAACAATTTTTAAGTTGTCATTGATAGTGGCAGCCATGTTATACTGAACTGATTTCATTGGGCAAATGTAGCCTTTGTGATTTCCTCTTTTGAATTAAATAACTGTAACACTGTTAAAGGAATGGTCTCTTTCCTAATATCAGTGTTTAAATTTCTCTTGAGGCTGTAATTTCCTGGGTCATTTTTAACAGGCACTATTTGCTTGTTAACTTTCACATTTTCTTGGTGCACATTTGTAGGAATGTGCTGTGTTGGAGCTAGGAAACCTTTTGCTTAACAGATAATTTATTTGTTACAAATGACACAAAATACTTCTCTTTTTATAAGTCTTTTTCCACCACTTAGAAAATATATGCCCAGTGCCGACTGTCTTTTCTAAACCACTCAGGGAGTACATTATAAGTTTGCTCCTTTTTTTAAGTTGCCTGCAAAAGAAAGAAACTGTAGTAGTGGGTACCTAGGTCCATTATGTCAATGTACAAATTAGGTATTTCCACTTCTTTAATAAAAGTCAACCTTTATTTGATTACAATATGATACTTCCCACCACATAAGCAAACCTCTGTTTCACTATTTCCCATCTAATCTCAGCTCTTGCAAAAGATGGTAGGAGTAAGGCAATGGTCCATGCAACGATTAGTACTTTGTAATCATGGCAGCCGTGTAGACGCTTTATGTAACTGGTGGAGTGTGGCTTATTAACAGTGTTCTTTAATACCGTAGATTAGTGCTTGTAAGTTACCAGAGCCAAAGATATTAAAAGGTGAAATCGTAACACAGGGTAGTATGAACCTGTGAAAAGTCATGTCTAGGCAGAAATGAACTACACATAAATATTATCCTTGAATGAAAATAATAAATAGTCACCTGGAAAGAAAAATAGTCGACTGGTTCTCCAAGATATTTGTATCTTTGGCACTTTGTATTAAAAATAGTCAAAGTAGTCACCTTTGGTAAAAAAAAAAAAGGAAGTAACATTCTAGTCTCCTGTGGCAGCCCTGGGATTATCTTCTTCGCTGTTGTTTAACTGCAGTGAAGGGCCGCTTTGAACAATATCGTGACACTGAGAATCTGTTACGGGAAACTTCCACATTCCAAGGTCCAAACTAACAAATGATTGTTTAACTTCATCACTGTCCTGCTAACTGGCAGAGAACGCAGCTGTTCTTCATAAGTCCCACTGTTCAACACAGTGGTTACAGATTCCGATTGGCTAGAGTTTGAGTCTGTTTATTTCTGGTGGCATCGGGATGGCAAAATATACAATAAGTTGTGGAGTAAAAAGCATTAATTATGGCACATATAGTCTAAATATATTTTGGTTATGATGACTTGGGCCCTTGCTGTGGAAGATGCTGGGAGTGTTATTTGTCGGTAGAAGTTGGAAATTGTCATTTTCAGAACAGTTGCTATCCTACGCAATCTTACAGAAGAGGGTACTGCATTATTTCTAGTGTGTGAAGGCAAATATCGTATAAAGATAAAAGCAGAAACTTTTGCAAGAATGCATTAGTTCTGTACGAGACATTATGCAACAGATGGCATCGAGTGGTTCGAAATGGCAACATTATTTTTGTCATCTGTTAGCGTATAATACCTTGCTTGAAATAAAAACATAAAAAGTCTGTTGTGATTGGCAAGCTCTTGGAGCCAGTAGCTCCTTCTTCAGGTAGAAGAGTTGAAGGGGAAGGAAGAAGGGTGGAGGGAAAGGACTGGAGAGGTCTAGGAAAAGGGGTAGATTCTGGGAAAATCACCCAGAACTGCAGGTCAGGGGAGACTTACCATACTTACTCCAGTACAGTGAGTTGTGTGTATTGTATAGGTTGGGGCAGGGAATAAGCCCTTTAAAGTTAATAAAAGAAAACTAAAAGTGCTAGAAAACATTTATCTATTACCTTAATAAAGTACAGTTGGAAGTTTCATTGTATTAAGTACTGAACATCAGATTCTGCAAGTGACGTCCCTCATTGTCAGTGCACAGATGCAGCCAGTTTCTAACTTTCTGCATCACTCCGTGGACAATCTGTTGTGGAATATAAGGTGTATAGCATCCACCAAGGCTCCCAGGTCCGTGGCCAGTGTTTAGAAACTTCAGGTTTGAGCCCAAAGAAAGAAGTCACACAAACTTAAATCAGATACAATGTTTCCTGCTTTCTGTTTTTTTGCTATTACATAACTACACAGGTGCTTATACTATATTTTGGACAGCATGGGGCAAAGTTATTTATTCAAGGCAGACTTATAAGATATGGGTTTTAAGTTGTAGCATGGAGGTCCAAGTAAAGAATATTTGACATGGGTTGAAGAAACCAGCATGGTGGTACTTTGCCAGAAAAATATGCCCACAATGGTCTTGGTTATGGAATAGTCATGATGTGTGTTGACCAGGTGGAAGAACTGCCATATATATTACATTTATTTACTTCATTTCATCCATGTAAATAATATTCAGGCCCCAGGTACAGTAGTATCTAAAAGAATTGGTAAAGGTTGTAATCTACAGGAGGGAAATGAAATAAAAAAGAAACATAGAGGGACATAGACTTCATATCTGACTGTTCAGCCAATATATTAGTGGCTTTATGGAAAGACAGCAGTGTGGTGATAGTGGCAACTAACTTTTATACAGGGTGGGGCAGAGAATTACCCCAATTTTAAGTTGGTACTGTGAAGAAAGAGGGGGGAAGAATGGGCATAGGCTCCAAGGTCAAATGCAGTGGACATTTACGATGGTACTGCTTTTAGTTGGAAACGTATCGTGGTCAAATGAATAACGTGCTTTTGCTGTTGCAACCTATTTTTCTGAAACCTGGTCTACAGTTGCAGTACAGCGTGCTATGTGCACTTGATATCAACTGCTGATGGTGGAAATGCTATGCGAAAGCATTCTGGTGAAAGTAGACGGACCACCACACTGCAAGAGGATCAATACATAGCCCTACTGGCGAAAAGGAACAGACATCTCATACCTATGCAGATCGCTTCACACCTTGCAGCCGCTACGGTACATGTGTGTCTGCCAGAACCATTTCACAGCAATTGAATCAGGCTGGTTTGTATGCACCCCACTTCAATCGAGCCACTGTCAAGATAGTGTATGTTGGTGTAGGGAGCATAATGGTTGGGATCAGCAACAGTGACCTAGAGTGATGTTCTAATTGATGATCTTCCTCTGAACTTTCCTAAAACTTCTCCTGTACATTTTAGTGCTGGTACAAATCTATTTTCAGTACTACATAAGTGCAATAAATGAGTGAGAAATTATCAGGTAGAATGAGTAGGCTTCACATAAATAAACTGTTGCTGAGTGCAAATAAAACAGGCCACATGCTCTTCTATTCAGCAAAAAATCACTCTACTCAAATGACACCGATGAGAATAATACTACTACTATATTCCACCTTCCAACAGATGACCTTACATACTTTGTCCTATTTACCCATCCCATTGTTTAAAACAATATTAACTTTCATTATTGAGTCAGAATTATTCTGTATGCATGAGAAAACTTGGTTTGCTGAAAATGGATTATCTGCCTGATCTTCTAGTTGATGGGTAAGTATAGCATCCCTGTGCACACACATATATTAGAGCAATAACTGTTCACATGTTCTCTCAGAACATCACGTTAATGCAGTAAAGGGTTAACATGGGTGTATCTGCATGCTTGAAATAACCTTGGCGACTGTCTGTTTAGGCAGTTCTTCTAGGACATTAGTATTATGCATACAAAAATGGCCATGACCCACACTGCTCAACATTCTATGAATGTCTTGAAGGAAATCTTTGCAGGTCGTTTGATCTCACGGTATGGTGACATTCCATTGCCTGCACGCTCGTATTCCTGCAGTATTGCTGTGCTATAACGGTACGTTGCACTAAGATATGTAGCAGTTTTCGGCCATCGTGCATATGTAACATGTTCCACTCTCTCTTTACCCTGACTAGTGGCCAGAATCATTCACCACATTGAAGCAAGATTTGTCTGAGAACATCACTCTGGGCCAATGTTGCTGTTCCCAACCATCATGCTCCCTACACCGACAACGCTTTCTTGACGATGGCTTGATTGAAGTGGAATGCATCTAACAGGGTTCCGAGCATACAAACCAGCCTGATTTAATTACTGCGAAATGGTTCTGGCAGAGACACGTGTATCGTGACGGTTGCAAGGTGTGCAGCTATCTGCATAGGTATGAGATGTACGTTTCTTTTCGCCAGTAGAGCTATGTATCGATCCTCTCGCAGTATGGTGGTCCGTCTACCTCCACCAGCATGCTTTTGTATAGCATTTACACCTTCAGCAGCCGTTTTTATGTGTGAGATGACAGGTTTGGACACATCCATTACAGTGGCCCCAGTAGTGACACATTGACCAGCTTCAAGCCATCCAAAAAAATGCTCAAAAGGTGTCTTGCAGAAACATTGCAATACCACACAGAATGTCTCACTAATCGGTTCCACAACCACCTTTGTCGAACACCTTGCTGCATGAACTATTGAATGTATACAAAGTGTTCATGCAGAGACTTTGCTGCGGTTAACATATCCCGCCCTGTACATTTCCTTTTACTATCATTGATTGGATGTTCTGTAGCAATTGTTGGTTGTTCCGTAGCAGTTTCCAGCGTTCCATAGCAAGTGTCAATTGTTCCTTGGCTGCTGTTAATGTACTGTGGTATTCCAACCAAGATTTTTCATTACCATATTAGTTACTGCACAGGGTGAACTATAGCTCTGACAAACTTTCAGGGGCTGTTTGGGGACACCTTCAGTGTATTTTGGTGTAAGGTACCCAAGGTATCCAGCAGCTCATTACAGAGTTATTGCATCTTGTTTGGTTTCTTGCTCTAATTGTCTTCTTATTCATATTGCACAGAAAATAGTGAACAACAGTCCAACTGTCTACAGTATGTGTTGAGTATCTCGTTTCCATTCATTCATGATACCTGCTTTAACGATAATAATGCCATCAACTCTTTGCCCTAAAGTTTGCATTCAGTACTGCTCAAGGATTTTGTTTTCTAGTAGTGTTCATTGTGCATTAACAGTGATACACAGCAATACTGTGGATAGAGGCACAGATGAAGAGCTGGCATATCAATGCGTTTCTTGTACAAGTTCACTGACTGTGACGGAAGAGTAGTATGACGACACTAGGCGGCAACCACATCAGAGTACTTTTCATTATTCTCTGTTTTGTGTTGTACATTTTGGTTATTGCATGTTGCAGGATTCTTCACAAGGGTGATTGCTATAATAAACCTATTAAATCATAATTACATTATTACTCTGTAAGAAGCCATTGGAGACCAGGGCCTCTTACACTAAAATACCCAGAAAGTATCCCTAAACAACATTCGAAAGTTAGTTGTTGGAGTTCTGGTCTCCGTATATATTTACGATTAAAAATTGTTTCCTACAATAAAATTTTCCAACAGTTGCCTTTTCATTGTTACTGTTTTACTGCCTTCAGAGAAGCATTATATTTACACTTATGTCTTGTAATAACATTTAGTCTCATAGCTTTTACAACATGGTGGGATTTATTACATTATTTATACCACTTACAAATGAAATAAAATTGGTAATAGCCTCATATTATTTGTAATTTTTGTGTGTGTGTGTGTGTGTGTGTGTGTGTGTGTGTGTGTGTGTGTGTGTGTGTGCGCGCTCTGAAAAGTATAGTGGCTTCTGTCATTCTGTCATCACATTTAACATTAAGTAAAGTACAAAATTGTGTGAGAGTAGTAATTTGGTTCATACCATAGTTTGTTTTTGGTTGCTGTATCCCTTTATTTAAAAGGGATTTACATTTAGTTTTAAATAAAAGATTAATTTATTGAAATAAGTTTTGCTCATTGTGGCACCCTGTTATTGAAAGCTAATAATTTGTTAATAGTGGTGATAGAGCATCTACAATTGTGAATTTGTCATACATTTTTAACATATGTTTTATACACTAATCCTGTATTCACTCTCATCTGACATGTGTCCTAAACGCCTGAAGTCTTCCACTGTAAAAACTGGAATACATTTAATAATTGGTAGTAGAAATTTTTTGGTCTTACTGTAAAAGCAAGACAGTTGTATATAATGGTTATCAAATATAAACAATTTTTTGAAGTTCTCATTGTTTCATTCAGAAGTAATTTTTGTATTTGAAAACTAAGTGGAAATCATATTTATTTGTGCAACTAGAAATATTTAATACTATGGCACTTATGTATGCATCCACATATACTAGAATGTACAGAAAAAGAAACAAATATTAAAATTTTTGTGCGTTACTGTTTTTGTAAATTACAGCTGTGTATTTTTTCCTTAACCTCTCCTTTTCTTTGACCAGAAACTATTAAGTGAATTATTGTGGTTGAGTTGATTCATTAAATGTTTATTGTCACATTACTTGCTCCATACAATCAAAGATTGTGATAGGTGATTTGTCAGTAAGGCTGTGTACAGACTCATAAAATTAATCTAAAGTTGTGTGACATACACAGATAGTTTATATTAAGGGTCAGAAGACAAGTGTGATTAAATTTCTGGATATACACAGCAGGCCTAATTACAGATACAATTTTACAGTTGTTTCTCAAGAAATATCTTACAGTACCATAGCATATTTGTTTCATATATTTTTTTCAGATCTGCCTGAGAGAGAGAGAGAGAGAGAGAGAGAGAGAGAGTGAGTGAGTGTGTTAATTTGGATAACATCCCCACTACCAGATGTTACTTATAAATTTTTATGACAAGGATAGATTGCTGCTTACTGTAAAGTTGACACGTTGAGGTGCAGAGAAGCATGATGAAAAGACTGTTATGTATAAGTCTTTGACCAAAGCCTTCTTTAGGGGGGGAAAAAAATGCACACACATTTGATAAGCACATACGAAATAGTCTTTTCGTTGTGCCTGTCTGCAACTCAAGATTGGGTTGTTGGGGGGAGGAGCCCAAACAGCAAGGATGGGGAAGGAAGTCGACCATGCCCTTTCAAAGGAACCATCCCAGCATTTGCATGGAGCAATTTAGGGAAATCATGCAAAACCTAAATCAGGACAGCTGGAAACGTGATTGAGCCGTTGTCCTCCCGAGTGCAAGTCCAGTGTGCTAACCACTGCGCCACCTCGCTTGGTGCAACTCAAGATGTCATCTTTACGGTGAGTAGCAGTCTATCGTTTTCATAATATTGTCGCAGAAGAAGCTGAGTAGCACCATGGCGTAGTGGTTATGATACTAAACTGTCGCATGGAGGGTCGTGAGTTCAAAACTCATGTGGACTGTACAATTTTAATTTCTATATTTGGTTCGAGTACATTCTAGAAGTATTCACAAATGTCAAGACTCATTCTACTGGTATGTTCTGTAGCTGTATATATACTGTATGTGTTCTGGCTGGAGGCAGTCCACTCCGTGCTCTTGTATGTGCAAGTGCTGAACAAACCTTCGTTAAGTGTAGTTTGAGTTCGTCATTCATCTGATTACACCTTCTTCTACGTGACATTATTCTGGTGGAGACGCTGGATATTAGAACTTGTGATAGCGCACATTATGGACGACACAGGCCACGACAGAGCTGCCATTTATGTGGCGAGGAACTCGAGTTCGAGCCATATTCAACAGATTGCAATCTATTGTGGAGACAGAAGAAGAAGAAGAAGAAGAAGAAGAGGACATAACGATGACAGCAACTGCGTGCCACCACATGAGACATTCTGCCGGGTTCTCTGGTGAGGATGGTCAAGATCCAAACAAGTGGCTGAAGGTATATGAGTTTATAGCAAAATTTAACAAATGGAATGGCGCCGTGTGTTTGGCTAATGTATTTTTCTACTTGGAGAGCACTGTCAAGCAATGGTATGAGAACAATGAGGAGAAGTTCACAAGCTGGGAAGTATTCCAGGCGAAACTGCACAAGTATTTCAGCGACACACAACGACAGAAGTGCAAGATTGAAGATAAATTAAAGTGCAGGGCACAGTGTCCAGGAGAAACTATAGCATCCTACATTCAAGTCGTCTTGGAGCTGTGTAAAATAGTGAATCCTAGAATGGAGGAGGAAAATTAGGTTGCACATTCATGAAGCGTGTTGCTGAGGACATGTATCAAGCCCTACTCCTGAAGGAGGTTTCAACAGTAGACGACTTCATAAAATGGTGCCAGTATATGGTGACAATGCATCAAAAAAGAATTACACCCAAGAAGTTTGAATGGCTTCCAAATGTCGTATCGATGTCTGTGATGGCAGAGGAAATTGATTTCACAAGTGTTCTTCATCAGATAGAGAGAGAGGAAGTTCAGAAGGCACTTGGATTGTATGGCGAGCAAAAAACAGAGACGCTTCAAGAAGTCATAAGGGAGGAAATGGAAGAGACATTGAATCCAATCTCTTGTCCTCCATTTTCGTTTGAAACGGTGAAAAAGTCGAGACCCAGGCAGAGTTACGTTCCTGCCATGCCGCATGAGGAACCTGTTTAGGCACCAAGGAAGTCCGATGTCTGGAGGACGCAGGATAACCAACCAGTATGTTTACACTGTGGACGGCTGGGACATGTGGTGCGTTATTGTCGAGAAAGGTGGGGGACATTTGATGATTCCCACGCTACAAGACAGCAGACCAATCTTAGCCGACGCCAACTCCGGGATGACGAAGATGAACAAGAAGATGTGGGTGCAGGACGACGTAGGTCACCATCGCCACAAGCTAGCCGCTGGAGAGGACGCTCCCCAACACCCCGATCAACCTCTCCATCGCTGTTTAGAAGCTCCAACGGATCACCTAGCCGCCGCAACCTGGAAAACTAAAGGGTGCGACCTTCCTTGGAGGTGGGGCCGCTGAAGAGAAAAATCCTAGGAAACTATGTCGATATCCTCATGGATGGCCAACCATGCCAAGCTCTTGTGGACTCTGGAGCATCGTATTCAGTCATTTCCGAGATGTACCACCGCCAGTTGCAGAAAACTGTATTTGTCGACAGCAAAACATCTCTGTTGTAGGTGGCTAATGGGAAATATGTAAAACCTACAGGAAGATGTACCATTCGTGTGGGTATAAGTGGCCATACACAGCCCTTAGAATTCATCATCTTACAAGATTGTAGTCATGATGTCATTCTTGGATGGGACTTTTTGAAAGCTTCTCAGGCAATTATAGATTGTGGTCGCTTGAAGATTATGCTAGGCGAGATGAGATACTGTGGACAGGAAGATGCGCATCCGAGTGTGGGGAGACTATATGTGCTAGATGAAGTGATCATTCTTGCAGTCAGCGCTAGAAAGGTAACTGTCACATGTCATGCCATACATCAACCCGTGGATCATGTAGAGGAATGTAAGAGAAGCATACCACTGAAGAATAACTTGGTCATCCCAGCCTCTGTCATCAAGTTTAAGAACAGATTTGATGAATTGTGGATAATTAACTGTCACCGAGAACCGCAGATCCTTCCACAACACATGTGTGTAGCAAATGCTGAGACGTTAATTGAAGAACAGCTGAGTATCGTAGAAACCTCCCGTGCACAATCTGTGTGCGAAATTAGCGCTATGACTACGAGACAAGATCTGGCTTGACTATCACCAGATCTCACTAAGGAACAAGAGAAGCTACGTGCCATTCTTCAAGAGTTCTCTGAATGCTTCAACCCACAGATGAAGAGCGATGTAGACAAATTGACGGTGAAGTGCCGGATTAGCACTGGAGACCATCAACCAATAAGCCAGAGAGCATACCATGTGGCACCAACAGAACGTGACAATATTGTTGATATTCCAATCTGGACTTTCCATTACCTGATTATGCTTGATGGTTTTTCTTCCATCCCACAACCCAGTGATGGTTTCCTTTGTTACTTTTCTCTAAAACAGTACTCCATGTCCGCTCTTTCTCTTGTTTCCTGTGTTTTTCTCATCGCCTTCCAAACCACACATGCTCTGAGCCACACTGTATCAAAGGTCATGTCTGCACACAACACATTGCTGCATAACTGCTCATATTGTTGGTGCAGCATCTCATGCCAAAAATTTTTCCAATCGATAATGAAAGTTATTGCTATTGATCACATTTCCTTCCCCATCCTCTCATATTTTTGCATATTAATTTCCATACGTATGTGTGCCACATGAACTTGTAAACCCAACCAACACCTCTTCCCCAGTCCCAACACAAACACTATCCCATACCTCATCTGATCCATCCTTTTTTCCCCTCATGGCTGCATAACCACATGTTGTTGGTGCAGCGTTTTATGCCTAAAATTCTACCGACCAATATTATAATTATTCCCACTTTATGTACTTGTGCACAATTTTACGTATTTGTGCATATTTTTGCGTATGTATATGTATTTTTAGGCATCTTTTACTCCTCACAACCACCTAATGCCTTCAGTTTTGCGCATTTCCTACATCATTTCCTTTTCTCCAGTGCCAACCCTGCCACAGTGGGCCCCTGCTCCCTGTTTCTGCACCAGCTCACGAAAGTATGCTTTTCCCTGGCAAAAACACAGTCCGACATCTCATTTCTTAAATGCTGCCTAACCATGGGATTCAACCCTTCGTCCCCCCTCATCCCCGCCCTCCCCCATCCTTCCACTATGATCTTCACCTTTTCAGATCCTGACATTCCCTGTTCCTCACAGACCTAGTACTGCAAAAATAGATCCCCATGGCACAGGCATCCAAGAACCGCCTCTGCAAGATACTGCTGCTGTGAAATCCCTACTACATACGAGAGTGGTTCTAAAAGTTCTTGGTACGGAATAGGAAAAAAGTACTTACATCACTGAAACTTTTTTTTATTTTTCAGTATAGTCTCCTTCTAGATTAATGCACTTGCTCCAACGATGTTCCAGTGCCTTGATCCAATCTCGAAAATGAGTTTCCTCCAGCCCTGCAAAGTAGTTATCAACTCTAGCTATCAATTCTTCATTTGAAGTGGATCTTCATCCACCAAGAAAAATTTTTAGTTTTGGGAAGAGATGGAAGTCTGATGGAGTCATATTAGGTGAATAAGACGGGTGTGGCAACAATTCATACCATAGTTCATGTAATCTTGCCATGTCGACGGCACGTGTGTGGGTGCGCATTGTCTTGATGGATTATGACTTTTTTCCTTACTAAACTTGGCCCTTTATTGTGTATATTTTGCTGCAATTTGTCCAGAAGGTTAGCATAGTATTCTCCAGTAATTTTTTGCCCAGTCTGGAGATAATCTACAAATAGAATCCTCTTTGCATCCTAGCACACTGATGCCATAACCTTTCCTGCTGAAGGAATTGTCTTCGCTTTCTTTGTTGGCGAATAATCAGCATGTTTCCACTTCTTTGACTGTTGTTTTGTCTCTGGGATACAGTAGGTCACCCAAGTTTCATCTGTGGTCACAAACCGTGCAAAAAATCTTATTTGTTTCTCCTAAAACTGGCCAAACATTGTTACGATATGTCCATTCTCATGCAGTTTTGATCCAGTGTCAAGAGTTGTGGTGCTCATCTTGCAGATAAATTTTTCATTTCTAATTCTTGATTTAAAATGTGATATACCCTTTCAGATGACATCTGGCAAGCGTGAGCAATTTCATGCACTTTCAATTGGCGATCCTCTATGACCATTTTGTGCCCTTTTGCAATAATTTCTGGAGTAGTGACACATCTTGGCTGGCCACTGCGCGGATCATCATCTAAGCTCTCCCAGCCAAATTTAAATTCATTTGCCCACTTGGCAACAGTTGAATATGAAAGAACAGAGTCCCCCAGTGTATTCTGAAAATCAGCATGAATGTCCTTTGCTCTCATACATTTCTTTATGAAGTACTTAATCACTGCTTGAATCTCAAATTTTTTTTTTCCCCCTCCATCTTCACAAATCACTACATGGAAACAACAACAGAGCCACATCATTGCCACAGCTCGCTTCCAAGAGCACTGACAAGCACTGACAGGGCATGTGTTTACAGGCAACAGCCCAGTGAATATCGCATGAACAACTCGATGCACAAGTGCTGACCTCTTGAGGTGATTCCGAGAACTTTTCAAACCACCCTCATACATCACATTTCTGAAATTGAATCCCTTGCACGCCAACATCTGGAAGAGCACTCCAGGCACCACCTCCATCCAGCCTTCTGACATTCTACTGCCCCCTTGGAACGCCGCTATCCAACCCCTATACTACTCACAGTATTTCTCCTCATCAAGTCTCACAGCATCCAGACACTGTGTAGCTGACCTTTTCAATCTGACATATCCCCCATAACTCCAGTCCAACAGTCCACTAAATCCTGAGCTGAAACAATCGTAGATCACTGCTGTTACTCCTTCCACCAAAATCCTCAGCCCCATAGAAGGTTCAGTCCTTCCCAGAGACCTCACTGCCAGCCCTACATCGAAATTTAACTATGTTGGACTTACCAAAGACCTAGTATCGTCCTCCCAATCCCTGCAATGGAAACACTTTTTTGCCACCAGTCCTTCCAACCTATTCCAAACATTTTACCCTGTCTCTTTCAGTTCATACTACCATCCAGCTGTGGTCCTCCCACCTAACCACCCACTGGTCAACTTTGAGTAATTCCTTGCCTCTGATGTGGCCTTACCATCCTTCCCCAGATTCCTTCCTAAGAACACTAACCTTTCAGCAGAAAAAGGACAGCCTTGCACAGCCTCCAAACAGATCCTCACCTGATCATCCTACCTGCAGACAAAGGTTCCACCACTGTCATTATGAATCACAGTGACTGCCTGGTGGTAGACCTCCAGCAATTGTGTGGCATCTCCACTTATAAACTCTGCCAGAGTTATCCCATCCCAGAAGTCCAGCATAAACGCCAGTATCTGCTTAAAGCCTTTGGCCCTTCCCAGAACCTCTCCCATGAATCCATTTCCCTTCTCACTCATATGACACCATACACATCCAAAATCCACAAGTTCAACAATCCCCTTTTTAGCTTTTTATTGTGCTCCCACTGAAATAATTTCAGCCATCGTTGACCAGGACCAACCTATTGTCCAAAATCTAGCCTCCCACATCAAAAATACCAACCACGTCCTTCACCAACTGTCCTTCATCCCCAACCCTTTACTTTCTGGAACTTAACTCGTCACTTTTGACACCAGTTCCCTATACATCAACATCTGTCATGCCCATGGTCTTGAGGCTATTAAACACTACCTCTCCCAATATTCTTCAGACTCCAAACCCACTAGTCATTCCTCATATACCTTACTAACTGTATCCTAATGCACAATTACTTCTCTTTTGAAGGGAAGATATAGAAACTAATCCACGTCACAGCCGTAGGCACCACCAAGGCACTCTTTTACACCAACTTGTTTATGGTCTGTCTAGAGGAAATTTTGCTAAGCCTCTAAAATCTCCAAACCCTTGGTCAAGTTCAGGCACATCGATGTCTTCATGAACTGGGTTGAGGACCAGGACAGCATTCCTTCACAAACTCAACATCTTCTCCCCAACCAAGTCACTCGGTCCTCCTGAACCCAACATGCCACCTACCAGGACATTGACCACCTCCTCTCTGATGGTCCTGTCCACACCTCTGTCCACATTAAACTCACCAACCACCAATAGTACCTGCATTTCAACAGCTGTCACCCTTTCCACACCAGAAGTTTCTCCCATACAACTTGGTTGCCAGGGGACAATGTTCTCCTTTACTCTCTGAAATGTTTGTACCCAGCAGATAAAGTAGTCCAGGATAGCCTCCTCCACCTACAATGACTGGGGAAGGACATGTATTTATGCTGGGTGCCTGGGCACCTGGGAATTGTGGGGAACGGAAGGGCAGATTTAGCAGCCAAGGAGACATGCCTCGATTCTCAGGTATTTCAGTGTGCCGTCCCTCTGTGTGCTATGACCTCGCTGCTGAGCTCCGGGGTCTTGTGTCAATGGGAACATCAGTGGCTGGAAGTAACCAACAATAAGCTTCATACCATAAAGCCCACAACTAGTCTGTGGCACACCTTCTTCCAGCCACATCGACATCCTCACTTGCCTTCGCATAGGCCGCAGCTTTGTGATGCATGGCTTTTTGCTTCGGTGAGAGGCCACTCTAATGTGTGGCATACAGATCACTCTGTGGCACATTTTATTAGACTGCATTTTACTTTTTGACCAGCAGGCCACGGCTGCTTTGCCAACAGATCCACAGAACCACGAATGTGGTTCGAGTTTTAAAGTTTTGTGAATTATCCAACGTTTTTAACAAGATTTTAGGGAGATGGTTCTAATATGTTCATGGGGTGACTGGCTCACCATATTTTACGAAAATGGCCATACAGTGACATTTTCCTATGCCTTCCTTTTAGATCCTTTGTCATTTTACTTGTGTTTTAGTCTTCTGTATAGGATCCGTTATTTTTTCCTGTCGTCGTACTGTGTATGGTCACATTTTACTACTTTTCTTTACATTCGTTATTTGTAATATGAGTAAGGGCACTGATAACCTCGCCATTGAGCACCCGTAAGCAACACACACACACACACACACACACACACACACACACACACACACACACGACAGTGTTCTGTAGTGCCGGGAGTTCCCTTGCCCAGTATGCTGAAGGTCTCATGAAGGCCTTCATTGACAGGCACTATCCTCCAGACTTAGTCTGCAAACAGATTTCCCACAATCTTCCCTTTTCCCACACTGATAATCCTTCCACCAGCCCCCAAGAACCAGCTACAAAGGAGCACCCTCTTTATCACCCAGTAGTGTCCTGGACTGGAACATTGGTACACATGCTCGTTCAGGGCTTTGATTATCTATCGTCATGCCCTGAAATTAGGGACATACTTTCCATCCCTCCTAAAGTAGTGTTTAGTGTTCAGTTGCCCACTCAACCTCTGTGACATCATAGCTCATCCCTATTGCACTGCTGATCCCAACCCCTTGCCCAAAGATCATACCCCTGTGGAAGACCAAGGTGTAAGACCGGCCCAATCCACCCACCCAGAACTTCCTAGTTCAATCCTGTCACAGGTTTATCCTACGCCATCAGAGGCTAGTCCACCTGTGAAAGCAGCCATGTCATATACCAGCTCTGCTGCAGTCATTGCTCAACTTCTTAAATTGGTATGAGTATCAACCAGCTTTCCACCAGGATGAATGGCCACTGCCAAACTGTGGCCAAGAGCAAAATGTACTATCCTGTAGCACATCATGCAGCTGTACATAAATCGCTTGATTTTCTATTTATTGGCTTTTGAGACATGCCCGTACAGCCATCTTGATAGTGTAATGTTAGTTGTTGTTATAAGAACGTAAGAGCAATACAATGCCCTGTCCCTGAGTGGAGAATATCTCCGATTCTGCTGGGAATTGAACTCGGGCCACTTCAGTTAGCAATCTGCCACACTGACCACGCTTGATTTCAATTGCTGCTTCACAACCCAATCCATCTGGATCCTCCTCTCCACCCCAACTTTTCTGAATTGCCCAACCAACTGTCCCCACACCCTCCACCAACTGTTTCTGCCCTCCTCTGTCCTGTCACCACCTCACAGTTCACCTCTCACCATTACTACGATGAAACCAGTCTTTTCCCCTTCTTTGCTGCTATGCTTTGCGCTTCCCCCCCCCCCCCCTCCCCCTTTCCCTTCCCCACAGCTTCCCAGTGCTGCACCTGTCAGCCCTGTCTTTTCACCTCTAGTCCCTGGACACTCTGCCAGGCAGTGCTGACTCGTCTTCCGCCACCCATGCCCTCCACCTCTCAACCTCACTCTGGATCGTTGCTCCCATGCGAAGTGTTGCAGCGGCATTCTGACCGGCGTTAGTACCTAAATGTGTGTGAGAAGTGCTTGCTTGTGTGAATGTGTGTCCGTTTTTTCTTCAACGAAAGCTTATACGTAACAGTCTTTTCGTCGTACCTGTCTGCAATTCAGCGTGTCATCTTTATGGTGAGTAGCAATCTATCATTTTCATAATCCTATTGATACTCCAACCTGCACTTCCCATTGTTTATTTATAAATTTTGTGCACAGATAATGTGAATTTTCTTAATACAATTTCAGTATGTGGCTAGGTAAAGTGTGGCTTGATCTGTGTCATACTGATCCCGGAAGTACACCAATATTATGAAAAAGATATATTGCCACTCACTGCGTAGAGGATCCAGTCGCAGTCAGGCACAGTGGAGAGACTATAACAATATTATGAAAAAGATACACTATGTGATCAAAAGTATCCGGACACCTGGCTGAAAATGACTTACAAGTTCATGGCGCCCTCCATCAGTAATGCTGCAATTCAGTATGGTGTTGGCCCATCCTTAGCCTTGATGACAGCTTCCACTCTCACAAGCATATGTTCAATCAGGTGCTGGAAGGTTTCTTGGGGAATGGCAGCCCAGTCATCACGGAGCACTACACTGAGGAGAGATGTCGATGTCGGTCGGTGAGGCCTGGCACAAAGTCGGTGTTCCAAAAAATCCCAAAGGTGTTCTCTAGGATTCAGGTCAGGAATCTGTGCATGCCAGTCCATTAAAGGGATGTTATTGTCATTTAAACAATCCGCCACAGGCCTTGCATTACGAACAGGTGCTCAATCGTGTTGAAAGATGCAGTCGCCATTCCTGAATTGCTCTTCTACACTAGGAAGCAAGAAGGTGCTTAAAACTTCAATGTAGGCCTTTGCTGTGATAGTGTAATGCAAAACAACAAGGGGTGAAGGCCCTCTCCATGAAAAGCACTTCCACACCATAACACTACCGCCTCTGCATTTTATTGTTGGCACTACAAGTGCTGGCAGATGACGTTCACAAGGCATTCGCCTTACCCACACCCGACCATTGGATCACCACATCGTCTACTGTGATTCATCACACCACACAACATTTTTTTGCTGTGTTTACGCTCCTTACACCAAGCGAGGAGTTGTTTGGCATTTATCGACATGATGTGTGGCTTATGAGCAGCCGCTCGACCATGAAATCCAAGTTTTCTCGCCTCCCGCCTAACTGTCATAGTACTTGCAGTGGATCCTGATGCAGTTTGGATTTCCTGTATGACACTTTGGATAGATATTTGCCTATTGCACATTACAACCCTCTTCAACTGTTGGCGGTCTCTGTCAGTCAACAGACGAGGTCAGCCTGTATGCTTTTGTGCTGTATGTATTGCTTCACATTTCCACTTGACTATCACATCGGAAACACTGTACCTGGGGATGTTTAGGGGTATGGAAATCTTGCGTACAGGCGTATGACACATGTGGCACCCAATCACATGACCACGGATGTGCATGAATTCCGTGGGGCACCCCATTCTGCTCTCTTACGATGTCTAGTGACTACTGAGGTCGCTGATATGGAGTAAGTGTCTGGATACTTTTGATCACTTATTGTATATTGCCACTCACTGTGTAGATGTGTCCAGTCACAGACAGGCACAGTGAAAAGACTACTAAACATTTAAGCTTTCAGTCAATTGGTCTTCTCTCTGGTCACTGTGAACTGGAATTGCGTCTGACATGAGCAGCAATCCAGGATGTTTGGTGGGGGTAAGGAGGTGGTGTGGGATGGGGAGGGGAGAGGTGATAGTAAGAGTAGGAATGAGGGAATATGTTGGTTACTACGTGCATAGTTGTGATTCTATGCAGGGGTGCGAGTGGGGCAGGTAGTAGAGAAGGGCGAGGAGAGAAACCGACAAAGGGAAAAGGCTAATGCATGGATTGGTGGAATGAAGACATACATAGTGCTGAAGTGGGAGCAGGTAAGGGGGTAGGTATTTGGAGAACAGGGACTAATGAAAGTTGAGGCCAGAGCGTTGTGAGAATGAAGAATATGTTGTAGGCAGAGTTCCCATCTTTGCAGTTCTGAAAAGCTGATGTTTGTAGGAAAGATCCAGATGGCGCAGGTTGTGAAGCAGTCATTGAAGTAAAGCTCATGTTGAGCAGTGTGTTCAGCAGCTGGGTGGTCCACTTGTCTCTTGGCTACAATTTGACAGTGTCCATTCATGCAGACAGACAGTTTGTTAGTTTCGTGCCCATGTAAGAAGCAGCACAGTGGTTGCAGCTTAGTTTGAAAACAACATGGCTGCTTTCACAGGTAGCCCTGCCGAAAGGTACAGGTCTCACGTCTAGGTCTATATTAGTATTATGAGACAAGGGGCCAGGAGTGGGGGTGCAGCTGGACCAACAAGGATATTGGATAGGTTCACAAGGTGGCAGAACACCACTATGGGAGGGGTGAGTAGGATAGTCCTCATTTCATGGCAGGATGAGAGGACGATCTCTGAATTAAATTTTGGTAACACTATTTATGATTGTTAGCCCATAGCTGATAATTAAATACCAAATATAGAATGTAATACTAACCTGCCAAAGAAAGTGTGCATACTAATAGAAAGTGAGCACACACTAACTAAATTACCGAAACATAATTAATTTAGAACAAGTCTAAATTACACTGCCTAACAATTGTTTATGGGCAGACATTGTTGGAGCGGAATAACTACATGCAACAATGGATGACATAAAACACAGTACGTATGTAAGAGGTGTGGAATGGTATATTTGCAATGAAAAGTGGTACAGACTTCACCACATGGAAAAGCAGGCTAATAGACATAAATAACATTCAGATTTGTCAGAGTCCCAACATAAAGGTTGGTAGCATACCCTCAGTAAAGAATATGCCCTCCTCTGACACTATGCACACTTGGAATCTGTTGTTCACGTTGGTTACCGAACTCTTAAGGAGTCCTCGGCAGGGTATTGTCCCACACATCTCTCAAAGAGCTTTTCAGTTCCCGCGCAGTTTGAGGAGGAGGTGTTCATTAAGGAACACTCTGCTAAGAGCATCCGAGGTGCTCTCTATAAAATTTAGATCTAGGGAGTATGCAGATCATTCCATATGCTCAGTATCTTCACTTTCCAGTGTGTCTGACGCATCAATGGTCGTGTGGCGGCAGGCATTGTCATCCATAAACTGGAAGTCAGGCCCTCCTGCACCTCTAAACAGAGACATTTGATCCAGAATAATCTTTCTGTAATGCTCCTATGCTGTCACAATGCCTAATACAAAGAAATGAAGTGGTTTTCAGCTACTGTGCATAATGCATGCCCACACCAGTATGCCTAAACCATAACAATGACTGTCAGTGGTATGTGATGCTTTCCTCTCTCTCTCTCCACACTAACTGGTGACCAGAATCACTTGACGCAGTGAAGCAGGATTTGTCAGAGAACATCACCCTGGACTACTGTTGCTGACCCCCATCAACATGCTCCCTACACCAATGAAACTTTTCTCAATGATGACATGATTGAATGGATTCTAAGCATACAAAGAAGCCTGATTTAATCACCCCAAAATGGTCCTGACAGATACACGTTTAATGATAGCAGTTGCAAGGTCTCCAACAGCCTTCCTAGGAGGTCGATGCCTGTTCCTTTTCACCACTAGGGCCACGTGTCAGTGCTCTTGGGGTGTGATGGTCCACCTGCAACCACTGACATGCTTTTGCAGAGCATTTTACCTCAAGTGGCATTTTTCAATCACAAGATGACACTTTGATCACCATCGAGCCATCCAGCTGTTTGCCCCCGATCTTAAGCACTCAAATGATGTCTTGCAAATGTGTTGCCATACCACACAGAATGTCGCACTAATCATTTTTCCAACAACCTTCGACAAACACTGTACTCCAGAAACTGTAGAATGCATAGGGAACATTTGTGCACAAGTTTCGCTGCAGGTAAACACATTCTGCCCTCCACATTTCCTTTTACTGTCATTGGTCATGTGTTGTGTAGCAATTATCAGTCATTCTGTAGCAACTGACAGTTGTTTTTTAGCAAGTGTCAGTTGTTTCTTAGCATTTGTCAAGCAACATAAAATGTAAGCTAAATATGACCCTGTATTCAATTTGCTTTTTTGTAAATTACGATCATTTGAAGAATCAATCTATGAAATAATGCCCCACCTGCCCCACATTGTTTGCACTTTCTTTAAATAACAATATGGTTGAAGCCAAAGTTTTGAAATGTAACTTCTATTAACAGCCCATCTGTCTGAGTTCCCCAAGTTCCATATAAACTGATAATGGTGTATATTTCCCATTTTGAATGAATATACATAGCCTGATAAAAAACAAAGCAGCCGAAAGAAGAGGAACCAAAATGAAACTTGTGGGTTGAGAAGGTATGTGCTGTTGTTCGATGATTACACAATGAAGTCAAATTTACAAAGAACTTGGCACAATGAGGCCACTTAACCACTATGCCATTGAACCTCCTTTGGTCTTAATGCATGTACGACTTTGTTTAGCTCTTTCAGTATTTCATTTTTGAAGTCTTTTGTTGCTTTCTGTATGGACAATCCCTTACAAAAGCCAAACTAAGAGTTAATTAACACCTGATCTGTTAAATGAGTCAGTACTCTGTGATAGGCCACTTTCCACATCTGGACAGAGTGATATAGGCCTGTAAATAGAGTTAGTTTGCTTATCTCCAATCTTGTAGACGTGTGTTACTGTAGCATATCTAAGCCTCTCAGGAAACATTCCCCAAATCGCAGATTGATTACGAAGACAGCTTGTGGATAATTCTAAACTTGGCAGAAGATTTGAATATTCCGCTAAAAATACATCTTCATTCATTTACATCTACATATATACTTTGCTAACTACTGTGAAATGCACGCCAGAGAATGTCCCATATTACCAGTTATCTGGGATTTTTCCATTCCAGTAATGAAGGGAGCATGGGAAGAATGATTGCTTAAATGTATCTACATGCACTGTAATTAAATTGCTCTAATCTTGTCTTTACAATCGCTATATGAGAGATATGTAGAGGGTTGTAATATGCTGCTAGTTCCATCACTGAAAGTCAGTTTTAGAAATTTCCTAGTAAGTGTTCGTGAGATAGTTGCATCTACCTTCAAGTGTCGTCACTTAGCTCTTCCAGCATCTTTCTGACGATTTTCCATAGGTCAAACAAACCTTTGATAATTCATGTTGCCCTTCTCTGTATATGTTGAGCATCCACTGTTCTGTTTGGTATTGATCCCACACATTTGAGCAATTTTCCATTATGGGTTGCACAAGTGTTCAGTGTGCTGTCTCCTTTTTAGGCTGATTGAGTTTCCCTATTGCTATTCCTGTGAACTGAAGTGTGCCCCCTGCTTTTCTAAGAACTGAGTCTATGTGATCATTTGCATTTCATATCCTTAAAAATACAGGATTATTCTAATAATGGACCCAGTTTCAAAACTTCGTATTTATTCAAGTACAAATCCAAAATGAACAAGCTTTACAGCAATGAAAAGAGGAAGTTTCAAAGTTTTTTCATAATGTTTGATATCAATTTAATAAATTTTATAATTTGTAATTAATTAGTTTTAATAATTACAGATGTTATAAATGTTCAGTGTGGCCACTGTTAGCTGCACAGCAAACATCAACGTGGAGGCAAACGCGTCCCACACACGCAAAAGCGTATCTACTGTTACTTAGTGCACTGCAGCAGTGATCCGGTTCCGAAGATCATTCAGAGTGGTTGGTAGAGGTGGGACGTAAACAGCTTCCTTCACATAACTCCATAAGAAATAGTTGTATGGTGTGAGATTAGGAGATTTCAGTGGCTGGAAGTGCAGAGCCAGGTCCTCAAGTCCCCTGCAACAGATACAGCGTTGAGGAAGGGAGTCATTTAATAAGCCTCATACATCACGATGCCATTGGAGCGGAGCTCCATCCTGTTGGAAAATGAAGTCCTGGGAATCTTCCATAAGTTGAGGGAACGGCTATTGTTCCAATATGTCCAGGTATGTGATTCCCTTTACAGTTCTTTCCACAAAGAAAAATGGTCTGTAAACCTTTGTATGAAGATCAATGTGTTTTGTGCCATATCCAACACATTGATCTTTGGTGAGTCTCTTTCGTCTTGCAGTGGTGAATGTGGATTTTCCAAACCCCATATGCGAATATTGTGTCTGTTGACTTTTCCACTAAGGTGTAACATCGCTTCATCACTAAAAGTTACACGCTGTAGAAATGCATCATCCTCCATCTTTGCTAGCACATAACCGCAAAATGTGGGACACTTCTCTTTGTCATTGGGGTTGCAAGTCTGCACATTGGGGTTGCGAGCCTGCACAAGTTGTAATCAGTAGGGCTTGTACTGCAAACACTAGTATTCCAAGTTCTCAACTGGCTCTATTGGTAGGCATACCGGGACTGCACACAAAACTATCATGAATCTGTCAGACATCATCCTCTGACACGTGCAGTTGGCCTGTGCTTTTTCCTTTGCACACACTTCCAGTCTGTTTAAATTGCTTAAACCAACGGCTAATGCTTTTGCAAGTTGGTGGCTGAATACCGAATTTGGTACAAAATGCCTGCTACACTGCAATTTGCAGCTCACTTTTAGAAAACTCGAGAATGCAGAAAACCTTGTGCTCCCCAGTTGCTCTCATTCACAACTTACAGTGACACGGAATGACGGCCCTATTGCCATGCGAACTCTACCGGCCACTTCTGAAACCATCACCGCCCACCCTCTGCCACCTGCCAAAAACTTTGAAACTTCCTCTTTTCATTAGTATAAAGCTTGTTCATTTTGGATTTGTACTTGAATGCATACAAACTTATGAGAATGGGTCCATCATTTAGACTAACCCTGTACATACACCCTGGTATTTGTACAAGTTGACTGATTCCAATTGTTGCTCATTGACATACTCATGTGATACTACTTTTCTTTTTCATTTTTTGAAGTGCACAGTTAAGCATTTCTGAACATTTAAAGCAAGTTGCCAATCTGTTCACCACTTCAAAATCTTTTCAAGATATGGCTGAATACTTGTGCAGCTTCTTTCAAGCAGTATCTCATTATAATGTGTTATATTAGCTTAGCACCCACTGCTTCACTTGCGTAGACTGTATGATTCCACAGATTTTCTTTGTTTTTCTTTAAGAAAATTTTTATGTTGTTCACAAACTGCACTACCTTCTAAACTTTTCATGCCAATTAAGGCCATATAAATATGGTCTTTTCTGAATGTACTTCTGACCAAAAAATGATTCTGGTAGCTGGAGTCCAGGGTTTTTGTTAATCGTGCCTTTTGCATTCTTGGGGTGTTATTTCCATAGAAACTTCTATCCCCTAACACATATTTCTTTATATCTGACTGGAGAGTGAAATAACAGTTTCCATATATTTTGCTTCAAATTTTTTTAATGTTAAGAAGTATTTAAGTAAAAATTTCCATCCTCTGTTTCACGCCCCTAGGGGTGTAATTGAGAAATCAAATACCAATTTCCATAGATATAGCTTTAAAAATGTTTTAGTAGTTCCTTAGTAATGATTTATTTTCAAGAAAACTTCCACCCACTGTTTCACCCACATCAGGGTAAAATTTCCAAAAATTCTAAAACACACATTTCTTCATTTCTAAACAAGAACCCAAATATCTTTCCTGTATGTCTAGTCTCAAAGTTGCCGTAATAGCAACACATTTTCAAAAATCCTTTCATCCCCTATTTCACCTTTTAGGGATCCATTGATTTGGAATTGTCACCATTTCTGCCAGAGCTATTTTCTGGGAGTTAAATTTCACTTGAATTACTGGTTTTGTATGTAACCTGTTTAATCATCTTCCAAACTGAGGCTCATTGGGAAACTCACGGGAATTATTTTTTGTCTCGAAAATGATAACAAACAAAAAAATTCTGAAACATGCAAATGGAAGGTTAGTTCATATGTAAACATAACATGTAGGGAAATGGATGCACACACACACACTCACACCACCACCACCACCACCACCACCACCACCACCATAAAAATATAGCAGGAGGAAAAAGACGAAAAGAAAGTTTGTCATTGCAAACATGTTTTATTGTCAATTTCCACACTATGCAATACTACATTACAAACTGTACGCATCCAATGGCATCAGGAGTCTCCCCATGAATTCCCAGTAATGCAGTAATGTGACAGGATGCTAGATGGCCGTCCTTTCCAGGAGAATGAAGCATGAAGAGAAACCAGTGTTAGTTGAGCAGCCATTCAGAATGGATGTTACCTGACTTGAATGCTCTTATGACATGATTGCAGTTCATCTTGGAAGGAACGTGCTACTATGCCACAAGCAGCTTGTGGAAGCAGTAGGAAATGCTGCTCTACTGCATCGAACAGTTGCTCGGTGGGTAGATGCATCCAGGTGTGGCAGAGGTGCAATGGCCAATAGGCTCTGCTGGGCGGGCAGCCTGTCAGTGCGAGTATAGACTGTGCTCATACAAAGATCGCCCAGTACTTGCAGAATGACAGAAGATGGACACTGCAGGAATTACGGTGCAATACTGGTATTGAGGAGACAACAATCTATAGGATTTTACATGATGAGCTGCACATGCATAAAGTTGCAGCAGAATGGGTGTCTGATGCACTAAGTGAAGTGGAAAAGTAGACAAATTATGAATCTTTTCTTGTCTTACGAGGAGCAGGGAGACAATAAGCTTGTGAGGATCATCACAATAGATGAATTTTGGGCCAGGGCCAATGAGTCAAAACCGAAAGGCCTGTCCACTGACTCGCATCATCCAAGTTCACAACACAAGCAGAAATTTCATCACAATCTCTCTCCTCTCATATTAATTATCACCACATTAGAGGACTGATTTTGTCCCAATTCGTCCCTAATGGACAAACTGTTAATGTACTGCACTACTGTCTCACTTTCCTGCAGTAAACTATGCTGGACTATTTGGAAGAAACGTCCCAAACATCTACACGCTGCATTAATTCCTCAGGACAATGCGAGAGCCCATACAGCAGTGTGCATACAGAATCTTCCCACCCTATGGGGATGGGAAGTATTGGAGCGTCAACCATATTCCCCAGACCTTGCATTTATAACCTCATACCAAAACAGTAAGAGCCATTATGTGGAACACACTTTTAAACACATAAAGGCATTGCCACAGCAGTGACATGACATGTCAGATTCAATGATTCACTCTTGGTGAGGCCACGGGTACTTGGTGTCTTTCACAGTGATGGCAGTGTGTGATGGAATTGCTATTGCTGGGAGACTATTTCAGGGGACACTTAAGATGTCACAGGTCCACATTCCTGCCCTTTGCTATTGCTTACTGTTGCAATTGGCAGTAAAACTTGTTTGAAATGATGAAATTTGTTTCATCTCTTTTCTCATGCCATATCTTTATGGTGGTGGTGTGTGTGTGTGTGTGTGTGTGTGTGTGTGTGTGTGTGTGTGTGTGTGTGTGTGTGTGTGTGTGTTCATCCATCTCCAAACATATGAACAAACCTTCCACTTGCATAATTCAGACTTTTTTAATTCATTACAATTTTAGAGACAAAACATAGTTGCTGTGACTTCCACAATGACCCTTATACACTCCTGGAAATGGAAAAAAGAACACATTGACACCGGTGTGTCAGACCCACCATACTTGCTCCGGACACTGCGAGAGGGCTGTACAAGCAATGATCACACGCACGGCACAGCGGACACACCAGGAACCGCGGTGTTGGCCGTCGAATGGTGCTAGCTGCGCAGCATTTGTGCACCGCCGCCATCAGTGTCAGCCAGTTTGCCGTGGCATACGGAGCTCCATCGCAGTCTTTAACACTGGTAGCATGCCGCGACAGCGTGGACGTGAACCGTATGTGCAGTTGACGGACTTTGAGCGAGGGCGTATAGTGGGCATGCGGGAGGCCGGGTGGACGTACTGCCGAATTGCTCAACACGTGGGGCGTGAGGTCTCCACAGTACATCGATGTTGTCGCCAGTGGTCGGCGGAAGGTGCACGTGCCCGTCGACCTGGGACCGGACCGCAGCGACGCACGGATGCACGCCAAGACCGTAGGATCCTACGCAGTGCCGTAGGGGACCGCACCGCCACTTCCCAGCAAATTAGGGACACTGTTGCTCCTGGGGTATCGGCGAGGACCATTCGCAACCGTCTCCATGAAGCTGGGCTACGGTCCCGCACACCGTTAGGCCGTCTTCTGCTCACGCCCCAACATCGTGCAGCCCGCCTCCAGTGGTGTCGCGACAGGCGTGAATGGAGGGACGAATGGAGACGTGTCGTCTTCAGCGATGAGAGTCGCTTCTGCCTTGGTGCCAATGATGGTCGTATGCGTGTTTGGCGCCGTGCAGGTGAGCGCCACAATCAGGACTGCATACGACCGAGGCACACAGGGCCAACACCCGGCATCATGGTGTGGGGAGCGATCTCCTACACTGGCCGTACACCACTGGTGATCGTCGAGGGGACACTGAATAGTGCACGGTACATCCAAACCGTCATCGAACCCATCGTTCTACCATTCCTAGACCGGCAAGGGAACTTGCTGTTCCAACAGGACAATGCACGTCCGCATGTATCCCGTGCCACCCAACGTGCTCTAGAAGGTGTAAGTCAACTACCCTGGCCAGCAAGATCTCCGGATCTGTCCCCCATTGAGCATGTTTGGGACTGGATGAAGCGTCGTCTCACGCGGTCTGCAGGTCCAGCACGAACGCTGGTCCAACTGAGGCGCCAGGTGGAAATGGCATGGCAAGCCGTTCCACAGGACTACATCCAGCATCTCTACGATCGTCTCCATGGGAGAATAGCAGCCTGCATTGCTGCGAAAGGTGGATATACACTGTACTAGTGCCGACATTGTGCATGCTCTGTTGCCTGTGTCTATGTGCCTGTGGTTCTGTCAATGTGATCATGTGATGTATCTGACCCCAGGAATGTGTCAATAAAGTTTCCCCTTCCTGGGACAATGAATTCACGGTGTTCTTATTTCAATTTCCAGGAGTGTAGTTTTGACATACTCTTTGAGTGTTTTAAATTTGGAGTGGGAATTAGTGAAGTTCGGTGGCAGGAGGAACAAGACTTCTGGTCAGGTGACTACAGGGATATAAACACAAAGTCAAATAGGGGTAATGCAGGAGTAGGTTTAATAACGAATAGGAAAATAGGAACACGGCTAAGCTACTACAAACAGCTTAGTGAACGCATTATTGTGGCCAAGATAGATACGAAGCCCACACCTACTACAGTAGTACAAGTTTATATGCCAACTAGCTCTGCAGATGACGAAGAAATTGAAGAAATGTATGATGAAATAAAAGAAATTATTCAGATAGTGAAGGGAGACGAAAATTTAATAGTCATGGGTGACTGGAATTCGAGTGTAGGAAAAGGGAGAGAAGGAAACGTAGTAGGTGAATATGGATTGGGGCTAAGAAATGAAAGAGGAAGCCGCCTGGTAGAATTTTGCACAGAGCACAACTTAATCATAGCTAACACTTGGTTTAAGAATCATGATAGAAGGTTGTATACATGGAAGAACCCTGGAGATACTAAAAGGTATCAGATAGATTATATAATGGTAAGACAGAGATTTAGGAACCAGGTTTTAAATTGTAAGACATTTCCAGGGGCAGATGTGGACTCTGACCACAATCTATTGGTTATGACCTGTAGATTAAAACTGAAGAAACTGCAAAAAGGTGGGAATTTAAGGATAAACTGAAAGAACCAGAGGTTGTACAGAGTTTCAGGGAGAGCATAAGGGAACAATTGACAGGAATGGGGGAAAGAAATACAGTAGAAGAAGAATGGGTACCTTTGAGGGATGACGTAGTGAAGGCAGCAGAGGATCAAGTAGGTAAAAAGACGAGGGCTAGTAGAAATCCTTGGGTAACAGAAGAAATATTGAATTTAATTGATGAAAAGAGAAAATATAAAAATGCAGTAAATGAAGCAGGCAAAAAGGAATACAAACGTCTCAAAAATGAGATCGACAGGAAGTGCAAAATGTCTAAGCAGGGATGGCTAGAGGACAAATGTAAGGATGTAGAGGCTTGTCTCACTAGGGGTAAGATGGATACTGCCTACAGGAAAATTAAAGAGACCTTTGGAGAGAAGAGAACCACTTGTATGAACATCAAGAGCTCAGATGGAAACCCAGTTCTAAGCAAAGAAGGGAAAGCAGAAAGGTGGAAGGAGTATATAGAGGGTCTATACAAGGGCGATGTACTTGAGGACAATATTATGGAAATGGAAGAGGATGTAGATGAAGATGAAATGGGAGATACGATACTGCGTGAAGAGTTTGACAGAGCACTGAAACACCTGAGTCGAAACAAGGCCCCGGGAGTAGACAACATTCCATTAGAACTACTGATGGTCTTGGGAGAGCCAGTCATGACAAAATTCTACCATCTGGTGAGCAAGATGTATGAGGCAGGCGAAATACCCTCAGACTTCAAGAAGAATATAATAATTCCAATCCCAAAGAAAGCAGGTGTTGACAGATGTGAAAATTACCGAACTATCAGTTTAATAAGTCTCAGCTGCAAAATAATAACGCGAATTATTTACAAACGAATGGAAAAACTGGTGGAAGCCGACCTTGGGGAATATCAGTTTGGATTAAGTAGAAAAGTTGGAACACGTGAGGCAATACTGACCTTACGACTTATCTTAGAAAGAAGATTAAGGAAAGGCAAACCTACGTTTCTAGCATTTGTAGACTTAGAGAAAACTTTTGACGATGTTGACTGGAATACTCTCTTTAAAATTATGAAGGTGGCAGGGCTAAAATACAGGGCGCGAAAGGCTATTTACAATTTGTACAGAAACCAGATGGCAGTTATAAGAGTCGAGGGGCATGAAAGGGAAGCATTGGTTGGGAAGGGAGTGAGACAGGGTTGTAGCCTCTCCCCGATGTTATTCAATCTGTATATTGAGCAAGCAGTAAAGGAAACAAAAGAAAAATTCGGAGTAGGTATTAAAATCAATGGAGAAGAAATAGAAGCTTTGAGGTTCGCCGATGACATTGTAATTCTGTCAGAGACAGCAAAGGACTTGGAAGAGCAGTTGAACGGAATGGACAGTGTCTTGAAAGGAGGATATAAGATGAACATCAACAAAAGCAAAACGAGCATAATGGAATGTAGTCGAATTAAGTCGGGTGATGCTGAGGGAATTAGATTAGGAAATGAGACACTTAAAGTAGTGAAGGAGTTTAGCTGTTTGGGGAGCAAAATAACTGTGATTGTCGAAGTAGAGAGGATATAGAATGTAGACTGGCAATGGCAAGGAAAGCGTTTCTGAAGAAGAGAAATTTGCTAACATCGAGTATAGATTTAAGTGTCAGGAAGTCGTTTCTGAAAGTATTTGTATGGAGTGTAGCCATGTATGGAAGTGAAACATGGATGGTAAATAGTTTGGACAAGAAGAGAATAGAAGCTTTCGAAATGTGGTGCTACAGAAGAATGCTGAAGATTAGATGGGTAGATCACATAACTAATGAGGAGGTACTGTAGAGGATTGGGGAGAAGAGGAGTTTGTGGCACAACTTGACCAGAAGAAGGGATCGGTTGGTAGGACATGTTCTGAGGCATCAAGGGATCACCAATTTAGTATTGGAGGGCAGCGTGGAGGGTAAAAATCGTAGGGGGAGACCAAGAGATGAATACACTAAGCAGATTAAGAAGGATGTAGGTTGCAGTAGGTACTGGGAGATGAAGAAGCTTGCACAGGATAGAGTAGCATGGAGAGCTGCATCAAACCAGTCTCAGGACTGAAGACCACAACAACAACAACAACAACATATTTGGAGCATAATATTTGAGATTTCCTTTTTTAGTGATAAAGTGGAGAATTTGATGATACTCATGGTAAAGTTGTTTCAGATCTTGACTACTGCCTGTTACCTGAATTTTGCCACTGCAGCCTTTTTATAGATGACAGGATTGTTTGTGTATAGATCCATATAGCCCACAATGTTATCCACTAAATCATTAAAATACAAGGTTTATCAGAAAAATAAGGTCTTCAGTTTTCTTTAAAATATAAGGAAATGTTTATTTGCAATAAATTGTACATAGCTTTAAAACTTGAACATTTTTCTATTTTTCCACATGATCACCATTTCGATGGATTCATTTTTGCAAACTTTGGAGTAGTTTACGTTTGCCCATGTCATACCAGCCTGCTGCCATGCTCTTGAAGAAGCATCAGACCTCATCGTTCACTGAAGCACCTCCCAATCAAGTGTTCTTTCAACTTCAGAAACAAGTGGTAGTCAAAGGGTGCTAAGTCAGGACTACAGAATGAAGTGTATCATCTAAATTGTTGAAGAATAGCCATGGTTTGATGGGCAATGTGGAGGCAAGCATTGTCATGGAGAAGGATTATGACCTTGCTCAACTTTCCTCTTCTTCAGATCTGAATCAGCTGTCTGAGTTGTTTTTAATGTCGACAATACATGTCATCATTTATTGTTGCCCCAGGAATCATGAAGTCAACAAAGACCATCCCCTTTCGATCCCAAAACACAGCTGCCATGACTTTACCAGAAACTGCGTTCTGTTGAATTTTTGCAGCTTAGGTGAATCAGAATGCTATCATTCATGTATCTGTTGTTTGGTCTCAGGTGTGAAGTGGAAAGACAGGTTTCATCACTCATGAGTATTGGATCAAAAGGCTTGCCCTTTACATCTGCACAGTGTCGTAGAAATTGCCAAGAAACTTCAATGCATTGTTGTTAGTGGCCTTATGTCAGTATTCTTGGGACCCATCTTGTGCACACCCTCTGAAATTCCAACACTTCAAAGACCAGTGAATGGTGCTTCGAGAAACCTCAGAAACAACATTGTAGAGCTCATCGAGAGTGATCCATCGATTTGTTCAAACTTTTTTAATTGCCTCTTCAGGAATTGGCAGTCTCCTGCATCTTTCCATGTCATGAATTTCAGTATGACTGCCTGCAAACTCACTACATCACTAGTGGACATTTTTGACATCAATACACGACTCTCCATACACTTCCATCAGCTGTCAATGAATGTCAATTGGTTTAATGCCTTTTGTACTCAAAAACTGGATAACTGCATGAACTTCACACCTGGCAGCAGTGGCAAACAGGAGCTCCATTACAACTGGCTGCTCAAGCCAAGACTGAAAGCTCCACTGGATGTGCGGTGGTTTCTGTACAGAGTGGAGGGAGCAAGGAAAAACACAGTGTGGCCAATAGCCATGCAAACAGTTTCCCTGTGGCCCCAGTGCTTTGGAGACCCTACTTTCAGGATTACCCCCATAAATTTTGTAAACAGTAATGGACCTATCAAGTTTCTTAGAGATTCTCGTGAAATTACCTATACATCCCAGACTTTAGTCTGTTAAGAAAGACATGTTGAGTTCTATCTGCAAGGAAGTCCAGAATTCAATCACAAGTCTTGTCCAATACTTGGTAGGCATGTATTTTGTTCAGTAAACTACAATACAGAACTGTAAGCAATGGATAGGAAGATACTTTGAGATAGAGTATTTCTGTTTTAAAGTCTGGTCTCGCACACATCACAAGGTGAACAACTTTGGCACAGATTTGGAGACATTGTATATATGTGGTAATGTAAATTTTTGTGTTGGTAAAGAATCAGTACAACATAGCTGTAAATATTCACGGCTTACAGTGGTGAACATCCAGTATACTGAAAGCATAATGTGACAATTAACCCATGGGGTTCAAAATTCATTCTGAATAATAGATAGAATCTGCCTGCAATTTAGAAAACCTAAGGTTTTTGTGCTTGGGTTCACAGCCACATTAAATTTCGTGAAATAAACGAGGTGTTTATTTCAAATAAATGACTGTGTCACATACTAAAGTAGGTTATGTAAAAAGAAATGTTATTAACTTAGTGTCTTCTCACTTGATATCGTAATTTCATTGATATGCAACTAGCTTCTATAGTCATGGCTAAATATGTAACTTTGTAAGAAAATTTTACACTTTAACAGCGGATTAATTGCTCGTAAGATAAAACATATGGAACAGAAAACTTACAGCTGTAGATTCCATGCACCTGTGTTTTAATCATTTTTAAGCTAACTGGCTCTGGTTCTGGCTTTAAGTAATGACTCTACAATCCCCCTACATATTGCTGTTGTAGGAGTCATTAGGACAAGATTAGATTAATTACAGCAGACACAGAGGCATTTACACTATGATTTTGCCATGCTCCTTTTGTGAATGGAATGGGAAGAAATCTTAATAAATGGTAAAATAGTACAGTCCCTCTACCACGCACTTCACAGTGGTATGCAGAGTACATATTTGGATGTCTGTGAGACAGATGGTTTCCATTTCTTTTCTTTCTAATCACAGTGTTTGTAGGTTTCACACCACACTGAATTCTCCACACCAAAGATCATGTAGCTTTCTGTAGCCATAATCATCTCTATGTTGTAATGTACCCAGTCTGTAGTATACAAGTAGGTGTCAGTTCAGTCACGTGTCTCCCTGTTGGTGATGAGATTTTAACAAGTGTTGGTGTACTAACTGTAATACTTCTTTATATGAGCCACAATTGATTACCATAATCTGATAAATCATTTTAAAAATGAAAGCTGTTGAGATTCATTATTTATCTGGGAAATGACACAGAAGAATCATTGTAGAGTGATTGGATGAAAATGGATAATACAGAAAAACTATGATACATAAAATAAGGAAAGGCAACCACTCAACCTGTAGTGGATCGATGCATGGAGCAGAGTGACACATACCCAAAAACAGAATTCATACTAGGTTTCGAGAACTAGCACTTTTTCCAGCAATAGTACACACATTCACACACACAACCACAGAGACACCCAAAAGTACTCTCCCGTGGCCATGGCAAGACTCTTGTCGTATATACAAGTCTTGGCTTAATAAATGGCAGTCCACAGCTTGTGGTCTCGCAGTAGCATTCTTGCGTCCCGAGCACGGGGTCCCGGGTTCGATTCCCGACAGGGTCAGGGATTTTCACCTGCCTCGAGATGATGACTGGGTGTTGTTGTGTCATCTTCATCATCATCATTCATGGTTGGAGGAAGGCAATGGCAAACCACCTGCACTAGGACCTTTCATCATCATCATCATCATCATCAACATCATCAATAAATAGCATGATAATGTGTATAAGAAAGAGGAAGAACCAACAGGATCCCGATTTAGTAGCAGACATCTGAAAATGCAGTTTAGGTAGTTGTCTGGTGTGGAACGTCCCTACGTTGCATGCTCTCATTTGATGCAAGTGCAAACAGATGCAAAAGGAAGTCATACTGGCAAGGAGCGATGGTGAACACGCATCTCCACCTGGAGGCCTACTTATGCTTTGGCATCAATGGTCGGTGGTCCTGTTAAGCAGAAAAGTGGTGCTGGCAAGAATGTAAATGACAGAACAACTGAGCAAGCTAGACAAGAACTGTCACTCAATCTCTAATGTCAAGACATTACACATACATGTTACGAGCTATTGAGAGCTACAAGTTATGAGCGATTTGCATCATCTGAAATTGTAAAAGTAAATATTGAAAATGTTGCTTTTACAATACAGAAGAGTTATCACAAACCTAATTACATCATTTTAGTAGCTTACATAGATCAGATCTCTCTTTTGGCACCCACCCAAACTGCAAAAATAGAATAATTCACATGGCACTGCATAGCAGGTACACTTGAGCAATTAAATTCAAGAATGGTGACTGCATATTATTTGTAAGGCAAAGTTGACACACACGTGCAACCAGGTGACAGATCATGCAGGGAGTGACTTACATTGACCAATTTACCCCAGTAACACTCCAACATTTCCAGCTTCCTTCTGACATCTGTTCATTTTCAATTAGTTCTAAAAGCAAATCATCCAAGATTTTGCATTCTTATAAATTTTGTTCTGTTGATCATGGTAGTCCTGCAGCTCGTGGTTCTTCTGTGGCTGGTGTCCTTCTGGCCGCTAATAGTTTTTCTGCAGCTGCTAGTTCTTCTATAGCTGGCAGTTCTTCTGCTGCTGATGGTCCCTCACCTAGACAGTTCTTTGTCCCTTTTCACTGCTTTGCCAGACTGAAGTCTTCCAGTCTAGACAGTGTACCAATTAGGTTCCTTTCAGAGTATGCTGATGCAATAGCTCCATGCTTAACAATCATATACAACCACTTGCTTGGCAAAAGATCCGTATCCAAAGATTGGAAAGTTGCACAGACCACACTAATATTCAAGAAAGCTTGTAGAAATAATCCACTAAATTACAAGCCCGTATCACTAATGTCAATATGCAGCATGATTTTGGAACATATATTGTGTTTGAACATTATAAATTACATCAATGATAACTGTCTATTGACACAGAGTCAACACGGATTTAAAAAACATCATTCTTGTGAAACACAACTGACTCTTTACACACATGAAGTGTTGAGTGCTTTTGACAAGGGATTTCAAATTGACTCCATATTTCTAGATTTCCAAATGGCCTTTGACACTGTACCACACATGCAGCTTGTAGCGAAATTGCTTGCTTATGGAATAGGATCTCAGTTATTGAACTGGATTTGTAATTTCCTGTCAGAGAGGTCACAGTTTGTAGTAATTGATGGGAAGTCACCAAGTAAAACAAAAGTGATTACTGGCATTCCCCAAGGTAGTGTTGTACACCCTCTGCTGTTCCTTATCTATATAAACAATCTAGGAGACAATCTGAGCAGCTATCTTAGGTTGTTTGCAGATGATGCTGTCATTTTATCATCTAGTAAAGTCCTCAGAAGATCAAAACAAAGTGCAAAATGATTTAGACAAGATATCTGTATGGTGCAAAAATTGGCAATTGATCATAAATAACGAAAAGTGTGAGGTCATCAACAAGAGTGCTAAAAAGAATCCTTTAAACTTATTACACAATAAAGCAAGTCAAATCAAATCTAAAGGCCATAAATTCAACTAAATACCTAGGAACTACAATTACAAACAACTTAAATTGGAAATAACACCTAGATAATGTTGTGGGAAAGGCAAACAGGTAAAATCCCTGCTGCAGAAAACACAATAGAAATAAAAACAAATGATACCATTCATGACAATGTTTGTGGCATCAGCATTACAAACTGGAAAAACATGTTCTGTTAATGAAGCCATGTTATCCCTTCAAAAACCTATTCATAAAAAAACCAAGCAGATTAAAGTGTTTCCTGTCATAGTACATGAAATTGAGAACATAATTAGAGAGATGAAGAGCAAGAATTCTAGAATGAAATTTTCACTCTACAGTGGAGTGTGCACTGATATGAAACTTCCTGGCAGATTAAAACTGTGTGCCGGACCGAGACTTGAAGTAGGGACCTTTGCCTTTCGCGGGCAAGTGCTCTACCAACTGAGCTACCCAAGCACGACTCACGCCCCGTCCTCACAGCCTTACTTTGCCAGTGCCTCGTCTCCTACCTTTCATATCAGCGCACACTCCGCTATAGAGTGAAAATTTCATTCTAGAAACATCCCCCAGGCTGTGGCTAAGCCATGTCTCCGCAATATCCTTTCTTTCAGGAGTGCTAGTTCTGCAAGGTTCGCAGGAGAGCTTCTGTAAAGTTTGGAAGGTAGGAGACGAGGTACTGACAGAAGTAAGGCATGGAGAAGCTCCGATTCAGTAAATGGAGCACTATGTGGTTCACTCTGGCGTGTAGTGAATGAGAGGAGCTTCCCTTCCATCCATCGTTTGAGGGTGAGAAAGGTGGGGTAGGGGAGGAGAGGGGTTATTCTCTGATGCAGAGGCCCAAACATAACACTCAGCAAAGTCCTCGGCAATTGCATTTGTGTCAGTAGATAGCGCTCCATTGATGGATATTCCAGGGACACTTGTTGGGGCATGATACCCAAAGTCACATCTGATCTTTGTCCAGACTTGTGAAGATGAAATATGTGACCCAATGGTAGAGATGTACAGTCTTAGACATAAAATCTGACCACTGCCCGGCTGTCACAGAGACTAAGTCCAAGTCGTTCACTTAAGTGGCCAGTAAAACCGACCACCCCTGAGAACAATCTGGCAATACTGTAAGATGCGGAAGTCGCATGTTTGCATCCAACCGTGTCTCTTTTTTTTTTTTTTTTCACCACATTTTGGCCCTCATCTAAACTAATGAATCTGACTGAACATAGAAGACAATTCTCTTCACATTCTACCCACCAGCAATAACAAGTACTTCCAGAAACAATGCCGCAGGACAGCTCGTGGCTGCGTTGCAATCACAACAGCTTACGCTCAAGCGTTTCCTCACGCTGCAGCGGCTACCAGCCACAGGCCAGACGCCACGCTCTGCCTGAAGTCGGTCGCCTCCCAGGTGAATGCGGTGCTGGCTGAAGTAGAGATATCAAGAATTTCCTGTCTCAACTCGACTTCTTCCTCTTAAGTACTGGAGCTCCCACACATTTCAGTGTAGCCCATGGTACTTACTTGAACATTGATTTATCACTTTGCAGCCCAGGACTTCTCCCATCTGTCCATTGAAGAGCCCACGATGACTTGTGTGGTAATGACCACTTCCCCATCATCCTGTCACTCCCCCAACGTCATTCCCCAGGACGCCTACCCAGATGGACTTTAATCACTGTTAAATCTCCCACACATGGTAACATCGATATAGTCGAGATAGTAACCACAATGATCGTTGCTGCTGCAGTAACGTGATCCCTCGTTCCTGATGGTGACCCCACTGAAATCTAGTGCCTTGGTGCTCGCTGGAAATCAATGAGGCCTTTAAAAAACGTAGGTTGACTCTACAGTGGCACTAGCAGCACCCTACACTGGAGCACCTAATAGATTTTAAACAGGTCCATGCCCCTGGTCGCCAACTCATAAAAGAATGGAAACGGGAGTATTGGGAGAGGTACAGTCTTCGATATAAAAACTGACCACCGCCCGGCAATCACAGAGACTAAGTCCAAGTCATTCACTTACGGTGGCCAATAAAACCGACCGCCCCTGACAACGCTAAGTCCGGCCATCTCCACAATCTGGCAACACTGTAGGATGCAGAAGTATTAGGTGGGAGTGTTGTCTACGTCCGAGAAGTTGTCGCATTGTGTGAACATGTGGTCTAGTGGTAATCATCGTGCATTGTAAACTTATAGTCGCATGTTCGTGTGCAACCGTATCTCTTCTTTTTTTTCCTTAGCACATTTCGACCCTTAACTAAAGTTATGAGTCTGATTGGGCGTCGAAGACAATTTGCTTCACATGCTACCCACCAGTAATAACTAATATTCCAGAAACAATTCAGCAGGATAGGTCGTGGCTGCGTCGCGATCAGAACAGCTTACGCTCGCGCTGCAGTAGGTAGCGGCCACCGGCCAGACGCCACCCCCGCCTGAAACCCGGCGCCACACGGGTGAACGCGGTGCGACGCTGTCAGTGTATGTATCAACTGTCATTTTCGAATTTGAAGTTCTAGTTATCATCTTGCAGTTAAGCACTGGATTTTGCATACTTGAAAATCATGAACTACAGTTAAGCGTTGTAAAATTGGGTCGCAAGTAGGAAAAGGTGTAACATCTGAACATCTGCACTACAATATTTACTTCCGGTATAATAGAGGGGTGAATGCAGGTGAGTGGGGGCAGCTCGAAAGATTTGATCTGTGTATGGAGCGAGTGCTTTTGGGGAAAATACGCCAGAAAAAGATATTCTAGTTTCAACATAAATCGTTCTGGCATGAATGATCTTTCACATTAAAGAAGTCGATATAAGTTATGGATTGTCATTTAACTATCATGTGACAGTTGCATTCAACAGGCAAGGTTCAGAAGTCTGGTGTAGGAACACTGCATGCTCTAATTCGAAGCAACAAAACTCAACAGTGTGACTAATATTGCAGTTTTCCTTGAAGATCATCAGGTTGCTCATTGAGCATTATTATACAATACTGTTACTGGTGAGAGTTATGATGCCTTTATCGTTAACCTCCTGAGGAAAAATGAAAGGCTGAGCCCTACCAAAAGACATAAACTCGACCAAAGAGTAGTGTGAACATAATATGTTCCATCTGATAACTCCAAAAGTGTGTTTTGCTTTACGAATTCTTGCCCAAGGCTATGCCCATCACAGCTGGAATTTGTTGCCAACAATTGAGACACCTTTCGGCTGCAGTGTAAGAAAAACAACTGACAAAACTACATCACATTTGATACTGCATGATAACGCACCCTGTTGATTTGAGAAACAACACTGTCCAGAAGATTAATAGGGAAGTCATCTCTCGGGCACTTATACCTCTGATCATATACTCGTAAAAAATTTTTTTCCCCCGCTCTTGATCGATCAACCGTCATTTAACTCATGTCTAGACGAAAATGTTCTTCAAACTACACTGGTTTAAAGACGTCGTTAGAACCAGTAGGTTACTACAGCCGTCGAATTTGTAAACTACTTTAGCACTGTCAGATTGTTTTAAATATTGTGAAAGAATATACTGTTGCTGATTAATTTCTCTCTGGTGATTACTGTTGTGTTCAATAAACTAATGGAAAATGGCATTAAAATATTCACTGTACTAATACAAATTAAATACAACTTACATCAGAAACATCACGACGGGAGACTATCTTAATAAAGCGTTAAGTGTATGTCAGAAGATTGTGCCTATTTTAACGTGAATTATTACGGTATTACCGACTTTTGACTTCGAAAAGTTCTGTATTTATTTCATGTCCTCAGTCATACTCAAGTAATATGAAAATGTGGCTGTTCATAGATAAAATTATGCATTCACAACAACAAAAAGTATGTTGGCAGAAAACACAAGTGGCACGAATTTTGTAGCTCAAGAGTTGTCTTACATTTCCCTTGTTGAGTTACTATCTGCGTGCTTGTAGCTCTGGTACAAAAGATTTAAAAATCTGACTTTCAGCGAGTCTCGAAAGCAGCTTGCACGTGGTAGGCAAGCATGTTACCCTTTTTTTTTCCTTTTGTTCGGTACTGTTCGTTGCGTTTGATCTGGGCGGACGTCACATAACATCCATTCAAGTTGGTCGTCGACTCCTTTACTCAGTTTTTTAATTACAGTGGGCAAGCAGCTCTCTTGCCGAACATGCTGAGCTATAGTGGCGACAGAAGCTAACGAAGAGGTGGTTGAAGGCGCAGGCGGCCGAATTTTACGACGAAGGAATTTCCAAGCTCGTCCATCGCTACGATAAGTGCCTTAATTTAAATGGCAACTATGTAGAAAAGTAGTATTTAAGTGTGGCTTTCATCTGTATATAATTTAAAAAAATTTCCACTTCTTTATTTATTTTTAATTCCAAAACGTAATGTACTTTGTGGATAGCCCTCGTACTACCGGGAAGGATACCAGCTGATGTGTTCCGTGAGTGACCTCGGAAGTGACTATAGCTTCGTGTGTGGCAAGGGCCGCAATATTATATGTCAATGAGTCTTCTTCGCAATTCTGTAACTAGGTTTAGGGGCTATGTATTTGTAATACATCGATGCACCGAGTGCAAACGAAACGTCATGAATTAGTAACTGCGACAGTTATTTGTGTTTTACTGTGTTAATTGGACCGAAACCTTGAAAGCGTATTCAACACATGTGATTCACAATTTTGAAGCCACTCAAGTGCCTGACAGATGACTTCCCTATCAATCTCATGGGTAGTGTTGTTTCTCAAATCAACAGAGTGCGTTATCATGCAGTATCACACGTGATGTAGTTTTGTCAGTTAATTTTCTTACACTTCAACCGAAAGGTGTCTCAATTGTCGGCAACAAATTCCAGCTGTGATGGACATACCCTTGGGGAAGAATTCGTAGTGCAAAACACACTTTTGGAGTTATCAAATGGAAAATATTATGTTCACTACTCTTTGCTCGAGTATTGGTATACCATCAACTTGACCTTCTCGGGTAATTTGTCACCCTCAAATGACAAGATGAAGGCACCGGTGGCAACTTGATTATCCTTCGGACTCCTATGGGTGCCTCAGATGAAATGAACACCTAATCACTTTAATTTGGCATGTAACTCTTCATCCGGCTGCAAAAGAAGGTCTCTGTGGAATATAATATGCTCTTATGGGGCATGATGGAAACAGAAACATCCCCCAGCTTGTCAAAGGTGAATAATACCTGTGACTGGGCAGAGGATGCTTTTTTTTATCAGGACTGACAAAGATCGTGATTTGGACAATCCTTTCACCTCCCCAACCTTGTCCTCTAAATGCTCCTCAAAAAACTGAGGCTTCGTTGGCAGGAAAGATTCCCCATCAGCTCTCACGCATACTATGTTCCGGTGCGAATAAGGTTCACTTCTATGTTTAGCCTGGCATTCCTCCCATGGTGCGGCCAGGGAGGGTAACAAGTTGGGGTCAAACTTCCTTAGATTGAATTGAGACTAGAGACTGCTGGTGTTTGACCACCAGCAAGAGGTGACGTAGTCCACCTCATTCTGTGTCATCTGCCCTGACGCCATCCACTCTGACCAGGGGCCCTACCCACGAACGCCACCCCACCTCAGCAAAGGCCACCTGGCAGGATGGCCATTGCTGGGAGTCCCAATGCCCCAGGTAGACAGGCATTTACTCCTTAGCACATATGGGGAGTTAATGGCGCAGGCATCAGCAGAGGGATCACTGTGTAGTCAGGAGAGTACAACGGCTCTTGGAATATCATTGCTGGGAGTCCCAATGCCTCAGGTAGACAGGCCTTCACCTCAATAGGAAAGGGAAGGGAAAACTGTCTGGGTTGATTGCAGAAAACTTCAGGGGGGACACAGGCACAAGTGGTAAAATACCAGTGGTCACAGGTGTCAGAGGGATGCCTTTTTTAGGATAGGGAAGGGGGAAAGAAAACGAGTTTTAAGAGAGATTGGCAGACACACTCAGTTTGAGAAAACAGATGAACAGGAGTCAGATTGTATCATACAGCCTCCATTTAAACAGTTTTTAACAGAAAGTAATCAGAAACTGCCAGTTCATCTTCGCCAAAGCAGTTACAATCCCATTAGTATGCGGTATCAGCTATCTTTATTACACCAGAACATTCCGGGACTTAGAAATAAAGTTGATGAACTACTCATTTGTATCGATGAAATGAATTCATCTAACCAAATTGACATAATCTGCGTCTCTGAACATCAAGTGACCACTGATATAGATATGTTAGACATTTCAGGATTTAAGCTAGCTTCCTACTTCTGCAGAGTAGATATGGATGGAGGAGGAGTTACCACATTTATCAAAAACTGCCATAAATTCAAGAACATTGACATTAATAAATTCTGTTTAGAGCAGCATCTAGAAGCATGTGCAACAGAAGTAGAGTTCCATAACAGATCCTATATAATAATAACTATTTACCGAGCACCTGCAGGAAATTATAATCTATTCTTAGATCATCTAGAAGCTCTTTTGGGTTATTTAACAGAAAGAAACAAAGAAATTTTGATTGCTGGTGACTTTAATACAGATTTTCTAATGCAATCTTCCAGTCAACATTCACTGCAGTTAGTAATGTTGTCTTTCAATCTAACTCACACTGTAAACTTTCCAACTAGGATCACTAAATCCTCAAGGACAGCCATTGATAACATTTTTATAGACAAATCAAAGGAACGAAATCATATCATAAAACCTGTTATAAATGGACTATCAGATCATGACATGCAGCTCCTTGTTTTAGATGTAAATTCTAAGCAGATTATCAAGACTGCTAAATCTGAGTACAAGAGAGTAGTCAATCAACCAAAAATTGAGTGTTTTAGAAAACTGCTCAAAGATATGAACTGGAAAGATGTTTATAGTGCTCATGACATGAATGAAAAATATAACACATTCATGAACAATGTCAGTACCATGTTTGAAAACTGTTTTCCTCTAAAAGTTACTCAAATTAAACAGAAGTCTATAATAAAACCATGGATTACACAAGGAATAAAGATTTCCTGTAAGACAAAAAGGAAAATGTATCTGTCGACCAAGAATAGCTCCAATGCTGATGATTTAGCTAAATACAAGGAATACTGTAAAACATTAAAAAAAGTAATTCAGACGTCCAAACAAATGCACTACGAGAAGAAGATAGCAATGTCAGGGAACAAAATAAAAACAATATGGGATATAGTGAAAGAGCAGACTGGTAGAACCAGAAAGGAACAGGAGCAAATAGCACTAAGGGTAGATGACACATTAGTAACTGATGGGCATAGTGGGGTCAACAGAAAGGTCCGATCTTACTCGTCGGCTTTGACCCGTGACGTAAGCGTGTTGTGGTGTGTGACGTCATTACGGCGCGGAAAACCTAATACATGGTTTGATGTACTCTTGTTTAAAGAACATGTATACGTAATATGAAGCAATTTGATGAACATATTGATCTGTAGCGTAGCCCACTTGAGGTTAGGTTGGGAGTTTTTTTTTTTTTTTTTGAATGCGGCCGCGGCAGCGGCCGCCTATGATTCGAAAATATTGATTTGACACTAATGAAGCCTGTGGGGGGATGGGGGGGCACTGCAGACTCCCCCCACCGCATAACGACATATTTAGTTTCTCCCCACCCAAAAACACCCAATTTCCCACGCTTGTCCCGTTACAGTCATTAGGCTTTTTGTGAAACTTGTGTATTTCAGTGTTTACAATACGTATTCGATGTTTTTATATCCGCCATATTGGAATTGTTGTTTATGGTCGTTTCCGCGGTATTTCTGACGTCATGGGTCAAAGCCGACGGGTAAGATCGGACGCTTCTGTATTTCCGCATAGTGTGGCAAATCTATTTAACAATTGCTTTATATCCGTTACTGATAGAATGGGACTTTCAGGATCAGTAAATAATGCCCTTGAATATCTGAAACTAGCCTTCACAAATAGCTTCAAGTACATGAATATATCACTCACTTCACCAAAAGAAATAACGTCCATAATAAAATCTTTAAAAACAAAGCATTCTAGTGGGTACAATGAAATATCAACAAAGTTAATTAAGGCATGTTCTTGTGAGTTTAGTACAATTCTAAGTTACTTGTGTAACCAGTCAATTATAACTGGGACATTTCCTGACTGGCTATAATATGCAGATGTTAAGCCTCTATTCAAGAAAGGGGATAAAGAGATACCATCAAACTACGGACTGATTTCACTTTTGACAGCATTCTCAAAAAATTTAGAAAAAGTAATGTACAGGCAGCTGCTCAACTATCTGACCACAAATAACATATTATCAAGAACACAGTTTGGATTTCTGAAGGGTTCTGATATCGAGAAGGCTATTTACACCTACAGTGACAATGTACTTAATTCATTAAATAACAAATTACAAGCAGCAGGTATTTTCTGTGATTTGTCAAAGGCATTTGATTGTGTGAACCACAACATCTTTTAAGTAACTTAGAATTCTATGGTGTCACGGGCAGTGCTGCAAAATGGTTCAAGTCATACCTCACTAACAGGAAACAAAGGGTGTCAATGCAAGGGACTAGTGAATTAAGTCATCAGTCATCATCAGAATGGGAAGAAATTACATGTGGTGTCCCACAAGGATCCATCTTAGGGCCATTGCTTTTTCTTGTGTACATTAATGATCTCTCATCAGTTACACTGCCAGAAGCAGAGTTCGTTTTGTTTGCAGATGACAAGTATTGCAATAAATAGTATGTCAAGTGTAGTTCTAGAAAGATCTGCTAATGATATTTTCATGGATATTAATAAATGGTTTAAAGCCAACTCACTGACATTAAACTTCGAAAAGACTCACTATATGCAATTCAGAACCTGTAAGAGGTTTCCACCCAGCATATGCATAAAATACGAAGAAGAGCAGATAGAAGAGGTTGACAGTCTTAAATTCCCGGGATTACAACTTGATAATAAATTCAGTTGGGAAGAGCACACCACAGAACTGCAGAAACGCCTTAACAAATCTGTATTTGCAATTCGAGTGTTAGCAGACATGGCGACATAAAAATGAAAAAGCTTGCATACTTTGCCTACTTTCATTCCATAATGTCATATGGTATAATATTTTGGGGTAACTCTTCAAGTCAAACAAAAGTTTTCAGTGTCCAAAAGCGTGTAATACGTATTATTTGTGGAGTAAATTCACGGACGTCCTGTAGAAACCTCTTCAAAGAACTGGGTATACTAACTACTGCCTCTCAGTATATTTACTCATTAATGAAATTTGTCCTAAATATTATATCTCTTTTTCCAACAAACAACTCAGTTCATACATACAATACCAGGAACAAAAATGATCTGCACAAGGACTTAAAAGCACTTACTTTAGTTCAAAAAGGGGTCCACTACTCAGGAACACTCATCTTCAATAATTTGCCAGTAAACATAAAAAATTCTGTTACAAATAAAGATCAGTTTAAAAGGAGCCTGAAAGACTTACTAGTGGCCAACGCCTTCCACTCCATTGACGAATTTTTTAACAGAAACAAATGATGTATATATTCATACTATTAGTATTGTTATTTCAGCTTAAAAAAAAAAATAAAAAAAGAATTGACATGTTCCACATCCACGAGGATCTCCTCACCACGGATCTATGGAACGAAAAGTAATCGAATCTAATCTCTAATCTAAGGCATCTACTCCTTAGCATATATGGGGACTTAATGGCGCTTGCATCAGCAGAGGGATCCCTGTGTAGTCAGGAGAGTACAACAAAGAGGGTACTGCGGTGGCCCGGTGTAATGTTAAGCTCTCTCTATACAGCTTAAGCGTTTCGTGGACTTACTTGTTGGAGAATGCTGGTTCAGCTTTCTTGCAGCACTGATGTCTTCTGCTAGCACCGGACACTTCTCCGAAGATTTCACTGCTAGGAAGGGGAAATTTTCACTCTCTCGCTCTCTCTCCTTATTTAAAAAATACGCTACTCTTGGAATATCATTCAATGCACCAGAACATATTTATTTCCACTTTGTACAAAAAAAAAAAAACTAAACTTTATGACGTAAGTCCACACATTACTGGGCACCCAGAATCAGTTAATTACACATTTTTGAACACAATTAATACATAAGCTTTTATCGTGGCTGACTATCCACGTCCAGTCCACGTACTCTCAACAGCGGTTCAACATCTAATAAACAGTCACTACTTGAAGTCTCTCCATTTGTTTTTTAACAATACAGTGCTACATTTCTCTTTGCAGCCGGCCACAGAGCTTCCGGGCCGTATTTGCTTATTCTTGGCAGGTCGCGCTGAATACTTGGCAGTGCCAACGAATTATCTCCCTTCCAGTTTCGCCTGCACAAACAATAAATGGCTACAGCATCCCATGCTCATCCTTACGCTCTGCTTTAAAATAACGCGTGTTCGAAACGGCTGGAACACAAGTGTCTCCAGACTTTCGTAAAATTCTGGGGGCACTACAGTACATGGTGACCCCACCGTAACAGGCTGGCTACCGTGCTAGATATCAGGTGCAAACAAGTCCATTATCAATGTCAGTGCAGAAAAATGATGGCGCACAGTGGATGGAGAAAACACATCCGGGAAGGTGTCCTCACTCAATGGCTGGAGAATGAGCAAAATTGCAGATCCACGATGATAAATGACACTAAAGGTTGCAGCACACAAGGGACATGATGCACCATGCTAAGCTCTTCCCCAATAGGCTTGCTCTTCGGAAAAATTTTGAAGAATGGAGGTCAAACCCTATAGGGGACAAACACAGAAAGGCCTAAACATTTGAGCTTCCTTTTAGTCACCGCTTATGACAGGCAGGAATACCTCTGGCCTATTCTAACCCCCCAGACCAGCAGGGGGCATTGTTGGTTGGCAGCCAGACTAAGATCAGTCACCAGGATTAGACTCAAGACTGAGTCAATCACTGCAGTCTTTTACGACAATTCCACGAGATTGTTATCAGCTTGTTTGAAAGGTATTTACATCGATCTGTAACAAATTTGATCTCACTTTGTGGGGCGAAAATCATCAAGTGACTGATTTGTTTGGGAACGTAGAATTTTGTCTGCGGTAGTAGTAGTGGCTACAGTATGTTGTAGTTTAGGATTGGATCCCCGTGATTGGTGATTTTTACGCCAAAACAGTTACTGAATGAAGTGTAGCTTGAAAGCCACTTGTCTGTAGGCACCTCGTATTTTGGTTAGATTGGAGATTTTCCATTTTGTTGTGGGAGATAAGTGACATCGTCATGTGAAGTCTTTACTTGAATTTGAAGGTGAAGAAAGCACACACTAAGACTCTGCTTTGATATATTAGTGGATTTGAAAGTGGAAGCAAGCACTTAGGAAATAGCGACTTTGTGATATTGCCTTATGGATTATGTTGTGACTTCAGCATGGGTGTCAATGTATTTCAGTTAAAGTTTGGAAATCCCTATACAGATACACAGGCTGTGTTATCTCTGTAATTAGGAGAGCGGACATCCTACAGTTGTATGTAATATAGCAAGAACCAATTTAATTAGTAGATGATTTGCATATGTGGTCTCAAATTTGGTAGCTTTTCATATAAAACCCTAAACTACAAAGCAAGAAGCATTGTTATTGAGGACACACTAATTGTGCCTCCTATTGTGCTAGTGCTGTGTATGGAATAATTTCAATAGCAGTGGGTCCGTGGAAAGTTTTGTTTCTTATTTCGAAGTTCAAGCAGTTCAAAAGTGGCAGTGACACCCACGTTTTTTCATTAACTTTTTTTTTCCCGCCTAGACGCGTTTGTTCAATTGGCCAGCACTCATAAAATCGAATCTGACTTGTACCTGTACATGAAAGAAAACAGACAATAAAGACAGAACTGTTTCTGCTTTAAAAATAGAAATAGTTTCCCAGTTCTCATCTGCTCCATATTTAATATTGAAAGATATTTTGAAAGTAAATATCAATTTTATTGCAAACGTATAATTTGCAAATATCTTAAAGTGTTAAAAGGAAGTCAAAGATTAGATAAAAAGGCCTTTCAATGTTATCAAAAGCAAAGATCTGATTTCCTATACAAAGTATACAACAGTGCATAGTATTTTCTGTTGAAGCTGAGATTGTCTGTGGTAATTATTCATGCAAATGTTGTAGCTCTTTTTATAGTCTGATGCATTATCAATATCATTATATTCCGGTAGCAACCACTAGCCCATCAAACAACAAATAGTATCTGTGGCAATTGTGTAGTCCACATTTTTGTAGTGTGGACTGTATCGAGAGAATTTCAACTCTAAGTAAAAGTGTCTATGTTGTGATCTGGACAGTTGATATTTCCAATACAGGAGTTTATGCCCAGTGGTTATCTTAGGCATAGACCTACCTGTAAAGTTGAATGATGTACTTCCACAATAGAGCTAACGTAGCAAATTCCTGCATCATCCTTCTTGGGCACAACTGGGCAAAACTAAAGTGTTGATTTCTGCTTTGCAAAGCTGCTCTCCCTTTGTGTGTCACTGTGCCTTTGTAGTGTCTAATAGACGGTTGTTTCTATGAGGGCGCTCATGTCTGTAGGGTGCCGCACTACAATATCTTCATGATCTGGACCAAGAGTGAGGTCACCCTACCCACATTCCTCCATAACCTCAACACGTTCTCCCTCATTCGCTTCACCTTGCCCTCCTCAATCGAACAAGCCACCATCCTCTATGTTGACCTCAATCTCAAAGATGGCTGCACCAGTACCTCACCGGCCGGAGTGGCCGTGCGGTTCTAGGCGCTACAGTCTGGCAATCGAACGACCGCTACGGTCGCAGGTTCGAATCCTGTCTCGGGCATGGATGTGTGTGATGTCCTTAGGTTAGTTAGGTTTAAGTAGTTCTAAGTTCTAGGCGACTGATGACCTCAGAAGTTAAGTCGCATAGTGCTCAGAGCCATTTGAACCAGTACCTCCACCCATATCAAACCTACCAACCACCACCAATACCTCCACTCTGACCACTGCCACACACTCCATACCAAATGAACCCCCCTCCCCCCATACTGTCTAGCCACCTGTGGTCATTGCACCTGTAGAGATGAGTGGTCCCTGTACAAATATACCAAGGGTCTCACTGAGACCTTCACAAACTGAAATTACCCTCCTAACCACGCACAAGAACAGATCTCTCAATCCTTATCTGTCCAGTCACCAACCACCTCCCAAAGTCACCATCCAGCCACAGAGGAGTATTCCCCTCAAGACTCAGTACTTCCTAGGACTGGAGCAACTGAATCACATTCTTCACCAGCGTTTCTCTTCTTGCCGTGAAATGAGGAGGATCCTGGCCACTATCCAGCCCATCCCTTCCACAGTGACATTTTACTGGCCACTGAACCTACACATCATCCTCGTCCATCCTTCTTCCATTCCCTTGCCTTGTATTCATGTAATAGGTCTAGATGCAAGACCATCTCATACATCTTCCCACCCCTACGTACTCCAGTCTGGTCACAAGTAAAGAGCGCTAAGCTAAGAAATATCTGCATGAAGTCAGGATAGCTGCTGGGAACCTGTGAAGTGTCAGTTACGCAAGTAAAATGTTATTAGAGTACAGTTATTTATTCACAATGTTTACACAGAGTCATTCTTCTGTAGCAGCCTCGGCTGTTGCTGATTCAGTGGTGTGTTGGAAAGCTGACATCTGCCGAGTCAGCTCAGCATTTGCACACACAGGAGTTATCAGCAACCCTGGCGGTGCGGCCGTTGCCCAGCGCAATGTGTTTCTCACGCTGGCTGTGGGAGTGTACTCGGTCGCACTCTGAATTCTATAATGACCATTGATGACCCATCCGCAATGTACCTGGTGTCGGTAGTCCTGTAGCTACTTGATCTCTTCCTTACCTCTGCTACATTTCAGCATCTGAATGCGCTTTAAGTGTAGAACAGGAACACGAGGCCCTGTTGCTGGCTTATGCAATGAAGACTGGTATTAGCAGCACTCTGTAATGTCGTGATGTCAGAGAACAATCAGTTTCTCCACCAGTAGATAGTAGGTGGCGAGCAGTATGAAGTTCATTGGGTGAATGCCATAATCTTGAGTACATTTTCAGGTAGTTCGTAAACTGTGCTGGACCATCTAGGACTTAGATTCACTTCAGTATCATAATCATGGAATCGGGTGCTGTTCCTGTGAATGCTATCAATCCCAATGATCGACTCATGACAAGGACTGGAGTATTTAAAGGGAGCTAAAGTGAGGCTACAATGCAAAGTTCAGTTCGTATTGGCCGAATGTGTCCTCCTCATTCTGCTACATCCACTTAACGGGCTGTTAACTGCTGTTTCAATCTCTCACTATGCGCTCTTATGAAATACAGTTTCTTGCAAGATGTCTTATGAGCTACAGAATATGCTTGTCTGTCTTCCTTTGGTTTTCCACCCTCTCTTCTGCTGAATACTTATTCCTCATTCAGCAGACAGTGTCATCCACCTGACCCACTTGCAATATAATAGCTTGCTTCCTGCTTCTTCCTCTGTCAATGGCAATGTGAGTGAATTTTAATAACATTTTTTTTCCAATTTCTGTCTGCTACTATTCTGTGCTAAAACACAAGCATCACATATCCCATCACAGGCAGGGCTACTTGTGAAAGCAGTCATTTGGACTGAAACTAAGATGCGACGACCACCGTGCTGCATTCTGTGTGGACATGACAACCAACAAGCACGAATGGTGACTGACAAACTGTGAGTGTCCAAGAGACAGCTACATCACGCAGTTGCTGAACATGGCACTCAACACGTTTCACTTCATGCGTGTCTGTGACTCAGCATCTCATTTAATTACAATTCCCTATTCATACTGTAAAAATCACTACCATGTTTAGTGTCTGGGAAATAATGGAAGTAATAGCATTAAAAAATTCCAAGTTATCAGTTCAGTGTTGTTTCATCTGTCTAAAGATTGCATTTCTTCACACTGTAGAGTTTTGTGTCTGTCTGTCATATACTGGAGCAACCAAACTGTATTTTTACAGTTTTTGTCAGGCAATTTCTCAAAAATAGGTACCCTTCTAGACTCAATTTGCACTGTCGATTCTGAAAATTGATTTTGTTTTATTATGGTAGGGGTTTTGACAAAATAAGATTTCATGTTTCAAATATTTAAGAAACTGAAATACAAATATAAAAATAAAATTTCAATAAAATTCTATATTTTTTTTTAGTTATTGTTATATTTTTGCAGGCCTGTGAGTACTCTGTTATATTTAACTTTCATGCTTAGTCTTTTTTTATTTCTTTAGAGAATCTTCACCTTTACTGTCCCTTTTCAACATATGACAGTAGTTAGCCATCATACTTTCATTCCATCTTCCCTGATATATCTTCCACATCTCCTTAATACCTTGTCGGAAGAATTCTCCTTTATATTCATTATAATGTCCCAGATTTTCAGGAAAGTTGTAAATATGGTAGTGTAGGAAGTGGACTTTCACACTCACTTTACATCACAACATTCTTTTGACAATGTTTTTGCAATTTACATGTTTTTTTCTATTCCCTAATGATTTCAGTAACAAACCTAAAGGCAGTCCATGCACCTTCTTCTCTCACATTCACTGTGTTCTTGAATTCATGGTCCTCCATCAATCTGTTAATCTGAGGTTCAGCAATATTTGCAGCTTTCAATATTTTTTACTTTTTTACTCAAAGCATTTCATGCAAGACAGTTTTAGTCCAAGGTGCAAAATGTCATAAATTTGGCCAAAGCTTCACACTCTGCTGCCTTTACTTTACCCATCTACTACTCTCACATGAAAGCAGTGCATTTTTGTGTACCCTGATGGCTGCTGTAGTAAAATTCTTATAACTAAAAAAGAAATAAACTTTATTTATTTATGCTGATCTGATTAGAGTCTCAGGCCATCTCTCACATCGGCCAGGCTTTCACAAATACAGTACCTTTTTTACATCAAAATTACCTAATTTCAATATGGCAAACAGTATTAAAATGGTTTGAGTGTTTATAGAGACAATGTGAGTAAATAATACTGACTATATACTAATAAAGCTAATACCAGCAGTGTATCTACTACTACTACTACTACTGCTGCTGCTGCTGCTGCTGCTGCTGTGGCCATTGCCACTAAGAATGTTAACGATAATAACAGAAGTTGCAGATGTTGTTGTTGTGGTCTTCAGTCCAGAGACTGGTTTGATGCAGCTCTCCATGCTATTCTATCCTGTGCTGGCTTCTTCATCTCCCAGTACTTACTTCAACCTACATCCTTCTGAATCTGTTTAGTGTATTCATCTCTTGGTCTCCCTCTGCGATTTTTACCCCCCACGCTGCCCTCCAATACCAAATTGGTGATTCCTTGATGCCTCAGAATATGCCCTACCAACTGATCCCTTCTTCTAGTCAAGTTGTGCCACAAATTTCTCTTCTCTCCAATTCTATTCAATACCTCCACATTAGTTATGTGATCTGCCCATCTAATCTTCAGCATTCTTCTGTAGCACCACATTTCGAAAGCTCCTATTCTCTTCTTTTCCAAACTATTTATCGTCCATGTTTCACTTCCATACATGGCTACACTCCATACAAATACTTTCAGAAACGACTTCCTGACACTTAAATCAATACTCGATGTTAACAAATTTCTCTTCTTCAGAAACGCTTTCCTTGCCATTGCCAGTCTACATGTTGTATCCTCTCTACTTCAACCATTAACAGTTATTTTGCTCTCCTAATAGCAAAACCCCTTCCCTACTTTAAGTGTCTCATTTCCTAACCTAATTCCCTCAGCATCACCCGATTTAATTAGACTACATTACATTATCCTCGTTTTGATTTTGTTGATGTGCATCTTGTACCCTCCTTTCAAGACACTGTCCATTCCGTTCAACTGCTCTTACAGGTCCTTTGCTGTCTCTGACAGGATTACAATGTCATTAAAAACTTTGAGGTTTGCCATTTCTTCTCCATGGATTTTAATTCCTACTCCAAATTTTTCTTTTGTTTCCTTTACTGCTTGCTCAATATACAGATTGAATAACATCAGGGATAGGCTACAACCCCGTCTCGCTCCCTTCCCAACCACTGCTTCCCTTTCATGCCCCTGGACTCTTACAACTGCCATCTAGTTTCTGTACAAATTGTAAGTAGCCTTTTGCTCCCTGTATTTTACCCCTGCCACCTTCAGAATTTGAAAAAGAGTATTCCAGTCAACATTGTCAAAAGCTTTCTCTAAGTCTACAAATGCTAGAAACGTAGGTTTGCCTTTCCTTAATCTAGCTTCTAAGATAAGTCGTAAGGTCGGTTTTGCCTCACGTGTTCCAATATTTCTACGAAATCCAAACTGATCTTCCCTGAGGTCGGCTTCTACCAGTTTTTCCATTCATCTGTAAAGAATTCATGTTAGTATTTTGCAGCCGTGGCTTATTAAACTGATAGTTTGGTAATTTTCACGTCTGTCAACACCTGCTTTCTTTGGGATTATAAAAAGAATTTATAGGTGTTCAAAATATACTTTTTCTGATATAGCGAATTCTGGGGACAGGAATTTAAGGAGACTGCACCAGTTAAGAATTTTGGGAAATGAGGAAGTTCTTACTGGAAAGAAGCAGGTACAGGAGAAATGAGTGCGTGCAGGGACAACGGTAATCATTATTCTTGCTTCAGTAGATCAGTCATTAATTGTCTTCCAAGCTGGAGATGTTATTCAGTTCTCTAACATAATGTTGGAGGTTTTTCCAGAGTCAGATTCCTGCCACTGAGAAAGACTTCAAGAAAGTGGCTGTACGATGGAGTGGGACAGAAAGGATTTTGTTCTGATTGGGGACAGGTGTTCCAGCCATATTGTTCAGACTAGAGCGTTAAGGTCGAGGAGAGAGATTAGGGACAGTGTATGTTGACAAGACAGTAGAGAACACAGAGGGTATGGAAATCTCTGTGCTTACCTGGAAACAGCAAGGATAGCTGTGCATATGATGATAAAAGATGACCAAAGAGTCTAAACATCACAGATATAACAAACAGAAGGATTCGTACCCAGTTCCAGGTGCCGAGAACTTTCCTGAGAAAGATATTGCAGGATAACATTGTTGCAATCAGTAACTGGAAGTGTTTCTACAACTTTCTTTTTCATGCCAAGAGGGGAGAGTATTTTTATATTTTTGTAGGGCATGGAGAGATGCTGGTGCCTTCTCACACATTGCAGTTATGATCTAAGTCCAATTTAGATTATTGCTCCTAGACTCTTTGCTGAGGCAAGAAGTTGATATTTGTCCCATTATTTCCGGCTAATCAGTCTATAATGCGCAACCTGTACCACTTTGGTTTTGGATCTGTTAAGCTCTAACCCTATATTCCGTGCACATAGGTCATATTGGGTTTCTCAATTATTAAAAAAAAAGAAAGAAAGAACTGCATGTGATAAAAAAATTAAGACCAGTTTTGAAACTAGCATAAAAAAGTTAATTAACAACTCATGTTTATTTTCAATTGTATGAAGTTATGCAGACTAGTGTAATAATTCTTTTATTTTATTTGTAATATTACGGTATCCGTTTTTAAATCTGTTGAGTCACCATCATCAGTTTTCCACTCAAGTTACCAGGTGTTGTTTACGAGTGCTTTCCACTTTAGTCTGGCCATGCACCACTCCTTCAGGACTGTTTCCCAATTGTCTCCTATTGTTCCTGAATCCTCATTCACTTGGTCCACCAGTCTCTTCCTTAGTCATTCTACCAGTCACATCTGTGCACAGTCATTGTTCTACTATCCTTCCCTCAGCTGTTTGAAATGTCCAAACCATCTGAAACAGGCCCTTGTCACTTTTTCTTTAAGCTGACGGACAATAAACCCTGTGTGTTGGAAGCATTTTATATAGCTGAAACCCAATGAAGGTTTGGCCAATGAGTACAATGATGCTGATTGTTTAAAGGTTCGATACTGTACAACTAGAGTTTGCAACTGTCCATACTGGAAATAGTATGTACGAGGTGGTTGCTTTTTATCGCACCTTGCCTGGCCTTGTTAGACGAACTATGTATTCTAACTGATGTGGAGCCACCACAAGTGATTTGCGTTGAGTGCCATGGTGTTATTAATCATGTACATCAGAGTTTGTTGTAAGTACTTTCTTCTGCTAGACTAAGTCTGTTGGTGCTACCACATGCTACTGTTGTGGCATTTGGGGTCGCGTTGCCAGCTTGCTACCTGCGTGCTCGCAAGCACTTGGGCTATGTAAGCTCAAACTAAGCCTGTATCATTATCAGTAATAAAGCTGAGTGATTTAACATAGTCTTTCAATGGTTCTTTAGTCAAACTGTACTGTGAGAGGCTGTTAAGAACTGTGCCTAGAAGCTGAAATCCAATCACAACCACCACCACCGCTTCTCCCTAAGAGTGTGTTACTTTATGAATGCTTTAATTGTTAGGATACCTTAGGTTTTAGATTATTGGTTAATTTTTTGTAATCTGGCTTAGTAGCTGGAATTTAAGTTCACACTACTATACAATAAGTTCATGGTTTATACAATATGGGTGTTAAAAGTGGAAAGTGCCTGCACTATGAGGAAAGGGAGTCTTTATTGAATATTTCTCTCGTCAGATTTTAATATATGTAGTCTATATGTAGAGGACCCTGTTGTGATATTTGTGTTACTGGTGTTGGCCTGTTTCTGGCAGTGTCCGTGGATTCTTACATTGCATACAACTATTGTATTGTGGCAGTGGACCAGTTGACTCGAGATGATCGTAAGACTAATTCAAGTATGTATTGCATACATAAACATTAATTGTTTGGCGAAGAATGCTTAAATTTCATTGTTTCAAATTTTTATTTAATTGCTCGGATAATCAATAAATGTTTTAAAAGACCTCTCTGCACTTATTAGACTCAGCCCCCCACTTCACTCCCATATATATAACTACCCATCCTTCCTAGTTTTTTGGCTCATAGTTAATAAGAACTTCATTTCTGCAGCTGTCACAGGGTATTTACAGAGTTGGCAAGGAAAAAATCCAAGGAGTATCTAATTAGTATCCAGCCCGTATTACTTCACACAGTAATTTTTACTGTCCCAGTGGGAGAAAAAGATTTCAAACAAATTTTATTCTGTTAGATTTGAATAGTTAGTGCTAAAATTGCACAGTATTCACAATATTGCTTTTATAAGTTTAAATACAAAATAGCCAACCAAGTTCTTTTAATCAATGACCGATGGTCTCCAGATAATTAAACATTTTCTTTTCCACTTCTTTTTCAGATGGAACATTATTCTCTGTTGCATCCACCTGCTGGTAAGAGGTTCTTGCCTTCAGCGATATTTAAATGCATTTTTTCTTGCAGACAACATTGCTTTTAAAGTTCATTATGTAATTAATCAATGTGAAGAGTACTTAACAAAGTATTTTCTGTAGAAATGAGTTCATAAATGTTCAATGAGACCCCTTCTAGACACTGAAGCGACATCAACCATCTCTGGCGTAACAGTTTGGATAGCTGTAGTTATTCATTCTTTTAGTTCCTTAGTGTTAGCTGGAAGAGTTGGCCGATACACCATATCTTTAATAACATTTTGTACCCCACTCTTTCACAGGTCATTATCAGATAAATATGGCTTTACAATTTATTTACACTGAAATAGTAATATTACATTGAAAAAGTAAAATAAAATAAATAAGATTTATTAAAAATATAATAGAGAAAATGTACTTACTGGCGGGAAAAAAATTAAGAACCGATGTTTTTCTCTACCAGAAAAACACATGAAGAGAGTAACAGTATCAGGAGAAAGATGACAGGGGAAATAACGTAACACTGCCAACTAGTTACCAATGTATAACTTCTGTTTTACCTTCCAGCTCCAACAAAACTGCCCTTGAAATACCCACAAGTTTAAAATTATGTAGCGCCACCTAGTGATGTAATATGTAACTCATGTAAAGCCTCTAATCCCTCAAAATAATAGAATTCTGGGTAATTATCATCAATCTGGGAACAATACTGCTAATAACTTTTCAGAACTTCACAAGAAAGGAGAAAGAGAGAAGGGAACTCTCAAACAACTGCCTTTCTTTTCTATCTGTAGAAGAGTGGGTGTGGTTATTAGGGTTATCCAAGCCAATTACATTTGTGATTGAGACAAATGATACACTATATGCACTGACATTCATTTTGCGATCATGATATGTTGAATACACGTTTGAAGCCATGCAGTATTTTTGCATCATGGTAATATAAGGAATATTTCGTTCATATGAGGAGTATCAAGTACTCTCTGGAAATTTCTTTTGCAGCTAAGAAGTTTCTAAAGAGTATAAGGTACCTACATGCTCCCAGAATTTGCAGTTTGTTGTTGACCTGTTTGGTTGCTGTACAGGTTTCTGTTGAACGGAAACTTGTAAATGAATATTCATGTAAATGTACACTATGTCATCAAAAGTATCTGGGCATCCTCAAAAACATACGTTTTTCATATTAGGTGCATTGTGCTGCCACCTACTGCCAGGTACTCCATATCAGCAACCCCAGTAGTCATTAGACATCTTGAGAGAGCAGAACAGGGCACTCCACAGAACTCACGGACTTCAAACGTGGACAGGTGATTGGGTGTCACTTGTGTCATACACTTGTATGTGAGATTTCCAGACTCCTAAACATCCCTAGGTCCACTGTTTCCGATGTGATAGTGAAGTGTAAACGTGAAGGGACACGTACAGCACAAAAGCGTACAGGCCGACCTCGTCTGTTGACTGACGGAGACCGCCGACAGTTGAAGAGAGTCGTAATGTGTAATATGCAGACATATATCCAGACCATCACACAGGAATTGCAAACTGCATCAGGATCCACTGCAAGTACTATCACAGTTAGGCAGGAGGTGAGAAAACTTGCATTTCATGGTCGAGCAGCTGCTCATAAGCCACACATCACACCAGTAAATGCCAAACAACGCCTCAGTTGGTGTAAGAAGTGTAAACATTGGACAATTGAACAGTGGTAAAAGGTTGTGTGGAGTGATGAGTCACGGTACACAGTGTGGTGATAGAACGGCAGTGTGTGGGCATGGCGAATGTCCGGTGAATGTCATCTGCGAGCGTGTGTAGTGCCAACAGTAAAATTCGGAGGCAGTGGCGTTATGGTGTGGTCATGTTTTTCATGGAGGGGACTTACACCCCTTGTTGTTTTGTGTGGCACTACCACAGAACAGGCCTACACTGATGTTTTAAGCACCTTCTTCCTTCCCACTGTTGAAGAGCAATTCAGGGATGACGACTGCATCTTTCAACACGATCGAGCACCTGTTCATAATGCACGGCCTGTAATGGAGTGGTTACAAGACAATAACATCCCTGTAATGGACTGGTCTGCACAGAGTCCTGACTTGAATCCTACAGAACACCAACTTCGTAACAGGCCTCACCGACCAACATCGATACCTCTCGTCAGTGCAGCACTCCGTGATGAATGGGCTGTCATTCCCGAAGAAACCTTCCAGCACCTGATTGAACATATGCCTGCGGAGTGGAAGCTGCCATCAAGGCTAAGGGTTGACCAACACCATATTGAATTACTAATGGAGTCATTTTCAGCCAGGCATCCAGATACTTTTGATCACAGAGTGTACATGATCATAGTCTAGACATGTTCCACAACTAAGGTGAGCTTATCATGGACCATGAAATACGCATACATTAATTTTGAAAAAATCAAATTTACATAATATTCTTACTACCAGTATCTGTAGAATAAATAATTTTTTGGCCTTGGCTTAACTGCCCCAGAAGACAATGCCACAGGGCATTACCAGGTAATTGTACCCTAGCAATCCCACCCTTAGCTCAATGCAGTGATTTCTGTGTTAAAAGTGGGCAGAAATGAGGTTTCTGCTTAACTTATGGAATGTGCTGGCATCATCTCAGTTCACTGTTTGCAACTACATAATACAAGTTTTACTGTGGTAGAACAACTCTCATTATATGGTGGTAATTTATATACAACAAACTATGTTCTACAGTTATAGAATGTACTGCAATTCTAGAAACCCAATAATAAGATTACAGAAGGAATTGGTAACAACACACACCTTAAATTTAGTTTCGTATTTTTGAGGATACACAATTTACTTCCTCGAAACTGTTCCAGAATAAAGGCTTTACCCTGCAGTGGGATGCAGATTTCATCCGAAACACTTTTTCATAAATTATGACACTGCATTTAATATATAATGAACCAAGACAATGATAATTAAATCTAACATTTTACACCAAATTCCCTGACAATCATTATCGCAACAATAACTGTTAATCAACATTTTCTGCTACTAACACCCAAATCTCCAGACGTTTGTCAGACAATGTATATGAATAGACTATCAACCAAAATACTGACATAGTTTGTGTTATGAGCTGTCGCCCAGGAAGACATTCATAAATGGTAAGAAATAAGTATTGAATGACCTCTGGACCTTAGGAAAGGCATAACTGCGAGTATCTGTCATGTAGAACTCCCATGGGGAAATGGGTTGAGCATTAGTTTATTATTAATACTTCTGCACGTGATGAAATTAGTTTTATGATATGCCTGAAGACGAATCTGCAAGAGTTTGGAGTACAAAGTGATGAGGTCAAACAGAACGAAATGTTGCCAGTTGTTACAAAGTGAGATAAATTCTCATTTACAAAACTTAGAAACATAATCAAAGTGGACTAATGGAAACAATGTGGCATTTGTTATAGGCTGAACCACTTTTTTTAAAAAAATTTGTTTGAAAGAACATGTGAGCCCATTTATATTTTATGTCTATCTGTACATAAATTTTTTTGTTCTCTGATGTTGCATCAGGTAACTGATGAATGATACTTACCTGGATGACACACAAGTTGTTTTCAATAGTTTCACTTCAAAAATGTGTTTTTGTAAGATTAAGATTGAATCTGGTTAGCTGCTGTCTTGGGTTTGTCAGGTGCTTATGTTTTTGTTATCAGTGAATGTTTTTGAAAAAATTCAAATAGTTCCTTGACAGATCATTTAGGAACCTTGAGTCTTAAACAGGAATGACTGAACCTTTTGGGATATCAAATTTCATTTTACCCCACAGTGGGTTTAGATTTTACTCCTGTAGTAACATCCTTTAATGTGACACGGTGATTCCTGTTACTGAGAAAATACTTCTGGAATGTGGCAGTGTACTACTGATACTATTTATTTGGTTTCTCCTCAAGTAAGATTATGTATCAACAACATTCAAACTCTTCAATGAAGTAACAGACAATAGGTAGGCCTATTGTTTCCTGTTTACATAACCCTCACCAAAATTAATTTGTGAGATAAAATAAAAAAAAGGCGGTTTAGCAAAGCCTTACATGAAATCAAACTGAGAGATTGTTAAAAAGTTGTTGTCATAATTGGAAGTCTTAAAGCCTATCACCGTTATTTTCTGAAAGAAGTTTGAAAAACTGCCAGTGATATGGGTCTTCATGACAAGTTTGCTTCCAAATATCCACTTCTATAAATAAACACCAGCACAGCATGTTTTAGTCTTTCAAGAATCATTCTTCTAGCATATGGTGACGAAACTTCAATAGTCAGTACCTCTCAATACAATTAAAAAATGCCATTTTTTCAATGTCATGGTTTTTGTTATTTCTATGTTTGTTCTTTGCCCCTTAAGACAAACTTTCATTGTACTAATTATGGCACTGAATGTATACCAATCCAGGTGGCACACTGGTTAATGAACAAAGATTTTATACAAAACGACGTCTCACCATCCTGAGTTTTTCGTGTCCACAAATTTCTTGATCTAAAAGTTGAGACTGTTGTTCTGAATACGCCATGGCTGATTTCTATACCCATACACAATCCAAGATTATGTCGTCTCTCTCTCTCTCTCTCTCTCTTGCACGTTAATGGTGATTGGCATGACACCACTACGCTTCCTTCTTTCTCGAAATTGAAAGATGTGCTATAAAAAAGAAAGATCAACTAACTGCAAGCAAGGCTGACATCAATAGCTTTATGCAGTATGGCTTCGCCCTTATTACGCTAAATACGAGGGCCGTTCAGAAAGTAACCTCCGGTTGATTTAAAAAAATACACCAAGTTAAATAAAAATATTTTAATATATACATCTTACAACTACATCTTTGCACTATTTTTCTACATAGTCTCCATAGCGATTGAGGCACTTATCGTATCTCTTCACAAGCTTTGAAATTCCTTCTGCATAAAAATCACCCGCTTGTGCCTGGAGCCAGCCTGTGACCGCATCTTTGAGCTCTTCGTCGTCATCAAACAGCTGTGACCCGAGCCATTTCTTCAAATGCATGAAGATGTGATAATCACTTGGCGCCCTCTCTTCCCCCTCACACACACACGGCATTCGAAAAGACTGAAATCGCTAAAAATTATGGTGCCTTACACTCGTTAGTTTCAGTTGTTGCGCCATATGTAGGCCTACTAATAAACAGATCTAGCTCTCTTTTTAGTAATTTACAGATATTCTTGGGCGTATGTCCTGTCCAGTTCACTTACAGTATTAGAACACAGTCGCAACCACCACTTTTAATTGGAAATTTACGGTGCGGTTTATATTACATAAATTTCGCATTAGGCTATGTTATTACGAAAGGTAAATTCATTACTGGCAGCCACAACTGTTAAGTCGAGGAATACAATCACGTCTATATATTTGTTTACTAGATACCAATTAATATAACACTTAACTGAAAACGTGGCATTTCTTTCAAATAAGGGCAAACGAACAATAATACTCGTCGTACAATGAATCGCCAGATACAACTGTTCAACAATTCTTTGAGTGCATTTGAATCAGCCAACTACTACCGTATGATATACAATTTTTCTTTGCTACAAATGCTGAATACTTTTTTTACAGTTCTTAATTCACACCTCAGCCTTATATATAGCAGCGCCATCTACCTAAATCACTTCGATGCTCCAGGCTTCACAAACTTCTACATTCGCAATGCAACTGAGGTTGCGGTAGTCTTTACAGAGACATTAGGTTTCAGGACGGTAGCCAACTCATCGAATAGTGTATTTTTTTATGGTAAAGTAGTATACAGTAAAAGGTAAGTTCCTGCTTACTGTAAGACATTCCAAGTTATTTAGTATATCTGTTGACAGTTATTTTCAAGTTAAATAACTAATTTCTTTGCTTATACGATACAGCTGTGCTTGCGCGAAAAGCTTCCAGCGTTGGTAGTTCTTCACGCTTGTCAGTTGTCGTTGGCTTGCGAAGTGAAATATCTTTGACGGTGAATTTCATCGTAGTAGTTTACAATCTTTGCGCATTAGTGTTGTTAGTGAGTATTACGCGAGTTGTGTGACAAAGTAAGAGTGAGCAGTGAGTTGTAGCAACTTTGGTTCTCAGTGTTTTTGTTTACGTAATTTTTGTTTTCCCCGCATCGCCTACGGAGGAGTGTGATTTCTCGTAATGCCTGCAGTGTTTTGGAACATGCTTTCCTGTGTTTTGGAGGGTTAACAGTTCATCGTCCTTCGGATCCACGCCTTTTAAAGTAAGTAATGAATGCCATGAGTGTTTATTATCATTTACAGTGGACGGAGGGTAGCTTCACACTATCTATTCTGTAATAGTGACCAATCCTCTCACGAAATTTTAGTTCTCATCGTCGAAATTGGCCGCCAGTTTCTTGATTTGTGCATTATATCTGTTTTGCAACGTAAGTAATACATTCAAAATAGTGTTTTATAGTCCATTCTCGACTTTGCATGCTTTTTTATGCCTGCCGAATTTTGTGAATGGCTTATTTGTGCTTTAATCGAACCTGACGCTATTCCGTCGTGTAGTGCTTGACGAATCGGAGTTTGACATCGAATACTAAAGCTTTTTATGACTGATTTTTGGTATCGTGTCTCGAAGTAGCCTCTTGCCGACGAGTAGCTATTTTTAAAGGGCAATTAGCGCACACTTCCTCGGCGCAGCGGCACGTAATGAAGAGATAATTGGGTTGTTTATTTAGTTGTGCGAGGCTTATCGTGGTGCTGAGTTATCTCTTACGATTATTTTGTAGGCGCACTATCACGTAGCCTGAAATAAATTTTCAGCGCAGCCTCGTCGTCTGTCGATAAGTTGTTTGTTGAGAACTGTGTAGATTTCTTTTTGTATGGTACAAAGTTTTATAAATGACCGTGGGGCTGCTGTGTGTGGCGTCTTGGAAAAGTAGCTCCGAAAGAAGTATTTCCTGACCGTAGACCTACATCGTTTTTATTTTTTGCTTGTCTGTCTTTAGAATAATATGCCACAGTATTAGACATGATACTACTACTACTGGAGTATATAGTATTGTATGTTTTACAGGGGAAATATGTTGCTCTTTGCACTGGTTTTTCTCATCTTTTTGTGTGGTTTCCTCAAATTTTAAAGTAATACTGTCAGATGGCTGTGCAATTCAAGTAATTTTATTTCCAGTCGCTTCATCGCTTTACTTGGAAGTTAGACGTGTTCGTGTCAGAGATACAAATACGCCGTATTTAATAACTGTTAGTTGGTGAAGAAATCGAAGCCAAAGGAAAGTTGTGCTTTTCTGGACGACTCCCTTTTCCAATGGGACTTATAAAGACGCTCAGGATTCCCACCTATCTCGGACTGAGTGCGTTGACCAGAGACAAAAATAAATAAAAATATTCTAAAGCTATGATTTTGTAAACATTATTCTTCGTCCGACGTTTATGTTTATGGCACTATACTCAAAATATATACGGTAAGCCAGCGAATGTAATGGGATCTGCAGACACTAGCCTCCTTTCAAGCACATTTTTCCATGCTTTTTATAACACCGTGATGTACAAATTATACTCATGACATGCTTTCTAGCTTCTGATGTACCTGTACTATAAGTCATTACATCTCCAAAGTCTCGCCAGTGAAGTGCGCTCCGCCAGTTACGGATGTGTTCGTGTCCCTTACTTGGTCACTGTATGCCACACTAAGAGGATGATAAACACTGTTAATTGTGTCTGTCACGTTTTCCACAGAATTTAAGAGGAATCCATAGAGTTAGCTGCGTCGTTCCTGTCTGACGCTGTTTCTTAATCCTGTGTGTTTTCCAGATGCCACGGACACGTCACTGAGAATAGTCTGACAGCTGTCCAGGAATGTAGTGGGCCTCTTGTTAAAGCTTGTGAGATAACATTTACCCAGGGCAAAGAAAGTCAGCCGTGATGTTGTGCAGTTCTGGAATTGATTTTAAGGGCGTCGTGGGCGCATATCCTAGTTCTTTTGCAGTGGTTACCTGTATATTTTTAAAAGCCATCTTCCGCAAACATTTTCATTTCTCATACGAAATGTGCCTGAGCCAAGTTGTCTGGAGAGGCAGTTATTCGCCGGCTGAATAGGCAAGTGATGAGCGTGGTTTATCCGTTTCAGTTTTTAGGTAATTCCCGTCAATAAGACGCATCGCGAAGACAGATTCTGGAAACTTAACGTTTCTATAAGTTCAAAGAGTATACTCGTGGTAACAGATTGGCCCCATAGCTAATGTTGTACAGTATAGAATATTTCTTAAAGATCAATCCACGGCACCTCATATTCGACGTTCTGCATTAATTCGACGCCGTTCTGCTTAGTTGCAAAAGAGTCCCCCTTGGCTCTGCGAGGTTGAGAGGAACCCATGCCAGACGTCCTTGCTCCAATAAAAATGTATGCAGAGGTAACGGGAACTGAAGCCGGTTGCGCGTCGGAATACGGCGGGTTTTTGCCAGTGAGAAAAAAATACATATCATTAACGCTCATTCTGTTTCGCAAGACATGCGCCTTTCGTAAGACTCATTAAGCCAGTTGCCTGCTAGTAATAATTGCATCATCTTGTTTTGTATTGAAGTTCTTTCCTTCGAATATATGTTTTTCGTTTGTAGTAAACGATTTCCAGCTGTAACAGAAGATGAAAACATGTGAACGACGAGAAACTGTCAGTCGAAAAACTGGCGCAAGTTGCAACGGTCGATTCACAGATAAACCAAATGGGTTTACCATATATTCTAGAGAATTACATATATGGCATATACAGGGTGGTCCATTGATCGTGACCGGACCAAATATCTCACGAAATAAGCGTCAAACGAAAAACTACAAAGAACGAAACTTGTCTAGCTTGAAGGGGGAAACCAGATGGCGCTATGGTTGGCCCGCTAGATGGCGCTGCCATAGGTCAAACGGATATCAACTGCGTTTTTTTTTTTCTTTTTTTAAATAGGAGCCCCCATTTTTATTACATATTCGTGAATACGTAAAGAAATATGAATGTTATAGTTGGAGCACTTTTTTCGCTTTGTGATAGATGGCGCTGTAATAGTCACAAACATATGGCTCACAATTTTAGACGAACAGTTGGTAACAGGTAGGTTTTTTTAAATTAAAATTCAGAACGTAGATACGTTTGAACACTTCATTTCGGTTGTTCCAATGTGATACATGTACCTTTGTGAACTTATCATTTCTGAGAACGCATGCTGTTACAGTGTGATTACCTGTAAATACCACGTTAATGCAATAAATGCTCAAAATGATGTCCGTCAACCTCAATGGATTTGGCAATACGTGTAACGACATTCCTCTCAACAGCGAGTAGTTCGCCTTCCGTAATGTTCGCACATGCATTGACAATGTGCTGACGCATGTTGTCAGGCGTTGTAGGTGGATCACGATAGCAAATATCCTTCAACTTTCCCCACAGAAAGAAATCAGGGGACGTCAGATCCTGTGAACTTGCGGCCCACGGTATGGTGCTTCGACGATCAATCCACCTGTCATGAAATATGCTACTCAATACCGCTTCAACCGCACGCGAACTATGTGCCGGACATCCATCATGTTGGAAGTACATCGCCCTTCTGTCATGCAGTGAAACATCTTGTAGTAACATCGGTAGAACATTACGTAGGAAATCAGCATACATTGCACCATTTAGATTGCCATCGATAAAATGGGGGCCAATTATCCTTTCTCCCATAATGCCGCCGGCCGCGGTGGTCTAGCGGTTCTAGGCGCTCAGTCCGGAACCGCGCGACTGTTACGGTCGCAGGTTCGAATCCTGCCTCGGGCATAGATGTGTGTGATGTCCTTAGGCTAGTCAGGTTTAAGTAGTTCTAAGTTCTAGGGGACTGATGACCACAGATGTTAAGTCCCATAGTGCTCAGAGCCATAATGCCGCACCATACATTAACCCGCTAAGGTCGCTGATGTTCCACTTGTCGCAGCCATCATGGATTTTCCGTTGCCCAATAGTGCATATTATGGCGGTTTACGTTACCGCTGTTGGAGAATGATGCTTCGTCGCTAAATAGAACGCGTGCAAAAAATCTGTCATCGTCCCGTAATTTGTCTTGTGCCCAGTGGCAGAACTGTACACGACGTTCAAAGTCGTCGCCATGCATTTCCTGGTGCACAGAAATATGGTACGGGTGCAGTCGATGTTGATGTAGCATTCTCAACACCGACGGTTTTGAGGTTCCCGATTCTGGCACCATTTGTCTGCTACTGATGTGCGTATTAGCCGCGATAGCAGCTAAAACACCTACTTGGGCATCCGCATTTGTTGCACGTCGTGGTTTCACATGTGGCTGAACACTTCCTGTTTCCTTAAAGAACGTACTATCCGGCGAACGGTCCGGACACTTGGATGATGTCGTCCAGGATACCGAGCAGCATACATAGCAGAAGCCCGTTGGGCATTTTGATCACAGTAGCCATACGTCAACACGATATCGACCTTTTTCGCAATTGGTAAACGGTCCATTTTAAGCGTCCCGAGGACATGCAGCTTTACTGCATGATTAAATGATGAAGGCGTCCTCTTGGGTAAAATATTCCGGAGGTAAAGTAGTCCCCCATTCCGATCTCCGGGCGGGGACTAATCAAGAGGACGTCGTTATCAGGAGAAAGAAAACTGGCATTCTACGGATCGGAGCGTGGAATGTCAGATCCCTTAATCGGGCAGGTAGGTTAGAAAAATTAAAAAGAGAAATGGATAGGTTAAAGTTAGATATAGTGGGAATTAGTGAAGTACGGTGGCAGGAGGAACAAGACTTTTGGTCAGGTGATTACAGGGTTATAAATACAAAATCAAATAGGGGTAATGCAGGAGTAGGTTTAATAATGAATAAAAAAATAGGAGTGCGGGTTAGCTACTACAAACAGCATAGTGAACGCATTATTGTGGCCAAGATAGACACAAAGCCCATGCCTACTACAGTAGTACAAGTTTATATGCCAGCTAGCTCTGCAGATGATGAAGAAATTGATGAAATGTATGACGAGATAAAAGAAATTATTCAGGTAGTGAAGGGAGACGAAAATTTAATAGTCATGGGTGACTGGAATTCGACAGTAGGAAAAGGGAGAGAAGGAAACATAGTAGGTGAATATGGATTGGAGGGGAAGAAATGAAAGAGGAAGCCGCCTTGTAGAATTTTGCACAGAGCATAACTTAATCATAGCTAACACTTGGTTCAAGAATCATAAAATAAGGTTGTATACCTGGAAGAATCCTGCAGACACTAAAAGGTATCAGATAGATTATATAATGGTAAGACAGAGATTTAGGAACCAGGTTTTAAATTGTAAGACATTTCCAGGGGCAGATGTGGATTCTGACCACAATATATTGGTTATGAACTGCAGATTGAAACTGACGAAACTGCAAAAAGTTGGGAATTTAAGGAGATGGGACCTGGATAAACTGAAAGAACCAGAGTTTGTAGAGAGTTTCAGGGAGAGCATAAGGGAACAATTGACAGGAATGGGGGAAAGAAATACAGTAGAAGAAGAATGGATAGCTCTGAGGGATGAAGTAGTGAAGGCAGCAGAGGATCGAGTAGGTAAAAAGACGAGGGCTAATAGAAATCCTTGGGTAACAGAAGAAATATTGAATTTAATTGATGAAAGGAGAAAATATAAAAATGCAGTAAATGAAGCAGGCAAAAAGGAATACAAACGTCTCAAAAATGAGATCAACAGGAAGTGCAAAATGGCTAAGCAGGGATGGCTAGAGGACAAACGTAAGGATGTAGAGGCTTGTCTCACTAGGGGTAAGATAGATACTGCCTACAGGAAAATTAAAGAGACCTTTGGAGAGAAGAGAACCACTTGTATGAATATCAAGAGCTCAGATGGCAAGCCACTTCTAAGCAAAGAAGGGAAGGCAGAAAGGTGGAAGGAGTGTATAGAGGGTTTATACAAGGGCGATGTACTTGAGGACAATATTATGGAAATGGAAGAGGATGTAGATGAAGATGAAATGGGAGATAAGATACTGCGTGAAGAGTTTGACAGAGCACTGAAAGACCTGAGTCGAAACAAGGTCCCGGGAGTAGACAATATTCCATTAGAACTACTGATGGCCTTGGGAGAGCCAGTCATGGCAAAACTCTACCATCTAGTGAGCAAGATCTATGAGACAGGCGAAATACCCACAGACTTCAAGAAGAATATAATAATTCCAATCCCAAAGAAAGCAGGTGTTGACAGATGTGAAAATTACCGAACTATCAGTTTAATAAGTCACAGCTGCAAAATACTAACGCGAATTCTTTACAGACGAATGGAAAAACTGGTAGAAGCGGACCTCGGGGAAGATCAGTTTGGATTCCGTAGAAATGTTGGAACACGTGAGGCAATACTGACCTTACGACTTATCTTAGAAGAAAGATTAAGGAAAGGCAAACCTACGTTTCTAGCATTTGTAGACTTAGAGAAAGCTTTTGACAATGTTGACTGGAATACTCTCTTTCAAATTCTAAAGGTGGCAGGGGTAAAATACAGGGAGCGAAAGGCTATTTACAATTTGTACAGAAACCAGATGGCAGTTATAAGAGTCGAGGGACATGAAAGGGAAGCAGTGGTTGCGAAGGGAGTAAGACAGGGTTGTAGCCTCTCCCCGATGTTATTCAATCTGTATATTGAGCAAGCAGTAAAGGAAACAAAAGAAAAATTCGGAGTAGGTATTAAAATCCATGGAGAAGAAATAAAAACTTTGAGGTTCGCCGATGACATTGTAATTCTGTCAGAGACAGCAAAGGGCTTGGAAGAACAGTTGAATGGAATGGATGGTGTCTTGAAGGGAGGATATAAGATGAACATCAACAAAAGCAAAACGAGGATAATTGAATGTAGTCAAATTAAATCGGGTGATGCTGAGGGGATTAGATTAGGAAATGAGACACTTAAAGTAGTAAAGGAGTTTTGCTATTTAGGGAGTAAAATAACTGATGATGGTCGAAGTAGAGAGGATATAAAATGTAGACTGGCAATGGCAAGGAAATCGTTTCTGAAGAAGAGAAATTTGTTAACATCGAGTATAGATTTAAGTGTCAGGAAGTCGTTTGTGAAAGTATTTGTATGGAGTGTAGCCATGTATGGAAGTGAAACATGGACGATATCCAGTTTGGACAAGAAGAGAATAGAAGCTTTCGAAATGTGGTGCTACGGAAGAATGCTGAAGATAAGGTGGGTAGATCATATAACTAATGAGGAGGTATTGAATAGGATTGGGGAGATGAGAAGTTTGTGGCACAACTTGACTAGAAGAAGGGATCGGTTGGTAGGACATGTTTTGAGGCATCAAGGGATCACAAATTTAGCATTGGAGGGCAGCGTGGAGGGTAAAAATCGTAGAGGGAGACCAAGAGATCAATACACTAAGCAGATTCAGAAGGATATAGGTTGCAGTAGGTACTGGGAGATGAAGAAGCTTGCACAGGATAGAGTAGCATGGAGAGCTGCATCAAACCAGTTTCAGGACTGGAAACCACAACAACAATATGTATCACGAAGCAAATACCGTCCGCACTGGCGGAATGTTGCGTGATACCACGTACTTATATGTTTGTGACTATTACAGCGGCATCTATCACAAAGCGAAAAAAGTTGTCCAACTAAAACATTAATATTTCTTTACGTACTACAAGAATATGTAATAAAAATGGGGGTTCCTATTTAAAAAAAAAACGCAGTTGATATCCGTTTGCCCTATGACAGCGCCATCTAGCGGCCCAACCACCTGGTTTCCCCCTTCAAGCTAGACGAGTTTCGTTCTTTGTGGGTTTTTCGTTTGAGACTTATTTCATGAGATATTTGGCCCGGTCACTATCAATGGACCACCCCTGTATAGGTGCATGTAGTGTCCGCCAGCTAGGCCCCACCGCATTGATAAACTCAGTGCCGTGAGAATGCTTCCGGACAACGCTGTGCATGGTTCTGTTACAGTACAGATACTACAGGCGTTCAATAAGTATTGCAATAAGTATTTCCCCGAAAGCAGGTTGGTTTTATTCAGGAACCCAGTACAATACACCATACAATTCCCCACTCTTTTGGCTACAAAACCCTGTTTTTCAACATAATCTCCGTTCAGTGCGACGCCTTACGCAACCTTACTGGGAGGACCTCTTATGCCCACATGGCACCGCTATACTGGTCGACCTAGGAGCCAACAACGTCTTGTACGTCAATAACCTTCCAGTCATCCACGTACTGCTTCCTGCGGAGGGCATTATTCGTTGGGTCAACAGCTGGAAGTCGGAAGGTGCGAGGCTTTGGGCTGTAGGGTACGCTGAGGAAGAACAGCCCAATGAAGTTTTGCGAACTCCTGTGAACATCTGTGCGAGGCCTTGCTTTGCCCCTGGACAAGTTCGTTTGCATTTTTGTGGCGACGAGCACCGTGAAGTCGTTTCTTCAATTTCCTGAGGGTAGCACAATACGTAGCAGAGATGATCGTTCCAGCACGAGAGAAACTCTCAAACAGAATAAAGCCGTCACTGTCCAAGAAGATCTTCGCCCCGACCTTAACGGTTGAGGGTGCGGCTTTGAACTTCTTGTTCAGAGATGAGGTGGTGTGACTTCACTCAGTGGATTGCTGTTTTGTTTCCGGTCCGATGTGGTGAACCCATGTTTCATCCCCCGTGACGATTTTCCACAAAAAATAGTCACAGTCGGCCTCGTAACGCGCAAGCAATTTCGCACAGGTGGCCCTTCGTTGCTCGTTATGGTCTTCTGTTAAGCGGCGAGGAATCCACGGAGCATACAACTTTGAGTGGACGAGTGTGTCAGCGCCATCAACAGAGATGATCAGCTGTGCAGTGCGGTGTTCGATTGTGGATCGTCGATCCCCTCTATTAGAGTGTCCGCACGTCCCAACATTGCAGGAGTCTACATCTACGTGATTACTCTGCTATTCACAATAAAGTGCCTGGCAGAGGGTTCAATGAACCATCTTCATGCTGTCTCTCTACCGTTCCACTCTCGCCGGCACGCGGAAAAAACGAGCACTTAAATTTTTCCGTGCGAGCCCTGATTTCTGTTATTTTTCCGTGATAATCATTTCTCCCTACGTAGGTGGGTGCCAACAGAATGTTTTCGCCATCGGAGGAGAAAACTGGTGATTGAAATTTCATGAGAAAATCCCGTCGCAACGAAAAACGCCTTTGTTTTAATGATTGCCACTCCAATTCACGTATCATGTCTGTGACACTATCTCCCCTATTTCGCGGTAATAAAAAACAAGCTGCCCTTTTTTGTTATTTTTGGATGTCATCCGTCAGTCCCACACCGCACAGCAGTATTCCAGAATAGGGCGGACAAGCGTAGTGTAAGCAGTCTCTTTGGTAGACCTGTTGCACCTTCTAAGTGTTCTGCCAATGAATCACAGCCTTTGGTTTGCTCTACCCACAATATTATCTATGTGATCGTTCCAATTCAGGTTATTTGTAATTGTAATCCATAAGTATTTAGTTGAATTTACAGTCCTTGCACACACAACTGGTTATGAGACAGCTGTGGGCGTCGCGATTGCTCACAGACGACCAGAAGTGCATCCGGCACATTTGCATACAAGGCAAAGAAGTGCTCTTTCACCAGGATAATGCACCATCACACACATGGGCGATAACAAAGGCGAAACTGCGTAAATTGGACTTAGAATTGGTTTCTGATCCACCCTGTTCACCAGACTCAGCCGCAGGCTGTTCCCTAACTTCAAAGTTTGGCTTGGTGGGAAGAAATTTTCATCAAATGACAAAGTGATAGTTGCAGTCAACGAGTATTTTGCAGGGTTTGACATAACCTATTTTTCCAACGAGATGAAGATGCTGGAAGATGGCTGGACCAAGAGTATATTTCTCAAAGGAGACTTATGTCAGTTAGTAAGGTTAGTTGGTTACGAAATAAATATTTTTTCTTACATTTTTTTACCAGACTTACCGAACCATCCTTGTACATAAGTACAAGAAGTCGGAGAGCAGACGTAAATGGCTACCTCACACAGTACTGATGATGTTGGCCGCAGCGAAAACAAAATGGTTACCGGCGGAAGCCGCCCGACTTTTACCGACCTCTGTCGATTTATACCTAGGGAGCGGCCAGCTAACATAAAAGTCCGCACTATATACAGGAGTTTCCGTAAGAGTGTGCAAAAATTTAGCCAGACTTACAGGGTGCTCCACTGAACAATTTGAGGTAGGGATCGTGGGGTCGGAAAAGCCAGCCTAAGGTGATAATAGGAATAAAATCACATTACTGTGTACTTTTCTGTTTACGTTAGTTACAGTTAGCTGCAGATGCCATCCTTAACAGAATGAGCGTGCAATTTGTACTGTATCTTACAAAATGTGCTGGAACAGATGGCCATCAACCTCGATGCAAGCGTGACATCAGCGAACAAGATTTTGACACACCCTGACAAATACCCCTGCTGTGTTTCAAACCACATCACTGGCAGCTATAATTCACGCAACTAATTCCATCTCTGTAGCCATTGGGGTCTCGTACACAAGTGACTTTAGATGTTCCCATAGAAAATAATCAAGAGGATTCAGGTCAAGTTACCTCGCAGGCCATGGAATAGGACCTCCACTTCCGATCCAGCGACCAGGAAATACAGCACTGAGGCGGTTGCGGATGCGGTGCGTCGTCAAGTTGTTTCCACATCCTATCACGACTAGCCAAGGCTACGTTCTCCCACAACTCAGGTAGAACTCTATGCACGAACTTCAAGTACGAGGGTGAGTCAAATGAAAACCTTAAATTTGTTACAACAAATCGAAATTTCGCGCCGTTATCCTGTAAGTTGGTAAGCGTGCTACAAACAGCGTGCAGAATGGCCTGTAGGTGGCAGCATAGTGCAGATGCACACATACCGTCGCAGTATCAGTATAAAGATGGCCACCCCACTTTCTACTTGCACCAGGGAAGAACAACGTTCTTTTGTTCGGTTTTTGCGTAGTGAACGTGTGAAACCTATTGAAATTCATCGACGAATGAAGGTTCAGTACGGTGATGCATGTTTGTCCAAGCAGCAAGACTACGAATGGAATAGGAAGTTCGTAAATGGTGTGACTTCAATGGAAGATGCTCCTCGTCCAGGTGAGACACAACGAGTTGTGACACCACAGAACATTGCGGCAGTTGAAGCCATAGTGAAGGAAAACACTGAATGACATTGCAGCATGTTTACAGATTAGTCATTGGTCAGCACACCACATTGTGCATGATGTGCTCCAGTTTCACAAAGTGTCTGCAAGATGGGTACCACGGCAGCCGACTTCCGAAATGAGACAACGACGTTTTGACGCTTGTGAAGAACTTCTTCGGCGCTTTGAACGAGGTGATGGCTTCCTTGCCAGAATCGTTACTGGGGAGGAAACTTGGGTTGACTACCACCAACCGGAAAGGAAGAGAACGAGCAAGGAATTGTGCCATTCGTCATCACTAAAACCAAAGAAGTTTCGAACAGAACTATCAGCAGGGAAGGTTATGCTGACTCTCTTTTGGGACGAAAAAGGCGTCATTTTGGAGCATTACATGCCTAGAGGGACCACTTTCACCAGTGCATCATACACAGATCTCCTAAAAAATCATCTGCGGCCTGCAATCAAATCAAGGCGACGTGGATTGCTGTCAGCAGGTGTCCTTTTACAACATGACAATGCAAGGCCCCACACTGCCCGTACAACAGTTCCACCAATCACAGACCTGCATTTTGAGTGTCTTCCTCATCCCCCATACTCGCCACACCTTGCCCCAAGTGATTTCCATATGTTTGGACCACTCAGAGACGCAATGGGAGGAAAGAAGTTCCGTTCTGATGAAGAGGTACGCCACGCGGTGCGTGAGTGGTTGCGCGGAATACCAAAAGAATTTTTTTCTAAAGGAATTTATGCGTTTTGTAAGCGATGGAGAACTTATTGAGCGTGGGGGAGATTATGTTGAAAAGGGATACAGCTTTGTATTACTTCTGCACAATAAATAATATTTTTTAAAAAATGTAAGGTTTTCATTGACTCACCCTCGTACTTGTGGCCTTTCAGACGGCCAGGTAGAAGATATGGCCCAGTGAGATTGTCGCCTACAATGCCGGTCCCGATATTCACAGGAGTGCCCCAAGGGAAGTGTATAGGACCGCTATTGTTCCTGATCTGTATTAACGACATAGGAGACAATATGAGTAGCCGTCTTAGATTGTTTGCAGAAGATGCTATCATTTACCGCCTTGTAAAGTCATCAGATGATCAAAACGACTTGCAAAATGATTTAGATAAGATACCTGTATGGTGCTAAAAGTGGAAATTGGCCGTGAATAAGGAAAAGTGTGAAGTTATTCACATGAGGACTAAAAGAAATCAGCTAAATTTAGATTACCCGATAAGTCACACAAATCTGAAGGCTGTAAATTCAACTAAATACTTAGGGATTACAATTACGAACAACCCAAGTTGGAACGATGACATAGGTACTATTGTGGGTAGAGGAAGCCAAAGACTGCGATTCATTGGCAGAACACTTAGGAGGTGCAACAGGTCTACTAAAGAGACTGCTTACACCACGCTTGTCCGCCCTATTCTGGAGTATTGCTGTGCGGTGTGGGATACGTATCAGGTGGGACTGACGGATGACATCGAAAGTACAAAGAAGGGCGGCTCGTTTTGTATTATCGCGAAATAGGGGAGATAGTGTCACAGACATGATACGTGAATTGGAGTGGCAATATCATTAAAACAAAGGCGTTTTTTGTTGGGACGGGATCTTCTCATGAAATTTCAATCACCTGTCTTCTTCTCCGATTGCGAAAACATTCTGTTGGCACCCACCTACATAGAGAGAAATGATCATCACGATAAATTAAGAGAAATCAGGGCTCGCACAGAAAAATGTAAGTGCTCGTTTTTCCCGCGTGCCATTTGAGAGTGGAACGGTAGAGAGACAGCTTGAAGATGGTTCATTGAACCCTCTGCCAGGCACTTTACTGTGAATAGCAGAGTAGTCACGTAGATGTAGAAAACTGTGGTAGGGAAGGCAGATGGTCGATTTCGGTTTATTAGGAAAGAATGGTATTCCTATAAAGGCGACCGCATATAGGACGCCGGTGCGACCTATTCTTGAGTACTGCTCGAGTGTTTGGGATCCGCACCAGGTCGGATTGAAGGAAGACATCAAAGCAATACAGAGGCAGGCCGCAAGATTCGTTACCGGTAACTTCAAATAAAACGTAAGTGCTTCTGGAACTCAAACGGGATTCCCTGAAGGGCGGTGTTCTTTTCGGGAAATACTATTGAGAAAATTTAGAGAAGCGGCATTTGAAGCTGACTTACGAATAATTCTGCTCCCGCCAACATACATCGCGCCTAAGGACCACGAAGATAACATACGAGAAATTACGGCTGGTACGGAGGCGTACAAGCAGTCGTTTTTCCCTGTTTGTGAGTGGAACAGGAGGGGATAAGACAAGTAGTGGTACAGGGTACCCTACCCGAAGCCTTACGGTCGCTTGTGGAGATGTAGATGTCGGTATCGTACTTGATGGTGTGGCTTTACTACAGCGTGAAGGTTTTCCTCATCTCTCACATGGCTATTCCTGCTGTTTGAAATACCATCACGATCAAATGAGGACTCGTCAGTAAACAGCACGATTTGGAGGACATACGGTCGATCAATCCATTGTTGGGGCAACCACTGACACAATGCACTCATAAGCATTCCATGGACTCGTTGGTTATATGGATGTAATTATTGTTCGTAGAGTACTAACCACAAGCTACACTATGTGATCAAAAGAATCCGGACACCCCCAAAAACATACGTTTTTCATGTTAGGCGCATTGTGCTGCCACCTACTGTTAGGTACTCCATGTCAGCGACATCAGTAGTCATTAGACATCGTGAGAGAGCAGATTGGGCGCTCCGCGGAACTCACGGACTTCGTACGTGGTCCGTTGCTTGGGTGTCACTTGTGTCGTACGTCTGTACGCGAGATTTCCACACTCCTAAACATCCCTAGGTCCACTGTTTCCGATGTGGTAGTAAAGTGGAAACATGAAGGGACACGTACAGCACAAAAGCGTACTGGCCGACCTCGCCTGTCGACTGACAGAGATCGCCGACAGTTGAAGAGGATCGTAATGTGTAATAGACAGATATCTATCCAGACCATCACACAGGAATTCCAAACTGCATCGGGATCCACTACAAGTACTATGACAGTTCGGCGGGAGATGAGAAAACTTGGATTTCATGGTCGAGCGGCTGCTCATAAGCCACACATTACACCGGTAAATGGACGCGGTGGTCTCGCGGTTCTAGGCGCGCAGACCGGAACCGTGCGGCTGCTACGGTCGCAGGTTCGAATCCTGCCTCGGGCATGGATGTGTGTGATGTCCTTAGGTTAGTTAGGTTTAAGTAGTTCTAAGTTCTAGGGGACTGATAACCACAGCAGTTGAGTCCCATAGCGCTCAGAGCCATTTGAACCAACACCGGTAAATGCCAAACGACGCCTCGCTTGGTGTAAGGAGCGTTCTTCTTCTTCTTCTTCTTCGGTTATCAACCCACAGGTTGGTTGGCAGCAGCACGCCATTCCGTTCTTTTGTCAACTTTCTTCTTCATATCTGCATAGGTCTGGCACCCGATGTCATTTATTACTTGTTGAATGTAGCTTAATCTAGGTCGTCCTCGGCGAGTTCTTCCTTCAATGATTCCTTCTAATATTCTCTTAATGGAGCGTTAACATTGGACAATTGAACAATGGTAAAAAGTTGTGTGGAGTGCTGATTCACGGTACACAATGTGGTGATCCGATGGCAGGGTGTGGGTATGGCGAATGCCCGGTGAACGTCATATGCCAACATGTGCGGTACCTACAGTAAAATCCGGAGGCGGTGGTGCTATGGTGTGGTCGTATTTTTCACGGAGGGGTCTTGCACCCCTTGTTGTTTTGCGTGGCACTATCACAGCACAGGCCTACATTGATGTTTTAAGCACCTCCTTGCTTCCCACTGTTGAAGACTATTCGAGGATGGCGATTGCATCTTTCAACGCGAACGAGCACCCGTTCATAATGCACGGCCTGTGGCGGAGTGGTTACACGACAATAACATCCCTGTAATGAACTGGCCTGCACAGAGACCTGACCTGAATCCTACAGAACACCTTTAGGATGTTTTGGAACGCCGTGCCAGGCTTCACGGACCGACAGTGATACCTCTCGTCAGTGCAGCACTCCGTGAAGAATGGGCTGCCATTCCCCAAGAAACCTTCGAGCACCTGATTGAACGTATGTCTGCGAGAGCGGAAGCTGTCATCAAGGCTAAGAGTGGGCCAACATCATATTGAATTCCAGCATTACCTATGGAGGGCGCCACGAGCTTTTGATCATATAGTGTAGTAAGTGTAGCACCCATTTCAAGTGCAATACGACGAGTACTTGTTGTGGGATCTGCTGCAATACTTTCCAGCACCTCGTCTTAAAAATGGGTGTGCGACTGGTCCTCATCTTGCCGGGTCCCTCGTTTCTTCTTTCCAGTGACCAGTCTCCCGCATTCGTTGATGAAGAGAAATAAACATTCGTCGTGACGGATGATGCCTGTCAGGAAATCGTTCCCCGCACAACCTTTCACCAGCGAGAGCATTGCAACGTACTTCCCCATACACAAGGTACACCTCAGTGAGTTTTGCGAAACTCTACCTTTACTGCTTCATCGTATTGTACTGTACGCCTCTGAATAGCACTGAGTAATTAATGGGTGTGTCGTTGATTCATAGCGCGTTCTGTCATGGGACTGTGTAAATACGATACAACACGTCACCTTATGGACAAGTAAAGAAAACAACACCTGTATCATGACTTCCTAGTAATCAGGCTCGTCCTCCTTGTGTCCTTGCAGGAAATAAGGAATGTACACCTAAATAAACTGCGAAGTACCTGTAAACTTGTACTCTTGTTAGTTGTAAATAAGCAGTAGACAAGTTTACCTCCATACCTTCTCCGACCCCAGGTGCCCATCTCAATTTGTTCAGTGGAGCATTCTGTTAATTCCTGTTACATTTTTGCACGCTCTTACGGAACGACCCTTTATACTTGTTCAGTCTTTCAACACGGCTGCAAAGCACCATTTCAAGTTTAGGGCATACGTGTCTTCTCATTTTACAACCTTTCCAGGGAACTACTTTCTCCTATGGTTGGCTTGACAGACCTGCAACATTTTTGCTGTTGCCGAAAACGAATTACCACACGATACTCCCCTTTACTAGTGGTCTGCGCCATTGGCTCCTCTAGTGGCGTGATTACGGTACTGTGGCGGGAGGATTTCAGCGTATGTCAGGAATTGCTAACAAATACTTTGTAACTAGTGTTACAATACTCTAAAACCCCAAAATGAGGACACCCTCAAGGGGGCTTATCAACACGTTCCTAACATGGTTGTAGTCCGTATGTGGGTAACAGGGTAGAATAAGGCAAACATTGCTGACGTCATATCATATTTATAGCTGTGCTATAATTTATTTAATCGTAAATAAAAAAATTATGATTGCCGTACCTTTATCTGTATCATAGCCCAGGTAATCGGTTCTAGGCTGGGACGTTTTTTTTTTTTATTTGTAATTAAAAAGTACGATTACCGTAAAACAGTGACTGTCGCGTTTCTATCGAGATCCGGAATAATCCGTTTAAGACTGCCGAATGACACATTGTTAGTTCAGTTTTTTGCGTTGCGAAACGGCTATATCACATATGGAACAAAATAAAAAATATTACACACATCACACTTACATAACTTATTACCCCTTGTCCTATGTGTATAATTCACCAGACTGAATCTTGTTTAAAAGTTCTCTTTGTTGACACAGATATTTAAAAATGTTTTTGCAGTTCGGATGTGTGAAATTAAATTTTACAATTGCAATCCCTTTTATAGTTTCAACTTTCTCTCCTTTGTCCACTTCGTCATATTAAAGAGAACAACCTCCAACACCAGCGCTATGGGCTAGCACTGCAAAGATGTTCCATCGAATGTGGCAATAATTTTTTCTTTTAATTTTAAAACCGATCAAAGTACTTGTCAGTATATTAAATAAAACAATGTTTCTGTGCCATAGGGTATATTTTGAAAATCTTTAAACTGTTGTTTCAACTTACTTAATAATATTATTTATTGGGTGAGTAATAGGCAATTTGAAGAAGATGCTGTTGGGTGGATACACTAGTTCACTAAAAATACAAGTATTGCACAGAAATCCACTTTTAAGTGGAAAGTGGAAGGAAGGGAACTGTCACAACCAAGGAACGTAGACATCACAGCTATCTCTAAGCTATAAAAGATCGAAACATCGATTGTGAGCAATATTTTCGGTTTGACTAGCATAACAAATCGATTGTAAGCAAATAACAAATGATGTAATTCAGTTAACGAAGTAAAAGGTACATAATTTATTGACGACACCAAATGAAAACAGAAATCTAAAGATCGTAATTCCCAAAACTAAAAAAAGCGGATGTTATCAGAAATTGTAAAAATGTACGCGCACGCTACATTAACCGGCGAAGATGCGGACATATCTGCATAAATATGGACGTATGGTAACCCTACACGAAACAGCAGCATTGCTAATATTGTTTCTACCAAAAATGATTGTGCTCGTATAGAATTTGGTGATAATATAATTGATCTTTTACATCGTAGCAGAATTCAAAGCACAGAATGTATTAAAAGTGGAGGTCTCTTGAAACATTTCTAATGAAATATATACAAGATTTAGTGTATGTAATTTTTGAGGTAACTAAAACCATAAACTTTTAACAGTTAATAAAATTAACTGAATATTACACTTACTCGGACCTAACCGATTGCTAATAATCACAAAACAAGCAAGGCCCCACAATAGTTCTGGAAGAACATAGTGTGACTAATACTAATATGTAAACAAATGTTATGCAACACGCATCTGTCAGATTCGAAGTTTTTCATCATCATAATCATCATTTAAGACTGATTATGCCTTTCAGCGTTCAGTCTGGAGAATAGTCCCCGTTATAAAATTCCTCCATGATCCCCTATTCAGTGCTAACATTGGTGCCTCTTCTGATGTTAAGCCTATTACTTCAAAATCATTCTTAAACGAATCCAGGTACCTTCTCCTTGGTCTACCCCGACTCCTCTACTGCTGAACCCGTGAGTCTCTGGGGTAACCTTGCTTCTCCCATGCGTGTAACATGACCCCACCATCTAAGCCTGTTCGCCCTGACTGCTACATCTATAGAGTTCATTCCCAGTTTTTCTTTGATTTCGCCGGCCGGTGTGGCCAAGCGGTTCTAGGCGCTACGGTCGCAGGTTCGTATCCTGCCTCGAGCATGGGTGTGTGTGATGTCCTTAAGTTAGTTAGGTTTAAGTAGTTCTAAGTTCTAGGGAACTGATGACGTCAGATGTTAAATCCCATAGTGCTCAGAGCCATTTGAACCATTTTTTTTCTTTGATTTCCTCATTGTGAACACACTCCTGCCATTGTTCCCATCTACTAGTACCTGCAATCATCCTAGCTACTTTCATATCCGTAACCTCAACCTTATTGATAAGGTAACCTGAATCCACCCAGCTTTCGCTCCCATATAACAAAATTGGTCGAAAGATTGAACAGTGCACAGATAACTTAGTCTTGGTACCGACTTCGTTCTTGCAGAAGAGAGTAGATCGTAGCTGAGCGCTCACTACATTAGCTTTGCTACACGTCGCTTCCAGTTCTTTCATTATGTTGCCATCCTTTGAGAATATGCATCTTAATTACTTGAAACCCGCCACCTGTTCTAACTTTGTTCCTCCTATTTGACCGCATTCGGGAGGACGACGGTTCAATCCCGTCTCCGGCCATCCTGATTTAGGTTTTCCGTGATTTCCCTAAATCATTTCAGACAAATGCCGGGATGGTTCCTTTGAAAGGGCACGGCCGATTTCCTTCCCAATCCTTCCCTAACCCGAGTTTGCGCTCCGTCTCTAATGACCTCGTTGTCGACGGGACGTTAAACACTAACCACCACCACCACCTCCTATTTGACACTCAATCCGTTTATATCTCTTTCCCACTGATATTACTTTCTTTTTGGAGATGCTAATCTTCATACCATAGTCCTTACATTTCTGATCTAGCTCTGAAATATTGGTTCAAATGGCTCTGAGCACTATGGGACCTAACATCTGAGGTCATCAGTCTCCTAGAACTTAGAACTTCTTAGACCTAACTAACCTAAGGACATCACACACATCCACGCCCGAGGCAGGATTCGAACCTGCGACCGTAGCAGCAGCGCGGTTCCGGACTGAAGCGCCTAGAACCGGTCGGGCACCGCGGCCGGCTCTGAAATATTACTTTGCAAACTTTCAATCGAATCTGCCACCACAACTAAGTCACCCGCATATGCGAGACAGCTTATTTTGTGTTCACATATCTTAATCTCACCTAGCCAGTCTATTGTTTTCAACATATGATCCATAAATAATATGAACAACAGTGGAGACAGGTTGCAGCCTTGTCTTACCCCTGAAACTACTCTGAACCTTGTCGGAGACTGTACAACAAGCGTATTTTACTAGCAGTTTCATTACACAGCACGAAATAGAACATGGGAACTGGATAAACTTGCAAAACACAGGAGTGAGGCTTACAGACACTGCAGTTGTACATTTATATGTAGCAAAAGATGTTGTTGTTGTTGTGGTCTTCAGTCCTGAGACTGGTTTGATGCAGCTCTCCATGCTACTCTATCCTGTGCAAGCTTTTTCATCTCCCAGTACCTACTGCAACCTACATCCTTCTGAATCTGCTTAGTGTATTGATCTCTTGGTCTCCCTCTACGATTTTTACCCTCCACGCTGCCCTCCAATACTAAATTGGTGATCCCTTGATGCCTCAGAACATGTCCTACCAACCGATCCCTTCTTCTGGTCAAGTTGTGCCACAAACTTCTCTTCTCCCCAATCCTATTCAATACTTCCTCATTAGTTATGTGATCTACCCATCTAATCTTCAGCATTCTTCTGTAGCACCACATTTCGAAAGCTTCTATTCTCTTCTTGTCCAAACTATTTATCGTCCATGTTCCACTTCCATACATGGCTACACTCCATACAAATACTTTCAGAAATGAAACTTCCTGGCAGATTAAAACTGTGTGCCCGACCGAGACTCGAACTCGGGACCTTTGCCTTTCGCGGGCAAGTGCTCTACCAACTGAGCTACCGAAGCACGACTCACGCCCGGTACCCACAGCTTTACTTCTGCCAGTATCTCGTTCTAGCTAGTTCTGCAAGTTTCGCAGGAGAACTTCTGTAAAGTTTGGAAGGTAGGAGACGAGATACTGGCAGAAGTAAAGCTGTGGGTACCGGGCGTGAGTCGTGCTTCGGTAGCTCAGTTGGTAGAGCACTTGCCCGCGAAAGGCAAAGGTCCCGAGTTCGAGTCTCGGTCGGGCACACAGTTTTAATCTGCCAGGAAGTTTCATATCAGCGCACACTCCGCTGCAGAGTGAAAGTCTCATTCTGGACTTTCAGAAATGACTTCCTGACACTTAAATCTATACTCGATGTTAACAAATTTCTCTTCTTCAGAAACGCTTTCCTTGCCATTGCCAGTCTATATTTTATATCCTCTCTACTTCGACCATCGTCAGTTATTTTGCTCCCCAAATAGCAAAACTCCTTTACTACTTTAAGTGTCTCATTTCCTAAACTAATTCCCTCAGCATCACCCGATTTAATTCGACTACATTCCATTATCCTCGTTTTGCTTTTGTTGATGTTCATCTTATATCCTCCTTTCAAGACACTGTCCATTCCATTCAACTGCTCTTCCAAGTCCTTTGCTGTCGCTGACAGAATTACAATGTCATCGGCGAACCTCAAAGTTTTTATTTCTTCTCCATGAATTTTAATACCTACACCGAATTTTTCTTTTGTTTCCTTTACTGCTTGCTCAATATACAGATTGAACAACATCGGAATATAAAATGAAAATAAATTCTATCACTAGGTTGGTTGGTTGATTTGGGGGAGGGGACCAATAGCGAGGTCATGGGTTCCATCGGATTACGGAAGAATGGGGAAGGATGTCGGCCGTACCCTTTCAAAGGAACCATCCTGGCGTTTGCCTGAACTGATTTCGGGAAATCACGGAAAACCTAAATGAGGATGGCCGGGCGCGGGTTTGAACCGTCGTCCTCCCGAATGCGAGTCCAGTGTGATAACCACTGCCACCTCGCTCGATAATTCTATCACTCGATTGCACACAGAAACGCTGCAGGAATGAAGACGATGACAGAAGAGAAAATATCCGTAAAAACATACTTTCCTGTAAAGGAGCATTTTATGAAAGAAATGAATTTCGCTTTAATCTTTTTAAATTATTGAAAGTGTGGTCTAAAGTGTCTTGGTTTAAGGTGAGATAGGTGACGTACAACAATGAGAAAATTTAAAGGCAACTTCTGCTGTACGTTCGTTACACAAGTCTTGACGAATTAAATTTGCGATAGATGTGCCTGTCACTCAGATGAATAATCACTTACAAGGGGAGGCCGCCAATTGTGAAATTCAGATTCGATTCATATTGCGCTTAATAAAAGCTCATGGCCAGAGGTGTAATGTGGCAAAGCACCAAGATGCACTTCTCAGCCGTTGTCGAGAAAATCGACAGTTAAAAGAAACCGTAGCGGTGAAATACTCTACGATTATTAGTTTTCTACAGCGTCGTGGCGCAGCGGTAAGCGCTCGGGTTCGTAATCTGAAGGTCGCCGGATCGAAGCTCGCGCCATGCAACTTTTTTTATTATTTGTTTTTTTTGTAATTCAAATGTATATACACACACACATAATTCCCGGCAATCAGTTGCAACAATTATGCATATAATAATTTGTTGAAAGTCGTTTGTCGTGGAAAAATAAAACTTGAAATAAAACACAATATCACAAATAATATTGAAGTGGATACAATTTATTGATAAGTTCGGTATACACTCGCACATAATTAACAATTAGTGACCAGAAGTAGCTGGAGTACCGCATGAACCAGAGTGATAGTTATCATAGAAACATGGAAAGCAGAAAACAGCACGACATCGAGCACATCTGATAAACGATGCGTTTTTACAAGAACAATTGTTTTTTAAATTATCTGTTGGGAAACACACCTGATTGACATTCTGAAAAATTGTTCTATCGTTCGTCAGGTTTGATGCATCCCACGCGTATCGTATCATACCGGCAAAAATCGGAGAAGACAATTGGTGGTGGACGATGGATTGGATTTACTTCAAGTATATATATATATATATGAATTACAAAAAAACAAATAATAATAAAAGTTGCACGGTGCGAGATTCGATCCGGCGCCCTTCGGATTACAAACCCGAGCCCTTACCGCTGCGCCACGACGCTATAGCAAATTAATAAGCGTAGAGAGTATTTCACCGCAACGGTTTCTTTTAACTGTCGATTTTCTCGACAACGGCTGAGAAGTGCATCTTGGTGCTTTGCCACATTACACATCTGGCCATGAGCTTTTATGATGCACAGTATGAATCGAATCTGAATTTCACAATTGGCGGCCTCCCCTTGTTAGCTGAGGAAATCGGCGTGCGCTCGTCCTGCTGTACAATTTCGGCGACGAACATCAAACGTGCTTCACTCGGCGAACACAACGTGATAATTATCGACACCACTGCGCTTATTAGTCATTTCACGTCTCGGTTCAAACGTTGTACTCTTAACGTTAGTCTAAGGCGAGAAGCACTTCATACATCGCAGTCGACAAAGTGCGTTGTAAAACACTCTCTTTCCTGTTTGTTACTGCACGAATTGTTATAGTCCGATTAAAATTCTTGATTGTTGATGTCTGTTGCTTGCCGCTACAGTGTTGCCGCATCGGCTACTTGCTACAGCTGGGTTATAGGTGACAAACAAACTCGGCGGAACACTTCACAAATGCTGTTCGTGTGTGACGCGGAGCAATGTTGGAAGCGACCGCCGCAAGGTATGTGGTAAATGCGAGATGCCCTGCCAATAGCTGATTTTAAGTCATCAGTGACTGAACTGTGGCAAGCGACGCGTTTTGTAATCCTGAATTTAAACTCATGACCTAAGCTAAACATAGCCTCGTGATGTGCAATGTATAAGCGAAAATGGTAGTCAACAATCTGCGGCAGAGCGAGAATTACGATCGCTTTGTTCACGGCGATTGAAGCTAATCTGTACAAGCAAACGCAAGACAAGAGAAAATTCAGTTTCAGCGCTAAAAACACTGTAATTTGTCGCTCGAAAGTATCCTCAGTTACATGACTTGCCATTTCACCAATTGGTTGCAGATCACAGGCAGATTCCGGAAGAAAAGATAGGAAGAGAAAACAAGAGCAAACAAAGAGTGAATACAGAATGAGATTTTCACTCTGCAGCGGAGTGTGCGCTGATATGAAACTTCCTGGCCGATTAAAACTTTGTGCCGGACCGAGACTCGAACTCGGGACCTTTGCCTTCCGCGGGCAAGTGCTCTACCAACTGAGCTACCCAAGCACGACTCACGCCCCGTCCTCACAGCTGTACTTCTGCCAGTATCCGTCTCCTACCTTCCAAGCTTTACAGAAGCTCTCCTGCCCGCGAAAGGCAAAGGTCCCGAGTTCGAGTCTCAGTCCGGCACACAGTTTTAATCTGCTAGGAAGTTTCAAAAAGTGAATACGACGATGAAAATGACGCGGCAAAGAAATACAAAAAAAATTACATTTAAGTCAATTAACTGAAGAAAAATAATAATCAAACAGCCGGCCGCGGTGGTCTAGCGGTTCTGGCGCTGCAGTCCGGAACCGCGGGACTGCTACGCTCCCAGGTTCGAATCCTGCCTCGGGCATGGGTGTGTGTGATGTCCTTAGGTTAGTTAGGTTTACGTAGTTCTAAGTTCTAGGGGACTTATGACCTAAGATGTTGAGTCCCATAGTGCTCAGAGCCATTTGAATAATCAAACTCTTTTGATTAGATTTAGGAATATAAATAATTTCGTTATATTTTATGAGATTCGAAACTAAGGTCTTCTACGCGTAAGGTTTTCACTCAAGCCATTGTGCTACGCCACATAGCTGTGGGTCAGGTGTTAAATTAATGTTTCTTCTGATCCAGTTGCAAGGATGAACTGCAGCCTTCAAAAATTCCGCTTTACTTAATGTCTTGCGAAACTGATATCTATGACTATGGTTACTGTTTATGTGACACTGAATCGCGACTTGTGCTGAAGTATCCTGTAGTGTTTGGTTAGCGCTGTGCCGTCATTTGTGTGTGTGTGTGTGTGTGTGTGTGTGTGTGTGTGTGTGTGTGTGTGTGTGTGTGTGTGTGTTTTTGGTGTTCTCATGAGTGATGAAATACGACATTAAAGAGCCGGATCCCGGATTCGGGATCCAGACACAACATATCTCACTGAGCAATCAGCTAATGAAATATTTGTAAGTATCAATGGGTGGTTCACAGCAAATGGATTGTCCCTGAATTTTGACAAGACCCAGTACATACAGCTTAGTACCTCACAAAGAATACCTGACCCTATAAGTCTAATGTTTTCAAACAATGAAATTAAAGCTGTAGACAGTGTCAATTTTTTAGGGCTACAAATTGACCACAACCTAAATGGGAAAACTCACACTGTAGACTTAATGAAGCGCCTTAGTTCAGCTACATTTGCAGTATGCATGATAACAGAAATAGGTGATTTAAAAATGAAGAAGTTAGTTTATTCGGCCTACTTCCATTCACTAATGAGTTATGGAATCATCTTTTGGGGAAACTCCTCTCACAAAGTCGCGCGCTTCCGGACTAAAGTTCCTAGAACCGCTCGGCCACCGCGGCCGGCCCCTGTTCATGAGTTGGGTTGATTTGATGTAGCAATTTTAATGGCCAGGTGTGTAGCTGAGCTTCAAGAGAAGTTTGTTTTTGGAGTTTATATGTATCCCAGTAGAGGAGTTTTTCACTCTGCAAAATAACCATAAGACACGATGATAAACGTGTTCCATTCTGGAACATCTTGACGTCCGTGATACAGGCATATAATAATTTTGTGCACCTGTCTGCAACCTCCACTTGCAAACGTGGATTGATCGATATACTTCAGATATTTACGCGATACTGTAATAAATATTTAGACGGATGTAGACAATACATTTTTTTCAAACGAGATTTTCTGACAGTGAGAAAGAAAGTGCTGTGATGTGGTTTATTGTGAAAATGTGTTTAGTTTTCTCATTCTCAGTCAGTTTTAAATACGATAGCAAGATATTTGAAGCATTACACATTTTTTTTCCATGTATATTATTCCTCATGGTATATATGCGCTGAAGAGCCGAAGAAACTAGTACACCTGCCTAATATCGTGTAGCAGGGTGTATACGACCCGGGACATCCTGGAGATCCGGGAAAACCCCGGAATTTTTTTTCATCCGGGAGAAAACCGGGAAAATCCCGGGAATTTTTTAGAATTCGAGGAATTTTTCGTTGTTTTAGTTTTCAATCAAATTTTTGTAATTTTGACTGGTACGAATCGATACCCTAACAAAGCAAATTACTGTATCCCGCTACTGCAGAATAATACTGCTACAATAAAAAATGAACGAGAAAACAAAACGAAAATAAACCATAAATTGCAAAGGAAATATGCCATATACAGCAGCTAAACACAGTGCTCATGCAAGGGTTAGACAACAGCAAAATGTGTTAAAGGCTTTAGGAAGACTGTGCAATGCTTCATAAAAACAAATTGCTGTCTACATTGATTCGTTTGAGCAGTAGTGAACGGGCTCATGCGCATGCGCAGTTGGGTGGCGTATGAGTAGTACCTCCTCCCGTTTGTGGCTACAGAAATGTGGCTGTTGGCTGTGTAAGCAGTCGCAGCAAGCAGCTAGATGCTACCGGGAAAAATTTTACTACCGCGACCAAGCTGCTAGATTCACGCACGCGCAGCGGGCCCGGTTCTACGAGGTTCAAAATGGTTCAAATGGCTCTGAGCACTATAGGACTTAACATTTGAGGTCATCAGTCCCCTAGAACTTAGAGCTACTTAAACCTAACAAACCTAAGGACATCACACACATCCATGCCCGAGGCAGGATTCGAACCTGCGACCGTAGCAGTCCCGCGGTTCCGGACTGCAGCGCCTAGAACCGCGTGGCCACTGCGGTCGGCGATCTATGAGGGATGAGGGGGGGGGGGGGGGCAAATTCATGTTATTGAGGAGGAAAAACCTTGTTTCACAAAGCGCCTAACGCCCAGCGCACGTTGGTCTATCGATTACTCATATGATTTTGATGCGCATCCCTGTTGGTTTTTGAACACACTCTGTAAGTTGTTTTCTGAATGAATCAGAAGCTGCGCGGGGTAGCCGTGCGGTCTGAGGCGACTTGCCAATCGGAGGTTCGAATTCTCCCTCGGGTATGGGTGTATGTGTTGTTCTTAGCGTAAGTTAGTTTAAGTTAGATTAAGTAGTGTGTAAGCCTAGGGACCGATGACATGAGCAGTTTGGTCCCATGGGAAAAAAAGCACAAGTTGGTTTTGGAATGCGTGCATAGTGTACGTGATGTCTGTCAGGGGGAATCCTCGCCGCATCTAGAAGTAAACTTTCCTACAGGCAAAAGGGGACCGGGCTATACAAGCTGAGCGGAGTAAAGCGAACGAGTCAACGCCAATCGCTGTCTGATTATGCTGTTGTTTGGATTTGCGAATGATCAGCGTTGCTACAATTACTAGGGAAAACCATAGATTCAGACTACCAGAGCGGAAATAATAGACTAACAGGAATAACAGGTCTCGGTGTATCCCGGAAAATGAAATTTTGTCAGAAAATTTTTGGCCAGATCGCTAACTAGTAAGGGCAAGTCGTACAGTCCCCATCTAGCAGACGCTTAAGTTCTATTCTGGAAGTAGCGCGGAAAATGGTTTGTAGGAACATAACAAAGCCTAACCGGAGAATAATCAGGGATAACTAAACCGGTGATTCTGGCAGGGTTAGTGAAGTTAACCGGCGAATAAGTTTTGACAAAGGCAGGAATAGTACCAGAATGAGTCATGACAAGAATGTTTGTTAGAGAGAGGAAGGAGAAGAAACGGGGACACCACACGAATTAGGGAAGAATATGATTCCAAATTTATATAAAAATCTCGTACTACTACTTTTCGATCTCATGCTCGAGAAACTTGAGCGTATGCTTGAAATGTGATACTATTTTCTAACATAAAGCATTTTGCATGTATTAGGCCTAATAGGCATTTTATGTTGGCCTTCGTGAATTATATTCTGTCGTAAAAATGACCATTTGTGCCAAAATAGTCTCATTTATTTGGTGTGTGTTACAGTTTCTGTAGTGTTAGAAAGGCCTATTTTGTTTTGTCTAGCAGACAGTGAAAAAATAGACGTAATCACATCGAGAAACCACACCAGTCTTGAATACTATTCGTATTAACAGCTTACGCAGTATTAGACAGCGATATTTCGAGTTTTCATGTAGCAAAACGTTTAACAAACTTTGAGGTAATTGATTCTGTCGCAGAAAGGAAAGCACACCATGTACAGCTGTAGCAAAATTAGAGAGAAAACAATGCTAGAAGCTAAGGATTGAATAAATGTGTACTGCATTGCTTGTCTCTTGTCTTTACTCATTTTATGCCTTACATTTCCTCGAACATACATGTTTTATGTATCAGACTCTTGAGAAAGATGTTGCCTACAAAATGAACATATTTTTGAAAATTCGAATTTTTCAAATTTTTGACGCCATGTCTCAAACGCTCGATGGAGGGGAGGGGGGGGGGGCGCCACTATCTTAGTATTACCCCGGTTCGGAAATATCGTAGATCCGAGGCTGATGCGCAGAGCAGTCTGAGTTATAGTGGGGAAGTGTGTAGTCTCCACGTGACCCGTGTTTGCATTTAACGATTTTGCTGTTTCCTCTTCGTTTACTGCTCTCACGTCAAAATAAAATGCATTTCTGCGGCCGGGAGCTATCAAGTGAATTAAAATACATTCATATAATTACGGAAGGCTAATATACGTTATTAGTTTCAGATTTTATTTCCACTTTTCTGACAGCCATGCATTAATCGCCTTGTAGAACAATCAAGTTTTTTTATCGGTTTACTAAATAAATTTGGTTTTTATTAATCTTTTACGCTGAGACAGTGAATGTGTTTGAAACAAAGTGTTTAGTTCCCCACTATTGGCTAATTTCAACTGCTCGCTGCATTTCAAGTATACGTTTTCATCTTCTAGTGCGTGTGGCATTATGCCATAATAAGGAATCAAAAATGAGTTAATACAGTACTGGCACTCCAAGAAAATTTACATCCCGAAACCCAACTGAAAAGCTTAATATCAGGTCGACGACTACTTCATTGGGAATCTGGACATACGAATGTGCTCTTTAAGTGTGTACTTTAAATGTGCCATTTTAGTATGCTTCACGAAATTCCTATGCTCTTGGAGTATCCTCTGATGTCTTTTTTCTTGTATGACATACTGTAAGATCTTCTGATGCTTTACATGTACGAACATTACGGGCTTCCTGAGTCACAGCAGCTGCCGAAGTGCGGTGGCGCCTGTTATCTGGCGCTCTGACGACTGCTGGAACGAGCCTATTTCTAACAGGTCGCGGGAAAATATTGCGAATGGTGGTTTGAAAAGCGTTACTTTCAAAGTAATTTTCCTTTTACGCAAGTTGAACTATGTGCGAGAATGTACGATGCATTTTTTAAATCACAGAGCGTTTGATGACGGGCCATTTAGAAGCATTTAGAGCCCAGAAGATCATTCATGTCGTTATTATGAGCAAATTGATGTAGTGCTGCGGGAAGCTCTCTCTCCTCTGCTGTAGCTAATTTATTTGTGAAAAATTTTGAGGACAAGTCACTGGACTCGGCTAAAAATTTTACTGGCACATTTGTGTGATATATGTTAAAGTGTAACACGCGCAAAATTATCAACATTATGTGTGAAAGCTTAGCTTCTGTTGCAGCTTGCCGGCCGAAGTGGCCGTGCGGTTAAAGGCGCTGCAGTCTGGAACCGCAAGACCGCTACGGTCGCAGGTTCGAATCCTGCCTCGGGCATGGATGTTTGTGATGTCCTTAGGTTAGTTAGGTTTAACTAGTTCTAAGTTCTAGGGGACTAATGACCTCAGCAGTTGAGTCCCATAGTGCTCAGAGCCATCTGTTGCAGCTTATTAATCTTAGAGACCAATGTTGTATGTGAAAGCTTTGCTTTTCTTGTAGCAACACTATGTATATGAATTTAAAACATTAACTTTTCCTGTTTGTGTATCCGCACTACTTAACAGTGGTGTTGCTATTGGCTGACTACGTCACGTGTCCTGTGGTCTGAATATCAGCTGTCATCGGCTGGCGAGATCAAGTGACATGAGCTATGACTGCCTTACTAAAGCGCATCGCAATCTCTATTACAATGGTTCGGAAAGTAACATGCCGTGTTTGGTGGAATTCGAATTTACACTTCCGTAATACGAAAATATGCAGCGTACATGTTGCTGCACATCAAAAATCTTTCCAAAAGGAATTTTCTTCCCGGAGTTTCGTTTTCTAAATGCCGGGAAATTCTACGCCCGTGTATAAAAACATAACCATTCAAAGGATTGATATGTCTTACAGTTCCGAGGGAAAATATACCGTCACTTAACAACACGGAAAAAGTGTGTTTTCATCCGGGAGAAAGTGTATTTTTAACCGGGAAATCCGGGAAAAATCTGGGAACTTTTTTTCCTTGTCCACGTATACACCCTGTGTAGGGACCCCGCGAGCACGCGGAAGTGCCGCAGCACAACGTGGCGTGAACTCGACGAGTGTCTGAAGTAGTGCTGGACGGAGCTGACGCCATGAATCCTGCAGGGCTGTCCGTAAATCCGTAAGAGCACGAGTGCATGGAGATCTCTTCTGAACTGAACAGCACTTTGCAAGACATCCCAGATATGGTCAATAATCTTCATGTCTGGGGAGTCTGGTGGTCCGCGGAAGTGTTTAAATTCAGAAGAGCGTTCCTGGAGCCACTCTGTAGCAATTCTGGAGGCGTGGACTGTCGCATTGTCCTGCTGGAATTACCCAAGTCTGTCGGAATGCACAGTGGACATGAATGGGTGCAGGTAATCAGACGGGATGCTTATGTACGTGTCACCTGTCAGAGTCGTATCTAGACGTATCAGGGGTCCCATATCACTCCAACTGCACACGCCCCACATCATTGCAGAGCCTCCACGAGCTTGAACAGTCCCCTGATGACATGCAGTGTCCATGGATTCGTGAGGTTGTCTGCATACCCTTACATGTCCATCCGCTCGATAAAATTGAAACGAGACTCGTCCGACCAGGAAACATGTTTCCAGTCGTCAACAGACCAATGTCGGTGTTGATGGGCCAAAAAAAAAAAAAAAAAAAGCTCCGTCTGTAGGCCACAAGTGGCCCTTCCGGGACCGTCCGGCCGCCGTGTCATCTTCCGAGGAGGATGCGGATAAGGAGGGGCGTGGGGTCAGCACACCGCACTCCCGACCGTTAGGACGGTATTCTTTGACCGAAGCCGCTACTAATCGGTCGAGTAGCTCCTCAATTGGCATCACGAGGCTGAGTGCACCCCGAAAAATGGCAACAGCACGTGGCGGCGGGATGGTGACCCATCCAAGCGCCGGCCACGCCCGACAGCGCTTAACTTCGGTGATCTCACGGGAACCGGTGTAGCCACTGCGGCAAGGCCGTTGCCGTTGATGGGCCAAAGCGAGGCATAAAGCTTTGTGTCGTGCTGTCATCAGGGGTACGCGAGTGGGCCTTCGGATACGAAAGCCCATATCGAGGATGTTTCGTGGAATGGTTCGCACACTGACACTTGTTGATGACCCATCATTGAAATCCGCAGCAATCTGCGGAAGGGTTGTACTTCTGTCACGTTGAGCGATTCTGTCGTCGTTGGTCCCGTTCTTGCAAGATCTTTCTCTGGCCGCATCGATGACGGAGATTTGATGCCTGATATTCACGGTACAATCGTAAACTGGTAGTACGGGGAAATCCCCACTTCATCGCTACCTCGGAGATGCTGTGTCCCATCGCTCGTGCGCTGACAAACACTTGATCAAACTCATTTAAATTTGATAACCTGCCATTCTAGCGGGAATATCCGATCTAGCAACTGTGCCGGCCACTAGTTGTCTTATGTAGGCGTTGCCGATCGCAGCAGCGTATTCTGCCTATTTCCATATCCCTGTATTTGAATACGCATGCCTATACCAGTTTCTTTGGCACTTTGCATATATATATCAGCTGCGAAACTCTGCCGCGTTCGTAAATAAATATTTGTGAAACAAAAGGAAAAGTGCACCACTGGTTGGCTTGCTGGCTGTCGGGTTTTCTCAACACTTCGTCGCACTGCGAACAAATCCAAATCCTGTCTAAAGGTGCGTGAAGTGGCAGTATTGTCCTATACGACCGAACAAAGATATTTCTGTCCTCTCGGGCGCTAGTCGTGTGGGGCCGTTGAGTCCTGGACAGCGTTGGTATAGTCCTCCTGAACGTATCGACTACATATTCGCATGCCATTCGGGGGGGGGGGGGGTGACCTCAGCAACGCGAGCAGCGGTATCGTTGAACGATGAACTGCAATTTTGGTAGGCCAAGATTCTGCCGGTCTGGTATTCCTACAAGTCTTGGTAGACGTTTGTCTTCGTACATGCTGGCATAACTATGAAATGCGATTGTTGAATGAGAAAGCGACTGCCGTAATCTTTCCTTGTACAATATGTTTCACGGTTTCTATTGCGGGCTGCTAGTGATCGTAGAAGAGACTCACAAGGGGGACACGCCAGTCGCAACTGGTCATCTATCAAGAAGGATGAAAATGAAGAGCTATCCTCTTTGGCTTGGGCGCCAGTTAGCAATATCTTCCGAGAAAAAGACGGTCCAAGTTTCGAAACGACTTCATCACGTTACTCGTGCGACGTAAAACCGTATGGGTTGACAGTGCAGTGGGTAAGAGAACTGTTTCTAAATTTTGCACTCCGTTTTCAGGTGCAGTCTTAAGGCGTTTTTTTTTTATTTTGTCGTTGCGGAAATATCTCATATCAGTATTTTTTTTAATGACATCGTGAAATACAGTGGAATTAGCGACAAAAAGAATAAAGATTTCAAATCTTATTAGGTCTACAACTTCCTCCATTTCGCAGTAGATGGCAGTAGCGGCAAGTGGCGGTACAGTTGGTCAGTCATAAGCGACGTACAATAAACTTTGGCATTTGTAAACATAACGCCACCAAAATACTAGTCGATTGAGTATGCAGCTTAGGAACCCAATTTTCGCCATTGGCCGGAAATTTCTACTTTCTGCTTAAACATGAAGAAATCTGCGGCTGACGCTGTAGTGAGGCAACTATTAGTGAAAGAACGTGCGGAGAATGGTTTCAACGCTTCAGGGACGGTGGTTTTGATGTCAAAGCCCAGCATAGCAGTGGAAGAAAGGTGGTTTTCGAAGCTACTGAAACTGACGACAACAATCATAGGAGAGCATTATCGAAAACACTTGATGCTTTTGAGCAGAGCACTGAAAGGCAGCAGTGTAGGTGGTGGTGGTTAGTGTTTAACGTCCCGTCGACAACGAGGCCATTAGAGACGGAGCGCAAGCTCGGGTTAGGGAAGGATTGGGAAGGAAATCGGCCGTGCCCTTTCAAAGGAACCATCCCGGCATTTGCCTGAAACGATTTAGGGAAATCACGGAAAACCTAAATCAGGATGGCCTCCCGAATGCGAGTCCAGTGTGCTAACCACTGCGCCACCCCGCTCGGTGCAGCAGGGTACCCGATATGTCTACATATTAATAAAACCGACAAACTGCAGGGAACTAGAGGAAAAAAGGTCCTACTAACATGTGTCGGGAAATGCATCGTTGCCATAGTAGGTGGTACTGACGAATGAGAGTTCCTATGACCACGTGCCGTGTGTTCCTTGTTGTTGCAGGCTGTGTGAGTGACGCAGCGTGCTGTAAGCAGCAGAATGGTCCGATGTTCATATAGGGAACAAGACGAGATTTTTGGCGGTATTTGTGTACGGTCAACCACCTAAGGCAGAAGCCAGAGGCGATAACAAGACACTATACAACATCACAAGAAAACTGTCAAATAAGAAATTTGGGGGTGATACGCCAATCAAGGACAAGCAAGGAAAACTTCTCGCCAATCGAGAAGACCAAGTGCAGAGATGGAGAGAACATTTCGAGGACGTTCTGAACCGCGAAACTACAGATGACAGTGTAACTCAGCTGAATGTGGATGGGGAAGGACTCCTACAAGATATGCCAATTAACGTAGAAGCGCCATCCAGAGAAGAAATCGCCAAAGTTGTTCAAGAAATAAGAAACGGAAAAGCTTCAGGCCTGAACAACATCAACCCAGAGTTACTTAAAGCAGATCCCTCTATAACAGCAGAAATTTTACATCCACTCCTGACAGCCATATGGATGAATGAACAAGTGCCAAATGACTGGAACAGAGGCTTGCTTATCAAGCTCCCCAAGAAAGGAGACCTATCCATTTGTGATCATTGGAGAGGCATTACCCTGCTGTCAATCCTAAGTAAGATCCTTTCACGAATAATCCTAAATAGGATAAAAGCACATGTAGACAAGAACATAAGAAGGGAACAAGCTGGATTCAGGGACGGTCGCTCATGCATTGACCAGATAAACACCTTGAGTATAATAGCAGAACAATCATATGAATACCAGTCACCACTTTACATGCTGTTTGTAGACTTTGAAAAGGCATTTGACAGTATAACTAGAAAAAAAATTTGGAGTTAACTGCGAACTTTTGGAATCCCCAAGAAAATAATAGCTCTCGTCAAGTGCATGTATGAAAACTACACATGCCAGATTCAGCATCAAGGTCTGCTTTGAGATCCAATAGCAGTGAAAACAGGGGTTAAGCAAGGCTGCATACTCTCACCAATACTTTTTAACATAGTACTTAATCTTGTAATGGCGCAAGCAATAGATAAAGTGAGAGGAATGAAATGGAGCAATGGGACATATCTAGAAGACCTAGATTTTGCAGATGACCTTTGCCTTCTATCCCACAGCCTCAACGACATGAAATAGAAGCTAGAAGACCTGAAATCTGCAGCGAAGGAAGTTGGCTCGAAAATGAAAGCTCAAAAAACTAAAGACATGCGGACAAATGATAACAGCACTGCAGAGCTTAAGCTTGGGGGGCCAGGTAATTGAAAAGGTGGATCAGTTTTGCTACCTTGGAAGCATGATTACACCAGATGGCGGTGCCACAGAGGACATCAACAGCTGCATCAACAAAGCAAGATTAGCTTTTACAACTCTACGCTCTATCTGGAGATCGAAGGAAATATCACTGAGGACCAAATTGCGGATATTTGAAAGTAATGTAAAATCTATGCTCCTTTATGGATGTGAAACATGGAAAGTGACAAAACAGTTAATCCACAAGCTGCAGACATTCAACAACAGATGCCTGAGGAACGTCCTGTGGATACGGTGGCCAAATGTCGTCTCTTTGGGAAAGATCAAGCCAGAAGCCAATTGGGCTGCAAATCAGAAGTGGAGATGGTTAGGACACACTCTTAGAAGTCCAAATGAACATATTGCGAGAGAAGCACTTGACTGGATCCCGCAAGGACGACGGAGATGAGGCAGGCCCAAAATGAAATGGAGGCAGTCAGTTGAAGCAGAAGGCCATCAGCAAGGAATAGGATGGGGTGAAATGAAGGTACTAGCAGAAGACAGAACAAGATAGCGATCCTTTGTTGCAGCCCTATGCTCCACATAAGGAGTTAGAGGAATTAATAATAATAATAATAATAATAATATAAATAACAAGATGGAAACGGTCGAGAGGCAGCTTTGCTGTACCAAAACAAGTACCCTCACAGACACCAACCACATCACACTGCATTTCGAGCCCTTCCAGGTTCTACAATATCCTTGTACACCCGGGCCCCAAATCTGGTGTACGCACAGTTTGCAGCCTCCCTGCACGTTCGTCTGCCTGAAAGGACCTATGATCACGCAAACACCCACCTAGGGCCTATCTGAATGTTTAATTTCTGATGAAGTGCTGAAACCAGGTCAAACGACTTAATTTTTGCGACCGAGGACTGTAATTGCTTTAGCGCACAAAGGGCTTGAAATGTTAAGTGATGATGTGGTGGATGTCTGTGAGGGTACATGTTTTGGTGTAGCCGTGCTGCCTCTCGACCATTTCCGTCTGCTTGGCCGTATGCAAACACCATCTCCGCTTTTTCCTAACATGAATACCAGACCGTCCTGCTGCTTACAGCACGCTGCACAAATCACCGGCCTGCAACACCAAGGAACTCATGGCATGCGCTCAGAAGAACTGTCATTCGTGAGCGCCATCTACTGAGGCAACGATGAATTTCTGGTCACATGTCCGTAGGATCCTTTTCGAGTCAGGACTCTGTCCATGCAACTTTTGTGTTCTAAATGTTTGCGTAGCGTGTATCTGAGGCGGAACGTGGGAATTATCCCAGTATTCACCTAGTGGGATGTGGGAAACCACCTAAAAACCATGTCCAGGCTTGCCGGCACTCCGACCACTCGCCGATGATCCGCCGGGCGGATTCGATGCGGGAAGGGCAAACGCCCCATCTCGGAAGCGGGGCGTTAACGTGCACGGTCACCCGGGCGACTATACTTTTAACGACCAGAAGAGTATTTCAGAGAGTTTGATAATGCCTATTGTTTGTAGCTGTTAAAAATATCTGATTGCGATGAGAAAAGTGATTATCTCTAAAGGCCCCTGATATACGTATCAGATTCGCTGTTTTCTAGCCGGCCGCTATAGTCGAGCGGTTCTAGGCGCTTCAGTCCGGAACTGCGCTGCTGCTACGGTCACAGGTTCGAATCCTGCCTCGGGCATGGATGTGTGTGATATACTTAGGTTTAAGTAGTTCTAGGTCCAGGTGACTGATGACCTCAGATGTTAAGTCCCATAGTGCTTAGAGCCATTTGAATCATTTGCTGTTTTCTATCCATTTGTTTGTTTGTGAAACAAGTGCGCAGATATACCAATAAAGTTTGTCAGATTTAACCTCGTTTCTTGACGCTGTCACGTTGTGCGTTCGTGTCGTAAACTGGCTGTCAAGTGTTCTTTTTTTGCCGAACTGTTCTTTATTTCAGCCCTGCTTTCGGTACCGAAGTATGAGTGGTTAGTTAATTTTCGAATTCCAATCATAACACAAATTTAAATATTTTATACGAAGAGAGCCGTATGCTAAACAAAACTTTGGAACAATTAGTAAGTGAAGCACTACGTCTGTTAACTCGATTTCTCGGAAAACGTTTTTAAACAGAAAAGAAACTCCTAACATAAAAAAATATCGAAAGCGTAATGGCAGTTCCACGCAGCTATTATTATGTAAAATGAGTCTTCAGTCGCATGAACAAATTGAGGGTTGTATGATAAAAGTAGTGTGTTACATTCGGTATAATTTGAAGTGTGCAACATGCAACAAATTTTACCAAAAAAAAAAAAAATAAAGGTAACAAAAATGTATTGAAAACCTTAAGTAGCAGTAATAAATACAATTTTTAATGTTTACTAAATGTTTTATTGTGTTCACTCTCAGCTCAGCAAATCCTTCGGCCAGAAAATGTTCATTAATTTTGTCAGTCCAATCTGGCAACTATAGTCGTGAAGTATTTTGCCACTAGGAGAAATGGCTACCAAGCAGAAAAGAAAACAAGTCACTGGTTCAGCGAATGGTTGAAATTGAGAAAGAAATGTATCCATGAAAGTGTGCTAAACTGAATATAGCACTCAGAAGCTGATGTTTACATCAAAGGCTGCGCGGGTTAGCCGCGCGGTATCAGGCTTTTGCCACGGTTGGCGCGCCCCCCTCTTCCCCCCCCCCCCCCTATCCCGTCGGAGGTTCGAGTCGTCCATCGGGCATGGTGGTGTGTGTTGTCCTTAGCGTAAGTTCGTTTAAGTTAGATTACGTAGTGTGTAAGCCTAGGGACCGATGACCTCAACAGTTTGGTCCCACAGGAACTTACCACAAATTTCCAAATTACGTCAACTTTCTCCGAATAGACAGTCAAACTTTTTATAAACTGTTAGAATTACTTCGCACTCACATTGAAAACACACAGCTATGCAAATTTAGTCCTCTATCGAAAATTCATTAAAATGTATCCATCGTTGTGGAATACTGATATTCGTCAACGTCTTCTTGCGCTATATACGGCTAGGAAAGACTCAACATCTCTACCATGTTTGTAATTGCCACTGCTCTTTTGTTTTATTCATGATCGTAGTATTAGTAGTAGTGGAAGCTCACGATATGGTGAGATAAATAACTGTAATAACTCTTTCTCACTGAACATCAACAAAAAAATATGTACGCCATTTTTTCAAATCTGCCATCAGTAAAAATTTCTCTCAAAATTAAATGTTTGACGTGTTTGTCAAACAGTGCCGCAAACTGCCAAGTAATTTGACAAACTGGTAAAGTTTGACAATTTTTTTATCGTTTCCTTGGCCCTTAAAAGGTAAACTAAAAAATAAATACTGTAATTTGTTTTATAAAATGTTTTCTTCATTGTGACCTCATTCAATAGGCGCAGCACTACTTGTATGTCTAAATTGGGCGGAAACGGCTTCGTCATTCATAACAACTGGAAATCCTTTTCTAGAGTGTATTTTTTGCCTGTATTCTCACACGTTGAGACGCAACAGCGGCACAGTTTCGTGTGGCAAGAGTCGCAGGGCGGCGTCTTTTGTAACGTGGCAATTGCCACACATTGTAAACACCGATGCTGCGAGTGTTAACAATCCCATTTAGCACGGAGCTGTTTGCGACGCGCATGTGTAAAGCAATTTTGCTTGCGGGACGGCACAGCTGCGGGGTTCCAGGTCACAAACACTTCCTTTCTGCCAAAGATAGCAGTGAACTTCTGTATGTTTCCACTTCATTTGGTTCACAGGATACGTAACACCTACGTCAGTTGCGTATTTTGTTGTATTTCGCCGCATCGCGCGCTTATTTTACCATGAAATTTTGAGACGTAAGGCGTATGCTCAGTTGCGTATTTTCTTGTACCGGGTGATTCAAAAAGAAATAACAGATTTCAGTTGTTTACTACAAAATATTACAAACAGAAACACATTGCGCGTGTCTCTGGATAGAGGAAGGTCCCAAGTTTAGGAACAGCTGCTCAGTTGGTTGTCTGTAGCAACGTTGCGAGTACACCACAAGAGGGATAATTTTGTGAGTTGGAATGTGCTTGACGTCAGACCATTGTTCAAGTGCATCGTGCATTCCGTCGTCGATTCAGCAAGAATCCACCTCTGCATAAGCAGATTTATGACTGGAATACAAAATTCTTGGAAGCTGGTTGCATATGCAAAAGGAAGAGCCACTGTTCGGCCACACACGTCCGATGAAAATGTCGAGCGTACCCGAGACGCATTCACACGGAGCCCTCGGAAGTTCGCAAGACCCTCAGGCAGGAACTTCAACTTCCTCAAACAACGGTGCGGCGTGTTCTGAAACGACGCCTGTATATGTACAAGTTGCAGTTACTGCAGCAAATTGCGTCCAGGCGACCATAGCAGAAGCTACGAATTTTGCATTTCATTTCTCCAGGATATGGCAGCACACTTTTTCCTAACGACTCATCCTTTCGGATGAATCAGCGTTTCATCTATTAGGTAAAGTAAACGGCCATAATGTAAAAATTTGGGGGTCGCAAAATCCCGGTGTGTCGTGGAACATGTAAGAGGCTCACCGAAACTGACAATAGTGTGTGTTTTGTCCCGTTTCTGTTTACAAAGTTTACGGATCTTTCTTTTTTCACGGAGGAGCTGTGACAGGAATATGATACATGGACATGCTGCAGAATTAGTTGTTTCCTCAGCTTCACGAAGATTCCATTGATTTTGTTCAAGAATGGGAAAACCAGGATGGACTGGAACAGTATTGTGAAAATGATACTTACTACTCACCATATAGCGGAGATGTTGAGTTGCATATAGGCATAACAAGAAGACCGTCAGAAGTTCGCTTGGATAGCTGAGTGGTCGGCGCGGCCGAATGCTGTGCAAAGGGGCCCGGGTTCGATTTCCGGCTGGGTCGGAGATTTTGTCCGCACAGGGACTGGGTGTTGTGATGTCTTCGCCGTCGTCATATCATCTTCATCGACGTGCAAGTTGCCGAAGTGGCGTCACCCCCAAAGACTTGCACAAGGCGACCCGGTCTACCCAACAGGAGGCTTCTAGCTATGCGACAGTTCATTTCAGACTGTCAGAAAATGAGCTTTCGGCTGACAAAAGTCTTCGTCGAAGGTAGAACACACACACACACACACACACACACACACACACACAGGCAGGCACAACAAAAGACTGTCAGAAGCCCGCCTGGATAGCTGAGTGGTCAGCGCGGCCGAATGCTGTGCAAAGGGGCCGGGTTCGATTCCCGTCTGGCCTTTTGGTGAATCCAACAATTTTTACCTTTTTGAATCACCCTGTATTTCGCTGCATCCCGTGTTTGCTTTAGGTATGATATGTTGAGAGGTAAAACGAACCACACATACATGACCGTAGTCTCTGGCTGCTAGGACCCAAAGTCAGAGGATTTCATTGTTGTTGTGAAAAGCGGTGCCCGTCTAGTGGCTAGCGTTGCTGCCTCTGGATCACGGGGTCCCGGGCTCGATTCCCGGCCGGCTTGGGGATTTTTCTCTGCCCGGGGACTGGGTATTTGTGTTGTCCGTATCATTTCATCATCATTCGTGACATTGGCTAGATTGGACTGTGTAAAAAAATTAGACTGTGTAAAAATTGGGACTTTGTACGGGCGCTGATGACCGCACAGTTGAGCGCCCTACAAACCAAACATCATCATCATCATCATCATCATAATGTTGTCCTGCCTGCAAGGTGAAAACCTTGTGCGCCGCTGTCTTAACACCACCACCCCACAACGTTGGATTGGGAGAGATGGACAACAAGGTCTTGTTTGTTGCTTTTGGCCTGTCATCAGACCTCAACAGCTTGAGATTTTTTCCTGTAGGAGTATGTAACGGACAGAGCTTTTGCCCCACGTGTGGCACATACTCTTCAAGAGTTGATAAATCGAATTGTTGGATTCAATAAACAGGGATCTGTGCATTCGTGTGTGGAATGAAATGGACTTCCGTTTCGATGCTTCTCGAGCAACGTTTGGTGCTCATGCTGAGTGCATGATATAGTGTCTGTACGAACATGAAACTTTGAACCTTTGTCTATCCAGCGACATGCGCAGTGTGTTTCCATCTTTCACGGTTTGTCTGTAATAAAGAACTTAAATCTGCTCTGCCTTTTTTAATCACCCTGTAATTCGCTGCAGCCCGCGTTTGTTTTAGGTATGATACGTTGAGAGGTTAAGCGTACCACCGCTACAGCTTTTATTAGACTTGAACTGCATTCTAAACTATCTGCTCAGCGGTTCGCTGAAACGGTAATGTGGGGTGTGTCCACGCTTTGCCTTGATGACGGCTTGAACTCCTTTTGGGAAGCTTTCAAGAAGGTGTCTGTCCGTGGAGAGATGGCAGTTCACTGTTTCCCGAGTGCCACAACTAGAGAATTTCGTGATTAGGGCCGCTGATGTCTGGAGCGAAGTCGAAGTTGTAACTCAGGGATGCAGAGACTGCGACCCCAGAAGCTAGACCTGAGACCTCACGGCGGCCCCCACCTTACCGTCCATTCTTGAAAGTTTTTTGCTTGTTACTCATCTTCCACTCCCTCCTGGAAATGAGAGATTGGGCTCATGTAGAACTTTTGAGCCACGCCAGTCTAGCTGAGCTGCCTTGGGGGGGATCTCAGTTTGGAGTAATAACTCGTCTCATGGCGAGTTATTTTTCAACAGTGCACTCGCTGCAACAAGAGTTGTACGTGGGAATGTAGAGAAAGTCATTGTTTAGTCGTCTGTGGTGTACTTTTTGTTTCTCTCCCTCTCCCTCTCTCTCTCTGCCTTGCCTCCTCCCTCCCCTCCCCTCCGCCTCTCCCTCCCCCTCTTTTCTTCTGCCTTTACGTAGCCCACATTTCTGATCTGCGATACCAGCAAGTTTGTACACCCCAACTCTGACTCACGCTGAAAGTGTTCTGTTGGGTTCAGATCGGGACTCTGGGAATGCCAGTCCATTTCAGTAATGTTATTCTCCACAAACCACTGCCTTCCAGATTCTGCCTCATAGCAGGGTCTGTTGTCATGCAGATACAGTCATCGTCTACGAACGCTTGCTCTACTATAGACAATGCTCTAAAATGTGTACATATCCTTCCGCATTTAGCATTGTATTGTATTGTATGTTAACTGGGGACCTAGAAACGACGGAGAGGCTCCGTCCCAACCGCAGCCGCAGTGGTCTACAACCCCACGACGACTACTGCAGTCCACTTCACCACTCCGCCGCCCCACACCGAACCCAGGGCTGTTGTGCGGTTCGGCCCCCGGTGGACCCCCCAGGGAACGTCTCACACCAGACGAGTGTAACCCCCTATGTTTGCGTGATAGAGTAATGTTGGTGTACGTGTACGTGGAGAACTTGTTTGCGCAGCAATCGCCGACATAATGTAACTGAGGCGGAATAAGGGGAACCAGCCCGCATTCGCCGAGGCAGATGGAAAACCGCCTAAAAACCATCAACAGACTGGCCGGTTCACCGGACCTCGACACAAGTCCGCCGGGCGGATTCGTGCCAGGGACCAGGCGCTCCTTCCCACCCCAGAAAGCCATGCGTTAGACCGCACGGCCAACCGGGCGGGCGCATTTAGCATACTCTTAAGAGTAATAAGAGGACGACACCCAGACCATGAAAAAGACCTCTGTACCGTAGTACCATATCCCCGTAAAAAGAAGATTGGAAATGGGAAACGCTGAATCGTCCCATGTCAGATTTTTCATGGAAACCGTTGTATGTGCGAAGGTGAATAACATGGAAAAGGTCGGAAGTGCCTCAAATGTTTCCCTTTAAACAAGACGTCCGATAAATGTAGGAGAATGGACGTTCCATCGGCGGCGGCACAGTGAACCCTGAATGTGTCATGTGGCTAAGGCAGTGATTGTTGTAACCTGTGTCTGGTGTGAGCGCCTACCAATGTAGTACTTTGAATATTGTGTAATCTCATTATGTGGTGTTATAACTGTGTCGAACATACCAAAAATCATATGATGTCGATAGCTTTAATACAGTTTGTTTCAGAAGGTGTCGTTAAAAGTGTTGAAATCAAGTTTTTAGTGTCTAGTCATAGTTACATGCCTTCCGATCGAGACGTCGCTGTTATAGAAACGAAAAAAAAAAAAAAAAAAAGAATGCTGAATGCATGGTGCCTGAAGAAGTGGAAAATATGGTGGCCACAGCTAGACTGAAAAAAAAAAAAACTTTTCTGGTGATTTATATGACTGACGGTAATTTCTTGGCTCCGGCTTCCTTTGTGAACACACATGTTGACACCATCAAACTAAAGATAACCAAAGCTTCAGTAATACGTGTCACTTCAGACTAGGAAGGCAAGCTTCTAATGGAAACTCGAGTGGATGAAGCAGGCTGAACTGAGTTCTCTGTGCTCAAAAAGGAACAAAACTTCACTGACATGCCATCCTTAGGATATATGCCCCAAATTCGACTATCAAGCAAATTAAGTGAAGAGGAAAAAAAAGGACCTACTGGCTATGATTCCGTTCCTTGATGCGAAATACAGAGTATTTTATGACTCTTTGCGCTAGTGATATCAGTGTAAGAACTTGAGTGGACATTCAACATTTCCGTGGCTAATTAGCATGGCACGTTCAGCATTACCGAAATGTTGAGTTTTATGGAATTCTGTGCTCAATATGAAATGCTACTTTTTAAAATGTGTTTGGCTGAATAGTTGATAGTAATGTCGAATACACTGAAGAAGCAAAGAAATTGGTACACCTGCCTAATATCGTGCAGTATCCCCGCGACCACGCAGAAGTACCGCCACCCGACGTGGCATCAACTCGACTAATGTCTGAAGTAGTGCTATGGGGAATTGACACCATGAATCCTGCAGGGCTGTCCATAAATCCCTAAGAGTACGAGGGGGTGGAGATCTCTTCTGAACAGCACGTTGCCAGACATCCCAGATATGCTCAGTAATTAATCTTCATGTGGGGAAGTCTGGTGGTCAGCCGAAGTGTTTAAATTCAGAAGAGCGTTCCTGGAGCCACTATAGCAATTCTGGACGTGTGGGGTGTCGCATTGTCCTGCTGGAATTGCCCAAGTGCGTCGGAATGCACAATGGACATGAAGGGATGCACGTGATCAGACAGGATGCTTACGTCGTTGTCACGTGTCAGAGTCATATCTAGACGTATCAGGGGTCTCATATCACTCCAACTGCGCACGCCCCACACCATTACAGAGCGTCCACCATCTTGAACAGTCCCCTGCTGACATTCAGGGTCCATGGATTCATGAGGTTGTCTCCATACCGATAGACGTCCATCTGCTCGATACAATTTGAAACTAGATTCGTGCGACCCAGTCATCAACAGTCCAATGTCGGTGTTGACGGGCCGAGGCGAGGCGTAAAGCTTTGTGTCGTGCAGTCATCAAGGGTACAAGAGGGGGCCTTCGGCTCCGAAAGTCCATATCGATGATGTTTCGTCGAGTTGTTCGCACGGTGACACTTGTTGATGCCCCGGCATTAAAATCTTCAACATTTTGCAGAAGGGTTACACTTCTGTCAGGTTTAACGATTCTCTTCAGTCGTCGTTCGTCACGTTCTTTTTACGGCCGCAGCACTGTCGGGGATTTGATGTTTTACCGGATACTTGATATTTACAGTACAGTCGTGAAATGTTTGCGCGGGAAAATCCCCATTTCATCGCTACCTCGGAGATGCTGTGTCCCATCGCTCGCGCGCCGACTATAACACCACGTTCAGAATCACTCATATGTTGATAACCTGCTATTGTAACAGCAGTAACTGATCCTGCAACTGCGCCAGACACTTATCTTCTATTGGCGTTGCCAACCGCAGCGCCGTATTCTACCTGTTTACATATCTCTGTGTTTGAAGACATATACCCATACCAGATTCTTTGGCGCTTCAGTGTATAAGAATTTATATTTCATGAAATATTAATTGCATTAATTAAATATTAATTGTCGTAATATAACTCCCACAAGGTTTTTACCCAGTTTCCTGAATTTTTATTTTTGGCACTTTCAGCGTTTGCCAGTTCCAGTGTTGCATTCTTCACCATTGGCAATACACATGGGCCGCAGGTAGCGTTCTCCAGGCGTTCGCCAAACCCAAACTCTTCCATGAGTCTGCATACTGTGATTCATCACTCGAATTGACTCATTTCCGGTCTTCGACTGCCCAGCGGCGTCGCTCTTTACACCACATCAAGCAACGCTCAGCACTGAGTACAGAAATACGTGGCTATCCATGAAGTACTCGGCCATTGTATCCCATGCTTTTTTAATTCCCTACGCGCAGTTATTCTGTTCGCTGTAATACTGATAGCGCTTTGGATTCCTTCCTCTGATTCATGTGGTTTTTACAACCATCTTTCGTATTAGTCGACGCCGTTGTCCGTCAGTACATGAGCTTTGCCTTGTCTCGAGTTAGCTGTGGTTGTTGCTTCGCCTTTCCACTTGACAGTAACATCACCAACAGTCGACTTGGGCATTGGCTGCGGACTTAATACATAGGCTGAAAAATAGATTCTTCGGCACAGCTACTGACGCACACCACTCCATTCCTGAAATCATGTCTATACTCCTGGCGCCCGTGTCCACGATATCGGCTTCCAGCACTCTGCTCAGTATTTACAGCCGAGCCCTTCGCCCTGTATCAGGCCACGGAGTACATATGGCGACACCGACTTTTCAATTTTGTCCTCTGCTCAGACTCACATAAAGAATTTTTTTTTTGTTATTTGTTGTCCTAGTCTGCCTGTGCATTTGTTTAAGACCCCTTTTTTCCTGAGGAACGGATAGAGCCATGATGTTAAAATTTGTGTCAAATACTAGGGTCTACGGTCCCTCGGCGGTGTAAAAAAAGTTAAACTTGTATGTCAATGCAGTCAAAGGGTACGACCATTGTTATTGTTGTGGACTTCAGTCCTGAGACTGGTTTGATGCAGCTCTCCATGCTCCCTCTATCCTGTGCAAGCTCCTTCATCTCCCAGTACCTACCGCAACCTACATCCTTCTGAATCTGCTTAGTGTATTCATCTCTTGGTCTCCCTCTACGATTTTTACCCTCCACGCTGCCCTCCAGTACTAAATTGGTGATCCCTTGATGCCTCAGAACATGTCCTACCACCGATCCCTTCTTCTAGTCAAGTTGTGCCACAAACGCCTCCTCAATCCTATTCAATGCTTCCTCATTAGTTATGTGATCTACCCATCTAATCTTCATATTCTTCTGTAGCACCACATTTCGAAAGCTTCTATTCTCTTTTTTGTGTCTGAACTATTTATGGTCCATGTTTCATTTCCATACATGGCTACACTACGCACAAATACTTTCAGAAACGACTTCCTGACACATCTATACTCGATGTTAACAAATTTCTCTTCTTCAGAAACGCTTTCCTTACCATTGCCAGTCTACATTTTATATCCTCTCTACTTCGACCATCATCATTTATTTTGCTCCCCAAATAGCAAAACTCCTTTACTAGCATATATGTCACTTATTTTCGTACTCCGAAACTCACTCTTCAAAACGTGTAGATGAATTATCTATAGACATTCCGACCTGGTGCTTTAACGATAAAGTGCGTATCTGGAAACTGAGAGGACGCAATATCGAATTTCGGTCGCAGCACGGATTTTTCAGTCTTCGTTTTAACGAAGCGTATACCTCTCATCATTGTGGGAAGTTTGCAGAAACAACATGTGGCTCGGATTCCACGTTTAACTGCAAGTCACCGAAGTGGCGTCCAATAGAAAGACGTGCACTAGGCGCCTTTCAAGTTCTTATTTCTAATCTCTCTACTATTTAATGAGCGTTTTATTAATGTGACTGCGTATTATTATTAATTGATTTTTATTTATGGTTTGGTTTAGCGATTCCTTTTTACTGTTTGCTCCTTTTATTTGAGCCCTTTTAATTATGTTTGTGGTGGTTATGAAGTCTATATTGCTTACTGTTCCCCGAAGTTAAAGAATCCGGTAATACCATATGCGTTTCGCAGCAGCAGATCTCCTTGCTGGAACTTCTCCACCTGAAATCGCTAAAGATAATTTATCGCTCTACGGAAATCGATCGGTACACCCAAGTGCTATGCTGTGTCGTGTGTACGGAATGTGGCGTCAAACTATAGTTCGTGAAATTATTTAGGTCGTCGGAGAAATATTCTCGACGGATACCAAAACCGTGTAAAACTGCAGGTTCGCACCACCAAACCACACAACACTTCCGAACGACTTGCGTCTTTATAATCACTGAATATTTCTTTTGAAATGATTAAGGGTATGAAGTCTACACACCTAATACTCCTTTTGTGCTTTTATATGTATTTATTTTCTTCAAGACCATAAAACAGCCGGCCGGGGTGGCCGAGCGGTTCTAAGCGCTACAGTCTGGAACCGCGCGACCGCTACGGTCGCAGGTTCGAATCCTGCCTCGGGCATGGATGTGTGTGATGTTCTTAGGCTAGTTAGGGTTAAGTAGTTCTAAGTTCTAGGGGACTGATGTCCTCAGCAGTTAAGTCCCATAGTGCACAGAGCCATTTGAACCATAAAACACAGATTACTACCTTAATGGCGGCTTCCAACAACTATCTCCTCTCAATCCGACATAGAACCTCTCTCTTCCAATGTTCAACATGGAATAATTATCTCTTTGCCGTAGCTTAATACAGTCTGTATATCATTGTAATCGAGTTCGCACGGAGATGCTTAAATTCCACAGGGTATTTATCTCTCGCGCAGGTATTTCACATTTATCGTCGTGTTAATAGTCCGTCGCACTTTATTTATGGGCCTTTGCATCATGAAACGCTACAAGCCTGAACCGCCACGCAATTATCATTGTTACTTACTCTGACGGGAAGAAATCCCATCAAGAAATAATTAATGTAGAGTAATGAAACTTGGAGAATACAGTTGCCTGGACACCATATTTAAGCGATTAACATTGCAATGTCGCAGGTTAGTAGCGCGAGATAAGACATTTGAAGTGTGAGATACTGGTACGTAAGTAACCGGTGTAGCCTCCAGAATGTCAAATGCAAACATGCACACGTGCATTCATTGTTTTGCACAGGTGGAGGATGTCAGTTTCTGGGACGGAGTTCCATGGCTGTCGCACTTGGTTGGTCAATACAGGCACGGTTAATGCTGTTTGTGAGTGACGCTGGAGTTGTTGTCCGATTATGTCCCATATGTGCCCGGTTGGGGACAGATGTGGTGATCGAGCAAGCGAAGGCAACGTTTCGACACTTTGTATAGTACGAGGTGCATTCAAGTTCTAAGGCCTCCGTTTTTTTTTCTCCGGACTGGAAAGAGATAGAAACATGCGCATTGTTTTGAAATGAGGCCGCGTTCATCGTCAATACGTCCCAGAGATGGCAGCACCGTACGGCAGGTGGAATTTTACCGCCAGCGGCGAGAATGAGAACTGTTTCAAATACTTAAAATGGCGACGTTTTCCTTACTTGAACAGCGTGCAATCATTCGTTTTCTGAATTTGCGTGGTGTGAAACCAATTGAAATTCATCGACAGTTGAAGGAGACATGTGGTGATGGAGTTATGGATGTGTCGAAAGTGCGTTTGTGGGTGCGACAGTTTAATGAAGGCAGAACATCGTGTGACAACAAACCGAAACAACCTCGGGCTCGCACAAGCCGGTCTGACGACACGATCGAGAAAGTGGAGCGAATTGTTTTGGGGGATCGCCGAATGACTGTTGAACAGATCGCCTCCAGAGTTGGCATTTCTGTGGGTTCTGTGCACACAATCCTGCATGACGACCTGAAAATGCGAAAAGTGTCATCCAGGTGGGTGCCACGAATGCTGACAGACGACCACACGGCTGCTCGTGTGGCATGTTGCCAAGCAATGTTGACGCGCAACGACATCATGAATGGGGCTTTCGTTTCGTCAGTTGTGACAATGGATGAGACGTGGATGCCATTTTTCAATCCAGAAACAAAGCGCCAGTCAGCTCAATGGAAGCACACAGATTCACCGCCACCAAAAAAATTTCGGGTAACCGCCAGTGCTGAAAAAATGATGGTGTCCATGTTCTGGGACAGCGAGTGCATAATCCTTACCCACTGCGTTCCAAAGGGCACTACGGTAACGGGTGCATCCTATGAAAATGTTTTGAAGAACAAATTCCTTCCTGCAGTGCAACAGAAGCGTCCGGGAAGGGCTGCGCGTGTGCTGTTTCACCGAGACAACGCACCCGCACATCGAGCTAACGTTACGCAACAGTTTCTGCGTGATAACAACAAGTGATTCCTCATGCTCCCTACTCACCTGACCTGGCTCCTAGTGACTTTTGGCTTTTTTCAACAATGAAAGACACTCTCCGTGGCCGCACATTCACCAGCTGTGCTGCTATTGCCTCAGCGATTATCCAGCGGTCAAAACAGACTCCTAAAGAAGCCTTCGCCGCTGCCATGGAATCATGGCGTCAGCGTAGTGAAAAATGTGTACATCTGCAGGGCGATTACGTCGAGAAGTAACGCCAGTTTCATCGATTTCGGGTGAGTAGTTAATTAGAAAAAAAATCGGAGGCCTTAGAACTTGAATGCACCTCGTATGTTGAGTTTCAACAGCGGTACACGGACGAGAGGTATCCTTTTGAAAAACACCCGCTGGTATGCTGTTCATGAATTGCAGCACGACAGGTCGAATCACCAGATTGACGTGCAGTCAGGGCGCGTGGGATAATCACGAGGATGCTCCCGCTGTTATAGGAAATCGCGCCCCCAGACGATAACTCTAGGTGTAGGTGCGGTATGTCTAGCACGTATATAGGTTGGTTGCAGGCCTTCAACTGGCTTGTTCCTAACCAACACACGGCCATCACTGGCAACGAGGCAGAACCATCTTTCATCCGAAAACACAACAGATCTCCATCCTGCTCTCCGGTGAGCTCTTGCTTGACACCATTGTGGTCCCAAATGGCGGCGGTTTGAGATCAGCGGAATGCACGCTGCTTGGTGTCCGGATCCAAGCTGGTCCTGAAGTAACCGGTTTGTAACAGTTCATTGTATTACTGTGGTGCCAACTGCTGCTCAGATCGCTGCTGCAGGTGCTGTACGACGTGCGAGAGGCAGACGCCGAACACGATGGTTTGCTCCCTCGGTTGTATAAGTCATCTTGCGACCGCACATTCTCTTGACCACCTCTGCCAGCAGTAAAGTTGTTCGATACAGTTCCCCACAGTCGTTTAAGGAACAAAGTAAGAGCATATGGACTGTCAGACCAATTGTGTGATTGGATTGAAGAGTTCCTAGATAACAGAACGCAGCATGTCATTCTCAATGGAGAGAAGTCTTCCGAAGTAAGAGTGATTTCAGGTGTGCCACAGGGGATTGTCGTAGGGCCGTTGCTATTCACAATATACATAAATGACCTTGTGGATGACATCGGAAGTTCACTGAGGCTTTTTGCGGATGATGCTCTGGTATATCGAGAGGTTGTAACAATGGAAAATTGCACTGAAATGCAGGAGGATATGCAGCGAATTGACGCATGGTGCAGGGAATGGCAATTGAATCTCAATGTAGACAAGTGTAATGTGCTGCGAATACATAGAAAGATAGATCCCTTATCATTTAGCTACAAAATAGCAGGTCAGCAACTGGAAGCAGTTAATTCCATAAATTATATGGGAGTACGCATTGGAAGTGATTTAAAATGGAATGATCATATAAAGTCGATCGTCGGTAAAGCAGGTGCCGGACTGAGATTCATTGGAAGAATCCTAAGGAAATGCAATCCGAAAACAAAGGAAGTAGGTTACAGTACACTTGTTCGCCCACTGCTTGAATACTGCTCACCGGTGTGGGATCCGTACCAGATAAGGTTGATAGAAGAGATAGAGAAGATCCAACGGAGAGCAGCGCTCTGCGTTACAGGATAATTTAGTAATCGCGAAAGCGTTACGGAGACGATAGATAAACTCCAGTGGAAGACTCTGCAGGAGAGACGCTCAGTAGCTCTGTACGGGCTTTTGTTGAAGTTTCGAGAACATACCTTCACCGAAGAGTCAAGCAGTATATTGCTCCCTCCTACGTATATCTCGCGAAGAGACCATGAGGATAAAATCAGAGAGATTAGAGCCCACACAGAGGCATACCGACAATGTTTCTTTCCACGAACAATACGAGACTGGAATAGAAGGGAGAACGGATAGAGGTACTCATGGTACCCTCCGCCACACACCGTCAGGTGGCTTGCGGAGTATGCATGTAGATGTAGATGTAGATGTAGAAAGTTCAGCCGCTAAGTTCCTGTCCAGTCTTTCTGCTCTATCGCAGATGGAACGTTCAGCTTTTTGTAGCCCTATTACATGACCTCGTCCCAACTCTATGAGCTGTTGACAACGGCGACTACGTCTTACAAGCACTCTGGACTACCATCAACTCATTAGGTCCAAGGGTAGCTAATGCTCACTACCGTTATAGCACGTACCTAAAGAAAACCTGATTTGCTTCCTTGTAGTGGCGATACTGGTGTTACTCTTACGCGACGGGCGCCCAGTTTGAATAGGCGTCATCTTTCAGATGTTGAAACAGCCGCCAGCCGGTGTGGCCGAGCGGTTCTAGGCGCGTCAGTCTGGAACCGCGCGACCGCTACGGTCGTAGGTTCGAGCCCTGCCCCGGGCATGCATGTGTGTGATGTTCTTAGTTAGGTTTAAGTAGTTATAAGTCTAGGGGACTGATGACCTCAGATGTTAAGTCTCAGAGTGCTCAGAGCCATTTTTAGAAACAGCCTTGCCAACCTTCTTTTAAGTAGCACAACTCCTTCTTGGTGTTCGGATTTTTTCCCGTCAGTGTAGATACATGATTAAAATGGTACGAAACCTTGGTGGACGACTCTTACTCGCACCTGTGCTGTTTACAGTAATGCAAATAAGTATTCATACACTAGAGCGTGGAAAGTAAACTACCTTTATTGACAATATGAAACCAAAAACAATAATTGGATATGCACTATATACTGGGAGATCAAAAAGACAGTATAAATTTGAAAACTGAATAAATCACGGAATACCGTAGATACAGAGGTACAAATTGGCACACATGCTTGGAATGACACGGGGTTTTATTAGAACCAAAAAAATACAAAAGTTCAAAAAATATCCGACAGGTGGCGCTTCATCTGATCAGAGTAGCAATAATTAGCATAACAAAGTAAGACAAAGCAAAGATGATGTTCTTTACAGGAAATGCTCAATATGTCCACCATCATTCCTCAACAATAGCTGTAGTCGAGGAATAATGTTGTGAACAGCACTGTAAAGCATGTCCGGAGTTATGGCGAGGCATTGGCGTCAGATGTTGTCTTTCAGCATTCCTAGGGATGGCGGTCGATCACGATACACTTGCGACTTCAGGTAACCCCAAAGCCAATAATCGCACGTACTGAGGTCTGGGACTTGGGAGCCCAAGCATGACAAAAGTGGCGGCTGAGCACACGATCATCACCAAACGACGCGCGCAAGAGATCTTTCACGCGTCTGATAATACAGCTTCACCAAAAGCGCCTTTTCAGGTAACGTCAACATGCTGCGACTGCTGGCGCATCTGATTTTCTCTGTCATTACAGCTCCTTTTATACACGATTGTCATGCGCAGTCACTGACGTTTTTCTGTCCAGCGCCATCTGTTGGACATTTTGTGAACTTTGTTTTTTGTTCTAATAAAACCCCATGTCATTCCAAGCATGTGTGTCAATTTTTACCTCTGTATCTACATTAATCCGTGGTTTATTAAGTTTTCAAATTTATACTGACTTTTTGATCACCCGGTACATTGGCCAGTCACCAATGCAGCTATGCTGGTATATAGAACGAGAATGAACAAGCCTTTACAAAACAAAATACAAAAACGTTTGCCAAGTTCTCTACTGCCCTGGGAATTAAGTATCCATACACCAACAGAAAATGACACTTCTAACAAAGCCAGAACATGTTTAATACTTCGTGTGCATACCCTTCCGATGTACTACTACTCGCAACCTCCGTGGCATGGAATGGACCAATTTTCTTGTAGTTTCCGACGTCATACCTTCCCATTCTCGAAGGAGAGCCTCTTTCAAAGAGGCCTTACTACGGATGTCGAGTTTTCTCACTCGTGTTTCCAGCTCACTCCACAAGTGTTCGATGGGATTCAGGTCCGGACTCTGAGCTGGTGTTTTAAGAGTGTGTGGAGTGTTGTAGAGCAACCACAGCCGGACAATTTGCGCCGTATGTTTGGGATCATTGTCCTGTTGGAAGTAACAATTTCTAGGAAGACCCAAGGCGTCAACACTCTGTTGTAAGTTCTGTTTGAGAATGTTCATATACACAAATCTGTCCGTGGCACCTTCCACAAACACTAATTTTCTGACACCGGAGGCTGACATACAGCCCCATATCATCACTCCACCACCTCCGTGCTTCACCGTGGGTTGAATGTTGTTTCGGTCGAGGTCTGTATTCGGTCTTCTCCAGACCAAGAGCCTGCCTTCATTGTGCACGAAATTAAATTTGCTTTCATCACTAAACAATACAGTATCCCAGAAGTCTGCTGTCTTGGATACATGCTGTTTCGCGAATTCCATCCGCCACTTCCTGTTCTTTTTGCTGATATACGACTTTCGTCTCGGGACCCTGGCTGTGTAGCCCGAACGATTGAGAATGGTACGAACTGCCCTTGGAGTGATGTCCTTTCGGAAGTGGTTATGCACACTACTGGCCATTAAAATTGCTACACCACGACAGACATATTATCCGCATGGCTGTAACGGATCGTGCAGCCACGTCACGATCCCTGAGTCAACAGATGGGGACGTTTGCAAGAAGAACAACCATCTGCACGAACAGTTCGACGATGTGTGCAGCAGCATGGACTATCAGCTCGTAGACCATGGCTGCGGTTACCCTTGATGCTGCATCACAGACAGGAGCGTCTGCGAACGTGGTTGCACGAATGGCAAAACGTCATTTTTTCGGATGAATCCAGGTTCTGTTTACGGCATCATGATGGTCGCATCCGTGTTTGGCGACATCGCGGCAAACGAACATTGGAAGCGTGTATTCGACATCGCCATACTGTCGTATCACCCGGCGTGATGGTATGGGCTGCCATTGGTTACACTTCTCGGTCACCTCTTCTTCACATTGACGGCACTTTAAACAGTGGATGTTGCATTTCAGGTGTGTTACGACCCGTGGCTCTACCCTATATTCGATCCTTGCGAGACCCTACATTTCAGCACGATAATGCACGACCGCATGTTGCAGGTCCTGTACGGGCCTTTCTGGATACAGAAAATGTTCGACTGGCCAGCACATTCTCCAGATCTCTCACCAATTGAAAACGTCTGCTCAATGGTGGCCGAGCAACTGGCTCGTCACAAAACGCCAGTCACTACTCATGATGAACTGTGGTATCGTGTTGAAGCTGCATGGGCAGCTGTACCTGTACACGCCATCCAAGCTCTGTTTGACTCAATGCCCAGGCGTATCAAGGCCGTTATTACGGCCAGAGGTGGTTGTTCTGGGTACTGATTTCTCAGGATGTATGCACCCATATTGCGTGAAAATGTAATCACATGTCAGTTCTAGTAAGATATATTTGTCCAATGAATACCCCTTTATCATCTGCATTTCTTCTTGGTGTAGCAATTTTGATGGCCAGTAGTGTCTATATGCGGATAGTGTCGACGCTGTCGTTTCGGGTTTTTCTTCATGATTCTTAGTAGCATTCTGGTCTCTCTTGTTGTAAGCTTCCATAAACGAACGTGTCGTTCACTGTTTATTACTACATGTCTGTCCTTATATCGCTTAATGATAGATTGCACAGTCGCTCGGTTCCGTCCTACGATGTTTGCAGTTTCGGCATACGACTTGTGTTGAAGATATTGGGCGAAAACGATGTTTCGTTCCTCAATGGTTGTTTCCTTCCCGTTGCTGTTCCACGGTACCCACGTCCGACGTGCTGTTGCTTCACGGCCGCCACACGACAACACAAGTGTGGCATGCACTCCGGGGCTGCGTCAGCCGTTTGTTGGGTTGAAAGTAGTCCGCTGTATGAATACATTTTGCCCTGTCGTAGACCGTGCGGAGTGTAACATATTTTATTTTCACAGAATAGATTCAGGGCATATGGGAAGCTTCATTACCAAGAACATGTTTATCTTACGCTACATCATCGTAGTTATTCGTATCGGCGCTGTGGGTGATTTACTATCCCAACACCCCATCGTAGTTTGTCACCACCTACTGTTGTTGTTGTTGTTGTTGTTGATGATGTGGTCTTCAGTCATGAGACTGGTTTGATGCTGCTCTCTATGCTACTCTATCCTGTGCAAGCTTCTTCATCTCCCAGTAACTATTGCAGCCTACATCCTTCTGAATCTGCTTAGTGTATCCATCTCTTGGTCTCCCTCTACGATTTTTGCCCTCCACGCTGCCCTCCAATACTAAATTGGTGATCCCTTGATGCCTCAGAACATGTCCTACCAACCGATCCCTTCTTCTAGTCAAGTTGTGCCACAAACTCCTCCTCAATCCTATTCAATGCTTCCTCATTAGCTATGTAATCTACCCATCTAATCTTCAGATTCTTCTGTAGCACCACATTTCGAAAGCTTCTTTTCTCTTTTTTGTGTCTAAACTATTTATCGTCCACGTTTCACTTCCATACATGGCTACACTACGCACAAATACTTTCAGAAACGACTTCCTGACACATCTATACTCGATGTTAACAAATTTCTCTTCTTCAGAAACGCTTTGCTTACCATTGCCAGTCTACATTTTATATCCTCTGTACTTCGACCATCATCACTTATTTTGCTCCCCAAATAGCAAAACTCCTTTACTACTTTAAGTGTCTCATTTCCTAATCTAATTCCCTCAGCATCACCCGACTTACATCAACTACATTGCATTACCCTCGTTTTGCTTTTGTTGATGTTCATCTTATATCCCCCTTTCAAGACACTATCCATTCCGTTCAACTGCTCTTCCAAGTCCTTTGCTGTCTCTGACAGAATTACAATGTCATCGGCGAAACTCAAAGTTTCCATTTCTTCTCCATGGATTTTAATAACTACTCCGAATTTTTCTTTTGTTTCCTTTACTGCTTGCTCAATATACAGATTGAATAACATCGGGGAGAGACTACAACCCTGTCTCACTCCCTTCCCAACCACTCAACCACTGCTTCCCTTGCATGCCCCTCAACTCTTGTAACTGCCATCTGGTTTCTGTACAAATTGTAAATAGCCTTTCGCTCCCTGTATTTTACCCTTGCCACCTTTAGAATTTGAAAGAGAGCATTGTCAAAAGATTTCTCTAAGTCTACAAACGCTGGAAACGTAGGTTTCCCTTTCCTTAATCTTTCTTCTAAGATAAGTCGTAAGGTCAGTATTGCCTCACGTGTTCCAATATTTCTACTGAATCCAAACTAATCTTCCCCGAGGTCGGCTTCTACCAGTTTTTCCATTAGTCTGTAAAGAATTCGCGTTAGTATTTTGCAGCTGTGACTTATTAAACTGATAGTTCTGTAATTTTCACATCTGTCAGCACCTGCTTTCTTTGGGATTGGAAGTATTATATTCTTCTTGAAGCCTGAGGGTATTTCGCCTGTCTCATACATCTTGCTCACCAGATGGTAGAGTTTTGTCAGGGCTGGCTCTCCCAAGGCTGTCAGTAGTTCTAATGGAATTCTGTCTACTCCCGGGGCCTTGTTTCGACTTAGGTCTTTCAGTGCTCTGTCAAACTCTTCACGCAGTATCATATCTCCCATTTCATCTTCATGTACCTCCTCTTCCATTTCCATAATATTGTCCTCGAGAACATTGCCCCTGTATAGACACTCTATATACTCCTTCCACTTTTCTGCTTTCCCTTCTTTGCTTAGAACTGCCTACTGTATGAATACTTATTTCCATGACTGTATTTCTATTTTATTTTCAAATTTCGAGAAAGTCGCTCGTGTGATAGGGGCTGGGTTAGCGAGCTGGGTAGACCTAGAGGCGGGAGCTTCCCTATCCTCGACTCGAGTCGTCGGCGCTCGTGTCGGCCCCGCGCACGTATATCCCAGACTTTCTCCCCCCTCGGGCGCGAACCGAACCCCACGCCGGGCCCCTCGCGAAACTGCGCAGTTGTTCTGTGGGTCCCTGTTGGGTCCGGTCTGGCGCGAAATTCGAGAGCATGGCGTGCGGTCGCCTCGTGACACGATTCGCACGCCGGCCACACCTCGCACTGCGAAGCGGCGCAGCGCGACCGTGATAATCCATCGGTATGTACCCGCTGGTTGGAATTAAACTGTGTTCCGAGTGGTGTAGTGTGCCCTGCATACATCGCGGCCTCTGAAACATCGTAGGTATGTTCATTAATCGGTCGCGGATTTGCCGATAAAAATAATAGTGCCATTTTCTGCCCCCAGGCGAGAATATGGCACTTAAGCAGTCAGAATGTTTCCTGTGCTGACGTCAGTGTCGTATTTGTCGCTTGGCGACGCATGTTGATTTATTTTGTGAAGTGACTGTCGGTGTAAAGCATGTTTGTCCAACCCTTGGGCCTTATGTGGTCTACGAGTGGCCATCTATCAACCGATCGGTAAAAAAAAAAAAAATCCATAAAACCACACGATGCTACTCTCTCATTGGTCTATCCCGTTCTTAACATTGTCGCCCGTGCTATATTTGAAGAACCACGCAAGTCTCGTTCTTACAACTGACCAGTTCTTTCAAACGCGTTAGTCTGTTGTCATGTGGCCACTTCAGTTGCAGCTAGAGATTTAGAGACGTATAAATTAATTTATAGAAAAACAACAAATTCTATACTATTTGTATACAGTTGTCATAAAGAACCGTTTTCACAATAATTCTGACACTACAAGACGGTAGAAGTTTGATGAAATCTTCATGCGGATTGCAGTTATTGCCATAAACGGGTTTATTTTGATATCATATCTATTGCTACAACTAAGAACCACATTTGAACAAGAACGCTCTATGATGGGCTTTCACTGTCTTTTTACTTTCGTGTGCAATTTCTACCACAGCGGAACGAGATGAGCTTTAATTCAATTCTATTTCTTCATTCGGCAGCCCACGTACTAGCTCGCTACGGCATTGAATCATCGTCAAATGGTTCAGATGGCTCTGAGCACTATGGGACTTACCTTCTGAGGTCATCAGTCCACTAGAACTTAGAAATACTTAAACCTAACTAACCTAAAGACATCACACACAACCATGCCCGAGGCAGGATTCGAACCTGCGACCGTAGCGGTCGCGCGGTTCCAGACTGTAGCGCCTAGAACCGCTCGGCCACTTCGGCCGACTGAATCATCGTCAGTTCCAGGAATTACTCAGAAGTTTGGATGCTGTGTATGGTGATATCGTACATTTTACAGAAGTAAGGTGGCTCACTCGAGACCAGATGTAAAAAAGATCTTATGGCCAGTGGCATAGCGAGGGACAAGGGGCTTCATCATGCCCCGGACGCCACTTGCAGAGGGGCGCTAAATGGCTTCCAAGACAAACAAGATCTTCCGGAAAATGTAAACACATCAAAAAAAGTTTTGCATCACCCCGGTTCCCAGAACTCCTGAAGATAGAGGTTGACTGTGGATATTGTATCAAAGACACAGTCCCTTTGGCTGTTCAGAGGTCAGAGGTGTCACTAAACCCGCCCAAAGATGGAAACAACCACGCATGAGCAGCGCCTATTAGACGGAGGGGATCCGACAGCCCATCAGTTCCAGTCATTCCACCAGGAAGGAGGTACACGCCTCGTGTTATGTGTAGTTCAACCATGCTTAGACTGTCAATACCGCGGTTCGATCGCGTCCGCATTGTTACTTTGTGTCAGGAAGGGCTTTCAACAAGGGAAGTGTCCAGGCGTCTCGGAGTTAACCAAAGTGATGTTGTTCGGACATGGAGGAGATACAGAGAGACAGGAACTGTCGATGACATGCCTCGCTCAGGCAGTAGTAGCCCAAGGGCTACTACTGCAGTGGATGACAGCTACCTACGGATTATACGGATTATTGCTCGGAGGAACCCTGATAGTAACGCCACCATGTAACGCCGCTTTTCGTGCAGCCACTGGACGTCGTGTTACGACTCAAACGATGCGCAGTAGGCTGTTCGATGCGCAACTTCACTCCCGACGTCCATGGCGAGGCCCAGTTTTGTAACCACGACACCATGCAGCGAGATACAGATGTGCCCAACAACATGCAGAATGGACCGCTCAGGACTGGCATCACGTTCTCTTCACCGATGAGTGTCGCATATGCCTTCAACCAGACAATCGTCGGAGACGTGTTTGGAGGCAATCTGGTCAGGTTGAATGCCTTAGACGCACTGTCCAGCGAGTGTAGCAAGGTGAAGTTTCCCTGCTGTTTTGTGGTGGCATTATGGGGGGCCGCCATGGAAGGCGCCGTACCGGCTGTACGATACTTGAATGCCATCCTCCGACCGACAGTGCATCCATATCGGCAGCATATTGTCTTGCCTTCGTCTTCATGGACGGCCATTCGCGTCCCCATCGTGCGCATCTTGTGAATGACTACCTTCAGGATAACGACATCGCTCGACTAGAGTGGCCAGCATGTCTTTCAGACAAGAACCCTGTCTAACAAGCCTGGGATAGATTTAAACGGGCTGTTTATGGACGACGTGATCCAGCAACCACTCTGAGGGATTTACGCCGAATCGCCGCTGAGGAGTGGGTCAATCTGGACCAAGACTCCCTTGATGAACTTGTGTATAGTATGCCACGACGAATACAGGCATGCATCAATGCAAGGTGACGTGCTGCTGGGTATTAGAGTTACCGGTTTGTACAGCAATCTGGACCACCACCTCTGAAGGTCTCGCTGTATGGTGGTACAACATCCTATGTGTGGTTTTTGTGGGCAATAAAAAGGGCGAAAATAATGTTTAGCGGTCAGCGGAAGTGTTTAAATTCAAAAGAGTATTCCTGTTGCCACTCTGCAGCAATTCTGGAGGTGTGGGGTGTCGGATTTTCCTGTTGGAATTGCCGAAGTTCGCCGGAATGCACAATGAACATGAATGGATGCAGGTGATCAGACAGGATGCTTACGTACGTGTGACCTGTTAGAGTCGTATCTTGACGTATCAGGGGTCCCATATCGCTTCAACTGCACACGCCCCACGCCATTACAGAGCCTCCACCAGCTTGAACAGTCGCCTACTGACATGCAGGATCCATGGATGCATGAGGTTGTCTCCATACCCGTACAAGTCCATCCGATCGATAAAATTGAAACGAGACTCGTCCGACCAGGCAACATGTTTCTAGTCATCGACAGTCCAATTCGGTGTTGACGGGCCCAGATGATGTGTAAAGCTTTGTGTCGTGCAGTCATCAAGGGTACACGAATGTGCCTTCGGCTCCGAAAGCCGACATCGATGATGTTGCATTGAATGGTTCTACGCTGAAACGGTACAGCATTGTAATCTGCAGCAATTTATCGAAAGGGATGCTCTTCTGTGGCGTTGAACGATTCTCTTCAGTCGTTGTTGGTCCCGTTCTTGCAGGATCTTTTTCCGACCGCAGTGATGTCGGAGATCTGACGTTTTACCGGCTTCCTGATACTCACGGTACACTCGTGAAATGGTTGTACGGGAAAATCCCCGCTTCATCGCTACCTTGGAGATGCTGTGTCCCATCGCTCGTGCGCCGAATGTTACACCACGTTCAAACTAACCTAAATCTTGATAACCTACCATTGTAGCAGTAGTAACCGATCTAACAAATGTGCCAGACACTTCTCTTATACAGGCGTTTCCGACCGCAGCGCCGTATCCTGCATGTTTACATATCTCTGTATTTGAACACGCATGTCTATACCAGTTTCTTTGGCGCTAAAGTTTAAAATGGGTATTTTTTTGCCAGTCTAGCCTGTGCAAGTCTCCTTCCTGTTTAGTCCTTGGTTCGTTCGTCGTGCGTTATTTTGCTTCCAAGGTAGCGGAATTCTGTGCTTCATCGTCCTCGCTGTTAAATGGTACGTTTGGCGCTTATCTCATTCTGCGAGTCCTCGTTACTCTCAACGATTTTTGCAGCACTCTCAGTTCACATTCAGCGTTCAGTAAACTGTTCATTCCATTCAGCGTGTCGTGCAATTCATCCTCACATTCACTGACGATGCTAATGTCATCAGCGAACTTATCATTGATGTCCTTTCACCTAGAATTTTAACCCGACTCATGAACCTTTCTTTTGTTCTCGTCATTACGTGTTCGATATTCAGATTGAGCAGTGGGGACGAAAAACTACGTCCTTGTGTTAGTTACACGCTTTTTAATGTGTCCATTTCCCACTTGTTCATCCATTCTTGCTCTCATTTTTGTTTCTGGTACATATTGTTACTTATCATTTTTTCCCTTTATAAAAGATAAGGTAAAGATCCGCGCTCTGGCCGTAAATGGGCCAGTCGGGCTCAACCGATTGCCGTGTCATCATCCAAATGGTGTCATTGTATGCAATACGGAGAGGCATTTGGTCAGCACAGCACAGCACTCTCCCAGCCGTTATCCGATTGTTTGACCTTGGAACCTCTAAACCTCCATTAATCGATCGGGGTCCCGGGTTCGATTCCCGGCCGGGTTGAGGAATTTCCGTGTCCGGGGACTGGGTGTTTGTGTTTTCATCATCATCATCATTTGTGGCAGTGACTAGAGTGAACTGTGAAAACATTGGACTGTGTAACAATTGGGCGCTGACGACCTGGCAGTTGAGCGCCCCATAAACCAAACGGCATCATCGCTAATCGATCGAGTAGCTCCTCAGTATTGGCCTCACGAGGGTGACTGCACCCGTTCTAGTCCTCCCACCAAGGAAAAATAGTTTGCAGTACAGTGAATCGAACCCGGGTCCCCTGTATGGCACTCACTTGTGCTCAGCGCCCAGCTTCGCAGGTGGACTTTCTTTCCTCTTAACTTAAACAAATTTGTCTGAAAAATCTTAACAATGTGCACCATTTTATCCCTTCTCGAACGCTTTTTCTAAGTCGACAAATCCTAACTACAGGGTGTTACAAAAAGGTACTGCCAAACTTTCAGGAAACATTCCTCACACACAAATAAAGAAAAGATGTTATGTGGACGTGTGTCCGGAAACGCTTAATTTCCATGTTGGAGCTCATTTTAGTTTCGTCAGTATGTACTGTACTTCCTCGATTCACCGCCAGTTGGCTCAATTGAAGGAAGGTAATGTTGACTTCGGTGCTTGTGTTGACATGCGGCTCGTTGCTCTACAGTACTAGCATCAAGCACATCAGTACGTAGCATCAACAGGTTAGTGTTCATCACGAACGTGGTTTTGCAGTCAGTGCAATGTTTACAAATGCGGAGTTGGCAGATGCCCATTTGATGTATGGATTAGCACGGGGCAATAGCCGTGGCGCGGTACGTTTGTATCGAGACAGATTTCCAGAACGAAGGTGTCCCGACAGGAAGACATTCGAAGCAATTGATCGGCGTCTTAGGGAGCACGGAAAATTCCAGCCTATGACTCGCGACTGGGGAAGACCTAGAACGACGAGGACACCTGCAATGGACGGGGCAATTCTTCGAGCAGTTGACGATAACCCTAATGTCAGCGTCAGAGAAGTTGCTGCTGTACAAGGTAACGTTGACCACGTCACTGTATGGAGAGTGCTACGGGAGAACCAGTTGTTTCCGTACCATGTACAGCGTGTGCAGGCACTATCAGCAGCTGATTGGCCTCCACGGGTACACTTCTGCGAATGGTTCATCCAACAATGTGTCAATCCTCATTTCAGTGCAAATGTTCTCTTTACGGATGAGGCTTCATCCCAACGTGATCAAATTGTAAATTTTCACAATCAACATGTGTGGGCTGACGAGAATCCGCACGCAATTGTGTAATCACGTCATAAACACAGATTTTCTATGAACATTTGGGCAGGCATTGTTGGTGTTGTCTTGATTGGGCCCCATGTTCTTCCATCTACGCTCAATGGAGCACGTTATCATGATTTCATACGGGATACTCTACCTGTGCTGCTAGAACATGTGCCTTTACAAGTACAACATGTGGTTCATGCACGATGGAGCTCCTGCACATTTCAGTCCATGTGTTCGTACGCTTCTCAACAACAGATTCGGTGACCGATGGATTGGTAGAGGCGGACCAATTCCATGGCCTCCACGCTCTCCTGACCTGAACCCTCTTGACTTTCATTTACGGGGGCATTTGAAAGCTCTTGTCTACGCAACCACGGTACCAAAGGTAGAGACTCTTCGTGCTCGTATTGTGGACGGCTGTGATACAATACGCCATTCTCCAGGGCTGCATCAGCGCATCAGGGATTCCATGCGACGGAGGGTGGATGCATGTATCGTCGACATTTTGAACATTTCCTGTAACAAAGTGTTTGAAGTCACGCTGGTACGTTCTGTTGCTGTGTGTTTCCATTCCATGATTAATGTGATTTGAAGAGAAGTAATAAAATGAGCTCTAACATGGAAAGTAAGCGTTTCCGGACACATGTCCACATAACATATTTTCTTTATTTGTGTGTGAGGAATGTTTCCTGAAAGTTTGGACGTACCTTTTTGTAACACCCTGTATACACGTCCACAGAAATTTATGCAAAGAAGGGAGAGCGGGTCATCAAGATCCTAAAATGGCCATTTTTTGTATTATCGATTCGGTATATCTGATGCCCTGAGAACCTAATTTAATAACTGCCCTAAACTTACTGTATTCTTCAAGACTTATAGTTTTCCACTCAACTTCTGCTTGTTAGGGGATGTAATGGATTTTGGTCCAAAAAACTGATTCTTCAAAAATATTATTTTCTTGATCTACACAGTTTAATCTACGTTTTGTGTGAATTTGATCGTGATATCAGCTTTAGAAATGCCTTTAAATTGTTAAAATGTTAAACACTGCACTGGCGGCCACTGTCTCCTTTTCCGATATTTGGGAAACTGCTTCCTTCAGCGGAATTTTTATCAGTGTGAAGACTATTTTCTTGCGATATCTTTGGCTGACAGCTATATCTCTGGCTGACATCTATATCTTTGCCTGAAAATTTTCTTGCATGTGGTTTATTTTGATAATACTAACTCACATTAGTAGGTGGAAGGTTGAATTCGCAAACTTTTACGTGAAAGTCAAGATTTATGCATAATGGGTGGTGGAAAAACTGTGTTTACGAAACGGAGGTTTCGTGGAAATCTGTGTACCAACAAAAAAGAGAAAGCAGCTCGAAATGAAGAACATAAGCACTCAGCTTCAGCATCGAAACTTGCGACAGGAGAGTTGTACAGATGCGTGAATGAAGTTGATATGGATTCCTCTGGACTCAGACTTACTGGTTTAGAGCTTCTCTGACAGGCTATAATGTTTTCATGTCCATGCATGATTGTTATTGAAGAAAGAAGAGTGGAAGTAGCTTGTAATTTTAAATTAATTTGTAATTCGTGTGGCTATGAATTTTCATTTTCCTCCTCAAAAAAAAAAAAAAAAAAAAAAAAAAAACTGACACTGGTACCTATGAAAGCAATTTTAGGTTAGCATATGCTCTGAGATGCCTTGGGCAGAGCAGGGAAGGAGGTGGTGGTTTTCTGAACATGCCTTCACCTTGTGCAAGGTTTGAAAAAATAAATAAAGAAATGTCTGATGCTGTATGCGATACTGCCAGAGTTTCTATGAAGAAAGTGGTGGAGGAATTGGTGTAAATAAACCAAAAAGAAATAGGTTCTGGGGTAGATGTTCATGACAGTGAATCTCCTACAAGTGTTACTGACCTGTGTATGTCTGTAGATGGGACCTGGATGGAAAGGGGTCACACATCTCTGCGTGGAGTTGCATCTGTTACTGGTATTGACTCAGGTAAAGCTTGAGATGTAGAAAAGATGTCTAAATACTGCCACCAGTGTGCAACAAGGAAAATGTCCAAAGTGAAGAGAGTGGGAAACTGCGGCAAGAAAAGCATGCAGTAGCAAGCTTTAAAAATTATAGTGGCTCAAGAGGGGGCGTGGAGGCTGCTGCAGTTGTGTGTTCCCCAGATCTGAGGACCAGTGTGGTGTTAGATATAATAAATACCTTGTTGATGGGGACTCCTCTTCGTTCAGAGCTGTAGCAGATAAAAATCCGTACAATACAACAATAGAAAAGTAGAGATTTGTTGGCCACATCCGAAAGAAGCTTTTCGGTAGGCTTCGTCGCTTGCTGAAAAAGAGAAGATAGGTGAAGTACTTGAGGATGAAAAACCACTAGAAGGAGAATGTAGGCTTACTCTGAGATACATTGATTCTCTTCAGTTATTTTATGGGAGAGCTATCAGGAAATCACACATAATTTACAGCCAATGAGGCGTGCTGTGTGGGCAATTTTTTTCCACAAACTGTGCACTGACCAAACACCAGTTCGCAATCTGTGTCCGAAGGACGATTGGTGTAATTCCAATAATTCACATAAACACACATTACCAGAACCTGTTATGAATGCAGTTAAGGCCACATTCAGGTTTCTTGCAAACCATGACTTATTGAGGAAGCGTCTTCACGGAAATACACAATATGCAAACTAAAGCCTCACTAATTCAATTTGGATTAGATGCTCAAAAATGACATTCTGTGGACTTGAATTACTCAAAATAGGTGTCTATGATGCAGTTTTATGTTACAATAACGGAAATAATGGCAGAACTGAAGAGGTGAAGAGAGTTGGTATAGATCCTGGTGTCTACAACAGAAGCATTTTACACCATCGACGAGAGTAGGGTCAAGAAAGCTAACAGATTAGTGTCTTACCTGCATAGACAGGCCAGGCAGATTCGAAGAGGAGAGAAGAGAAACCTGGAGGATGAGGAGTATCAGTAAGAAGGATTTTAAAATTGATGTAAGCTTATTAGATGTAGAAGTATGAGAAGAAAATCTTTGAACCTCATATTCTTTGTTTTACATTTTTTACGTTATTAGAAGACTTTTCTCGAAAAGTATATGCGCTAATGCTATGAAATTTTCAGGAACTGCTCGCAACGTGGTGCTTTCTCCCTGGAGCTAAAAATACGAGATCCTGAAATTACATTCTGATTTTTAGATGATTGTGTATGTAGAAAAAAAAGTTAATTTTGGATGTGCAAAATTAAAAAACTCTGTTAAATGATACAGTTTGTACCATAAATTAATAACTGTAGTTCAGTGGTCTTATAACTTTCTCAGGACACTACAATAAAATTTTCAGATGAATTACATGGTTAGAATTCGTGGTACGGCTGTTAATAAAAAAGACAATAAAAATACTAAAAATTCAGATTTCTGGCAAAATATTAATCCTGCATATTTTATTATATGTTTCCGTCAAAACGCAACTCCTTTTCTTTACACATACAGAATTTTAGATTTGTACGTTAGTAAATAGGGCTGTAATGATTTTGTAAATAAATGTTTGCATTTTCCTTTACATCCCCCCTTAAAATACGAGGGTAATTCCAAAAGAAATGCACATAATTTTTTTTTATTCCATCTTTTATTCTACACGTTTGAAAGTTTTACAGTGTGTAGATACATCTTTTAGGAACAATATTTTCATTTCTCCACATAATTTCCATCCCTCTCAACTGCCTTACGCCATCTTGGAACCAGCGCCTGCATACCCGCACGGTAAAATTCTGGACCAACCTGTCGGAGCCACTTTTTGATAGCGTGCACAAGGGAGTCATCATCTTCAAACCTTGTTCCACGAAGAGAGTCTTTCAGTTTCCCAAAGAGATGAAAGTCACATGGTGCCAGGTCAGGACTGTAAGGTGGGTGTTTCAGTGTTGTCCATCCGAGTTTTGTGATCGCTTCCGTGGTTTTTCGACTGACATGTGGCCGTGCATTGTCGTGCAACAGCAAAACATCTTGCTTTTGCCGATGTGGTCGAACACGACTCAGTCGAGCTTGAAGTTTCTTCAGTGTCGTCACATATGCATCAGAATTTATGGTGGTTCCACTTGGCACGATGTACACAAGCAAGAGTCCTTCGGAATCGAAAAACACCGTAGCCATAACTTTTCCAGCAGAAGGTGTGGTTTTAAATTTTTTTCTTGAGTTAATTTGCATGATGCTACTCCATTGATTGCCTCTTTGTCTGTGGTGAAAAATGATGGAGCCATGTTTCATCTCCTGTCACAATTCTACCAAGAAATTCATCTCCACTATTTTCGTACTTCTCCAAAAGTTCGCTGCATACCGTTTTTCTTGGTTCTTTGTGAGCCACTGTCAACATCCTGGGAACCCACCTGGCACAAACCTTTTTTAACGCCAACACTTTCAGTATTCTGCAAACACTTCCTTCCTCTACTCCAACGTAGCGTGACAATTCGTTCAATGTGATGCGTCTGTCAGCAGTCACCAATTCGTTAACTCTCTGCACATTGTCTGTTTGTGTGTACAGTACGAGGCCTGCCGCTGCGAGGACAATCCTCAATATTGCCGTGCCCGCTTTCATCACGTAACCTGCTTGCCCACCGACTAACTGTACTGCAATCGACAGCAGCATCTCCATACACCTTTTTCAACCTCTTGTGGATGTTTCCCACTGTCTCGTTTTCACAGCACAGGAATTCTGTGACAGCACGTTGCTTCTGACGAACGTCAAGTGTAGCAGCCATCTTGAAGACATGCTGTGACGGCGCCACTCACGGGAACAGGTTGAATTAAGTCTGAAAACAAGTGGGAAGGATGTATCTACACACTGTAAAACTTTCACACGTGCAGAATGAAAACTGTATTTTTACAAAAATAGTGTGAATTTCTTTTGGAGTGACCCTCGCATTTACCGTATTTGCTCGCGAGCCGATGTTTAGCCTATCTCCATTTCAAGTCAACTCACAGGGCTTGTTAGTTTCGACACAAATTCGTTATCTGTTATTTTGGCTCGGTCTACGAGAGAAGAGCTGACTGGGCAGTGGCAGGCGACAAGCGAGGTGATAACTCGGTGGACTGCTGCACGGGCCTCGCCAAACAAGTGGGTCCGTTGCAAAATATTTGCTGATTGCGCCCGAACTTTAACTAACACAGTTAATACACTCATTTCAAAAGCTGTGACTACCCGTCATCACATCGCAGACAGTTGCTCGTATTTCACGGATTTTGGGCAGCAAATATTATAATTAAATACCTTAAATAGGGTTAAAGAAATGTAGTCGAAATAAATCGGGCGAAGCTGAGGCAATAAAATTAGCACATGAGACGCTAAATACACTCATGTTCATAAATTAAGGATAATTGCAGAATGTTTTGTGACACATAGTTGCACTACACAAAACTGGTGCTAATAGCATAGGCACATAGGGAACACACACGACACAGATCTGTAAGACCACGGTATTGGTGATAAGTTAAGAAAACCGTCCCGAAACACATATGCTACAAAACGCCACTGTTTCCTGCGCGTATACCCCGACATCAATATGGGATATGATCACCATGTACCCTTACACAGGCCGCACAACGGGTTGGCATACTCTGGATCAGGTGGTCGAGCAGCTGTTGGGGTATAGCCTCCCATTCTTGCACCAGTGTCTGTCGGAGCTCCTGAAGTGTCGTAGGGGTTTGAAGAGGTGCAGCGATACGTCGGCCGAGAGCATCCCAGACGTGCTCGATGGGGTTTAGGTCTGGAGAACAGGCAGGCCACTCCATTCGCCTGATATCTTCTGTTTCAAGATGATACTCCACGATGCCAGCTCGGTGTGGCCGTGCGTTATCATCCATTAGGAGGAAGGTGGGTCCCACTGCACCCCTGATAAGGTGGACATACTGGTGCAAAATGCCGTCCCAATACACCTGACCTGTTACAGTTCCTCTGTCAAAGACATGCAGGGGTGTACGTACACCAATCATAATCCCATCCCACACCATCAAACCATAACCTCCGTGCAGGTCCCTTTCAAGGACATTAAGAGGTTGATATCGGGTTCCTGGTTTACGCCAGATGAAAACCCGGCGAGAATCACTGTTCAGACTATACCTGGACTCGCCCGTGAACATAACCTGAGACCACTGTTCCAATGACCACATACTGTGTTCTTCACACCAGCCTTTACAGGCTCTCCTGTGACCAGAGGTCAGTGAATGCACCTTGCAGGCCTCCGGGCGAATAAATCATGTCTTTTCAGTCGTCTATAGACTGTGTGTCTGGAGACAATTGTTCCAGTGGCTGCGGTAAGGTCGCGTGCAAGGCTACCTGGAGTGCTCTGCGGCCGTCTGCGGGCACTGATGGTGAGATATCGGTCTTCTTGTGGTGTTTTACACTGTGGGCGTCCCGTATTGTAGCGCCTGGACACGTTTCCTGTCTGCTGGAATCGTTGCCATAATCTTGAGATCACACTTTGTGGCACACGGAGGGCTCGTGCTACGACCTGCTGTGTTTGACCAGCCTTCAATCGCCCTAGTATTCTACCCCTCATAACGTCATCAGCATGTGTTCTTTCCGCCATTTTCAACACACAGTCACTATTAGCACGTCTGAAAACGTCTGCACAGTTATTCGCTGCACTGTACTCTGACACCCACCAACACACTTCTGCGTATGTGGACTGCTGCCAGCGCCACCGCGCGACAACCGCAGGTCAGATGCACCGCATGGTCATACCCCGAGGTGATCGAAACCCACAAACCGCCCATCAGAGCGTTGTTTCACCATGTATCAGCATTATCCTTAATTTATGAGCATGAGTGTAGTAGAGTTCTACCGCGGTTGGAACACTTGCACGGAGCTAGGGGCTCTTGCCGGGCTAACCGGCTTTTCACAGGTACAGGGATACAAGGAAGTGTAGCAGTTCAGCACAGCTGCTTTAGTCCCATGGTGATTAGAGCCATTCAGCACAGCTGCTCGAGCGACTAGGCTCGCGCCCGCATCGCAGCAGTGGGCAACCATGTACCGCTTCAGTGTGGCTCATTAGCGCCTTTCGTGGCAAATTTATTTGTAAGGCTGTTGTATTAACGAGAACTGACAATGAAATTCAACATCTCGTTTAATATTTTGATCATGCAAAGGACTGGAGGCAGTTAAATTGGAAATCTGTGGTAAGTTCCTACGAGACCAAACTGCTGAGGGCACCGGTTCCTAGGCTTCCAGAATACTTAATCTAACTTAAACTAACTTACGAACACACACACACACACACACACACACACACACACACACACACACACACACCAATGCCCGTGGGAGGCCTCGGACCTCATCCGGAAGGGGGGGGGGGAGGGAGGGATCCACGCGAACCGTGGCAACACGCCAAGGTACCGACCGTCCACTGTGTCAACCTCAGCCGATAGGCGCCTCACCGGGCGCGTATATGGAGGGCCATGTGGTCAGCACAATATCTCCCCACCGTGGTCAGTTTTCGTGATCGGAGCCCCTACTTCTCAATGAAGTAGCTCGTCAACTGCCTTCAGAAGGGCTGAGTGAACTCCGCTAGCGCGCGGCGCACCAAGACGGTTACTCATCCCAGTGCTAACCAAGCCCGACAGCGCTTGACTTCGGTGATCTGACATAATGGGCGTGAACAGTGCGGCAAGACCTTAGGCGCTGCAAAGGAAGGTAAGCCTAATTTAGTGAGACTGCATCATTGTTTTAAGCTCAACTGGGGGAAGCACGCGCAGTCGTTTTGCGGCAGACGCAGGGGTAGTGACCGGTAGATCTGCCGTGTGGACTCCCCCATGCGTTGTACCTGAGACATTTCCGTACTTTGAAAGGGACATTGTTAAATTTTAACGCTGTTCGAATAAAACAGGTGGGAAAATGTCTCATTACTTTATTTGCACAAGTGATTACCCCTCTAGTCACCTCCATCCTCGACCACCACCCCCTTTCGCCCCGCCATCATCCCTGAATCGACAAATAACAGCAGGAAACCGTGTTTTACTTCCTGTTTACAGAGCGCTTGTCACCTGCCCCGCGAGGCACAGGCCGTTAAATAGCAGACTGCCTGTCGCTCGACCGGAGATTGGCCGTTTAGAGTTCCGATGATTGGAATCGGCAGAAGAGCACCGGCTGTACCGTGCAGTCTCTGGCTGCCAATTTCTACGGCGACCCGTTTGCCACCTGTAGTGCTGTCAAGCTACTGTGCGCTGCTGCTGGAATACGTACTACTGCCAATGGGCAAATCCCACCCCAGGATGCGATTCACCAGCTACACCGCGTGGTCCATTCAGCCACAGCAAAGAGTGTGATCGGGGTCGTGGTTGATGTCTCTGGAGCTTTCAGCAATCTGTGGCGGCATGCGCCCTCCTCCTGCCTCCGACAATAGCCGTACATTCCGGAGGACGGCGGTCCAAATCCCCATCCGACGATCCAGATTTCGTACGTCGCTCCAGGTAGATGCAGACCATACCAGCTGCGTTGCTCTTCTTTTGCCCTCTCCGTGGGCTGTTAGATTGGTCCATCTTTTATCTCTCTGTGCTTCTCTTGCCTGTCCGTATCCTAGGCAATCTCTGAGTGGGGTACGTGTAACAAGTGGCGAAAGCTGGGGGATGTATGTCCCCGTATTGCACTCTGCTTCCAGAGGCTTTCGGTTGCTCCCTATAGGGGGCACTTTGGCTGCCTTTATTTGTCTTGTCTTCTTTTTGTCTGTAACTCGCCTTGTTGACCTTTCGTAGACCTCGGTGTTTTCTTATGCTGGGTTTTGCGCGGTAGGCTATCTCTGTTCTACAGTCAAGTAGACCTGTCTGTTCGAGGAACAAGGGACTGATGACGTAGTAGTTTCGTTTAACCAACCAGGTACACTACAGCTCATTAATTTCAATACGCTCTGCTATTTCAGATTTACAACACAAATCAAATCTTATTTCTCACAAAATATAATTATATTAACTTCCACATACACTACTGGCCATTAAAATTGCTACACCAAGAAGAAATGCAGATGATAAACGGGTATTCATTGGACAAATATATTATACTAGAACTGACATGTGATTCCATTTTCACGCAATTTAGGTGCATAGATCCTGAGAAATCAGTACACAGAACAATCACCTCTGGCCGTAATAATGGCCTTGATACGCCTGGGCATTGAGTCAAACAGAGCTTGGATGGCGTGAGCAGGTAGAGCTGCCCATGCAGCTTCAACACGATACCACAGTTCATCAAGAGTAGTGACTGGCGTATTGTGACGAGCCAGTTGCTCGGCCACCATTGATCAGACGTTTTCAATTGGTGAGAGATGTAAAGTTCTATGTAATGACTTCGCAGAAAATCCTAATAAATTTTGGTCTTATGTCAAAGCGGTAGGTGAATAAAAACAAAATGTCCAGACACTCTGTGAACAAAATGGTACTGAAACAGAGGATGACAGACTAAAGGCCGAAATACTAAATGTCTTTTTCCAAAGCTGTTTCACAGAGGAAGATTGCACTGTAGTTCCTTCTCTAGATTGTTGCACAGATGACAAAATGGTAGATATCGAAATAGACGACAGAGGGATAGAGAAACAATTAAAATCGCTCAAAAGAGGAAAGTCCGCTGGACCTGATTGGATACCAGTTAGATTTTTAACAGAGTACGCGAAGGAACTTGCCCCTCTTCTTGCAGCGGTGTACCGTAGGTCTCTAGAAGAGCGTAGCGTTCCAAAGGATTGGAAAAGGGCACAGGTCATCCCCGTTTTCAAGAAGGGACGTCGAACAGATGTGCAGAACTATAGACCTATATCTCTAACGTCGATCAGTTGTAGGATTTTATTATGTTCGAGTATAATGACTTTTCTGGAGACTAGAAATCTACTCTGTAGGAATCAGCATGGGTTTCGAAAAGGACGGTCGTGTGAAACCCAGCTCGCGCTATTCGTCCACGAGACTCAGAGGACCATAGACAAGGGTTCACAGGTAAATGCCGTGTTTCTTGACTTCCGCAAGGCGTTCGATACAGTTCCCCACAGTCGTTTAATGAACAAAGTAAAGAGATTATGGTCTATCAGACCAATTGTCTGTTTGGATTGAAGAGTTCCTAGATAACAGAACGCAGCATGTCATTCTCAATGGAGAGAAGTCTTCCGAAGTAAGAGTGATTTCAGGTGTGCCGCAGGGGAGTGTCATAGGACCGTTGCTATTCACAATATACATAAATGACCTTGTGAAAGACATCGGAAGTTCACTGGGGCTTTTTGCAGATGATGCTGTGGTGTATCGAGAGATTGTAACAATGGAAAATTGTACTGAAATTCAGGAGGATCTGCAACGAATTGACGCATGGTGCAGGGAATGGCAATTCAATCTCAATGTAGACAAGTGTAATGTGCTGCGAATACATAGAAAGATAGATCCCTTATCATTTAGCTACAAAATAGCAGGTCAGCAACTGGAAGCAGTTAATTCCATAAATTATATGGGAGTACGCATTAGGAGTGATTTAAAATGGAATGATCATATAAAGTTGATCGTCGGTAAAGCAGATGCCGGACTGAGATTCATTGGAAGAATCCTAAGGAAATGCAATCCGAAAACAGAGGAAGTAGTTTACAGTACGCTTGTTCGCCCACTGCTTGAATACTGCTCAGCAGTGTGGGATCCGTACCAGATAAGGTTGATAGAAGAGATAGAGAAGATCCAACGGAGAGCAGCGCGCTTCGTTGCAGGATCATTTAGTAATCACGAAAGCGTTACAGAGATGATACATAAACTCCAGTGGAAGACTCTGCGGGAGAGACGCTCAGTAGCTCGGTATGGGCTTTTGTTAAAGTTTCGAGAACGTACCTTCACCGAAGAGTCAAGCAGTATATTGCTCCCTCCTATGTATATCTCGCGAAGAGACCATGAGGATAAAATCAGAGAGATTAGAGCCCACACAGAAGCATACCGATAATCCTTCTTTCCACGAACAATACGGGACTGGAATAGAAGGGAGAAACGATAGAGGTACTCAGGGTACCCTCCGCCACACACCTTCAGGTGGCTTGCGGAGTATGGATGTAGATGTAGAGATCTGGAGAATGTGCTGGCCACGGCAGCAGTTGAACATTTACTGTATCCAGAAAGGCCGGTACAGGACTTGCAACACGTGGTCGTGCATTATCCTACTGAAATGTAGGGTTTCGCAGGGATCGAATGAAGGGTAGAGCCACAGTCTTAACACATCTGATATGTAACGTCCACTGTTCAAAGTGCCGTCAATGCGAACAAGAGGTGACCGAGACGTGTAACCAATGGCACCCCGTACCATCACGCCGGGTGATACGCCAGTATGGCAATGACGAATACACGCTTCCAATGTGCGTTCACCGTGAAGTCGCCAAACACGGATGCGACCATCATGATGCTGTAAACGGAACCTGGATTCATCGGAAAAAATGAAATTTTGCCATTCGTGCACCCAGGTTCGTCGAGTACACCATCGCAAGCGCTCCTGTCTGTGATGCAGCGTCAAGGGTAACCGCAGCCGTGCTCTCCGAGCTGGTAGTCCGTGCTGCTGCAAACGTCGTCGAACTGTTCGTGCAAATGGTTGTTGTCTTGCACACGTCCCCATCTGTTGACTCAGGGATCGTGACGTGGCTGCACGATCCGTTACAGCCATGCGGATAAGATGCCTGTCATCTGGATTGCTAGTGATACGAGGCCGTTGGGATCCAGCACGGCGTTCCGTATTACCCTCCTGAACCCACCGATTCTATATTCTGCTAACAGTCATTGGATCTCGACCAACGCGAGCAGCAATGTCGCGATACGATAAACCGCAATCGCTATAGGCTATAATCCGACCTTTATCAAAGTCGGAAACGTGATGGTACGCATTTCTCCTCCTTACACGAGGCATCACAACAACGTTTCACCAGGCAACGTCGCTCAACTGGTGTTTGTGTATGAGAAATCGGTTGGAAACTTTCCTCGTGTAAGCACGTTGTAGGTGTTGCCACCGGCGCCAACATTCTGTGAATGCTCTGAAAAGCTAATCATTTGCATATCACAGCATCTTCTTCCTGTCGGTTAAATTTCGCGTCTGTAGCACGTCATCGTCGTGGTGTAGCAATTTGAATGGCCAGTAGTCTATATAATACAATCACAATCATTGTATTGTACTTTCATAAAAGTATCCTCCTTTGGATTAAATGACTGCCTCAGAAACTCGAGGCATGTGGTGAATCAGTTTGCGTAGGTATCGTGAACCATACAGATGGTTCCACAGTTCCTTAACAGTATTTCAGAGATGTTTCTTTCTGGATATATTAACTTCCCTGATACGTCTGTCCACTTCATCCCAGGCCATTTCAATGCGATTACAACCGGGCCTTTGGGATGGCCATACCATATCATTCAGTACTTTCTGTTTTTCCTTTGATGCGATGTATTTCGCACAGTACGCCAACCGATGTTTACGGTCATTATCCTGTTGTAAGGTTAACCCTATCCCTATTAAGCGCAATCGACTTCGCATTGCATGGTACTGAAGTATGCGGTGGTACGGCTTCTGATCCATACATCCTTCTATTTTCACAATGTCGCTCACTGTATCTCCGGCAAAACATCCCCAAACCGTAATAGAGCCTCCACCGTCTTTAATTGTAGGTAGAACACACTGCTGGGCTAACCTTTCACATACAAATCAGCGAACAAAAATCTCGAATTTCGATTCATCGGTGAATAACACCTACGTCCAGTCTTCCGATGGCCGAATACGGTTTTTTCTAGCCCATTCAAGTGTCTTCTGTTTATTTATGGGCGTTAGAAGTTTTTTTTTTTTGTTTTTTTTTTTTTTTTTGCTGTGTCGCATCCTTTCAAGCCGACTTCAGTCAGTCTCCTTTTTACCATTTTACTGTTGCAACAGATATTGTTGTCGTGTTCGTTTCTACCAATACTGCACGAATTTGGGGCACTGTTTTGAATCTATTTCTTTTACTGGTAATTCTGATATATTTATCATCACTTTTAGCTGTATTACGAGGTCGACCTGGTCGTGGTATGTCATTGCTACCTGTTGTCTTCTGGCGGTGAAGGGTGTATTGCACTCCCCATATAGACACGCTACACTGTTTCGCTATTTGGCGGATAGATAAACCTGGTTGGCTAAGTGCTACAATTGCAGCATGTTTTTGTATGGATACCTGCACTCGTGAAGCCATACTAGCGGTGTGCACACTTCAATGTTACGAAGGAACTGACGTGCAGGAACCACATGTTATGTATCGTAGCAATGCTTGCCGTTCGCTGCCGACATCACATCACTACGGGGAACAACACAGGTGCACCAATGCGGCGTCCGTCGGCAGATAGGTAAACATATCAGATGGGGGGTGGGGGGTTGGAGGAATGGAATACCGCTTAACAAAAGGAGTGTTGGGGTCCTCCACCGACAAAGTGGTAAAATTTGGTGTTGCTTAAAGTAGTTTTTGGTAACTGTTTTGGAGTTAGGGTAAAAATGTGTATTAACAAATAAGCACCGGTACAATAACTCGTCCTTTGAAAGAAAAAAACTGGTGCGTGAAAAAGGCCGATTTCAGGAAGGTGCATTTTTTTGTTCAACCGCGAATAACAAACATTTCCGTTCCGTATTCGGAGAAACCGTTTCAGGGGTGGATCCTAAACACTTTTATCGATCAAAAAATGCAATGTAAAAAATCGATTTGTTAAACCAAAAGATTGTAAACCTCCGCTTAATGTTGCAGGGGGTCACTTTGAACATTTTCTGGAAATGTATTTTTCACTGTATTTTCGTTGTAAATAAGTGGTAAGTCCATTTCAGCTCTTCGTTTCTGTAATTTCACTGCATTTCCTGTACATTTACAGGGAGCTACTTTTTATCTGCGGCACTCTTTTAATTGAGCAGTGTTGAGAAAACAGAGCAGTGTCGCTAACAATCGACTGACGAAAGTTATGTCACCAGTTGACGAGACGGTAGGAATTACGGAGTGTTACTGACCGAGTGCCGCCTAGTCGTGCTCTGCGTAGAACCAGGTCGAGCGTGCAGCTGCGACGCCGACCTGCGTGGCTGGCTGGCTGCCTCTAGCGTCGCCGCTGTGGCCTAGGACGGACGGGGCTTTATCGCTAGCGAGCGAACAAGTTGCGCGTCCGGCCGCGCCAACTTGTGCATTCGCCTGGGAGCCGTCCCACGCGCTCCAGGTCTGCCCTACTTCGCTCCTCACCACACACACACACACACACACACACACACACTGCTCTCCTACTGCTCTTTCCTTCCTCTCACTCACGTATCACTCCCCTCTTCAATAGCGAAAAACGTACGAAAAGTAGCTCTGCAGGGCGTACTCCTACACAGAGAAGTCCGTATATTTGGAAAAAAAGGAGGGTGGTGGGGGATAAAAAAATGAAGAGGCGAAGAGCTGTTCAGCAGCAGGTTTGGAGTCGCCCCCACCCCTCCCTCCTTTTTCCTGCACTGCGCCGCTATGCATTTCTCTATCAGCGCAGTTTGCTCCTCGGATTCGGCGGAGTTATCGATCGCACCCGTCTCCTTCTTTGGCGCGCTTTTAATATGTCGACAGTTTCGGGGGCCAACTTCATAGCGAGGCGGCGGGGTTACCCACAAAAATATTGAAAATCCGAAGTGCACCGAAACACGAATTGCAACGAATGCACTTCGCTCACTGTGGGCCCCGTACAAAGCACAAGGCTTTTTTTAAAAATTTATTAGGCCTTTGGTGTTTAATTACATACACTACTGCCCATTAAAATTGCTACACCACGACGATGACGTACTACAAACGCGAAATTTAACTGACAGGAAGAAGATGCTGTGATATGCAAATGATTAGCTTTTCAGAGCATTCACACAAGGTTGGCGCCGGTGGCGTGAGGAAAGTTTCCAACCGATTTCTGATACACAAACAGCAGTTTACCGGCGTTGCCTGGTGAAACGTTGTTGTGATGTCTCGTGTAAGGAGGAGAAATGCGTACCATCACGTTTCCGACTTTGATAAAGTTCGGATTGTAGCCTATCGCGATTGCGGTTTATTGTATCGCGACATTGCTGCTCGTGTTGGTCAAGATCCGATGACTGTTAGCAGAATATGGAATCGGTGGGTTCAGGAGGGTAATACGGAACGCCGTGCTGGATCCCAACGGCATCGTAATCACTAGCAGTCGAGATGACAGCCATCTTATCAGCATGGCTGTAACGGATCGTGCAGCCACGTCTCGATCCCTGAGTCAACAGATGGGGACGTTAGTAAGACAACAACCATCTCCACGAACAGTTCGACGACGTTTGCAGCAGCATGGACTATCAGCTCGGAGACCATGGCTACGGTTACCCTTGACGCTGCATCACAGACAGGAGCGTATCACCCGGCGTGATGGTATGGGGTGCCATTGGTTACACGTCTCGGTCACCTCTCGTTCGCATTGACGGCACTTTGAACAGTGGATGTTACATTTCAGATGTGTTACGACCCGTGGCCCTAGCCTTCATTCGGTCCCTGCGAAACCCTACATTTCAGCAGGATAACGCACGACCACATGTTGCAGGTCCTGTACGGGCCTTTCTGGATACGGAAAATGTTCGACTGCTGCCCTGGCCTCTCATTCTCCAGATCTCTCACCAATTGAAAACGTCTGGTCTATGGTGGCCGAGCAACTGGCTCGTTACAATACGCCAGTCAGTACTCTTGATGAACTGTGGTATCGTGTTGAAGCTGCATGGGCAGGTGTACCTGTACACGCCCTCCAAGCTCTGTTTGACTCAATGCCCAGGCGTATCAAGGTCGTTATTACGGCCAGAGGTTGTTGTTCCAGGTACTGATTTCTCAGGATCTGTGCACCCAAATTGCGTGAAAATGTAATCACATGTCAGTTCTAGTATAATATATTTGTCCAATGAATACCCGTTTATCATCTGCATTTCTTCTTGGTGTAGCAATTTTAATGGCCAGTAGTGTAGTATTAAAAGTCTGACAGATAGCCAAATAGAATTTCTGAATGACAATTCCTTCTACTCAGTAGATGAATTCTTACGTATGAAGTAGTAACTGTAATATATATATATATATATATATATATATATATATATATATATATATATATATATATATATATATATATATGGCTATTACAAATGATTGAAGCGATTTCACAGCTCTACAACAACTTTATTATTTGAGATATTTTCACAATGCTTTGCACACACATACAAAAACTCAAAAAGTTTTTTTAGGCATTCACAAATGTTCGATATGTGCCCCTTTAGTGATTCGGCGGACATCAAGCCGATAATCAAGTTCTTCCCACACTCGGCGCAGCATGTCCCCATCAATGAGTTCGAAAGCATCGTTGATGCGAGCTCGCAGTTCTGGCACGTTTCTTGGTAGAGGAGGTTTAAACACTTCACCATTAAGAAAAAATGTTGCTTCATCACTGAAAACAAGTTTCGCACTGAACGCATCCTCTTCCATGAGCTGTTGCAACCGCGCCGAAAATTCAAAGCGTTTGACTTTGTCATCGGGTGTCAGGGCTTGTAGCAATTGTAAACGGTAAGGCTTCTGCTTTAGCCTTTTCCGTAAAATTTTTCAAATCGTCGGCTGTGGTACGTTTAGCTCCCTGCGTGCTTTATTCGTCGACTTCCGCGGGCTACGCGTGAAACTTGCCCGCACGCGTTCAACCGTTTCTTCGCTCACTGCAGGCCGATTTACCCTTACAGAGGCATCCAGAAGCTTTAAACTGCGCATACCATCGCCGAATGGAGTTAGCAGTTGGTGGATCTTTGTTGAACTTCGTCCTGAAGTGTCGTTGCACTGTTATGACTGACTGATGTGAGTGCATTTCAAGCACGACATACGCTTTCTCGGCTCCTGTCGCCATTTTGTCTCACAGCACTCTGGCGGCAGAAACCTGAAGTTCGGCTTCAGCCGAACAAAACTTTGAGTTTTTCTACGTATCTGTAGCGTGTCGTGACCATACGTCAATGAATGGAGCTACAGTGAATTTATGAATTCGCTTCAATCATTTGTAATAGCCCTATATATATATATATATATATATATATATATATATATATATATATATATATTGTGTAATGAAAACTTGTGTTAAAGTGACACGTTCCGCATCATTATGAACTGTCGTATTCATTATCTATGGAACAAGGATTAATGTGTGTATGTATGTATATACTATCTCGCGTTCGTCCACTTTGTGGGAATCGTGAATAATGACCAGTAATGTTGGAGTACATGTGGGAGCAATTAGTGAGCTGCGATGTTGCCAGGCAACATTGTCGGTATATGTTGTCGACATAATGCAGTTTTTATGGCACGATGTAAACGTACCTCCAGCAAGTCAGATCCCGCTGGGGCTCGAGCTGGCGAGCAACTCGGCAGAGAAGTCGGCGTTTTCCTTTCCCGGCACGGTCGCCACCGCAGCCGTGACCCGCTGCGCCCGTGCCCTGTAGCGCGGCTGGCGGCTGGCGGGATCAGTCGAACAAGGCCGCGTCGCCAGACGGCGGAAGCCGACCAACTGCGCCTCCAAGCCTGCCCGCGCGCCTAAACATTCCCGGCAGTCCCGGGCGCGCTAGTCTGCAGACAGCAGGTGACTGTTTTTTACGCGTACAGTTCGACTCCCGAAAGTTCCACGTTCAGGAAGACCAAGGAAACTTTCGGATTTTAATTTAACGAAAGCTGTAATTTCCAAGAATGAGTGCCTATCGAAGTTGGGGTGTCCAAACGATACATATCGAAGGTGCGATCGTAAACACCAGGTGATCAAAGTGTCAGTATAAATTTGAGAACTGAATAAATCACGGAATAATGTAGATACGCACTGTCCCCTGTTATCTTTAACGTATACATTGAAGAGGCGCTGAAAAAAGTAAGGGAAAATTCACAGACAGGTGTAGTAATTCATGGCCAACGAATAGATATGATAAGATATGCCGATGATATAGCTGTCCTGGCTGAAAGTGAAGAAGATCTTGTAGTCCTACTGAATAGAATGGATAAAGTTATGGGTGAAGAATATAATATGAGAATTAATAAAGCAAAAACAAAAGTAATGGCATGCGACAAAGAAGATAAAGTGAAAGTCCAAGTTCATGTAGGCAATGAACTGCTTGAACAAGTTGATAAATTTACTTATCTGGGCAGTAATATTACCAGGGATGGAAGGAGCAAGGCAGAAGCGAGAAGTAGAATAGCTCAAGCAAAGGCTGCTTTTAACAAGAAGAAAAACATATTAACATCTAAGACCATCAGCCTTGAAATCAGGAAAAGATTTTTGAAATCATATGTGTGGAGTGTGGCATGCTATGGGTGTGAAACATGTACTCTCGGGACAGAGGAAGACCAGAAGCTAAATTCTTTTGAAATGTGGTGCTATAGGCGCATGCTCAAAATAAAATGTATCGACAAGGTCACAAACGAAGTGGTTCTGGAAAGAGCAGGTGAGAAGAGAAGCTTGTGGAGTTTCACTGTTAAAAGAAGAGTGCAATTTACAGGCCATCTATTAAGACATAAAGGACTCCTGAACACAATCATAGAGGGATATGTCGGGGGTAAAAGACCAAGAGGAAGACCACGACTGAGGTACATGGATCAAATCGTGAAAGATGTGGAGTGTAACACCTACAAAGAAATGAAGAGAAAAACTGAAAGACGCACAGAATGGAGACAAGCTGCCAATGTGGCTGTTGCAAACCAATCCTTGGATTGACCACTACAGAAGAAGAATGTAGATACAGAGGTACAAATTAACACACGTGCTTGGAATGACATGGGGCTTTTATTAGAACCAAAAAAATACAAACGTTCAAAAAGTGTCCGACAGATGGCGCTTCATCTGATCAGATTACCAATAATTAGCATAAGAAAGTAAGACAAAGCGAAGATGATGTTCTGTACAGGAAATGCTTAATATGTCCACCATCATTCCTCAACAATAGCTGTAGTCGAGGAATAATGTTGTGAACAGCACTGTAAAGCTTGTCCGGAGTTATGGTGAGGCATTGGCGTCGGATGTTGTCTTTCGGCATCCCTAGAGATGTCTGTCGATCACGATACACTTGCGACTTTAGGTAACCCCAAAGCCAATAATCGCACGGACTGAGAGGCGAAGCATGACGAAAGTGGCGGCTGAGCACACGATCATCACCAAAAGACGCGCGCAAGAGATATTACACGCGTATAGCAATATGGGGCGGTTCTAATAAAAACCCATGTCATTCCAACCATGTGTGTCAATCTTTACGTATCTACATTATTCCATGGTTTATTGTTTTCAAATTTATACAGACTTTTTGATCACCCGGTAGATCATACGACTCTGGTGGCTGGCGTTATGAGAATGTTTACGGTGGTCGCTACAGCAACGACAAAAGAAGAGCGTCACAAAAATACTTGTAACTGCAAAGCAGACGACGTACCTTACTCGTCGTCGGTGTTGTCATCATGTGAAAATCAATTACGGTGGTCTGGATGGATAATTTGGAAGTGTTGAACCATGTATTCTTCCTGATACTCGTTCGTTTTCCACACTGTCCGCAATGAAATTGTAAACCGCATCTCAGCATCGAACCGAGCGAGGTGGCGCAGTGGTTCGACACTGGACTCGCATTCGGGAGGACGACGGTTCAATCCCGCGTCCGGCCATCCTGATTTAGGTTTTCCGTGATTTCCCTAAATCGCTCCAGGCAAATGCTGGGATGGTTCCTTTGAAAGGGCACGGCCGACTTCCTTCCCCATCCTTCCCTAATCCGATGAGACCGATGACCTCGCTGTTTGGTCTCTTCCCTCCAAAAACGACAACAACATCAGCATCGAAACTGTTCTTACGAAGTTCTACACACCTCGCACTACCGCAGTCTACTTGCAAGGGAACCTCCCCATCGCACCCCCCTCAGATTTAGTTATAAGTTGGCACAGTGGATAGGCCTTGAAAAACTGAACACACATCAATCGAGAAAACAGGAACAAGGTGTGTGGAACTATGAAAAAAATAAGCAAAATATACAAACTGAGTAGTCCATGTGCAAGATAGGCGATATCAAGGAAACTGTGAGCTCAGGAGCGCCGTGGTCTCGTGGTTAGTGTGAGCAGCTGCGGAACGAGAGGTCCTTGGTTCAAGTCTTCCCTCGAGTGAAAAGTTTACTTTCTTTATTTTCGCCAAGTTATGATCTGTCCGTTCGTTCAATGACGTCTCTGTTCACTGTAATAAGTTTAGTGTCTGTGTTTTGCGACCGCACCGCAAAACCATGCGATTAGTAGACGAAAGGACGTGCCTCTCCAATGGGAACCGAAAACATTTGATCGCAAGGTCATAGGTCAACCGATTTCTCCACAGGAAAGCACGTCTGATATATTCTGTACGACACTGGTGACGGCATGTACGTCACATGACAGGAATATGTTGTCGACCCACCTAACTTGTATACTTGGCGAATGGGTAAAAAGATTTTTCTACCTTGCCCGATTTAGGTTTTCTTGTGGATGTGATAATCACTCCCAAAAAAGTGATGAAAACATAAGAGTTTGTCACATAAACTGCATCAAATGAATGCAACAGTTTCAGAGTCGCACAGTTTTCCCTGTGCTCTGTCAAAACATATGTTTTCTAACGTTTTCAAATTTTTCCGTGTGTAGACCGTCAAATCTTCCATATGTCGAAACAAATCTGAACATGTCCTGGAATTTTGGAGAGCGAAGTTGACTATATGTGTGTGCCTGAACTTTGATAACTGACACACGATCACGTAAACAATACTGCTCTGTGTACCTGTGCAGCTTCGCAAAGTAATTGACTGAAAATAAAAAATTAAACTTTTCACTCGAGGGAAGACTTGAACCAAGGTCCTCTCGTTTCTCACCTGCTTACGCTAACCACGGGACCACGGCGCTCCTAAGCCCAGATGATCCTTGATGTTGCTTATCTTGCGCATGGACTACTCAGTTTGTATATTTTGCTTATTTTTTTCATAGTTCCACACAACTTCTTCCTGTTTTCTCGAGTGATCTGTGTTCAGTTTTTCAAGGCCTATCCACTGTGCCAACTTAAAACTAAATCTGAGAGGGGGGGGGGGGGTGCGATGGGGAGGTTCCCTTGTTAGTCCCTTCTTTCCTCGTCTGGTGGTACTCCATATTTGCGACAAACAGTCGAACATTTTCTACGCTGGATAAACATGGGATTAGATTTTTCCGAGTGAGAGAATCCGCCGAAGAAACGTCAAGAACACCAGATATCCCACTCACTAACGACATATATCGCCAAGGATTCCCTAGCAACCCACAAATAATTGGCGGATGTATGTAATTTAGAGCAACTAAGGGAACGACGGAAAACAGATAAAAATGGCCCGCATCTCGTGGTCGTGCGGTAGCGTTCTCGCTTCCGACGCCCGGGTTCCCGGGTTCGATTCCCGGCGGGGTCAGGGATTTTCTCTGCCTCGTGATGGCTGGGTGTTGTGTGCTGTCCTTAGGTTAGTTAGGTTTAAGTAGTTCTAAGTTCTAGGGGACTTATGACCACAGCAGTTGAGTCCCATAGTGCTCAGAGCCATTTGAACCATTTTTTAGATAAAAATGACCATCACAAATAATTGATCACAACGCCCGCCACCAGAGTCACGTGATCGATTTACGATCGCACGTTCCATACGTATCGTTTGGACACCGCAACTTCGATAGGCAATCATTCTTGGAAATTACCGATGAAGTAAATAGAGAGAAGCGATGGGAGATAACGAACCAAAGATGAATACCTTTGCATACAGTATACACTATGTGATCAAAAGTATCCGGACACCCCCAAAAACATATGTTTTTCGCATTAGGTGCATTTTGCCACTACCTACTGCCAGGTACTCCATATCAGCGACTTCAGTAGTCAGAGAGCAAAATGGGGCGCTGCGCGGATCTCGTGCACTTCGAACGTGGTCAGGCGATTGGGTGTCACTTGTGTCATACATCTGTAAGCGAGATTTCCACACTCCTAAACATTCCTAGGTCCACTGTTTCTGACTTGATAGTGAAGTGGAAACGTGAAGGAACACGTACAGCACCAAAGCATGCAGGCTGACCTCGTCTGTTGACTGACAGAGACCGCCGACATTTGAAGAGGGTCGTAATGTGTAATACGCAGATATCTATCCAGACCATCACACACGAATTCCAAACTGCATCAGGATCCACTGCAAGTACTATGACAGTTAGGCGGAAGGTGAGAAAACTTGCTCGTAGCCCACACATCACGCCGGTAAATGCCAAACGACGCCTCACTTGGTTTAAAGAGCGTAAACATTGCACGATTGAACAGTGGATAAAAACGTTATGTGAAGTAACGAATCACGGTACACAATGTGGCAATCCGATGGCAGGGTGTGGGCATGGCGAATGGCCGGTGAGCGTCATCTGCCAGCGTGTGTAGTGCCAACAGTAAAATTCGGAGGCGGTGGTGTTATTATGCGGTCATGTTTTTCATGGAGGGGGATTGCACCCCTTGTTTTGCGTGGCACAATCACAGCACAGGCTTACATCGATGTTTTAAGCACCTTCTTGCTTCCCACTGTTGAAGAGCAATTCGGGGATGGCGATTGCATCTTTTAACACATTCGAGCACTGTTCATAATGCATGGCCTGTGGCGGAGTGGTTACACGACAATAACATCGCTGTAATGGACTGGCCTGTACAAAGTCCTGACCTGAATCCTATAGCACACCTTTGGGATGTTTTGTTACGCCGACTTCGTGCCAGGCCTTACCGACCGACATCGATACCTCTCCTCAATGCAGCACTGCGTGAAGAATGGGCTGCCATTCCCCAAGAAACCTTCCAGCGCCTGATTGAACGTATGCCGGCGAGAGTGGAAGCTGTCTTCAAGGCTAAGGATGGGCCTTCGCCATTTTGAATTTCAGCATTACCGATGGAGGGCGCCACGATCTTCTAAGTCATTTTCAGCCAGGTGTTCGGATACTTTTGAGCACATAGTGTACCTTGAAAACTTAGAGAAAGGAATGGGACGGCTGTGGAAGGGACGTCTCCCATCACATGCAGGACTGCAATTGGAAGCTCTCCTACCCACATCCACTTGTTCTCCTGATTATTCATCTCGCCTTGTTATGTGTGGTCAGTGTTATTGATGTTCATTGCGTATTTAGCCTTGTCATAATTACTATTACGAATCTCTCGGCTATAAGACATTCTTTCTGATATAGCTGTCTTTCTCCTTTATCAGGTTGGCAGGGGCAGATGTGGGTGTGGGTTCTCTCGCAACATATGTGCCCGGGAAGATACCTCGTCTGCAATCTGGTGTCTGTACCGGCCTGACCCATGTACTTTCACATCTCTCTAAATTATTTATCAGCTCTCGCATCAGTAATCCTTTCAAGGCCCGATTTTACCACTTTTACTTATGTCCTCAATTCGATTAAATTTCTGGCAGGAGACACTAACTCCAGATGAACTATTTCTACAGCTCGCTGTTTAATCCTTTAACTCCCAACCAACCAATCGATGTAGGACGACGGTAAGTATTTCTGATCATTGATACTAGCTGATGACGAAAAAAACAGTTAAAGCTTGTACATTTCATCGGAAAGAGTAGGTTTTATTCCCATTGGGTCATTTACATAATCGTATTAACTTTCTTATTTGCTCTCATATATACTTGTTTTTATTCTTTTTTTTTCATTTTGAATCTTAATCCATGTGATGATAAATACTTTTGTGTTACTACAGTAATATTTAAAGTCTGAAAGTACCTAACTATCAAATAAAAAACAAACGATGAAACAGTCTATTAACATTGGCTGTGCAACGGTGTCAGAAATAGGATTTTCGTTACGAGATGTACATTTCTTTGGATTGTAATAGTCGTACAGAAATTTCGAACACAATTCGTCTCGCATCATGGACAGAATAACGCAGATGACGGTACAAACGAAAAGAGGGCTTTATAAAGTAAAAGAATTTCACACAAAACGAATAATACAAATAACGACTGCAAGAAAACGGGCGAAAAAGAAACAAAATGACGGAAAGGAACAAATGAAATTGAAATAAATAGAAAAAATAATCGGTATCACATGGACAAAATTTCGAAATCAAAAAGAATAAAAGGAAGTAAAAATAGAGAGGAAAAAGGCAGTTAATATGTTAACTGAAATGATGTGACAACAGATAAGAAGTGAAACAATAACATTTAAACCAGTTACTTGAATAAAAATTAGGATATCAATCGTTTCGATAAAGATGTAAAAATTGTTGATCGCACCGTACTGGGTTTGAACCCCGCACCTGCAGCATACCAGTCAAATATCTTAACTACTTTTTTGTTCTATCTATTTATATACCTATCTGTTTCTTTGTCAGTTATTGGCAGTAGTCATTTCGGATGTTCTATTACATCTCTTCAAATTAATCCTTGAGAACGTCACTGAGTTTATTATTATTATTATTATTATTATTATTATTACACACGTTATAGGCCTTCATCAGACCACGCGAAGCGTTTATGACTACTTGTTCTTCCAGTACTCTTTCATTCGTTCGCTAAAGGCCCTCTCACTTTCTTCGGTGCAATTTGTTATTTGAGCTTTAGGTGCCGTCTTCTCTGACATTACTTCCCACTTGTGTATTTTGTGTCTACAGACGCTTTTGTCTCTGATGTCCGCTGAACCTACCTGTCCTTTTTCCAGATCAGTTTTGACTTGTGCCATCCAAGGTGTAGTGGTTTTGAGCATATTGACGTATCTGAGTATTCTGTTGGTGAGTCTGGTCTGTGGCAGTCTGTTGATGTGGCCGTAAAATTTTAGTCGCCTTTTTCTGATGTCCGCTGCGAGGTTGGACAACTTCTCTATGGTGTCTCTGGAGTGAAGCCTGTATCCTTCATCAGTGAGTTTTGGTCCAATAATTTTCCTGACAGTTTTTCGTTCCTCTGTGAGGATCTTCTTTAGGTCACCCTCGGTGTGTAGCGTCTGTGTCTCGCAGGCTTGTAGCACGTCCGGTTTGATTACAGTATTGTAATGACGAATTTTGATGGAGGAGGACAGACATTTTTTGTTGTAGGTACCCTGTGTTTTGCATAAGGCTCTCTTCATTATCAGTAACTTGGTGTTTGTGTGACTTTCTCCTTTCCTGTCGTTTCGAGTACTTCCCCTAGGTATTTAAAATGTGTTAGTCGGTGATCTTGCCATATTCTGTGTTCAGATTTAGAATGTTGAATTTCCTGCTGAAGAACTCTGTTCTTTGGAAGGAGATCTGTAGCCCTACTTTTCCAGCGCACTCATTGCGTACTTCTACCTGCCTGATTGCTGTGGTTTCGTTCTCCTGAAAGTAGTGCCAGGTGCCGGCCGGAGTGGCTGAGCGGTTCTAAGCGCTTCAGTCTGGAACAGCGCGACCGCTACGGTCGCAGGTTCGAATCCTGCCTCTGGCATGGATGTGTGTGATGTCCTTAGGTTAGTTAGGTTTAAGAAGTTCTACGTTCTAGGGGACTGATAACCTCAGAAGTTGAGTCCCATAGTGGTTAGAGCCATTTGAACCATTTTAGTGCCAGGTCGTCCGCGAAGAATAAACAGCCAACTTCCAGTTCATCCTTGGGTCGTCCTAGTCGGACTGGTTTCCAGCATCCTTGTAATTTCAGCTCTTCCTCCCACTCCTTAATAACTTCGTCCAACAATGTGTTGAACAGGAGTGATGAGAGACCATCACCATGACGCACACCTGTCCTTCGTTCAGAGATTTCCCCCCTAAATTTCACTTTTGATGTCGTTTTTGTCAGTGTCGGTCTGATCAGTCGCTATTATTATTATTATTATTATTATTATTATTATTATTTCTATTTCGATTATTCCCATTTAAAGAGAGCGTTTGAACTTGAATTCCTTTATGATGATTGATTGCGTTTTTTCTGAGCCCAAATTTTCTTCATGTGTTGTTCCTTTCGCTCCGCTGTCCATTTGCATCCTGGTGTCTTCTGTGTTGTGGTGTCAAATTTATGTTTTTTGATGATGTTCCTGAATTCAGTTCTATTTTCTGCATCGTTTACTGTTATGTGTCCTCTTCAACTTCTTTTATCCATTTTGTTTTCCCCTGCCTGAGTTGATGACTTTAAGAATTCACTTTGAAATTCTGTTTTCATTCATCCTGTGGATATGTCCGTAGAACTGCATTCTTCTTTTCCTTATTGTATCCGTAATCATGTCTGTGTATTTATATAATTCTGATGTTGGTCTCTTCTTCCAGATTCCTTGCTCTTGTATTGGGCCAAAAATTTTCCTGAGAATTTTCCTTTCTTGTTTCTCTATTTCTTTGATTTTAGTTTGCCCACTTATTTGTGTTGTTTCAGATGCATACAGTGCCTCCAGAAGTACGACGTAGTGCCTCAATTTTGCGTTAATGGATATTGACCTTTTGTTATAATAGTTCCACGTGAGTTTATATGCTTTCTGTAGTTTTTTTTATTCTTTCCACATTGGCCTTTAGGTTGATCCCTGATGGCTGGATGATTTCCTCCAGGTACTTAAAATGTGGTACTTGTACGATTTTCCCATGGTTGTCACAATAGGCAGTTTGTCTTGTGGCACTCTTTCTATGTACTGGGTTTTCTCATATGAAATTTGCAGGCCAGTTCTTTGTGCAATATCGTGTAACTTCTCTATGGCGTTAGTGGCTTCTTTTCTATTATTTGTGAGGATTGCAAGGTCATCTGCAGAAGCTAAACACTTCACATTGAATCTATTATCTTTTCTAATGCCAATTTGGATTCCTTTGACTTCTTTTTCCCATGTCCTAATAATTTTTTCCAGAATGATATTAAAGAGTAATGGTGAAAGTCCGTCACCCTGTCGCACTCCAGTTTGGATTTCAAATGATTCAGAGATATCCCCCATAAATTTGACCTTGGAGACTGTCAGTCACTATTATTATTATTTCTTTCCTTTCTCATACGTTATGTCTGGTTAAAAATGGAAAGTGACGCGGACCTTGATCAAGCGTGACTTCCTTTTAACTGTACGGTATATGTTATATTGCGTTTAGGAACTTTCGGGTAATGGAACATGTATCAATAATTACAGATTTCTGTAGTTGTATATATAAGTTTGGATGTAGCTGTATTGCGTTGATGTACTGGTGGATATTGTGTGGTATGACTCCTGTAGTTGATAGTATAATTGGTATAATGTCAACTTTATCCTGATGCCACATGTCCTTGACTTCCTCAGCCAGTTGGATGTATTTTTCAATTTCTTCTCCTGTTTTCTTTTGTATATTTGTTGTATTGGGTATGGATATTTCGATTAGTTGTGTTAATTTCTTCTTTTTATTGGTGAGTGTGATGTCAGGTTTGTTATGTGGTGTTGTTTTATCTGTTATAATGGTTCTGTTCCAGTATAATTTGTATTCATCATTCTCCAGTACATTTTGTGGTGCATACTTGTATGTGGGAACGTGTTGTTTTATAAGTTTATGTTGTAAGGCAAGCTGTTGATGTATTATTTTTGCTACATTGTCATGTCTTCTGGAGTATTCTGTATTTGCTAGTATTGTACATCCGCTTGTGATGTGATCTACTGTTTCTATTTGTTGTTTGCAAAGTCTGCATTTATCTGTTGTGGTATTGGGATCTTTAATAATATGCTTGCTGTAATATCTGGTGTTTATTGTTTGATCCTGTATTGCAATCATGAATCCTTCCGTCTCACTGCATATATTGTCTTTTCTTAGCCATGTTTTGGATGCATCTTAATCGAAGTGTGGCTGTGTTAGATGTACGGGTGCTTGCCACGTAGTGCTTTCTTTTTCCAATTTACTTTCTTTGTATCTGTTGATGTTATGTGATCTAAAGGGTTGTGTAGTTCTTCTTTAATATTTGTATTATCTATTCCAGTTTTTTGTCTGTATCCTAGATATTTATAGGCATCTGTTTTTTCCATCGCTTCTATGCAGTCGCTGTGGTTATCCAATATGTAATCTTCTTGTTTAGTGTGTTTTCCCTTGACTATGCTCTTTTTCGTACATTTGTCTGTTCCAAAAGCCATATTTATATCATTGCTAAATACTTCTGTTATCTTCAGTAATTGGTTGAGTTGTTGATTTGTTGCTGCCAGTAGTTTTAGATCATCCATGTATAGCAAATGTGTGATTTTGTGTGGGTATGTTCCAGTAATATTGTATCCATAATTTGTATTATTTAGCATGTTGTATAGTGGGTTTAGAGCAAGGCAGAACCAGAAAGGACTTAATGAGTCTCCTTGGTATATTTCACGCTTAATCTGTATTGGCTGTGATGTGATATTTTTTGAATTTGTTTGGATATTAAGTGTGGTTTTCCAATTTTTCGTTACTATGTTTAGAAACTGTATCAATTTAGGATCTACTTTGTATATTTCCAATATCTGTAGTAACCATGAGTGGGATACACTATCATAAGCTTTTTGGTAATCAATGTATGTGTAGTGTAGCGACCTTTGTTTAGTTTTAGCTTGATATGTCACCTCTGCATCTATTATCAGTTGCTCTTTACATCCTCATGCTCCTTTGCAACAGTCTTTTTGTTCTTCATTTATAATTTTGTTCTGTGTTGTATGTGTCATTAATTTCTGTATAATGACTGAAGTTAATATTTTGTATATTGTTGGTAGGCATGTTATGGGGCGATATTTAGCTGGGTTTGCTGTGTCTGCTTGATCTTTAGGTTAAAGATAAGTTATTCCATGTGTAAGTGTATCAGGGAATGTGTATGGGTCTGCAATGTAAGTGTTAAATAATTTAGTTAGATGTGAATGTGTTGAGGTGAACTTCTTTAGCCAGAAATTTGCTATTTTACCTTTTTCAGGGGCTTTCCAATTGTGTGTAGAATTAATTGCTTGGGTGACTTCATGTTGCAAAATTATCACTTCAGGCATTTGTGGTATCATCTTGTATGTGTCTGTTTCTGCTTGTATCCACCGTGCATGCCTGTTATGTTGTACCGAGTTTGACCATATGTTGCTCCAGAAGTGTTCCATGTCTGTTATGTTTGGTGGATTGTCTGTTTTAATGTGTGTGTTATCTATTGTCTGGTAAAATTTCTTTTGGTGTGTGTTGAATGTTTGGTTTTGTTTTCTTCTATTTTCACTTTTTTTTGTATCTTCTAAGTCGTTTGGCCAGTGCTTGTAATTTCTGCTTCTTTTCATCTAATTGCTCTATCGCTTCTTGTTGTGAGATTTTACCTAACCTTTTTCGTTTTTTGTCTGATATTTCATTTCTTATAAATTGTGTTAACTGTCCGATGTCTTTTCTAAGTTTTTCTATTCTGATCTGTAGCCTGTGTTGCCATGCTGGTTTTGTGGTTTTCTTCTGTGTGTTGGTTGGTTCTGATCTCTGCCTAGTGTGTATATTTAGTGTAGTGAGTGGTCCTATATCAACCAGTAGTTGTAACTCTTCCATAGTTGTATTTTCATTTATTTTGTTGTGTATAATTGTGTTGATAGTTGTTATTGTTGTTTCGACTTGTGGGTTATTTGGTGGTCTACTCAAGAATGGTCTAATATCTGTATTTGTGTCTTTGTATTCTATATATGTCAGCTGAAATTTTTTTTCTGTGTCTAACATGTGTGTCACTTCGTGTTCTATTTGTGCTTGTTCTGGTGGCTGTCTTATGATTTCGTTTTCCTCTGTTTAATTGATGCGTGTTGTTCTTTGTTTGTTTGCTCTGGGATGTTTGAGTCCATTACTGTATTTTCTTCTTCTGATTGCACATTATTTTGTTCCAGTATTTGTTGTACTTGTTGTTTGATGTTTTCTAATTCTGACTGGGGTATCCTGTTACTTTTGATTATTACACTGATCTGATCAGCTAGTCGTTGTTCTGTTAAAAATTTTAATTCTGGGTATCTGGTAATAAATGTTGTGTATACTTGTGATCTGTATCCAGTTGTGTTGGTTCCTAGGTTGGTTGCTTGGTAATAACAGAACATGAGGTGTCGATTAACTTCATCTGACCATCTCATCCTCTGTCTTTGTTTTCCTTCTAGGGTGGTTGCAGGAAGCATATCCTGCAAAACACCTCTATTTGCATTTAAATCATTTTCCAGTTGGCTAGCAGTGTCGTTACCATTGTGGGCGGGCATAGGGTTCAAGCGTCGTCCCCGACCATGACGGCGCTTGTCCGAGGCTTCTTTAGTTCTGTCCTGAACCAACTAAACACACTAAAAGGGGGGGGGGGGGGTTAGCCGTATTAGTGGTTTGTTCTTTTCGTCGCCTTTTGCGACTGGCAGAACATACCGGAGGCCTATTCTTTTATTATTATTTTTATTATTATTATTGTTACAGAGAGTGGCCAGTCTGAGTGAACCCGTTGAGCGACCATGCCTTTTGCAAATCCCGTTTTAAAGGCCCTACTGAATCACAAAACATGATGAAATTTTGTTTGGTCCATTACTTGCAAACGAAGGCCAGCCAGGGAGAACGGTTTCAGGGTGTGTTACCTGTAACACTAGACCTACACCATCGTGCGGGTCGTTCCAAAAGTCCATGCCACCCATCGGAACACCTCCTTGCAAGTTCCGGACTCGAGTTCCAGTCTGGCGGAGAGCTTTAAGGTGCTAGACTGTTTCGACATTCTTGTTAATCACAGTACAGTTCCTAGTGACGCGCCGTCTTCAGTATCTGGTGAGCTCCGGCCGCTGTTGCAATGCTCGGTGGGGTCCAGGGAGCGACGTCGGTGGTGCGGCTTTAAGGCGCCGCGGCAGGCATGCCTGGGTTTTTGTTTTAACGCCCAGCCCCGAGGCCCTCGACTAAAGGTCGCTAACGAGGCCTGGGAAGAGCCACCCTCCGCCACCCACCACTCCGGCGACGGCCTTCCACAAGTTGTCCGCCGCGACGGCAGCTGTCGGCCGCTCTCGCCCAGCCCGAGGAATTTGGCCGCACATCGCACTCAATCTGTTTCTGCACACGATCGCCGGAATAACACGACGTGCGACAAATGGATCGTCTTCGGAACGAAATCGCGAAAAGGTTCTGGAGCACTGATGCTCCTTTTCGGTACTGAGCAGCTGGGTAGGTGTGATATTCCTGGCTGTGGTCGCCCGTATCTTGCTAGAAGCTCGCCTAGATGCAGCTTGATGCACGTGAAGTAGCAGAAGGTACAAAAGTGGAGTGAGGTACAAGCAGCAGATGGTACAGTATGTACCACACTACTGGCCATTAAAATTGCTACATCACGAAGAAATGCAGATAATATACGAGTATTCATTGGACAAATATATTATACTAGAACTGACATGGCATTACATTTTCACGCAATTTGGGTGCCTAGATCATGAGAAACGAGTACCCAGACCACCACCGGCAGTAATAACGGCCTTGATACGCCTGGGCATTGAGTCAAACAGAGCTTGGATGGCGTGTACAGGTACAGCTACCCATACAGCTTCAACACGATACCACAGTTCATCACGAGTACTGACTGGCGTATTGTGACGAGCCAATTGCTCGGCCACCATTGACCAGACGTTTTCAGTTGGTGAGAGATCTGGAGAATGTGTTGGCCAGGGCAGCAGTCGAACATTTTCTGTATCCAGAAAGGCCCCTACAGGACCTGCAACATGTGGTCGTGCATTATCCTGCTGAAATGTAGGGTTTCGCAGGGACCGAATGAAGGCTAGAGCCACGGGTCGTAACACATCTGAAATGTAACGTCCACTGTTCAAAGTGCCGTCAATGCGAACGAGAGGTGACCGAGACGTGTAACCAATGACACCCCATACCATCACGCCGGGTGATACGCTCCTGTCTGTGATGCAGCGTCAAGGGTAACCGTAGCCACGGTCTCCGAGCTGATAGTCCATGCTGCTGCAAACGTCGTCGAACTGTTCGTGCAGATGGTTGTTGTCATTCAAGCGTCCCCATGTGTTGACTCAGGGATCGAGATGTGGCTGCACGATCCGTTATAGCCATGCGGATAAGATGCCTGTCATGTCGACTGCTAGTGACACGAGGCCGTTGGGATCCAGCACAGCGTTCCGTATTACCCTCCTGAACCAACCGATTCCATATTCTGCTAACAGTCACTGGATCTCGACCAACGCGAGCAGCAATGTCGCGATGCGATAAACCGCAATCGCGATAGGCTACAATCCGACCTTTATCAAAGTCGGAAACGTGATGTTACGCATTTCTCCTCCTTTTTACACGAGGCATCACAACAACGTTTCACCAGGCAACTGCTGTTTGTGTATGAGAATTCGGTTGGAAACTTTCCTCATGTCAGCACGTTGTAGGTGTCGCCACCGGCGCCAACCTTGTGTGAATACTCTGAAAAGCTAATCATTTGCATATCTCAGCATCTTCTTCCTGTCGGTTAAATTTCGCGTTTGTAGCACGTCATCTTCGTGGTGTAGCAATTTTAATGGCTAGTAGTGTATTTCCGTGGGGAGTCCGCCAGTTGTACTGAACTTGCTTCTGATTGGTTGGAACATTCGGGTGCTAGGCGCCAAAACGCCTAACCTCTCTTCTTAATTATTTGTATACTTTTCATTGTATTTAACCTAGTTTTCAGTATGACAATCTCTCATGGTTACCCGACTAGTCTACCGTTTTCGTTTGTTAAGTTTCACTAATTTTGAGAAACATAAGGGTAACGACATTGCAACCGAAGTGCTTCGGGACACCTTCGGGTCGCTGTGGCGCGCTTGGGAGACAAAGCACTTCGGCCGCAATACTCAGACGGTTTGGGGCGTTCTGAAGGTCCGGTCACGCAACTCTGTTTCGGGTGTTCTTCAGAGCCGGACTTGTATCTCTGTTTCGTACGGACATATCGTTCTCTATATCAGAAGTTGTCAGAAAAGTTACCGTACTATTAAGAAAGCTATATCGAGTGTGAAGAAATTAAAACTTTGAGGTTTGCCGATGGCATTGTAATTCTGTCAGAGACAGCAAAGGACATGGAAGAGCAGCTGAACGGAATGGACAGTGTCTTGAAAGGAGGGTATAAGATGAACATCAACAAAAGCAAAACGAGGATAATGGAATGTAGTCGAATTAAATCGGGTGATGCTGAGGGAATTAGATTAGGAAATGAGACGCTTAAAGTAGTAAATGAGTTTTGCTATTTGGGGAGCAAAATAACTAATGATGGTCGAAGTAGAGAGGATATAAAATGTAGACTGGCAATGGCAAGGAAAGCGTTTCTGAAGAAGAGAAATTTGTTAACATCGAGTATAGATTTAAGTGTCAAGAAGTCGTTTCTGAAAGTATTTGTATGGTGTGTAGCCATGTATGGAAGTGAAACGTGGACGATAAATAGTTTAGACGAGAAGAGAATAGAAGCTTTCGAGATGTGGTGCTACAGAAGAATGCTGAAGATTAGATGGGTAGATCATGTAACTAATGAGGAAGTATTGAATAGAATTGGGGAGAAGAGGAGCTTGTGGCACAACTTGACTAGGAGAAGGGATCGATTGGTAGGACATATTCTGAGGCATCAAGGGATCACCAAGTTAGCATTGTAGGGCAGCGTGAAGGGTAAAAATCGTAGAGGGAGACCAAGAGATGAATACACTAAACAGATTCAGAAGGATGTAGGTTGCAGTAGGTACTGGGAGATGAAGAAGCTTGCACAGGATAGAGTAGCATGGAGAGCTGCATCAAACCAGTCTCTGAAGAGCGCAACAACAACATGTCGAGTGCTGTAGAAGACAATGTAAAAAGTGATATTTTAAAATATAAACAAATAGCATACATTAATGAGAGGTGTCGCCTACCATCATTGTCAGTACTAAAGATCTTGCCCTCTGTAGATACAGAGACTAACCTGGGGAATTGGTCTCCCATAAAAAGCACAATCACAGATTCATGTTCCAGTTGACAGCATAGCGGCCTCCACCGAAGAAGATCCCACGACAGACGAGCTTTTGCGCTGGTGACACAACTTTAGAAGACGATAGGTTGGTGCAACGAACGGTTAGGGACTCTTATTCAATCCCTTCAGCATCCAGAACTGACTTCCAACATGACAACGTATAATTTATACACGGTATGTGTTGCTCATCAGGCAGAGTTTAGGGTGAAACCAAGAACAAACCATTGTAATAGCAGTTCATTAAACACCCGTGTTTGGAGATAGGCATCGTTAAGTTACAGTTCAATACAAACGACGCTATTCGCACTCATCCCGTAATCGGCAATCGCAGGGGAATAAAATAACGGGACTGATAATATCACAGAGTAAGTACGCTTGCAACAAAGATGAACGAGCAATAGCTGTGGACCGTGAAGCCTTCTCAGCCAAATGTGACGTCTCTGGTGCCTGTAGACAAATCAGTGTGGCCGTGGCCTTCGTCTATGTAAGAGCTGTGACTTTGTTTTGCCAGAAAAATGATAAGTGTAATAATAGAGCAACGAATTGACGTGAAGCTTTACATGAAACGTCGAAGAAACTGCTACTAAAACCTATATGTTACCGAAAGAAGTGTATGGTGAAGATTGTTTATTACATACACGAGCTTTTGCGCCGTTCAAGCGTTTCCAAGATGGCCGAGAAGACGTTGAAGATGACCCGAGCCCGGGGCGCCCTTCAACATCAAAAACGGATGAAAATATCGAAAAGGTAGGTAACCTGATTCGATCTGACCATCGGTTGATTCTCCGCGCGGTTGTTCAGACTGTAGAAATTGACGAAAAGTGCGTAAGGCATGTTTTAAATAACCAGTTTAACATGAAAAAATTGTATGTGAAACTGATGCCGAAAATTGTCACGATCGACCAAAATGAACTTTCTGAGAATGTCCGTGCTGGCACTTTGAATATAATTGACAATGATTCTGATTTCTTGGAAAGAGTGATAATATGTGAGAAGTCTTGGTTTTTCACTTATACGCTAGAAACTGAGCGCCAATCCATGCATGGAAGGACCCAACTTCACCGAGAACGAAAAATAGCTCGAATGATCAAATCAAGATTCAAGGCGATGATTATTGCTTTTTAAGATTTTCAGGAATTGTGTACGTTCACTGGGTTTCTGAAGGTCAATCTAATAATCAACATTACTGGCGTGAGATTCTTGCTCAGTTCTGTGAGGAAAGAACGACCGGAATTGTAGAAGAACAAGTCATTGGTTCTGCAACAACACGGCTCACCGGCTCATACCGCTTTACCTGTTAAAAAGTTTGTAACGAAGTACTGCATCGTGTTAGACCACCCACCTTATTCGCAAGACCTAGCGCCATGTGACTTTTATCTGTTCCGCGACGTCAGATCTGCATTAGAAAGAACGAGATTTCAGTCCGTTGAAGCAGTCAAAGAAAAAGCGGCACGCGTCATCAAGGAACTCACAGAGAAAGGCTTTCAGAACTGAAACTTCCTGGCAGATTAAAAGTGTGTGCCGGACCGAGACTCGAACTCGAGGCCTTTGCCTTTCGCGGTCAATTGCTCTACCAACTGAGCTACCCAAGCACGACTCACGACCCGTCGTCACAGCTTCAATTCTGCCAGTACCTCGTCTCCTACCTTCCAAACTTGGCACAGCACTTGCCCGCGGAAGGCAATGGTCCTGAGTTTGAGTCTCGGTCCGGCACACAGTTTTAATCTGCCAGGAAGTTTCATATCAGCGCACACTTCGCTGCAAAGTGAAAATCTCATTCTGGAAACATCCCCCAGGCTGTGGCTAAGCCATGTCTCCGCAGTATCCTTTCTTCCAGGAGTGCTAGTTCTGCAAGTTTCGCAGAAGAGCTTCTGTGAAGAAGGTAGGAGACGAGGTACTGGCAGAATTGAAGCTGTGACGACGGGTCGTGAGTCGTGCTTGGGTAGCTCAGATGGTATAGCACTTGCCCGCGAAAGGCAAAGGTCCTGAGTTCGAGTCTCGGTCCGGCACACATTTTTAATCTGCCAGGAAGTTCATGTCAGCGACACTCTGCTGCAGAGTGAAAATCTCATTCTGCTTTCAGAAATGTTCCCATCAATGGAAAATTCGCATGGAGCGTTGCAGGGATAGAGAAGGGGAGTATATTGAAGGTGACAATAACTAGATATGTATGTTTTAGAAATACGTTTTTCAGCAATAGTCCTTTAGTTGGTAGCCATACCTCATATAAAAAAAATTATCGAGAGTATATTGACTGCATTATTAGTCTGTCGTGTTTCCGTCAATATTTCTAACAGAAAAACATGTGCTTCAATGTTCCGTTACTGCTCATCGTCAATAAATTTCATGATGTTAACAGTAGCTCCTCAAAGCTGTACTAGTAACCTAAGTTCGTTCCCGCTACGGTCAGGTTTACTATTCGCCATGTCGATCAATATCGGCGGTGCTTGAAGTGTTTACAAGTGTAAATGTATTTAGCCGGAGTGTTGTCTATTGGTGTGAGGTGGCTGCCAGCACGGCGGGAGTGTCCGGCGGGTTGCGTTATACGCCTGGATTCACGGGCGTTAAACGAAAACTATAGTCCGTTTAAAATTACTTGATAGTTGACGTCTGTCGTTTGGTGCTGCAGTGTTGCCACATCGGCTACCGCTCGGTTAAAGGTGACATACAAACGCGGCGGATCACTTCGCAAGTGCTGAAATGCCGTCAAGTAACGCGTAGCGATGTTGGAAGCTGCTCCCGTCAAATTCTAGTGAGATGCCGTGTCCACAGCTGATTTTGTATTACCAGTGACTGAGCTGCGGCAGACAACGCGTTTTGTAGCCCTGAATTTACAGTCGTCTCGTAACCTAACCATTGCTAGGTGTATTGTATCCGAGAAAATGGGGGTCAGCAACCTGCAGAAGTACTATTAACGACTGACATGAAAGATCAAACTCAAGACAGAAAAAAAATCAGTTTCAGCACTAAAATCGAACTGCAACGTCTCGCTTTTGCTACGCGAGCTGACGCGGTACCGATCGATGAGTAGTCGTGGTTGGAACTCATTTACCGGTTATAGGGGACACAGGCAGATTACAAACGAAAAAATAGTGATAGGGACACAAATAAGAGCAAATAAAAAAGTCAGTACGATTAGGAAAGTGATGCGACAAAAGATTAAAAAGAAAAAAAATTACGTTGAGGCTTGGAACCCACGACCTTCTGTATTAGAGACTGTAAATTTATCTCTGCATCACGGAAGATATTTAGGATATATCGTTACACAGGGTGTTTCAAAAACGACTTTACAGCTTTGAAAATTCACTACAAAGGTGATTGTAGTGTCAATTTTTAGGGAAATATATCAGGTTTTGTCTGGCGTGGTTCGCTAGTGCCGAATCGCTAGCGGCACTTGCGTTAATGATGGCTGCCTTCACTGGACCCGAACGTGCTAGCTGTGTGTTTGAGTTTGAAAAATCGAAGTCGGCGGCAACAGTTCAGCGTAATTTCCGTACCAAGTACGCTAAAGATCCTCGTAGTAGGCGTAAAATTTATGAATGGGGTAAATGTTTTGTGGAAACAGGATGCGCGGTAAGAAAATGGCTCTGAGCACTATGGGACCTAACATCTGAGGCCATCAGTCCCCTAGAACTTAGAACTACTTAAATCTAACTAACCTAAGGACATGACACACATCCATGCCCGAGGCAGGATTCGAACCTGCGACCGTAGCAGCTGCGCGGTTCCGGTGCGCGGTAAGACATGGGAAATCAATCATCAGGTCGTCCAAGCACATCTGAGACGCCGTTCAGCGAGAGACAACGCTCTATCAACAGCCCTGCGAAATCGACGCGGCGTGCGTCTCGCGAACTGCAAATCCCACATACGACTGTTTGGCGTGTGTTGAGAAACCGTTTGCATTTGAAACAGTACAGATTGACGATCGTACAAACAATAAAAGACACTGATATAACTGCTCGAAAGGACTTCTGTGCGGATATGTTGAATCGATTTCATGAGGATGAACGTATCTTGGACAAAATCATCCTATCTGACGAGTCGACTTTTCACTTAAACGTCAGTGTTAACACACATGACTTTAGGATTTGGGGCAATGAAAATCCACATTAAACATTGAAACACATTCGTGGTAGCCTTAAACTGAACTTTCTTGTGCACTGCGCAAGAACAAAGTGTACGGCCCCTTTTTTTCCGTGAGAGAACCATCAACGGGATATTGTACCTGGATACGTTACATTAATTTTTGATACCACAGATCGATGAGGATGACCAAGAGCGAAATGTTTACTTCATGCAAGATGGTGCACCACCACACTACCTGGGTGACGTCCGGGATTTTCTTAGTGACCGCTTTCCGGGTCAATGAATTGGCCGGCATGCATCATCGGCATGGCCCCCATGTTCCCCAGACCTGACACTACTCGATTTTTTTTTTATGAGGATTCATCAACGATATCGTATTTGTATCTCCTGTGCCGGCTTCTCTATCTGAACTTACAGCAAGAATTTACCCCGCCACTGAGCAAGTTACACCTGCAATGCTACAGTCAGTTTGAAAGAAATTGACCTCCGATGGGATAAGTGCTAGATAACCAACGGAAATCACATACAACACCTTTAGTTTCAGGTAAAAAAACTTGATGTGTTTCCCTACAAAATAACACTGAACTCCACTCTATATCTCCTTTCAATAAATTTATATTAATTTTTAAAGCTGTCAAGTCCCTTTCGAAACACCCTGTACTCATTTATGTATAGAACGAGGTGCAACTATCATTTGCTGCCTTCAAAAAGTTTGTTTTCACGCCACGTCGTATGACGTTTACCTACTGTAAGCCGATCTCTGTGATGATAAAAATTGAATATGTCAAGCAGAATCTTGTCTTGTAACAATCCAGTAGTTTTTGGTTAGTGATATGTACGAAATATGAGTTATTTCGTTCCCATCGTTTTGTACGTGTTGTTTTGGATATATTTATCATGTCTGATGAAATTCTAAATAAAAGGGACGGATCCAGGATTCAGGATCCAAACACGGCAAGAAAATAAACCAGACAGGGAATTGGAAGGTACCTGACCGTTTGTTGCGTCACTTTGGCATCGGCGAACAGTTCGGTAGTGACGTTGAGCGTTGTGATTGGAGGAAGGCACCTCCAACACGTAAAGTGTCAACAATCAAGTAATTTTAATCAGGTCGTAGAAAGACGATTTAAGAATTAACCGGGACAGACGTGCGTGAGTTCTTCCAGCTCTACGAGTTCCTATCTTCTACCTGCGAGAATGGCTCTGAGCACTATGGGACTTAACTTCTGAGGCCATCAGTCTCCTAGAACTTAGAACTACTTAAACCTAACTAACCTAAGGACCTCACACACATCCGTGCCCGAGGCAGGATTCGAACCTGCGACCGTAGCGGTCGCGCGGTTCCAGACTGTAGCGCCTAGAACCGCTCGGCCACTTCGGCCGGCTTGCCTGCGAGAAGCAGCCTTCATAGAGCCCAGGTTGATGTCACAGTATCATTTCGTCTAAACACCCACTAAATAAATGACTGCTGCCGAGCATGCGTCACTTGGCTTGTGTCAACAGAGCGCTTGATTCATACAGCTGCTGCCGAACGCCGGAGAAATGCGGACACGGAGATAAGCGGCCAGTAGCGTTTGTTAGAGATTTGCGGAGCAACTTCAAACGTGTCATTGTTTCAGCTGCACTTTGTATCAACGAGGAGGTATAAGTATTAAATGTATACACACTTCGATTTTGTTGAGCACATAACTGAGTATTTCTTCAACGTGGCGTCCATATTCCTTTATCATTTCGTGAGACTGACCTGCATTTCATAGAGTATCAGCATGAATGCGGTGTGCTCTTCGAAGTGGAACAGTTTTCCGCAGTTGCAATGTGGAGTGCTGTTGTGATTCAATTCGACAAACTAAGGCTGTGTTCGAATGTTTAAAATGAAAGCAGTGTCACAGAGAATCACTAATTAACCACATTGCGAAGTGTTCAATGTAATTACTGTTGCATAGATCTGTGGTATCTAACAAGGGAACCTACCCATCGCACCCCCCCTGAGATTTAGTTATAAGTTAGCACAGTGGATAGGCCTTGAAAAACTGAACCCAGATCAATCGAGAAAACAGGAAGAAGTTGTGTGGAACTATGAAAAAAATAAGCAAAATTTACAAACTCAGTAGTCCATGCGCAAGATAGGCAACATCAAAGATAACATGAGCTCAGGAGCGCCGTGGTCCCGTAGTTAGCGTGAGCAGTTGCGGAACGAGAGGTCATTGGTTCAAGTCTTCCCTCGAGTGAAAAGTTTACTTTCTTTATTTTCGCCAAGTTATGATCTGTCCGTTCGTTACTTTC